>NC_080776.1:12738409-13392045 GCF_020826845.1 Diceros bicornis minor | reverse complement strand
CTGAATCCAGGCTTCTTGGCTCCAAGTTAAACATTTTATAGCCTGAATTAGATCGGAAGTAGAGGCAAGGGAAAGAAAAGGCTAGCTTACAGAGACTTTGCAATGAAAAAAATTGTCAGGACAAGGTAAATCCTTTTATGAGAGATGAGAGTGAAACCACGGATAATTTTTAGGTTTGGAACTTCAGAGACAAAGAAGATGGTGATACTAGGAAAAAGGAACTTATGAGAGGGAAATATTTTGAGACAGATGAGGAGTTTAATTGCCGATATATAGACATTGAGGCATTGATGGATCATCAGGAGCAAATGTCTAGCAGGCAAATGCAAGAATTGGGAAAATAAAGTTTTTGTTTACTTTAGAAATTATTTTAAAAGTCTGAATATAATATCACTGATGACTTTATTTTGGATACTTTTGCTCTATATTTTTAATAGTATATAATTTCCTTCTTCTGTTCAATATTTGAAATCATTTTTAACTTAGTTTTTAAATTAAGCTTTTCTTTTTGGAGGAACTTTACATTATAATTTGGGGGTGGTAAATTTTATTGTTTTTCCCTAAAACTTTTAGTCTTATCTGACATGTTTTGATCTTTATTTTAACTTAAATGTCAGCAGAGTTAATGAACGAAGTATACTTCCTGGAATCTAGGAGTTCTAACTACACAGGAGTATGTTCATTACGTATTGCTTCATTGGTTAGCAACTCAGAAATCTCCCAAAATCAAGTCCATTAGGAAAACGTCCCCCTTTTAAAAGAGATATTCTGAGAATAATCCTATTAGGCTAGAAGCTTGCTAAGCTTACGAACTCTAAACGCATTTCTCTACAAAGGAGAGAAAAAATCCAAATAGAATGAATGTGACAAGGAAACGTTGGTAGATATACATTTATAATATATATTAATACATAATATATAATTGTCTGAAATATATAATTATACAATATATTATAGTCTCTAAAATATGAATATATAATGTATATTTAACTTCAGAAGATAATAATCCCATTATACCCAAATGTCAGTTTCATGCCATGAAAAATTTGATGACCTTTTAAGGTCTAGATTGATAACATTTTGATGAAAAATAAAAAATTCAGTCTATCCTCAAATATTTGGGTCAATGTAATTCTTTAAATAGTCATATTTATTTTTAAAAATTAAGAGGAACAATAATCTTTTATATGTTTACATATATTTACCAGTTCTCATGCTCTTTATTATTTCCTGAAGATTTAGGCTTCCATCCCCTTCAACTTGAAGAACTTCCTTAGTGTTTTTGGTAGTGCAGATCAGCAGGTTATGAAATCTTAATTTTCTCTTATCTGAAAATATCTGTTTGACCTTGATTTTTGAAGGATACTTGTGCTGGAGTTAAAATTTTACATTGACTATTTGAAAAATTATTTTGATACTTTAAAGATCATTGTTTCTTATAAGAAGTCAGTGATTATTTGATTCTTGTTCTTTTATGTTCAATGTATTATTTTTCTTTGTCTACTGTTAAGATTTTCTCTTTATTGTTGGTTTTCACCAGATTGACTATGATGTGTCTATGGATAGTTCTCTTTGTATTAACACTGCTTGGTGTTCAATGTAAATTTATTATTTTTGCCAAATTTGAAAAAATTTCAGCCGTCGTTTCTTCAAAACTTTTTTCTACCCCATATTTTCTCTCCTCTCATTCCAGGACTCCAACTACACATAACATAGGCCTTTGATATTGTCCCACAACTCCCTCAGGCTCTGCTCCTTTTTAAATTTTCAATCTTCTCTTCTACTCTTTTTAAGATTGGATCATTTCTATTGATCTATTTTCGAGTTGGCTGATCTTTCCTCTGTCATCTCCACTCTGATGCTAAGCCTATCCAGTAACATTTTGATTTCAGATAGAGCATGTTCTAGGTGTAGAAATTATATTCGATTGCTTTTTATAGTTTCCATTTTTCTGCTGAGGTATCCTAATTTTCACACCCATGATAATATTTTCCTTTACATCCTTGGACATAATTTTAATAGCTGCTCTAAAATCCTAGTCTGCTAATGTCAACATCTGGGTCACCTCAGGATTAGTCTATGTTGTCTTTGCTCTTGAGAATGGGCCAAGTTTTCCTGTTTATTTGTACGTTGAGCAATTTTGTATTTATCCTGAACATTGTGAAGAATGTGTTATAGAAACTCTTGCTTCTATTATGTTCCTTTGAAGAATATTGATATTTAAAAAATCAGGCTGGTAATTTGGCTGAACTGAAATTGAAAAGTTTTCTCTCCCCTGCAGTGGGCGGCAGCTCAAATTTCCATTCAGTTCTTTTATCCTTGAGACTGCCTTCCATCAGAAAGTTATAAAAACTGGAATTTTACCCAGTTCCATTCTCTTTTCATAAATACTGACTCAACTCCATTTTCTGCTAGTTTCTGTTCACCCTCCAGGATCTTCAGTTGGTTGTTTCTTATACCTTGTCCAGAGTTTATAGTTGTTATTTACTGGATGGTTGGTCTGATAGGAACCACTCAACTATACTGGAAGCTGGACTACACCACCTCTTCCCCCCCCCCAGAAAAATGAAATGGCTATTAGCATGAGATTCATTGTCTTGAGTGCTCTCAATCTTCTTTCATCTATTGCTCTCTTTTCCTTTTCCCATTGCCTGCCTGATACTGGAGAGTGGTCTTGTATAATAAATGATATAATGTTTGAGCAAATGACAAGAAAGTATCCACTCTTTAAGTCTTAGTTCTCTGCACATTATTAAACTTCAGGAAATATGCCTATACCTCTGGGCAGGTAACGGCTCAAGAGGCAGTGCATTGAAGATATTAGGTAGATAGAAGTAAAATGCAGTGCAAGTCTGAATTGCAAAGATTGTTTGAAATCTGTTGCTTTCTTCGCGGGAAAGCTAATACTAACTCTTTGACTAGAAAAACACAGGTGTTGAGTATAAGGATGAATTTATTTAAAAAATTAAATTAAAAATGAAACACTAAACACTATGATCTTGTATAGTACTTCCCAAATTTTGTTTAGATGAACATGCACCCCAAGATATTTCTTGGAAAAAAGGCTACGTGATTCAATAAATTTGAAAAAAAGCTATTTGGGGAATAGGAATGTGGATTTATCATTACCCATAAATTATGGATTTGCCAAGATTGAGAGTACAGTAAAATCCTCTTAGCACTGGTTAACTATGCTGAACACGATTAGTTCTTTCATGGGTGATTCAGAAAGTACATCAAGATCTTTCCTTGCCTTGCTTTCTTTTTCTACATTCTCTGCCTGGGTAATTTCATCCATTTCTGTGGCTTTAAATGCCATCTATGAGCTCATGACTCCCAAATTTATCTTTTTAGTCAAAACTTCTTCTCTGAGTATATTGAACAGCCTACCTGGCAGTTCTTTGATGTTTTATAGACATTTCAAAATTGACATTTCAATCTAGAACTTTTTTTTTTTTTTAGAAAAACATTTGAATGCGTGTTTATTTAAAAATGAGGGATTTTCACCCCAAAATGTGAATTTCTGGCTCCTCTTTTTTTTTTAAATTTTTTGTTTATTGCAGTAACATTGGTTTATAACAGTGTATAAATTTCACGTGTACATCATTATACTTTTATTTCTGCATGGATTACATCGTGTTCACCACCCAAATACTAATGACAACCCATCTCCACACACATGTGCCGAATTATCCCTTTCGCCCTCCTCCCTCCCCCCTTCCCCTCTGGTAACCACCAATCCAATCTCTGTCCCTATGTGTTTGTTTATTGTTGTTATTATCTACTACTTAATGAAGGAGATCATGCGGTATTTGACCTTCTCCCTCTGACTTATTTCACTTTGCATAACAAGACAGGAAACAACATGTGTTGGAGAGGATGTGGAGAGAAGGGAACTCTCATACACTGCTGGTGGGAGTGCAAACTGGTGCAGCCACTATGGAAAACAGTATGGAGATTCCTCAAAAAGTCAAGGAGAGAACTACCATACGATCCAGCTATTCCACTGCTGGGTATTTATCCAAAGAACTTGAAAACACCGATGCATAAAGATACATGCACCCCTGTGTTCATTGCAGCGTTATTCACAATAGCCAAGACTTGGAAGCAACCTAAGTGCCCACCAAGGGACGAATGGATAAAGAAGGTGTGATATATATACACAATGGAATACTACTCAGCCATAAGAAACGATGAAATCCATTGTGACAACATGGATGGACTTTGAGGGTATTATGCAAAGTGAAATAAGTCAATCTAGAACTTTTAATTATACTCCCCATCCCTAAATATATTTCTACCTAGCCTTTCTCATTTCAGTAAATGTCATCACCACTTACTCATGCTGGAGAGTTTGGAGTCATCATTGATTCTCCTCTTACGTCTAACCCATTAGTGAGTCCTGTTTACTGTTGGTTCTCCTCCAAAATATACCTTAAGCCCATCTACTAGTCCAAGACATTACTATCAATTAAATATGGAGGGAAAATGTTTATCATATTATTCTCTGAGAAATTAAAGTCCTATGGATTATTATCACACCTAAAATTTACTGTTCTATATTTTTCATTTCCTCATTGTTACTTGATTAATGAAGAGTAGGAAATGTAAGATCCTCCATGATAATTTAGATCAGGGGTCAGAGAACTGTGCTTATGGGCCATACCTGGCCTGCCACATGTTTTTGTAAATAAAGTTTTATTGGAACATAGCAAAGTCTATCCTTTAAAATATGGTCTATGGCTGCTTTTGTGTTAAAACAGCAGAGTTGAGTAGTTGTGACAGAGGCTGGGTGACCCACGAAACCTAAGATATTTACTATCTGATCTCTTACAGAAAAGACCAAATTGCCAATTCCTGATTTAAATAAATGCTGTGATACTTTAGACAGTGAATCTTTAGTGGAAAATTATTGAATCTTTGGGGTCATTGTTATTTGCTTTCTACACCAGAGGAGGTTACATGTCTCAGGGAATGTCAAGGTATGAAGATCATGAATGGAAAATAAAAATCTTGAGCATCTATTTGATTTTCTTCCTACCAAAAGTAATTTGTACATCCTTCCAATAGGTCATCATTAGGTGATGACAATTGATCAAACATTGTAAATAAATGTGAATATATTCAATGTTTGATGCTCCATTTGGAGTCAAGAAAATGAATAACAAGACGAGGGTAATAACAAGATGGCAATAGTAAGTCCTTACTCATCAATAATCACTTTAAATGTAAATGGATTATTTATCCAATCAAAAGACAGAATGGCTGAATGGATTTTAAAAAAAAAGACCCAACTATACGCTGCCTACAAGAGATGCACTTCACCTTTAAGGACACACACAGGCTGAAAGTGAAGAGATGGAGAAACATATTCCATTTAAATGGAACCCGAGAGAGTAGGGGTAGCTATACTTGTATCAGAAAAATAGACTTTAAGTCAAAATTGTAACAAAAGACAGAGAAGGTCATTATGTAATGATAAAGGGGCCAATTAATCAACAGGATATAAATATTGTAAATATATATGCATCCATCATCAGAGCAGACAAATACTAACAGATCTGAAGGAAAAAATAATCAATGATGCAATAATGGTAGGGGACTTCAGTACCGCACCGTCAACAATGGATAGATCATCTAGAGAGAAAATCAATAAGAAAACACTGCTCTTGAACTACACTTTAGACCAAATGGACCTAACGGACATTACAGAACATTCTATCCAACAGTAGCAGAATACACATTCTTTTTGAGCGTGCACGGAATATTTTTCAGGATAGATCATATGTTCAGTCACAAAACACGTCTTAACAAATTTAAGAAGACATCAAGTATCGTTTCTGATTGCAATGGCATGAAACCAGAAATCAATAAACAGGAGAAAACTGGAAAATTCACAAATATGTGGAAATTAAACAACACACGTCTGAACAAAGAGTCAAAGAAGACATCAAGAGAGAAATAAAAAAGTATCTTGAAACAACAAAAATGGAAACGTAACATACCAGAATTTATGAGATGCAGCAACAGCAGTTCTAAGAGAGAAGTTTATAGTGGTAAATGCTTACATTAAGAAAAAATAAAGATCTCAAATAAACAACCTAAATTTACTCCTTAAGGAACTAGAAAAAGAAGAACAAACTAAGCCCAAAATTACCAGAAGAAAGGAAATAACAAACATCAGGGCAGAAATGAGTTAAATAGAGCCTAGAAAAACAGTAGAAAAGGTCAGCAAAACTAAGTGCTGGTTTTGTGAAAAAATAAACAAAATTGACAAACCTGTAGCTAGACTGACTAAGAAAGAAGGAAAGAAGACTCAAATAAATAAAATCAGAAATGAAAGAGGAGATATTACAACAGATACCACAAAAATACAACAGATTGTAAGAGACTGCTATGAACAATTAAACACCAAAAATTGGATAATCCAGAAGAAATAAATGAATTCCTAGAAATATACGATATACCAAGACTGAATCATGAAGAAATAGAAAATTTGAACAAACCAATTACTAGTAAGAAGATTGAATCAATAATCAAAAATCTCCAAACAAAAGAAAGCCCTGGATCAGATGGGTTCATGGCTGAATTCTACCAAAGAATTAAAGAAGAATTAACACAAATGTTCCTCAAACTTTTCCTGAAAATTGAGGAAGAGGTAAGAGACACTTCCAAACTTATTTTGCTAGGCCAGCATTAGCCTTATACCAAAGCCACATAAAGACATTACAAGAAAAGAAAATTATAGGCAATATCTCTGATGAACACAAAGTCAAAAATCATCCACAAAATCCTAGCAAACCTAATTCAACAGCATGTTGACAGGACCATACACCATGATCAACTGGAATTTATATAATTCCACAGGATATGAGGATGTTTCAACATAAGCAAATCAATATATGTAATATACCACGTTAACAAAATGAAGGATAAAAATCATATGATCATTTCAATATATGCAGAAAAAGCATTAGAAAAAATTCAGCATCATTTCGTGATAAAAATTCAACAAATAAGGTATAGAAAAAATGTACCTCAACCTAATAAAGTCCATATATGACAATCTCACAGTTAATGTCATATTCAATGGAGAAAAATTGAAATATATATTAAGTGACTTTGATGGGCAGCAACATGAGATTCATTAAACATTGACTGGATGTTTCAGATTCTTTCTCCTCCTTTTCCTTTCTTGCAAACTTCTTTAAACTCTCTCTAGCCTTCCCATCACCCTTTCTGCCTCTAACACAATTCAAGTAAACTAACTTTGTTGGTTGAAACTGATTTGAAATTTGCCCATGCCTGAGATAAGTTTTAACACTGAGTCAAAAATCCACTCCCTTTCAATGGTTACTTTCCTTTAGCTACCTGACAATTATTCCACCCACTTTTTGGGTTGAGTTTCTGCACCAAAACAATAATTTTCTCTTCTATCATGTCCTAATGCTGCTCCACACTAGAAAGGCTAGTGGCTGAAAAGGGATGATAGACCCATTTTTAAGAGGACGTGGTGGCTAAATGCAAAACACAGAGGCAGAGGGTTGAGAGGTAGACAACTTGAATTCATTCTTTTATTGTAATCAGGATAATAAAGGCATTGGCTTGATATGTGTGTGCAGACTTTATTACTCTGAGTCAATCTCCATTTCCTCTGTTGGAGAGAAGGAAACCTTAGAGAAAATTTGGTTGCATGGCCAGGAAAGAGTGGAAACAGTGTGTGCTGGATTTTATGAAATTGAGGGACCTCAAAATATGCTAAGAATAGATTGGGACATATTTTCTAATAGTATATGTGCTTGTTTGTAATGAACAAAAACCTGCCTTAAAGTATACAATACAGTTTGCCAAGAGAGTAGATCTTAATCATTCTCACAACACACACACACACACACACAAGGTAACTTTGTGAGGCGATGATATGTTAATTAACTTGACTATGGTTATGACACAATGTTGTACACTTTAAGTATACACAATTTTATTTTTCAATTATATCTCAATAAAGCTGGAAAAAATATGTTCTCATTATCCTCATAGTCTCACTTTGTTTTAAAAAGAGATGGTTATTTATTATGAATATGAATCTAAGTATTTGGGTGGATGTAAGAGAACCAAATGCAACAGAAATTTAAGACCATCTTTCCTTCTAACAGGAAAAATTTGCTATTTTGTATTTCCTTGGATAAATTACCAAACATTTTCTAGACTCTGAGGCTGTATATTTTATGATATGGCTGCTACATAGTTGCCATGATTGGCTTTTTGAAAAATTTAATTCTTTTAATGCAGATGAATTTATATGCCCTACAGGAAGAGAGCATAGATTATTTAATTGATTTTATGAATGTTCTGTAATTTTAGTAAGTTCCACGGTCAACGCAGATGTTTCCTTGGAAAAAAACAAAACCAGAAGAAAATCAAAACCTCTTGGCTTTTGAGAGTGAACTTCATTCTAAGATTGGATTCAAAGTTATGGGATCAAGAAATGTGTTTTATGTTAGAAAATGAATATATTAATAATAGAAATAACGTTCAGTAAGTTTACTTCTCAACTTTCAAACAAACTGTATGTCAGCTTGGCTGAGCATGATGCTGAAGCTCGAACAGCTAAATACACCACCTTATGATTCATTTCCTCCAGTTAGTCACTGAGTCATAACTCATCTTTGTTCATCATATCTACGCAAAAGGTCTCAATATGAACTCCAAAGTACCTTATGTTCTTTTTAACTAGGTAGAAAGGTCGCTAATAACACCCCCATTTTCTTTCAAATATATAAGTGACTTTGATGGGCAGCAACATGAGATTCATTAAACGTTGACTGGATGGTTTAGGTTCTTTCTCCTCCTTTTCCTTTCTTGTAAACTTCTCCTTTAAACTCTCTCTAGCCTTCCCATCACCCTTTCTGCCTCTAGCACAATCCAAGTAAACTAACCTTGTGAGTTGCAACGGATTTGAAATTTGCCATGCCTGAGATCAAGTCTTAACAGAGTCAAAACTCCACTCCCTTTCAATGGTTACTTTCCTTTAGCTACCTGACAATTATTCCACCCACTTTTTGGGTTGAGTTTCTGCACCAAAACAATAATCTCCTCTTCTGTCATGTCCTAATGTCCCTCCACACTAGAAAGGCTAGTTGTTGAGAAGAGACATTACTCTGAGTCAATCTCCATTTCCTCTATTGGAGAGAAGGAAACCTCAGAGAAAATTCAGTTGAATGGCCAGGAAAGAGTGGAAACAATGTGTGCTGGATTTTATGAAATGGGAGAGCTCAAAAGATGCTGAGAATAGATTGGGACATATTTTCTAACAGTATTGTGCTCATTTGTAGTGAACAAAAAACTGCCTTCTTAATCAGAATGAATGTCATTTGAAGGTAAGAAATAATCTCTGGGAAAGGATAAGACTTTGAGTCCATATAGCTTAGATCTTGGCTTGTTCCAAGAGTCTAAACAAAGTCATTTTGAAGAATACATCCCGTAGTTTCTCCTTCTGTAAGACAGTGATGACATTATTTAGTGAACATTTAAAATCCTTGAATGACAATCAGAAGCATAGCCAGGGGAAGATCAGGGTAAACAGTCTTTCTCCTTGAGCACATTCTGCAAATGTGGCTCCTTTTCAACAACATTTTTATAAAGAGTGATATGTTGCCTAAACACTATATTGTGCACTTAAAAAATTTAAGAGGGTAGATCTCATGTTAAGAGATCTTATCACACACACACACAAAACAACAGAGGAAAAAAACAAAGGGACAGAAGACAACTTTTGGAGGTGTTGGATATGTTTATTACCTTGACTGTGGTGATGGCTTCATGAGTATATGCGTATGTGCAAACTCGTCAAATTGTACACATTAAATATATGCAGTTTATTGTATGTCAATTGCACATCAATAAAGCTGTTAAAAAACAGAGTAATGTGTTAACAGGAAAGGCTATGCTGAGAACGTGTTAAAAAAACAAGACTGTGAAATAGAGAGAAGGTAGTTATGAAGATGTGGGGCTATACATATGTTGCCCACTCATTGAGGACACAGATCCCCTGCCCCTCGCCCTTTGCCCCTAGCTAGTCCAATCATCGCTCCCCTGGAATCTAATTATGACTTAAACGACAATGTGGGTATATAAGGCAATAGGTGACCTACTGCCTGTATCAGGAAAACAGTGGGAAGCTTTACTACAAGGAGCGGATGGTGAAACAGTCCTTGGCCTCCCTCTCAGAACTGACCCTGGAAGCTGCTGTGTAAAGAAAATTACTCTCCTGGCCTGCAGGCTTAGATGGGTGTTGTGCCGTACACCCTGGCAGACAACTTCCCTCATCTTGCTGTAGATATTTTTTTTTGCCTTTGTAAGACGTGTTGCTTTTTTTTTTTCCTATGCTGAGTCAAACCAATCTCTCAGCTTTTCCGAGGTTATCTCAATATTGATGAGAACAGACGTTGTTTATTTCGAAACCCCAGGGTCCAGATCATAGTGTTCCTTAGACTGACTCATAAAAAAAGAGCTGAATACATTACCTGTTCCTTAATGAAAAGCACGGGTGTGAGATCGTCCTGAAGTTCATATGATTCACAAGAAGTAAATGAAAAGGACAGCCTTATGGGACAACATCAATTCAATTGATCTTTCCTTCTCCTGGTAATTACAAGGCCTCAATTTCACCTGGGTTCAGCGTGTTGCATGAAGGAAGATCAGTTTCTATGGAGAATCCTTTCACTTAAACAGATGAACTAATAACTGGTACTAATGACAAACATGTTTTAGCTATGGAAATTATACTATTCATTTAGTAATTTTTAAAAATATGCTACACTTTCAAAAGTATTCAATGTCTCAAAGCGCTGCTGAGATTGGCAGTCATGATGGAGGTTCACTCTTATTTGAGAGACTAGGAGCCTAAGAAAAAGAAACGTTGGAAAACTTTATCAAGTAGTGACATATCTGGGATAGACAGTGACATAATGGTAGGGCTGTGAATTTGTCATTAAAATCTACTGAATCCTATCAGAACTTAAAAAAAAATACATTGCCTCCATTTGATACATTGATATTATCTCCTGTTGGCATTCACCAATTATTACCTCTCGCATTTGGAGATTTCAAGAATAGCTCCAAAAGGCAAAGGAATTTCATTATTATATTAAAGTTTCATAATAAGAAATAGGCTAATATATTCAGCTGTGTCTCTCTGTCTTTCGTTTTTTGAACAGATAAGCCTGGAATGCTAAGTAAAAATGTGGTCAAGACATACGGCCTGAAATACTATGCATAATTATGGTGGCTATACATCTGTCAGTTGTTCTGAAAATGTGTGAATGTGCCTAAAAAGTTTCACTTCCTTGGAGAAGTATTTGTTCATTGTAGAAATTCAGTTTTACTGTTGATCAGGGTCTCCTATCAGAAGCAGGGAGAGTCAATGATCTGTGGATAAAACAACATGACTTGATATAGAAACACTAGGTGAGTAGGCCATTCTTGCCTTGTGCCAATGCATTTATGTTAGATAGGAAGATTCTGGGGAATCAAGGAAGGAATCCACATTTTTGTGAAGTTGCAAGTTCTTTCTGATTAGGTGAAATGACAGCTCAGTGACCAGAAGGCTGAGTAACTGCCTTAGTCCTTGTTTGAACTACTTTAAATGCAGAATAGAGTAAAGGAAGGAACAAAATTTCCTTGTTTCATTGAGAGTTGCTGTTCACAATGAGAGTTGTTTTTCAAGCTGCTCCCTGTGGTCTGGAATTATCAGCCTTGGATCTCATCAGACGTCTGTGAAGCTTTAAAAACAGATGTCTGAGTCCCATCCAAATCTATTGAAACTGAATTTCTGGGGCAAGAGTCTGGCATCCATAGTTTGGAAAGCTCTAGTGGTTATCCAGAAGACCAGCCTGTTTGAGAACGGATCCCTGGAGTTTTACGGATGGATGTGGGCAGAGGCCTAGTACCCTCTCCCCTTTGTCTTCAGTCCTAGAACATCTAAGTCTATGTGTTTTTACATTTTGGATTTCCTGGTCTGAGGGGTTAAAAATTATTGCTGTGAAGGGGTCCACAGCTTTCCCACTCCTCTGAGCCCTGCTTAGCTTCTTTCTCCTCTCACTCTCTTAGGAGAAAAAGGAAACAACTCTTGAGGGTGTCTTCTCCTCGGAGAAGAGAGGCTAGAGCATTGTGGGGAGGAAAGAAGGACTCAAGAGACCTAAATCGTGGAGCAGGATGACCTGGTGAGAGAGTTCTTTCTTTGGAGTGGGAGGCAGTAGAATGAAAGACTTCTAGGATTAGACAGGGTGGAAGTAGAGATGGAGACCGAGGTATAAGACTTCATATATTAAGCTTTGTAGACCAATTCTTGGACAATATTAAATGTTTAAAAAGGAATAAAACTTGAGACTTCTAACCAGGTCATGTTTCTTTCAATGTGGTTCTTCTCTGGAATGGATTATGGAGGAGGGTGCTTTATCAAATAGGAATGTGGAAAGCATTTGTGGGCTTCTTAATGGTATCAAGGATCCAGGGTCTTTCCATCATTCTTCTTCATCAGCCATGGTGTGTTGCTCTTCTGTCTTCACACTTCCACTCCGTGGTCACAAGATGGAATCACATCCAGTTTCAAGGCAGAAAGAATAGGGAAGGGGTGAAGCCAGGAGCATGTAGCTTGCACAAATCCTTTTTATAGAGAAGCAAGAGTCTTCCAGTCCCAGCAGTAGATTCCCCTTTGCGAGTTACTTGCCAAATTGGGTTATAGTGCCATCATATTGCTGGTAGCTGTACAGGAGCCTACAAAAGTGAGTATTTAGCTTTTCTGGCATCTCTACTGGAAGATAAAAGGGAGAAAGGGGCTAGAATTAGCTGTTGGGTAAGCCAGCCAACAGTGTGTGTCGTGGCATGTCACCGCTTCACAGGGCTTGCCCTTGAATGACAAAAAGTGACAAAAAATGAGCCCCAGCAAAAGAAATTGGAAAACTACTGTTTTAGGACAGTAATTTTCAAGTTTTCAGAATCGTTTAAAAACTTGTTGAAAGCAGATGTCTGGGCCTTGGTGCCACACATTCTGATTCAGTAGGTTTGGGTAAGACTTGGAGATGTAACTTCTTAATAATCTTCTCAGACGATTCTGATGCAGGAAGTCTGTGGATCACACATTCAGAAAGTAGGTTCAGTGGTTTGTAAACTGGCTGAATGTTAGAATCATTGCGAAGCTTTTTGAAAATATCAAAGCAATGCATGGGCCATTTGCCCAACTAATTAAATCAGAAAATCTGGGGTTGAGAGATCAATATCGTTTAAAATCTCCCAAGGTGGTTCAAATATGTAGTCAAGGATGAGAATCATTGACTTAAATTAAAAATTCTACTGACTAACAAACTTCTTGCACAAATAGTGAAGCTAGGGACAGTGAGGGTGGCAGAAAGACATACCAACTTCTCCACGCTGGCTCTTGGAAATCTTTAAGAGGAGTGGATAGACAGGAGAGACTAAAACAGGCTGGTAACCTTAGACAAGGTAAGTATCAATTTATATGCAAGAAATAATTAGTAAAAAGCGAGGCATCTCAAATAGCTCAGTCTTTCTTGTCTTTAAATACTGATTTAAATACTTAGTTTTACATGCAGGCATTTAAATACTATTTTTAAGGTATTATAGCACTTGCTGTAATTTGTCCATGAGCACAAATTTATGAAAATTTACGTAGATATTGTGATTAAATGTTTATTTTGTTCAGGGGAAGGAAACATTGTTAGAAATGGCAGTCTTTGGAATCCTCTGCAATCCATATCTGTAGAGATCAGCTCCCTGGTGTTGGCAATGCCACCTAGTGTAGAGTAGATACAGCTGCATGACACAGGCTCCTCGGGATCTGAAGAGGCTCTTGTCTTCAGTGGCAAGTTTAGCAGATTAGATAGGATAATTTCAAATTCTTAACAGTAGATCTAGTATATTCTGCTAGTAGGGTGACAATAAAAAAATAAATGTAGGGCCCAGCCCAGTGGCATAGTGGTTAAGTTTGCACGCTCTGCTTCGGTGGCCTGAGGTTCATGGGTTTGGATCCCAGGCGTGGACCTACACACCATTCATCAAGCCATGCTGTGGCAGCGTCCCACATACAAAATAGAGGAAGACTGGCACAGATGTTAGCTCAGTGACAATCTTCCTCAAGCAAAAAGAGGAAGATTGGCAACAGATGTTAGCTCAGGCCCAATCTTCCTCATCAAAAAATAAAAAAAAAATAAATATATAACTATGTACATAAGACATCAGCCTGGTATTCCAGAACAAGTAGTTTTATTTGTGAGAAACGTGGTTTGTGCTGATACACTGAAGCTTCCATAATGTCAGCCAAAATGTTAAGGAATGTGATTAGTTCACGCATATTGCCAGACCAGCTCTGTGGCCAGGGAATAGACACCCTTTGGGGTGTTGCCTGTTGCAGCCTCTTGGTAGGAAAACAAAGAATGGAAAAGTGACTACATGAGAAGAAACTAAAAGAGGAGACTAAAATTCTATTCCACAAACACAGATAAGGCACCAACTGTGTCAAGGTAATGTTCATGAAGAGAACATGAAGATGAACAAGAAGTAAATCCTACGTTCAGGAGGAAAACATACATGGCAAAGAACTAGGAAACAAGGAGTGTTTGATGTACCCCAAGACATTTGAAAGTCATTCAATGTACATCACTCTTGTAAATTCAGAGGAGAGGAACTTACATTCTGCCTTGGACTTTGGGGATAATTTTAAATAAAGTGATATGTGGTAGTTTTTAGATGTAAGAATTGGGACATGGTGTTATGGGTTGAATTTTGTTCCTCCAAATTCATATGTTGAAGTTCTAAGCCTCAGTACCTCAAAATGTGAACTTATTTGGAAATAGAGTGTTGCAGATGTAATTAGCTAAGATGAGGTCATACTGGAGTCTGGTGGGTCCCTAATCCAATGCCATTGGGGTCTTTCTAAAAAGAGGAAATTTGGAGACAGACACGCACAAGGAGAATGCTGTGGGAACGTGAAGGCAGGGAATTGGGGCGATGTGTCTACAAGCCAAGGAATGTCAAAGATGGCGAGCAAACCAGCAGAAGCCCGAGGAGAGGCACGGAACAGATTCTCTCTCACAGCCCTCGGAAGACCAACCCTGCCAACACCTTGACCTCAGACTTCAACCTACAGAACTGTGAGACAATAAATTTCTGTTATTTAAGCCACCCAGTTTATGGCACTTTGTTGTGGCAGCCCTAGCCAACTAAGACACGCGGGTATTATTTTGACAGACAACAATTAGGAAAAATGTTTACTTGATAGAGGGAACGGCATGAACAAAGACATAGAGGTAAAAGCGTGTTCTGATAACAGAGGTGGGAGGTAGTTGTGATACAGAGTCAGTGTTTGTGCAGGGGTGGGGGATGGAGGGGGGGTGGTAAAGAGTAGCCAGATATGTATGTTTGAGGAAGATTGTGAGGAGTTTGCGATTCTTTGTTAAAGGTTATGGACCTTTTTCTTTGGATATTGAGGGGCAGTTGAAGATTTCTAATGCGGGGGGGATGTTTAAGATGTTTAGAGCTATCTAAATTTTTGTGTGTGTGTGTGAGGAAGATCGGCCCTGAGCTAACTTCCGATGCCAATCCACCTCTTTTTGCTGAGGAAGATTGGCCCTGGGCTAACATCTGTGCCCATCTTCCTCTACTTTATATGGGACACCGCCACAGCATGGCTTAGCAAGCCGTGCGTCAGTGCGCGCCCAGGATCCGAACCTGCAAATCCCAGGCCGCTGAAGTGGAGTGCACTTCACTATGCCACCAGGCCGGCCCCTAGCTAAATTATTTTTATCTACATGTAACACATTTGGAGGAAAATATCTGAGGAAATGCTCACGTAACCCAGTGAGAGGAAACTGACAAACTCACTTTAGCCTGTAGATGATGTAGCCTTATTTCTGTCCAATGCTGCCCAATTCTACCTAATACTCACATGCTGTTGTCTTACGTCTCACCTTTGGCAGATGTCACTGTGTTGCTTTGCAGGAGGTATTTCCTAACAGACCCACTGTCCCTCAGTTGTACTGGAAATTAATTACACAGACATTTCAGACTCCTAGCTTCCTGAATAGTGTTGGCAGACGTATAGAAGAATTGGCCATCACAGGAGTTTAGAAGGAGAGTAATTGGTGGACTGAAAGGAAATTTTTGTTTGTAGTACATCTCATTTTTCCTCAGTTCCCCATCTAGAAAACCAGGGTAATGATATGGTAGAATCTAGCTCATGTGTTTGTTGTGAAGATTAAATGAGTTGACGCATATAATGTGCTTGGAGAGTGCTCAATAAAGGTTAGGTATTATTATTACTGGTAGGACGGGAGGAGCTGGGATTCACATCCCTGTTTTTTGGCTCCAAATTCTGCGTTCTTTCTTCCCCTCCGCTTTGTTTTCTTAAGTGGTGTTGATCTGTAACGACAACAGGCTTTCTGCTTCACTCCTAGTGGTTTCTTATCATCACTTTTCTCTCCTGACACATGTTACAGCAGCGTCTTTCCATGCAAACTTCTCATCCGTGACAGATGTTGACAAGACTCAAGGGGTCCTCTAGGCCTCAGAAAGGAGCGTCTGAGAGCTGCCGGTGCTGTAAACAAGCAGAGATAGGGCTGCTGGTATCTCACGCAGCATCGATGGATTTGAGCTGAACAGACTGCTCTCAAGAGAGGCTGGAATTTTGAGGAAGCAGCAAACTCTTGCACACAGTCAGGAGGCTGCACATTGCTGCAGACCGTGTATCCTTGAAAGTCACTGAGAGAAGATTTCTCTTATGGCGTCTCAAGAAGATCTCATCCTCATGTGTGCTAGTAATGAATTATGGCTGTAAACAACTGGACATCTGTTTAAACATGAAACTTATCTGGCCAGAGGTGTATTCCTGCCAGGAGCTCTTCATGTTTGCCTCTGCAAGTGATATTTATAAGTAGAAGATATGTGCTTAGCATCCTTGGAAATGATCCATTGCTTAAAGAGTTTTGTATCCATGAGGACCAAAGTTCATAGAGAAAGCTGTACCTAGTAGTTCCTTTATTTAAAAGCAAAATATTCTACCATCAATTGACTTCTTTATCAATCAGGAGTGGCTAGGTTATGTGCAGTAATAACAAACATTCCCAAAATGTTAGTGGCTATGACAATATAGTTTTATTTCTCATTCTTACTTGGCAAAAATCCAGCAAATTGATAGCTCCTCTCCTGCTTAGTAATATCTACTTTTTGAGTATGTAGTTGTAGCAATCGCTAGACTAGTATTTTGCATTCAGTATCTCCTTTAATCTCACACAACTCTATGAGGTTGACAACATTATCTTCTTTTTGCAGATACGAAATTGAGATGCAAGATCAATGAGTAAGCGGTTGACTGAGTTTTGGATCCAGATTTTTCTAAGGCTAAACCTGATATTTTTAACTACTATGTTATGCTACTCTTTTAAACATAACCCTCAGTTTTAATTTTTAAATGTAAATTCACTAGTGTTATGTAATGTTGTCTCTCCGGGGGAAGAATCTTGAACAGTGTTCTCACATCAGAATCACCTTGTGTAGCTTGGGGAGATGCAGATTCCAAGGTTCTCCAGTGGTCTTGGAGTGATTCCCATTCTGGTGGTAAAAGAAGGGCCCTTTGGGAATCACTCACCTAGGTCTTCAACTCTCCCAGTACTATTGCCACTAGGCCATGTTATCAGGGAAAGTTGAAAACCCTTGGGAGCACAAGGCTGAAACTCTGCAACTTTGCTAATGCTATTGCCCAGGGAGATTGCCTGAACTTGAAGGTCAAATTTGAGAGCATCATGGAATTGCTGATTAAATTCCAACCATCCTATAAGCTATGTGGGAATAAACTGTCACTGTCTAGTATATTCGAATCTAGATATCTGAGAAGGCAATTAGCCTAATTAGTTCAGTAATGAATAATGTTAACCTTTATAATATCATTAGAGAATCCACAATACCAGTTTATTTCTGTCTCTCAATTTTATATTTCATTTGAAATTGAGATGAAAGTGGTGTGTTTATAACTCAAAACAACTGCTCAGTTAATTAGAGTAAGGAACTGAAAAAAATGTCGAATTGGTGATTCAAAGGCAAAATATCTGATGGATTATTTAAATCTTTCCTATTTCACATATGGTTCTTTCAGCATTGTGGCAAGATTGCTTAAAAGCAAAGATTACATACTTTGATTTTTTTCCTGAAATGTCATTGGATGGTTGCAGATTAGTGTACCAAAAGTTGGTTTGATTGTGCTCTTTTTACTTCCTAAATCAGTGTTTCCAATTGGCTTTCCATCAATTTTTAAGAGCTGGGGCACTTTAAAAACATGCAGATCCCTGGTGCACCTGGGGAATCTGTGTTTTAATCTACTACCCCGGTCATTTTTATGCAAGCAATTTAGCTCTCATCCACAGCCTACCTACCTGTAAGTTACTGACTCCCAAAATGTTGAGAACATCACCCTTGGGTCTTGGAATGTTTCCCTGTAAAGATTGGGTTAGCCAGATTCCATCTAGTCTTACACTAACTCTCCTTCATCAGAGCGAAGGTTACAGCTTTTTATTTATTTATTTAATTTGATATCCCTGAAACTCTAATTTTGCTTTTCCGGTAGCAGTGACCCATTATGACCCAACATGTACAACCCAGCTGTTCCTCTGAATTTAAAAAAGATAATACATTTCTGTGCACAGCAGATCAAACAGATTAATGAAGGAAAACTTTGGGAAATGAGACTTTCATCCCAAAGATACACACCTTACTGGGTGACTGTAATGAATGGAATGGGACTTCGGGAAAGTAGACATAATCTGTCCAGCAATGTAGCTTTGCCCTTTTATCTAAGACTTGTTAGCAGAATCATTGCTTTCTGTCTTTTTGGTGTTTTTCTCATATTAGGGAGATGAGACCTACATGGAGGAGATCAAAAGCAGTTCATACCCGTGATGTCCCTAATTCTTTCAAGGCAATCAGAGGAGACTCTTCAATCACTGGCTTAATATTTCAGAAGCACAGGAAGTCACTTCCTCAGACACGGCTTGATCCACATATTTAATTTTCCTTAAAAGTCTACAACATCAAAATAATTAAATGATTGTTAGAACTCCTGTTTTTTAACATTGACAACCTGGACATTATACATATAATATAAATAATATGATACATAACAAAATACAAAATGTTAATAAAAAATAAAATATATAAAATAAAATTTATAAAACATACAAGTGACAAAATAATACATATATTTATAAAATATATAAAGTAAAATAGAGAGAGAGAGAGGAGAGAGAGAGATTATCCTGTCCCTAAATTAGAAATATGTTGTTGTGGTGTGGGTCCTGGCCTATGCTAGTGATGCTACGTCTAGGAACGCCTGAGACACTTGCCCAGGGCTCTATTACTTGTAGTGAGCCCCCACAGAACTTTTTTCATCCTTGTGGTTCTTATGATGATTGCAGGATGTGCTTTAGCAAAAAGCAACAGGGAACTTTGAGAAGAAGATTCATTAGTCACAGGTCCGGGAGAGTACGTGGCATACTTGAAGCCACATAGCAAGGTCGTGGGTAGAGAAAGAGAGAGAGCATGGACCTGGGGCTCTGCCTTTATTAGGGTCCAAGAGTTGCATATGAAGAGTTTCAGGGCTCTACTGTTTATTGGCTGTTTAAAGCATAGGAGCAGGAATTAGGGCCTGGGAAGGGAGAAGTGGAATCACCCAAACGGTCAGTTAGCTAGGTTACTTGGGGCTTTCTGAAAGAGGGACCCTCATGGATGGGGGTGGCCTGATTCCCTATCTGGTTGTTTTGCTTGTATTTGTGTCACACAGCTGGCAGTATGTTTATCTCAGATGGATGTCTTTTGAAATGGATGCCTTGGCAATTGAAAGCTTAATGCTTTTATTAAGGTTAGGTTAGTTATTTGTTGTTAAGTTTAGATACTTAAACTACAGTTATGGTTCACAGGCGCATTTAGAAGTCAGTGGCTTGGAACTTGGAAAAATGCCTAATTTCTGATATTATATTTTTTTATTACTATATTATACATATACTTTATAAGAATAGTGTTAAATTTATAATTTATAATTTGTTATAACATATTTCTAAATTATTGTTTTCTGATATGACAAAAGGTGGCTAACTCCATGACTAACCCACATAGCTATGGGTTGTTCATTTATGTTTCTGAAATAGTTTATACTTGGCAACAACATTTTTCCATTATTTTTCATTTCTATCGCTTAGTAGCGCAGTTAAGCTACAAGCTAAATGTGCTTTGATGGTCTCACTGAGATACACAACTAATAGTTATTACACAGTTATAATGAAAAATGCCCTCTAGTGACAAGGCAATGTGGTAGCTTGGGGACTATTTCTTCCCCCGGAGAGGAATTGGCAGATGTCCTCTTTGGACTAAGGGAACCTTCCATGTGGCATGGTCCGGCCATTGCTATGTGTGGACATTTAAAAGCCCTGTATTTATGAGCAATGGAGAATCACTATGATAATGATGAAAATAATAATCATAAATACAAGAACAACATCTACTAAGTGTTTACTATATGCAGGCACTGTGTTAAGAACTTAAAATATTTTGTCTCACTAATCACGACTTTATAAGGAAACTGAGCCTTGGGGACGTTGAGTGCCTTGCTCATCACTCAAGCGAGCAAAGGTCACTGAGAAAAGCCAGGACTTGATCCAGCCGGCCTTGATCAAAAGCATGTTGCTTCTCCAATGTGCTCTAATTTCTGTTTATACTGCTATTTAAGAAAAAAATTATGCAAGATTTAATTTATGGCAATATCACACATCATGTATCTCTGGAAAACTCCCAGTGTAACACTCATGGAAGAATGAAGGTAAGAAGGCAAATAATATCTTAGTATTGTTATTAAAATGGTTTCGATCTTGCAGAACTTCTGAAAGGCTCTTGTGTTTCTCTAAAGCATCGCTGCAAAATAATACAGCAGATAACAGGACTGATGCTGATGCTGAAGATGGATACCTGGGTTTGAATCCCAACTTCACTATTTACCTGCTGTGTGATCTTGGGCAGGTTATTTTACACTTTTTACCATAGTTCCTTATCTGTAAAATGGGGGTTATAGTAGTGAGGATTAAATCAATTAAAATATCCAAAACATATAAAACAATGCCTGGAAAAACATAAGCACTTTATATGCAATAGCTATTTTTATTATTATCATCATCATAATTCTTCCCTTTCTCCATGGAGAAACCTGAGGCTTGGGGAGTAAATTCCTAGACTGAGGTTTGGACCACATCTCTGTCAGTTTTTAGCTATGAAGGTTTTTAATCTTTGGGAGCCTTAGATTGCTCATCTGGAAGATGAGACTAACAAAAGTAGCTACTGCATAGAGTTGCAGTGAGCTTTAAATGAGACATCACATGTAAAATGCTTAGCACAGTGACTGCCACTTAGGAAACACTATGTGTTCGTGGTTCCTATTGATAGAATTATTACTACTATTAAATAGGACATTTTATGTATGTGCATGTATGCACATGCCCACACACACTCAGAATATTATCTAGTGGCCTATGGGGACAAGCAAATAAACCACAGCATGGCCAAAACAGTCAGGTTGGTCAACTTAATTAGCTATCTGGTCAACTAGGTTGTTGGTTTAGCTACGATGGTTTGAAGTCAACCTCGAAAATTGCCTTTGATTAACATTCAGAGGCAGGAACCTACGGATGCTTTGATATAGCATTTTGATATAGCATATTTGATATAGCAATCTCCTAACAACTATAATTATTTGAATACCAGTAGATCTCCATAAAAGACTCTTCTTATTTTGCTTTTTATTAGGAACTCTGAACTGTTGCCTGTTGACAATCAAATCTGAAAACTCCAACTCTGACATGGCTGAATGGCTGATTGGTTTTTTGAAATGACAGCTTTTGGATTAATTAGAAATTAAAGCAGTATGTCACTTCACATGAGAAGCTCGAGGTGCTCCATCTAAACGTCCTCCTCTGATAATTAAAAAATATATGTAATCCCAGTGGATTGAGTTTGGTTTGTTTGTTTCGTCATAGACGCTACCTCAGGAAGTTTTTCTTCAGTGCAAATTATCATTACTTAAACTTCTGTAAACATCTAGAGTTTTTAGACAAAATAAAAATAAGAAACATCTTTCTGTTTTGTTTTGTTCTTTTTTTTAAACATTGCCTGTATTATACAGGGTTCTCCAGAGAAACAGAACCAATAGGGTGTGTGTGTGTGTGTGTGTTTTAAGAAATTGGTTCAAGCAATTGTGGAGGCTGACAAGCACAAAATCTGCAGGGTAGGCTGGCAGGCTGGAGACCAAGGGATGAGTTGATGTCGCAGCTTGAATCTTAAGGCAGTCTGCTGGCAGAATTCCCTCTTCCTTGAGGCAGTCAGTCTTTTTCTTAAGACCTTCACCTGATGGGATGAGGCCCAACCACATTGTGGAGGGTAATCTGCTTTATTCAAAGTCTACTGATTTAAATGTTAATCTCATTTAAAAAATATCTTCACTGGAACATCTGGACTAGTGTTTGACCAAGTATCTGGGTACTGTGGCCTAGCAAAATTGACACATAAAATTAACCACGACAATAGCTAATTTCACCAGAAAAAAAAGGGAAATGTACATATGCTAGAACTGTAGAGAATGCTGATAGCAACAGCATAGGAGCCATCTGGTGGGCATTACTAGATCTGGTCATGGCATGGGCTATGCAAGGACAAAAGACAGTGTCTTTTTTTTTTTGCTACAATCATTTTTAATTCCATTTAAAATTTTTAATAGGTTTACTGAGGTATAATTGATATACAAAAAACTGGGCATATTTAACGTATACAATTTGATGAGTTTGGACATATGGATACACCCATGAAACTAACACCACAATAAAGGTAATAGACATATCCGTCACCTTCAAAAGTTTTCTCATGCCCACTCTTTTTTAGGTGTGGTAAGACCGCTTAACATGAGAGCTACACTGTTATCAATTTTTTTAAGTGCACAATGCATTACTATTGACTATAGGCACTATGTTGGACAGCAGATCTCAAGAACTTATGCATCTTGCATAACTGGAACTTTATACCCATTGAAAACAACTCCCCATTTTCCCCTGCCCCCAGCTCCTGGCAACTGCCATTCCACTTTTTGCTTGTTTGGGTTTGACTATTTTAGATTCCTCATATAAGTGGTATCATGCAGTATTTGTCCTTCTGTGACTGGCTTATTTTGCTTGTCCAGGTCCTTCAGATTCATCCATGCTGTTGAAAATGGCAGGATTTCCTTCTTTTTTAAGGCTGAATAATATTCCATTGTAGGTATATACCACATTTTCTTTATCCATTCATCCATTCATGGACACCTAGATTGTTTCCATATCTTTGCTATTGTGAATAATGCTGCAATGCACATGAGGGTGCAGATGTCTCTTCCAGATTCCAATTTCAATTCTTTTGGATATATATCCAGAAGTGGGATTGCGGGATCATATGATAGTTCTATTTTTAATTTTTTGAGTAGCCTCCATACTGTTTTCCATAATAGCTGCAGCATTCTACAATCCCACTAATAGTGAACAAGAGTTACAATTTCTCCACATCCTCGATAATACTTATCTCTTTTTTTTTTGCTAAGACCCATCCTAACAGGTATGAAGTGACATCTCATAGCGGTTTTGATGTACATTTTCCAGATGATTAGTGATGTTGAGCACCTTTTCATATACCTGTTGGCCATTTTTATGTCTTCTTTCAAGAAATGTCTATTCAGGGTCTTTGCCCCCCTCCTTTTTTTTTTGGTGAGGAAAATTAGCCCTGAGCTAACATCTGTTGCCAATCCTCTTCTTTTTGCTGAGGAAGATTGGCCCTGGGCTAATATCTCTGCCCATCTTCCTCTACTTTATATGTGGGACGCCTGCCACAGCATGGCTCGATAAGTGGTGCACAGATCCACACTCGGGATCTGAACCCACAATCCCTGGGCCGCCGAAGCAGAGTGCGTGAACTTAACCACTATGCCGTTGGGCCAGCCCCTCTTTGCCCGTTTTAAAATTACGTTATTAGTTTTCTGGTTTTGGTTTTTTTTTTTTTTTTCCTGCTATTGAATTGTAGAAGTTTCTTATATATTTTGGATATTAACCACTTACCAGATATATGGTTTGCAAATATTTTCTCCTATTCTGTAGGTTACCTTTGTACTCTGTTGATTGTTTCCTTTGCTGTGCAAAAGCTTGATGTAGTCCCACTTGTCTATTTTTGCTTTTGTAACCTGTGCTTTTGAGGTTATATCCAGCAAATCATTGCCAAGACCAATGTCAAGGAGCTTTTCCTCTATGTTTTTTTTTTTGTAGGAATTTTACAGTTTCAGTTCTTATGTTTAAAATTTTAATAAATTTTGAGTTCATTTTTTACATGGCGTAAGATAAGGTTCCAAATGCATTCAGTTTTCTCAGCACCATTTGTTGAAAAGACTATCCTTTACCCATTATATATTCTTGGCACCCCTATTGAAGATTAATGGACTGTATATGTGTGGGTTTATTTCTGGGCTCTCTATTCTGTTCTGTTTGTCTATATGCCTATCTTTGTGCTAGAACCATACTATTTTAATTACTCTATAGATTCAGTGCAACCCTTATCAAAATTCCAATGGTATTTTTTACCAGAAATAGAAAAAAAAACAATCCTAAAATTCATATGGAACCACAAAAAACCCGGATAGCCAAACCAATCTTGAGAAAGAAGAACAAAGCTGGAGGAGACAGTGTCTTGAGTGGATGTGGGTTGAGTATTGAAACCAAAGCTCCTACATAAAACTGGAATGGGCTCAGTTCTAAGGAATGGGAACTTTGAAAAAGAAAAACCACCTATTGACTCTGGAAGGCAACAAGGAAGCTTATCTCAGGTGTAGACCAGGGTGGGGAAAAATAAATCCTCCTTGAGACTCAGAGCAGAGATTCTACTGGGACAAGTGGTAGAAATGAGACTAAAACTTCTCTAAAGGTACATTTCAATAACCCTGACACTACAGAGAAAAACAAGTATGACTTAAAATGAGATCACATTAAAAAATTAGAAACCACACAAAAACACTGCATTATTGTTTTATCAGATGACAAAAATGGAGAGAATTGTCCCCTCCAGGAACTGGAAAGGCTATGAAATAAGAGAGGTTATAAGCATATTTAAAATGATTTAGAGAGAGAAAAAAAGTGTAAAATGCATGTAATAATAAAGCCATACACTATAGAAAATAGTCAGGTTTCAAAAAGATCCAAAGATAATTTACAGAAAAAATGTACAGACATTAAAATTAAAATCTCAGTGGGCAGATTAAATGGTAGCGTAGGAACAGCTAAAGGGAATATTAATGAATTGGAATCAGAGCTGAAAAAACTATAAGTAAAAAATAGTAACGATAACAATAAAGAGACTAACATTGATTGACCACATACTCTTTGTCAGTCACCATAACTGCTTTAACATGTTCACTGATTTCATCCTCACAAAAACTCTATGAGGAAAACACTACTGGATCCAGGTGGGTGGGGTAGCAGGTGTAATAGTTCTAGCTTAATCTAGAAATATATGAATATAAATGTGGGATGCATTATGATCCTGAAAGTACAATTACAGACTACAAGTAATAACAACAATTCTGTCCCAGAAAATCCCTATATTTGAACTACCTAATCTATAGCCTGAGTAGTTAACCTCTAGCATCAAAAGAAGGAAAGGAATTCATAGAAAAGAAATTCTAAATAATTTAAGGACAAGATTAAAAGTTAACTTCTGAAGGGTCAAGTTACCTATATGTCAATCTAGGTTATTACTTTTACTCCCTTTATAACCTTAGGCAATTTCATAATCTCTTTTTCCTCTGATTCCTCATCTATGAAATGAGGATCTTAATAGAAACTTGTATGTTCAGCTTCTGGGACAGTTCAGTTAGGTTTGTGTTGTCCCTTAGTCAATTTTTTAAAATAACCTTTTATTTTAGAATCATTTTAGGTTTACAGAAAAGTAGCAAATGTAACAGAGAATTCCTGTATATCATTTACCCAGGTTCTTCTAATGGTAACATCTCACATAATCAAGAAATTAAAATTGGTACCTCACTGTGAACTAAATTCTTGACTTTATTTGAATTTCACCAATTTTTCCACTAATATCCTTTTTTTCTGTTTCAGAATCCAGTCTAGGTCACATTGCACGTAGTTATCATGGCTCCTTCGTCTTCTTCAATCTTGCTTTTTAATTTAATTGAAAGCATGACAGCCAACTGTCAATTTAAACCTTGACAGTTTTGAGGAGTACTGGCCACACGTTTTGTAGAAAGTCCATCAATTTGGGT
Source organism: Diceros bicornis minor (assembly GCF_020826845.1). Taxonomy (NCBI): domain Eukaryota; kingdom Metazoa; phylum Chordata; class Mammalia; order Perissodactyla; family Rhinocerotidae; genus Diceros; species Diceros bicornis. Next base: position 13,365,656 of record NC_080776.1, on the reverse strand, counting down.
TTGTCCGATGATTTTCTCATGATTAGCCTGGAGTTATGGGTAAACAATGCCATCCTGGTCAAGGGGGAATTTGGGATAGTAATAATAACAGCTCACATTAGGTACCAGGCATTTTTCTGAGAAGCACCTTTGCGTATATTACATCGTTCAATACTCCCAATAACTCCATGAGTTAGGTACTACTATTTCTCCCATTTTATTAGTGAGAAAATCAGAATCAAGAGAAATTATGTAGTTTGCCCAAAGTCACAAAGCCGGTAAGTGGCAGAGCTTCTGGATGTGTGTTCCAAGTACTGAAAATTCTCAGAAATCAAACAGGAGAGAGGAAAAGTTGGAAGAAGTGTTGGGAAGGAGGTGGAAATCAAATGCATGGGGAAGACCAGTTCTCCTCCAAAGTCTCTTTACATCCTCCAAAGTCTCTTTAGTTCTGAGAGTACATTTTTATCTTATTTTTGTAATTGGTACATAAAGGAACTCTGAAGACTCGACAGTTTTGTAGGCAAGTGGAAGTCTAAGGCCCTTTCTCATTTTTGATGAACTAAGTCTGACGGGGTCATGTGGTAGTCTGCAACCTCTTTTCACATACTGTATTTGTTAGTGTGTCTCCACTGCTAGAAATAGAAACCTCAGCTCTAGATGGCGTAAATACTTAAAGGAAATTTATCATTTCACCAAACAAAGAATCCAAGGTAGGGTGACTCTAGGGTTTGTTAACCGAGGGGCTTGATAATGGCATTGAGGAACCAAGTCCTTTTCATGTATCTATTCTGCCATCTTCAGAATGCCAGCTTGTCCTCAGGCTCACCCACCTCAGGGTTGCAAGATGGCTGCCACAGTCCCATGCATCAGATCCTGACATGACAACTTCCAATAAAAGAAGGATTGTCTTGCCTTGATCAAGTGATGAACATACGCCCACCCTTAAAATAATCACTGGAAAAGGGAACAGGATTGCCATGAAAGGCTAAGACCGATTCATATTTACCCTTGGACTGGGGATTGGGCCGTCTTCCTTGAGCATATTACCTAGAAGAGGGTGTACACTCAGCAAGAAAGAATTGGAGGATGGACACTGGAGGGGCAACCAACAGTGTTCACTACAAGTGCCTTAATATTCTACTGGTGCTTGCTGAGATTGTTTGAGTGAAATTATTGTATGTTTTCAGAGAATAGTGGAATCCTTTTATTAAAAAAAAGAGTTATGATCTCTTTTCAGTATTCACTGTGAACAGTTCTGCTCTTTTCATCTTTATTTTTCTTGTGGCTTCTAATGAATTTGTGTTATAACCTAATATTCTGTCTTTGCTACCATGACTTATTCCTTTATTTTTATTTACGTAAATTAATTTTCTTATGATGCTTTTACCTGCTAGTTTGAATATATTTTAAAAATATTTTCCAGGGCCGGCCCCGTGGCTTAGCTGTTAAGCCACCAGTGCTCGGCTACTGGTGGCCCGGGTTAGGATCCCGGGCATGCAGGGACGCACCGCTTGTCGGGCCATGCTGAGGCCGCATCCCACATACAGCAACTAGAAAGATGTGCAACTATGACGTACAACTATCTACTGGGGCTTTGGGGAAAAAAAAAATTAAAAATATTTTCCTGACCTTAAATGAAATTGTGGTGAAAGTAATCAATAGCTTTTGACAAAACAGTGTTTTTATTTTGGGAAACTTTTTGGGTAATCCTGATGCAGTCTATTTGCAATTTGTATCTTTTTAAGTGACATGAATGAACATATCCAAGCTACCGAAATGAAAATATATAATGGTCTTGAAATATTTTCAATATTCGCTTGAGTAGAAATACAATCTTGCACTTTCTGTAAAATTAAAGTGAGTGATGATGAGATATCCACATGCCAGACTGAGATCCCCTATTCTCTACGAGTTACAGGTGGAAGAGACAAGCCCATCTTTACATTCACTGTCCGCTAAAGTCTCTGCCAACTGTCTAGTTTTTAATTTTTTGGTTCTACTTAAAAAATTTTAGGTGCTGGCCCAGTGGCGCAAGTGGTTAAGTGCGCGTGCTCTGCTGCGGTGGCCCTGGGTCCCTTAGTTTGGATCCCGGCACGTACCTATGCACTGCTTGTCAAGCCATGCTGTGGTGGCATCCCATATAAAGTGGAGGAAGATGGGCATAGATGTTAGCCCAGGGCCAGTCTTCCTCAGCAAAAAAAAGAGGAGGATTGGCAGATGTTAGCTCAGGGCTGATCTTCCTCACAAAAAAAAAAAATAAAAAATTTAACATATATGCCCTCTGTTTGGTACCGGAAATACTGAATGAATTTAACATTAATGATTTTTTTCCTTTGCCTTGATCAAAGATACAGCAGCAATTAAGAGCTGTTTCAAACCCTTGGAAACAAATTAGATATATTTTAGCAATTAGCATTACAAGAGCTCTTGCTTTTGAGATCCCCTGCAGCAAAGAGTTAATGTTTAAACTATTTAAAATTCAGCGGTGGTTAATAAAGCAGTTTTAAGGCTCTTGCTCATTTCACAACCACGTTAGATTTCTCTTACGTAGTTTTTCACTTATTGCAGCCATTTTTAAGGAACTGGATTTCTAATTTCACTGCAATTTCAGGTGAGTATCTTAGCGCCCTAACCCAGTTTTTGCAATTATGCCATGGGCTACCTTTGGATACTGTCACATTTCCAAAACAAAATGTTAGTTTCCTAAATTTCCCCTATTTCTTAAAAATCAAACTCCAACAGTCTCTTTTGTGACCCTTCTGTCAACCACGAGGAAAATGTGGACTCTCTAATTTAATTCACTTCTTGTAATAAATGTTATGTTCTTAATAGAAATTGCCACCATAACCTACAAACAGTTGTTGAGCTTATACTGTGTGAGAAGCAATATGATACATATGCACTGAGAATGCAAACATTTCTAAGGCATGTCTTAGCTCTTAAGGAGCTCACAGCAAATTGGGGCAGACAGTCATAGAAACAAACATTGACGATACAAGTCTACAAGGAGATTAGTAGAGGAATCAAAGATTTAGGGGTACGCCCTTAGCCCCTGAGGAGAGTATCAGGATAAATGTGTGTGGGAAGAGGTCATCGAGAGGATGTGACGGCCAGCTGACCGAGCTGGCCACGAGCTATTGGAGGCTCCTCACTCACTCCCCTGTCCTTGGATTGTATGTTCTGTCCAGTGTTTCCACAGTTGGAGCCCTTTTCAAGGATACAGCCTTGAGGAAGTAAGGTGTTTTTGAGACCATCTGAACTGAAGACCTGACTGAACCCAGTTAAGGCCTCTATATAAACTTTTAAGATGCTGGTGGCTGGGGGCAGAGATCTACTCAGCTTATGGCTGTCCAAGACAAGCCTCTTATGTGAGTTCTCTTGGTTATTAAACCTGCCACCTACCAATCTGGAGTGCTCTGCCTCTTTCTTCAGTCTCTCCTTGCCCTCTGTGTATGGGGGGCCAATTTCAAATTTCACCTGTGGAACTCCCAAGGTTGCATGTGAACAAACAGTTTGCTAAGAGAATAAGATCTGAGTTGAGTCCTGAGAAAGTGAAGGAGTTTGCCAAGCAAAAGAAGGGACTAGGGGCACATAGAGCAAAGGAGAACTGTGTGTACTACCAAATCAGCTATTGATTTAGGGTATTTTTCCTAATACTGAGAGGCATTTTGTAAGCCAAAGAATTCCAGGGGTATATCTCTCAACATTACGTGTGTTTGTTTTTATCAGCTCATTTCCTCCTGTTTATTACTTCCTCCTCCCTCCTCCCTCTGATAGCAAGCACTTTACACAAAAGCTCTATAAAAGTTTTTCCCCAGGCATTTCATTTTTTGCTGTGTGACTTTTTTTGTAGGGAAAATGTCTCCTGATGCCTTCTGTACATTGGAAAAGGAAAGGGCCAGTGGTACTTTACTTCTGCAGCCTCCAGGACTGCTATCATCTTCTTTATCCCTTTTCTCATTGGCTCAGGCTTCCTCTCTTATAGTACCATGATGTTCTTATTCTGGTTGCTTGACCAACCCCAGTGCCTGCTCTTTTCAGCATGTTGTCTGTGATTCATGTGTCTCGTGAACTTGTTAGAGTCTACCAAAGCCATGCATTGAGCTTTGATGATTAAAAAAATGGTTTTTTCCCTCTTCCTATGTAATTCTTTTGGGAATTTTTTTCTCCCATTTGGTAGAGTTGTGGTCATCCAATCAATATGCAAATTTATTCTGTTTGTTCTTCTGATCCCTGGCAATGCAGGCAAGTCTTCCTTTGTTAATTAGAGGTTAGATTGCATCTGTCCTTTAAAGCCACTCAGCTTTCTGTTTTAAAGAAATATGACTGAGAACTCTGAGTCAATCTCAGCTAGTTGTACAGTAACAGGGATGAAGGTTGCTGATGTTTTTCGAAAACCGTAGAAAGATTAGTTGAATGTGTTTTCTAAGTTTTGCTGTTTTCTCCCATGGGTCTCTGAATCATCTGCACTTATTTGAATGAAAGGGGAGGGATGTTCACTTCCCTGTGAAAACTTTTACTTTCTTAGTCCTTTATTCAGTTAAGATTCTATCACATTTTTTATAGACGATGCACCTAAAGATAAGAGGGCTACATGTCTTTCTCGAGGTGTCACATCTTGTGTAAAGTAAGTCAGTCATGGCCATGGGAAAGATACCTAACCCTCCTCTCATCAGTGTCCTCATCAATAACATGGGGATAAAAATAGTACCCACCTCATAAGATCATTCAGCCTAAAGTGGCCATGTCTATCTGAAAAACCAGATTGTTCTCTGGGATTTGTTTACACCGTTCTGAAAGTATTAGGAAATCTGTCATGTAATACTATTTTATTAAGCTATAGTGCTCTGGAAGAAGTGGTTAGAACATGTTGGATTATCCTGTATTCAAACAGATATTGCCCTATTCATAACTAGCTTACCTGGGGAAAAACAGTTAATTAGATGAGTGTTTGGAATAAAGTTGAAGTCATGCTATTTTTCTTCAAGAGAGTAACTGGAACTTTTAATCAATTCCAGAATGGATTTTGTCATTAAAGTGGTTGGGAACGTGTGGTTCTGCGCTTGAGCAGAGGAGACACTCAATAGACGCACGCTGAGCTGAAGTGAAGACTTCATGCAGGGTCACCAGTTTCTCTGCTCGTTGTAGAGACATTGCTGAATGAGAGTCTGGGCCAGGGCTACGCACCTACTAACCACTCAGCATGGGTTGATTATATGATGGATTTCTATTTGGGTATTAAACCAGCCATGCATAGGGTTTTTGAGACAGCTCTCGTCCTTCTCATGTATGTCTAGGAAATCTTGTACACTTCTGCATTTGCATTTTAGCTCAAACATTTTAAAAGTATAAATTACAAGTATGCTCAAGTCAAGTTATTCAAGCTCATTACTAATTATCTACTGAGATTAAGGTAGACATTAGTAGCAGAGGAGTGATCAGATTTGTTGGGATGACTCAAATCGAAATGAGCAACATCTCTACTTAAAGTTAGATCTTTAAAAATGAGCCACATTTCATATTTTGTGTGTGTATGTGTGATGTCTTTCACTCTAAGGATTAGAGGATACAATAATGAAAGATACTCTTTCATTGTTAATTGCAAAAATCGTCTACCTAGTATAAAAAACTAGGTTATAATAAGCATTATTATTCCCAAGTGCCTTAGTACACATCCAGTAGAGCAGCCTAAAAGAAGGAAAAGTCCTGTAACTTCCAAAGAGAAAGCTAAAGTGTTATTAATTTTTGTCTTTATTTGGAAACTCATGTTATAACCTTGTAACTATGTCTGCTACCACCTAGAATAATAGTTTCTGGCTGAGAAGGTAATTAGTTAAGTTCTGTGGTAATCAATTTCAATATCCCCTTTAAGGAAACGTTGAAAAGTTTGGTTTTGACTGATTGCAAATCTCTCTAAGAATTCTTAAAACACCAATTAATTATCTCATTTTCTTACCTGTTTTCTCAGCCCTAGTTCAGATCTTCATTGTCTAGTAGGTAAACCATTGCAATGATCTGCTATATCATCCTAGCATTGCCTCTTCCAAACTGGAGTTCCCTGATACACTGTAATGTAACAAACATTTTGTCTTGTTCACCACCATATGCCCAACACCTTGAATAGTACTGTACATAGTCGGCACTCAATGTGTTTTGTTGAGTAAAAGAATATCTAATTATGATGGCCCCCTATTTACCCCTTACTCCCTAAACACCAAAATTTAATGTTTCCTCATTGCATTTATATAATTAAGTCCTTGGTTCAGCATTCAAGGCCAACCCTGATCTAACTATCTAGTCTCATTTCCCATTTGTCATATTCTGCACTTCACCCCACTTACACTCCTTTCTCCATGTTCCAGTTGGATGTAGGCACTCTCTAGTTCCTGAACATGCTCTTCTACTGCCCTGGCCTTTGCTTATGTCCTTCTCATTGCCTGGAATACTCTTTACCTCAAATCCACATATTAAGTACTACCTACCTTTCAAGGCTGATCCCAAATAGCATTTGTTCTCTGTTCCACTGCTGTTTTATACCTCTTCTGGACTTTCACCTTATAGCATGCCTGCCCGTGTACATGCAACTCTCTTCCCATTAGGCTATAAACCCCACACCTTGTGTATCTCTGTTTCTGATTGACTGGCCCAGGAATGAGAATGCCAGAGTTCCTCAGATAAATGTGTTGAGTGGAATGTCTCCCACCAACTTGCCCAAAAATATCTCCACTAAATTCAGATCTTGAAGGGATTTTGGAGACAATGGCTTTAATTAGAATAAGGCCCTATATTGTTTTAGATTCCTTGGGAAGGGTATCATACTAATTCATTAGTATATCTTTTGGGATTAGTCAGTCTGATTGAGCAATTCTACATCCAGAAACACTCATATATAAGCCAGGTCTTACTGGGATTATATACAGAAGGGGTTCTCAGTACCAGGTGATTATATCAAAATCACCTGGGATATTTTAAATATCTAACTTCCTGGAGGTTCTGATTCTGTAGGTCTGTGGACAGGACCAGGAAACTATGTTTGTAATAAGTTCCCTGGTGATCTAGTCAGCCTGGTTTGGAAACTAAAAGGATACAGGATTTGATGAAAGGAATATTTCCAAGAAGTAGGTGGGTAGACCCAACACAAAAGAGCTGAGTATGCTGGATACGAGGGATGGAAAGGAGGCAGGTTGAAAAACCAAAAAAAAAAAAGGCGAAATTCACTCACTTATTGAACATATACTCTGAGTTAACCCACCCAGTGGTAGGTGCTGGGGATATCATGGTAAACAAGGACTTTGCTCTCACTGATGCTTCCTGGTGAGGAAGATAAATAATCCAAGCCCTAGAAAGGGAGGAATACAGGGTGCTTTGGCAGCAAATGGCAGGACCATCTAACTCAGTGCTTGTATGTGCAGGGAGTGGGGGTGAGGGAAGATATTCAGAAGAAATGGCACCTATGGGGAGATTTGAAGTACAAGTAGGCATGAGATAGGGGCTGACGAGGGAGAAGAGTATAAAGCAAGTCGAGGAGGCCACAACAAGCATGGTATACTTGAGAAATAAAAGAAATTCATAAAGGCTGGAAAGTAGGGACAGAGCAGGGAGGGTCCAGGGAGGAAGGCAATGTAAAAATTGCTGAGAGTGATGTTATAATGAACATTCTGGTTTCAAAGTGGAGAGTGGATTTGAGAAGCTTTGTAGCAGTCATCCAGGTGAGAGATAATGGCCTGAACTATAAGCCTGAACCATCATGGTGGCCATGATGATGGGAAAGGTGGAGAGGTAGTTAGGAGGTGGATTGCAGAGGATTTGGAATTGATTGGAGTAGGAAGATTCAGGGATGCAATCCACGCCTCTGACTTGGACAACCACATGGATGGAGTTGCCATTCTCAAAGACAGGGAACACAGGAAGAGGAACATGTTTGGCAAAAGAAGGGAAGATGGTCATTTCAGTTTTTAATTTCTTGAATTTGAGTGGCCCATTGGACATCAAGCCAAGTTACCGAACATCCAATTGAGTAAAGGTTCCTGAATCTCAGAAGAGATTTGAGTCAGATAGGCAGACTTGAAAGTCATTAGCATAAAGAAATTAATAATAAAAATGAATATTTGAGGGCTTACTACACACAGGCATGGTGTTAAGTGCTCTCTATTCATTATCTTATTCCTCACAACAGCCCTATGAGGTAGATACTGTTATCTCTTTCATACAAATGTGGGAATTGAGGCTTACAGAAGTTAAGTAACTTGTGTGAGTTACATAACTAGTGGTTAGTGGTAAAATCTAGAATTAAGCCCAGATGGTCTTATTCCACTGTGCACTCGCCTATGTACCGCCCAGATAATCACCGAAGGCATGAGAGTGAATGATATCTCTCAGGAAGTTTGTATATAATAAGATGAAAAGAGATACAGAAACCTGAGATCCACCAGTACTACAGGGATGGGCAGAGGAGGAAGCAACTACCTGAGAAGCAGGAAGAAAATGAGGGCATGTGGTGTCATGAAATAGAAAGGTAGAGTGTTTCACTGAGGAAGGAATGAACAGTAGTGTGCTCAATGCTGCCAAGAGGTCAAGTAAGAGACGGCTTGAAGAATGACTTGGGTTAAGTAATGAGGAGGTTGTTAGTGAGCTCGGTGAGAACGCTTTAGTGGGATAATGGGAGTAGATGCCAGATTTAATGGTTTGGGCTATGAGTGGAGGCAAGAAAGAAGAGGCAGGAAATGGAGACTAATCTTCCAAGAAGTTTGCCTTTGAAGGGGAGAACAGAGATAGCGTGGGTAGAGATGTGGGTTACAGGAGGTATTTTTCATAAAAAAAAAAAACAAAAAAAAACCTGGCTGGAGTTGAGCATGCTGTAGAATCACATGTTGTTAGGATTAAGTTGGCTGTGAAAGAGAGATTGAAAATAATGTAGAGAGGGGACCTGCTGGAAGAAGGATCCTGGAAAAGGGAGAAACACATGATCCATAACAGAGGCAAAAGGATTTACTGTATTTAGGATAAGGCACAACTTTTCCGTTGTCACAGGAAGGAAGAAGAAACAGCTTGGGGCAGATGTAAGTACATTTGTAGAGTTGGTTTAGAAAATTCACGGAGCTCGTCACCAATTTCCCCTGTAATTTTCAGGGAGCAAAGGGGAGGTCTGAGTGTCAGGAGATGAAGCAACATGGAAGTTTAAAATATCCCCTCTGGGAAGACATGACTAGATGAAGTATCAGGAGGTGTCAGTGTCCTAATTGTCAAATTGTCATTAGTGAACATCCATCATACATGCTGGGTGATTTTGCCAGCAGAGTCTAGTTGTCAGCTGTAGGAAAGGTGGATGGTAGGATTGCACTAAAATTCACACATGATTGATTGCTTACCACATACTCACCACGCTTCTCCCTTCCTTCTTCCTAACAGAACCATGTTTTTGTTTAAGTAACGACTCTACTCATATAAGACATGTTCTTCAACGAAGACTGGTCCTGATTAGTCTAAGTCAGCCATAATGGTCCCCTTACCAATGACTGACTTGCACAAGGGCATGAGCATGTGATGTCATTCCAGGCGATGAGGGGGATTCCATGGACAGGGAAATGTTTCCTTGATTCTAAAATGGATAGAAAGAAGAGATGGTCCATTTACTACCTTAGCATGCTGTCATGTCTGCATGTGATGCTTGGTGAACTAGCCTACAGACAAGGTGAAGTAGAAGGGTGCAGGGTTGAAAGATAAAACTTGGTCTTTGATAACATAATTGAACCAGTAGCCTTCTTGTTATGTGAGATAATTACTTTTCCATATTGTTTATGTCATTTTGAGTAGATGTTTTTCTATTTGAATCTGAAAACCTTGTACCTGGTATACTAGGTGAGTACGTGGGAAAGATAGTAGCACAATAGGCCCCGAGGATATTGGCTAAATCCTGCTTGAGATGATGAACCCTGCGGTCTCAGATGCAAAGGGAAGGAAATGATGACAGGAGAGGACTGATTCAGAGAGAAAGTAGAGGACTCTTGGCCTGGAAATCACAAAGAAATCAAAGAAATAATGTCTTAGGAGTAGTTGAGTGAGAAAAATGGAGAAAATGGAGTGAGAAGAAGAACTGAACTTATTAAAAGACTTTGGGATTTTCCTAATATTGTCATTTTTGAGGATCCATTTGGCTCTCTGTTTCAGTAACTGTGAGCAACCCTACAAAGGAATTACTATAGAATCCTGACAGCAGAAATGGGAAAGGCAAGAATATCTTGTAACCTTTCATATGTTTTGGAAATGAAGAAACTGGTATACTTCAGAGAATTGAAATTGCGAGGTGATTTGCTTTTTAATAGGGAGCTGCAAACTGTATTTTTTTCCACCCGCGCTCAATGTCAATTGGAGAAGATTGTAATTATCAAGGCACACTGTTCTTCACTCTTACACATTTAATAGCCCAAGCATGATTCACAGAAGCTACAAAACAGAGTAGTTACTGTGAAGCAGAGCAGTTTTATGTGGGGCATTTACTTTTAATGGAAAAACTTGTGCTGTGGTGTACATAGTATAACTGCCTGACTGTTCCTGCCTTCCCCATTTCTTTCACTGATGTCGTTTTTATAACAGGTTATTCTTCTGGAAATAGTGCCCGATGTTTTATTCATACTTTATGTGAAACAAAGAATGCTGAATTCAGAGGGAAGTTGTGTTGTGTTTCTGATGAGGGCCCTGTAACTGTACCTTGTGACACATAGCAAGTATTTCCACCTTCCCACTGCTATTTGACTGCTTCCTTCTTTTTTTATTTGTTTATTTTTTGTTGGGAAAGATTCGCCATGAGGTAACATCTGTTGCCAATCTTCCTTATTTTTTCCCTCCCCATGGTTGTATATTCTAGTTGCAGGTCCTTTTAGTTCTTCTATGTGAGCCACCACCACAGCATGGCTACTGATAAGACAAGTGGTGTGGTTCTATTCCCAGGGAACCAAACCTGGGCTGCTGAAGCAGAGTGCACTGAACTTTAGGCCATCCGGACTGGCTCTGGCTGCTTCCTTTTAACTGGCACTTCTCCCATCCTATTTTTTCCTTCAGACTTTTCTGATTTGTAAGATGGATAAACAGAAAAAGTAATTTCCCACAGACAAAAACATTTACTACACTCTTTGGACAGCCTTGGAGTCTTCTCTGAGTAACACTGTGAAGACATTTTGGCCTTGTTCTTTTTAATCGCCTTTCACTTTTTATATCCAGACATGGCTTAATTTTTCTAAGTACAATCTAATTCTATGCAAAATCTGGTGTTATTTAAATTTTAAAAGGTTTAAAATTTTTTGTGTGTGTGATTTGGAAGCGATATCAGTCAGGATAGGCTGGGCTATGCTGCAATAACAAATAACTCCAGAAATCTTAGATCTATTTCTTAATCAATGGCTGTTGGGTAGGAAGTCTCTGCTAATCACGGTCACTCAAAGACCCTGGATGACAGAAACACTATGTCAACATCATGTGCTTTCAGGATCAACCCAGCAGGGGGAAGAGAATAAGGGCTATCATGGCCTGGCTCTTTTCATCAGCCAGATAAAGTCTCACGGCCATGATTAATTTCAAAGGAGATAAAGGAGGGCAATTCTATATGGCCTCTATATATAGAGAGCCAGAAATATGTAATAGTCAGAACTAATAATCTCTATAGAAGAAATGCGTACTCATTGAAGAAAATTTAAGAAGACAAAAAAGTAGGTAAAAACAAATCATTTCAGTCTGCTCAGGCTGCAATAACAAAATACCATAGACTGCATGGCTTAAACAACAAAAATTTATTTTCTCACAATTCTGGAGTCTGGGAAGTTCAAGATCAAGGAGTAAGCTGATTTGTTTCCTCATAAGAGCCTTCTTCTTGGTGTTCAGATGGCTGCCTTCTTGCCGTGTCCTCACATGGGCTTTCCTCAGCGTGTGTGTGAGGAGAAGGAGGGAAGAGAGAGCTCTCTTGAGTTTCTTCTTATAGGGACATTAGTCCTATTGGATTGGGGCCCCACCCTTATGACCTCATTTAAAATTAATTATTTCCCAAACATCTTCTCTCCAAACAGAGTCACATTGGGAGTTAAGACTTCAACATATGAATTTTGGGGGGACACATTCAACCCATAACACAAATATTGCCTATAGTTGCAATTTTAGTAACAAAGAGAACTGAATAGATGTAGAAACTCTTCTTTCTACAGATAACTAAAATTCTAGCTCCATTTTAATAAACACTTTTATTTTGGCTTGAAAGAAATAGGACTTCTCAGAAATTAAGGAAGAATTTGGTTGACTCTGGACCAAGATAGTGACATAGGAGGCTCCTGAATATATACAGCTACACATGGAGCAATTCCCTCAGAGAAATCCAGAAAATAGCTGAGTGACTCCTACACATCGGGAGGGGAGAAAATACCCATATAGAAATGTGTAGGAAAGGCTGAGACACACTCTCACCATACACTCCACCCCTGGCACAGAAGTGTACAAATTAGGAGAGAAATGCCAACTCCCAGCTTCTCCCTGAGGAATGAAGGGTTTGGACCACACATCAAGGGACCCAATCTTTAAGACTCTCATCCAGGGGATAGGCCCTCAAGACACCTAACTCTATAACCCAACGTGGCTTGTGTTCATGAGTCCCAGGAATATAGCAAACAAGGAAGCAGGTGTTAATTGGCATGTGAGCACTGTCTGGCTATCCCTCTAGGGCTCAGTGCAAAAGGAATAGTCAAAAATGCCCAATCTCAGTCTTTCCCTGGCAGGGGTTTGACTGCACACATTGTGAGCTGCTGACTGAGGGTCCAGCTTCTAATAAGTCTGCATCTAAATGCTGAATGCAATCCTCTCCTTTGTGACAATGACAGGTCTTGGCACATCCTCAACTACTGGGAGCCACTAAGAACAAAGACAGCAGCTTTAACAGCCTTTATGTTAAGAGAATGAAAGAAAAAATCATATGCATGCTAATAGATGCAGAAAAAGCATTTGACAAAATTCAACATCCTTTCATGATAAAAACTCTCAATACCCTAGGCATAGAGGGAACTTACCTCAACATAATAAAGGCCACATATGACAAGCCCACAGCTAACATCATATTCAATAGTGAAAATCTGAAAGCTTTTCCTTTAAGATCAGGAACCAGACAAGGATGCCCACTCTCACAACTTTCATTCAACATAGTACTGGAAGCCCTAGCCAGACCAATTAGGCAAGACAAAGAAATGAAAGGCATCCAAATCAGAGAGGAAGAAGTAAAATTGTCTCTGTTTGCAGATTACATGATATTATAGGCAGAAAACCCTAAAGACTGCACCAAAACAGTTAGAACTAGTAAATGTATTCAGTAAAGTTCTAGGATAGAAAATCAACATACAAAAAGTCAGTAGTGTTTCTATACACTAACAATGATCTATCAAAAAGAGAAATTAGAAAAATAATTCCATCTATAATAGCATGAGAAAGAATAAAATACTTACGAAGAAATTTAACCAAGGAGGTGAGAGATCTGTATGTAGAAAACTATAAAACGTTGATGAAAGAAATTGGAGAAGACACACATAAATGGAAAAGTATTCTGTGTTCACGGATTGGCAGAATTAATATTGTTAAAATATCCTTACTGCCCAAAGAGATGTACATATTCAATGCAATCCCTATCAAAATTCCAATGACATTTTTCACAGAAATAGAAAAAAACAATCCTAAAAGTTGTATGGAATGACAAAAGACCCAGGAAGACCCAAAGCAATCCTGAGAAAGAAGAACAAAGCTGGAGGCCTCACGCTTCAAGATTTCAAGCTATATTCAAGGCTATAGTAATCAAAATAGTATAGTGTTGGCATAAAAACAGACACATAGATCAATGGAACAGAATAGAGAGCCCAGAAATAAACCCATGCATACATGATCGATTAATTTACAACAAAGGAGCCAAGACTATACAATGGGGAAAGGACAGTCTCTTCAACAAATGGTATTGGGAAAACTGGACAACCATATGCAAAAGAATGAAACTGGACCCCTTTCTTACACCATACACAAAAATCAACTCAAAATGGATTAAAGTCTTGAATGTAAGATCTGAAACCATAAAACTCCTAGAAGAAAACATAGAGGGTAAGCTCCTTAACATTGTTCTCGGCAATGATTTTTTTGTATTTGACACCAAAAGCAAAGGCAACAAAAGCAAAAATAAACAAGTAGGACTACTTCAAACTACAAAGCTTCTGCACAGCAAGGGAAACCATTGACAAAATGAAAAGTCAACCTATGGAAATGGGAGGAAATATTTGCAAACCACATAGCCGATAAAGCGTTAATATTCAAAATATAAGGAACTCATAAAACTCAATAGCATAAAAACAAATAACCCAATTGAAAAATGGGCAAAGGGCCTGATTAGAGATTTTTCCAAAGAAGACATACAGATAGCCAACATGTACATGAAAAGGTGCTCAAAATCACTAATCATCAGGGAAATGCAAATCAAAACCACACTGAGATATCACCTCACACCTGTTAGAATGGCTATTAACAAAAAGACAAGAGATAACAAGTGTTGGCGAGGATGTGGAGAAAAAGGAACCTTTGTACACTGTTGGTGGGAATGTAAACTGGAACAGCCAATATGGAAAACAGTATGGAGGTTTCTTAAGAAACTAAAAACAGAACTACCATATGATCCAGCAATCCCACTTCTGGGTATATATCCAAAAGAAACGAAATCACTATCTTGAAGAGATATCCATATTTCCATGTTCAGTGCAACATTATTCACAATAGTGTTGGGGCCCAGGGCAGGCCACCCCAAAATATCCCACAATAGCATATTGATTATTTTGAATTAAAGTTACTTGAGAAGCACAAAGGGCATTCTGGCCCTCCTGTCTCTGTTCCCCTGAAAGCAGGAAATCAATCTCCCTGTGAAAGGTGCTCTCCCTGCATCCTTATCACCAGAGCTGGGGATTCAGGGCTGAGAAGCCTGTGTAAACAAACCTTGCTGATTTACTACCTCAAGCCTAAACTCTGCTTAAATTCCTCAGTATTATGTATCCCGAATCTAAGTTTCTTTGTCCTGTCAATTCTTCACAAATTTATTGTTTCTTTGTGTAAAAGATATATATACTGCCTGCTTTGTTCACTCTTGGAGCATCATTTCTTTATGATCTCCAATACGTATGTCTTAAACTGTGTTTTTCTCCTGTTAAGCTGGTCTTGTGTCAATTTTATTATTAGTCCAGCCACAAGAACACAAGAAGGGGAGAAAGGGGATTTTCCCCGGCCCAATAATAGCCAAGGTATTGTCCACTGGTGGATGAATGGATAAAGAAAACGTGGTATATACATACAATGGAGCGTTATTCAGCCTTAAAAAAGAAGGAAATCCTGCTACTTGTGACAAATGGATGGACCCTGTGGACATTATGCTAAGTGAAATAAGGAAATAGAGATATACAAAAACTGTATGATCGGACTCATATATGGAATCTAAAAAAAAAAACGCCAAAGTCGTATAAAAAGAGAGTAGAATGTTGGTTCCCAGGGGCGGAAAGGTGGGGGAAATAGGGAGAGGTTGGCAAAAGGGTACAAACTGTCACTTATAAGATGAATAAGGTCTAAGAATTTAATGTATCTCGTGGGGACTATAGTTGATTATATTGTATAATTGAAATTTGCTAAGAGAGTAGAACTTAAGTGTTCTCACCAAAAAGAGAAAAAGTAAATATTTGAAGTGATGGGCATGTTAATAAACTTGGTGAAATCCTTTCACAGTGTATACATATGTCAAATCACCGTGTAGTGTACTTCAAATATATTGCAATTTTATTTGTTAATTATACCTCAATATAGCTAAAAAAAAAAAAGAGAGAGAGAGAGAATTCGAGGCCACAGGGGAAGCTTGAGGAGAAACTGATTTCCTAAGGACCAAAATAACACAGCCCTGGATGTCCACCCTAGGGGCTGGAGGTGGGGTTTAACAACCACCAACAAACAGAGAAAAAGGCTTAAAGGTAGAAGTGTGATGGGGTCCATCTGGGAAAAGTGGACAGAAAATCTTTACCTACCAGATTGGAGACATGACAAGAAAACCAGCTGTCCACCTGGGGGAAGTAGTTTCCTGTAGCAAATGGAAACTCTAACTCTGCGCTATAGGCTGCTGTGTGATCTGATATTACTACCCATTTAGTTCAGGATTCTAAGCAGAGAAATTAACATAAAAAGTGGTCTAAGTCATAAGAGAACCCCTGGGGCCCCCACAGAATGAAGCGTAAATCACTCTAAGGAACTTGACACAATTAACATAGGAAATCCCATGAAATCTCATCATCTGAAGACAAAATTGGTTAATATGTTGGTAGAATGACCTCTAAGGATTTTTCTACACATAGATTTTTTTTTTTTTTTACATGTTGCAACCCTCATATTTTGAATCATGGAAAGCAAGATATTCCGCAAAGGAACATAAGTCCCTCGGCATAACTGAATTGCTGCAGTAGACATTTTTCCCCAATTGCAGCACTCTCTTCTGACATGGGAAATGTTTTGTTTCTCTTCAATACCTCAGAAATATGGCTATCTCTTGCTGCCAAAAAGGAAAACGACAAATTCAAAGCAAAGAAATTTAGAGAAGGATGGAGAGAGAAAACATGCTCCATAAGAACCCCAAATGATGCTGTTGTCCCCAGTGTAGTGTAACTAGTATGAAATCATTTCCATTCGATTGATTTATGCAGGTACATCCCTCAGCCAAGGGGCCCTCTCATCAACTCAACACCCTCTGCATCTGTGTTTCATGATTTCCTGCTTCATGTCTAATTAGACTGGAAGATGGATTATTTCTCCAGAGTAACTTGTGGGAATTTGTGAAAGAGGTGATACATCTGGAGGTTGTTTGGACGAGTTTAATGTCAACACTTCTGTTCTTCCTGTGCAGAAGGCATAATGGGGGCAGAATGAGTGGGCACAGATGACACTTTGCTATTAAATAGTTTGTTTCTTTTCAGAAATGTGAACCACGAATCCTTAGTCACGATGCACATCGTTATGCAGAGTGGACAACTTTCCACCTCCAACAATAGCTAACTCTACATTTTTGCCAGATACGGGTGGGTTGGAGGAGGCCTGTCACTCATCTTTCTCTCCCATAGGTTCTAGTGAATCGAGGGCAGGCACAAAGAGCCAAGTGGAGATTAAAATGCAGGATCTACTTTTTATGCGTGTGAGGAAGATCAGCCCTGAGCTGACATCCATGCTAATCCTCCTCTTTTTTTTTTGCTGAGGAAGACGGGCTCTGAGCTAACATCTATTGCCAATTCTCCTCTTTTTTCCCCGAAAGCCCCAGTGGATACTTGTATGTCATAGTTGCACATCCTTCTAGTTGCTATATGTGGGATGCGGCCTCAGCATGGCGGGAGAAGCGGTGCATCGGTGTGCGCCCGGGATCCGAACCAGGGCCGCCAGTAGTGGAGTGTGCGCACTTAACTGCTAAGCCACGGGGCCGGCCCAGGATCTACTTTTTAAATGATAAACTTGGTCTGAAGAATTCCACAGAGCTTCCACTGTCTTCAGTTTAGGGTTCCAGACTCATAGGACTCCGACCTTCTCACCCAGTTGCAAAAAGAGAAATTAGAACAGAAAATGCTGATTGCTGCCTGGGCAATTAAGTCTGCTTCTTTCAACGTGGTCGACATTCCTAATGCTCATTAATATTTCCCATTCTCCACCTCTTCCTTAACACACAGAAGACTATATTTCTCAGCCCTGTTTGAAGTTGGGAAAAATCATATAACTAGCTCTGGACAATGGGCTGTAGCAGGAACTGAAATGGGTCATTTCTGGGCTAAAGCCATAAAGGTACAATTCTCTATGCTCTCTTCAGAGTATAGCTCCAGGCCCAAATCCTATATGTGATAGTTCGACCCAATCACAGGCAATTAGAAAGGCTTTCCCTGGCAGGCTTCTTGGGGGTGGGGGAAGCTGCCCTCCTCACACTAGTCTTGGTGCACAGCCAGTGTACTGCAGTCTTCTGAGGAAGTTGTATTCAAGGACTAAGGTCCCCAGCCCCCACTGGCCTGTTCTTATGCATATTGCATTTCTAGCCTAGGCACCTCCAGTTGGAGGCCTCCAAAAAGGGATGGGGGCTTGAAGGCACTGTTCTGTACTCTGACTCAATACTTTTCTACTTCTAGCTCTTGTCTCACTTCCTCCTCCCAGCCCCTGGGTCCAATAAATAGCAGGAGCCTCTTGTTCCAGGATCCTCTCCCTCCTCCCCAACCCCTTTGCACTTCCCAGTCTGTGATGCGTGTCATCTGTGTCTAGCTTGGCGCTTTTCCCTGAGGAAAAATGGAACATCGTGGACCTGGAAGCTGGTGCCCTTTCCTGTTTGGCCTTTTGCTTATAGTGTCCCAGCAAGTGAATAAAGCCTTAATTGTTACTTTCAGTTTGGGTCATTGTCTTAATTGACCATCTGGACACCTGGCAGCTCTCTAGCACCCTCTGCCCCGGTTGTGATAAACCCTGAAGGTTTGTGCTGGGTGGAGATGCCACAAGATTGAAGCAGCCTGGAATTCTGAGCCACCACTTGGAAAACAGTGACCTTGGAGAGATTCCCAGGTCCAAAGCAGACTTCCTGAGTGCGCAATCAACTTTTGTTGAGCCACTGAAATTTCGG
Organism: Diceros bicornis minor; assembly: GCF_020826845.1. NCBI lineage: Eukaryota > Metazoa > Chordata > Mammalia > Perissodactyla > Rhinocerotidae > Diceros > Diceros bicornis. Next base: position 13,347,010 of record NC_080776.1, on the reverse strand, counting down.
TGCTATCTTTTACGACAGCACATCAAAGCTTGTCATAACTGAAATGGGCATAAGACTAGAAGTGCTAACACTTATCTTTCTGGGACTGTAGACTAATCCAAGAGAATGAGAAAGTAAAGAAGAGACATCCCAGCTTTGAGTGATTTTCAATGCAGAGGACACAGAGAACACTCTGGTTTACATGGTTGGATGAATGTCAAGTTCTCCCTAGACTCCAATTCTATTAGTTAATCCTCACAATGGACAAGGGAAAGTGGGAAGGTGGCAAAGAAAGTCAGGAAGTGTTAAGACAATGTTGTTCCCATTGGGGAAGGAAAGCAGAAATCCTACAGTAACAACTATACCACTCCTCTCCTCAGGTGTGAGGGCTGGGGTCACCCCACCAGGCAAGCCACTTAGCAGAGGTGTTGGCTGAGGGTGAGCGTCATGGAGGAGGGAATGAGAGTTTCAGTTATGACCTCAACGTGAACCACAGCAGCAGGAGATGTAGTTTTTCCCCCCGGCTTCACTGAGATATAATTGACATAGAACGTTGTGTAAATTTAAGGTGTACAATGTGATGATTTGATACCCATATATATAGTGAAATGTTTACCACTGTAAGGTTAGTAACACATCCTTTCACCTCACATAATTACCATTTTGTTCTTGTTGTTATGGTGACAACATTAAAGCTCTACTCTCAGCAACTTTCCAGTATACAATCCAGTACTGTTAACTGTAGTCGCCTGGAGATATAATTTGCCTCACTAATTCTTTCAAGTTCCCCAGGAAATGAGACCTCCTAGAATCTTGGAGAAGCTGTTCCAAGATGGGTTGCATTTACTGTATGGCACAAATGAGTATGAGTGGCATAAGGGGTGACTAGTGCATACTGAGGTTCTCTATCCAGGTCCCCGCTTGAGGACTAATGCACCCATTCCCCAGCTGCTGGGCATATCAGCTGCTTACAGCTCACACCTGTGTCCCTTGTTGGGCCTTGCTTTCAGCTATAGGCAACAGCCTCGCCCAACGTTACGCCCTTTCCCAGCAGATGGCTCTTGGCCAATGACTGTATGATGTGGGGATACAAAGTCCTGTCCCCTTTCTCTCAACTTGGGATGACTCTGAAAGGTGCTCCTACTCCAGAGTCCCCATAGGATAGGCTGAGCCCTCAAGTACAATCCAGTTGCAGGCCAGCTTCTCCCTCTGCCTGGTTCTTCCTTCCCCATGTGCTTACCGGTCTATCTCCTGAGAACACTTCTCAATAAACCTCCTGCATACATTTCTCCACCTTAAAGTCTGGTCCCCAGGAACCCAACCTAAGCCAATTCCCCTCTGGAAAGTTGAAGGGGAGAATATATATTGCCTCCCAATACCAGAGATTTCCTACATAGAACTTAGGGAAGGAAATGAACATATATGACAAGCGCCTAATATGTGCCCTGTAGTGAGCTAGGTAATTTTTTTCATGTGATTCCCACACCGCAGTATGGAAACCGAGCTTAAGGAGGTGAAGTGAATTGTCCAAAGTCATTCCCTAACTGCCTGATTGGAAAGCCATGGCTTTCTCCACTACAGCTTCCTGACAAAAGCCACCGTTGGATAAAAGAAACTCAGACAAGAAATCTATACAGATGTGGAAATACTACCAGAGTGTGAGGCAGAGCACAGATCTCTCTGGGAGGTGTTCAATGTTAATTGAGTCTACCTCAACATCTAGCACAGTCAATGAAGATGACATGTTGAACTGGACTGTCGGGCACTCTGCTCATTATTCATTTTAAGGGAACTGGTTTTATCCACTCCTTACTCTCTCAGCAAACTGGCCTTTCCCTCTTCTTTGTTGATCTTGAAGGGGAGGAAGACTATTCTTTACCCACTCTGGATCCTTTCTGGCTGGGCTACAAACTAAATTGACATGAGACTGAATAGCAGGAGAAAATCAAACAAAGCTTTAGAACATGTACACATGGGAGAAACAAGGGAAACTGAGTTTCTTGACAAATGGCAGAGGTTTTCACCTTAAATAGCATATTCAGGTAGACAAAGGAGGATGTTCGGGGTGGGGGAGTCAGCTATGGGAGATTACCAGAAAAACACAGTAAACAAGAGTAAGGTTATTATGCAGATGTAACTCCTCGCCTTCTGCACTGATAAGAGTTTCTAGAGATAAGGTCATCCCCCCTTCTTCCCGGTACAGAGAGGGAGATACCTTTACAAATGGAGATTTCCCTTACAAATGTAAATGTCTCTTACAAAGGATAACTTCTAATTTTACTTGAAATGGGCTTAGCAAGGACCCTCCCAGTCTATCCATGCCCAGAGTTAAATTCTTTTAGGCAGTTAGTGAGGCAGAGGGCAGGGAGGAGGTCAAAGTTTCTTTCAGAGAAAATAATCAAGGTAAAGAGACATATTTTGAGGTGGCCAATTCTGATTTCCCACAACCTCCATCCTGTGTGCTCCACCAATTGTATTTTTTTCTTTAGAGGTGATTCACAAAGCATTGTTAAGAGTAATGAACTCTCTCTTCATCAGGACTGATCTTATTTTTCTTTTCTCTAATTTGAGAAATTTTTCCAGAAGAAAATGCATTGGATTCAAAACCTTATCAGCATGGCCCTGGAAGAGGTGATTCCCTGGTTCCAAAATATAGTCTTTTATTTTAAAATCTCTGTTAACTGGAAGACTCAGTGTATAGAGTATTCTGTTCACTCAATTTTAATTCATTTAAATTTAAATACTAAACACTAAATTTAAATACTAAAATCTTTCTCAAGTACATGTAGATAAAAATCTGAGCCCACTTTTCTGCTTTAGTTTTAATATAGCATAATGATTCAAATTAAATCTTTCTTTGGTGATTTAGAGCCTTATCTTAAAGTAACAATTGTTTTTAATGGAACAATCCTGTAAATGTGGAAGGTGTAGAAAATTGAGATGAATGTATACTAATTGCTAGATGATCCCTGCAATCTGTTTTAAAGAAATCTGTAATACCATTTTTAAGCTGTACTTTTCTTTAGAAATAGTATTTGAGAAACGAAACAAAATTTGCTTAATGAAAGGTTCTAGTTAGTTATGGTTGAGTTAATTGATGTTTTACTGAATAGATTAAAAGCATTCCTAAAAGCATGTCTTGAAATGCATTAAATGCATGTCTTTAAATTCATGTCTTTTAAAGCATTAAAAGCATGTCTTTAGATGACTTGGGATATTTAAAAAAAAAAAAAATCCCCAAATGGACCTGACTGGACGTTTGAGTGTGAGGCATCCTTTTTTTTTTTTTTTTTCCTCTAATGTACAGATATATTTTTAACTCCCTAATTGCAGATGTTTGGTAAGCCTGTTTTCATAGAACTACAACCTTTGGTGCACTTCCTTGTTAATTATTGTGCTTGGTTGTTATCCATTTCCTTTGGACACCTGCAGGGCTGTTCAATTTCAATGCAGGTAGTGTTATGTCCTGTTGTTCTACATCCAGGAAATCTTCCTTTGGGGGATGCCTGTGGTGCTCCTACAAAGAAAAAGACGTAAGAAAATGACAGATGTCATCATCGTCAAGGACAATCTTTGACTGTTAATATTTAATAGATTGCAAAGGGGTAGAAATGGGAAATTTATTCCTTTAACTTCAAATCTTTTGCATTTCTTAAAACAAGGGAAGAAACTAATAATTTTTATTAAATACACAACTTTTATAAAAGGTGAAATAACATTTATAAAAGAAAAATTGATAAGAAGAGATATCTAATGTACGACTTATTTGAAAAACAAAAGTCAAATTAAATAAAAGGTCGACACCAAACGTCTTAGATTTCTACCGCAGAGAACTGGGACCTCCACACTCGAGGTATCTTCAGTAATCTCATTTTACTTTAGGGATTTCTTCTGAGACCATTTGGACTTTCTCAGTGGAGTTCTCTTAGACCACAATCCCAACAGCACGGGAGCTAAAAATTGCTGGCCCCTAATGCAGCCCTTTGAACCATTTTGTTTGGCCACCACTGAAGAGCAAATATTTTGCATTTGAACACCTTTAGGAAGGAAAGGCCGTTGACCTTTGACCGCGGTTCTCACAACTCCTTTATCCGTGAGAACCCAGAGGCATTTGACTTTGAGACCCCTGTTTGCCAGCACCGGATAAGCTACTTCTGACCCATCTTAACACATAGAATATATGGAGTATTAGAGAGTAAACGGATCTTGTCAGAGTGACTAGTGTGTTGGGACGTGTGGGGAAATCTAGTGAAAGAGAGAGGAGGCCCAAAGGAATTACGCAAATTAATACCAGAGCCATTTAGAAACTTGGGTTTCACAAGGAAGAAACTCATTGTCCCCCATGTGGGTTCCATTCTGAAGATTATACACATAGTCATCACCCAATGAACTCAAGCGTCAGTGTCACGGGGCGCATGCAGTGCACTACAGTGGTTAAGAGCATGGATTCTTGTGCCAGATTGCCTGGTTAAAATACAGTCCCATCACTGACTATGCTGTAAGCTTCGTGATCTGACAAACAGGAATAATAGCTGTATCTGCCTCATAGACTTTTTGCAAGGACTGACTGAGTTAATAAATATAAAACCCTTAGAACAGCTTCTGGCAGTCAGCAAGTACTAAGTGTTGACTATAATTATTCATTCATTTATTGATCAAGCATTAAAAGAAGGTTTTCTATGTTCTAGGCACTGTGGAAGGTCTTGAATATTCAACTGTGAACAAGACCAAGTGCCATTCTTCAGGGAGCTGCCAATCTAGTAGTGTGGGTGCCCCCATGCTACTAGAGCTAAATGCAAAGGCCAGCTTTTAGCACTGGAATGGGAGCCTCATCTCTTCCTATTGGGTGTCTTTCTTTAAAAAACGACTGTAAAGAAAACAGTAAAATCGGCAAAAGTTTGTTTTAGTAATAACGTATTTTTCTGTGTGTCTGATAAGACAGTTGAAACTGAAGTCTTTCTAGAAAATCACCTGAAAACTCAGCTCACATATTGACTTTGATAAGGCTCCTATTTCTAGGGACGTAGCCTATTTCTCATGTGGAAATGTGAAGGATAGTGAATGCCTGGTATTTTTTTAAAGACGTATTCCTTCTTTAGTGCAAAGCTGAAATGGTCTTAATTCCAGGTTGTCGTATTAAGTTAGGAAATGCGGGATGGAGCATAGGAAGCGCTTATCAAGACCTTAGAGCCTGTAGTCTTGTTTCCTCATATAGCAGACCATGTGTTCTCCCACCCCACCATAATGCTTGGTCCAAGCAGGTCCCATGACTCCAGGCAGGCAAATCATGTCTAATAGATTCAATTCTAGGAATTGGTGTGTATTATCAGGAAAGCCTGGGACTGTGGAGCTAAAAGATTTATCCTAGTAACATAATCTGAGCCCCAAACTAAACCACACTTGAAACCTTGAGACTGTGCCGTCTGTGAGTCAACGTATTTCCTCTCTGTAAGCCCTATTAGGCTTGGGTTTGATGTCTTTGTAACCAGCTTTGGTAGACTCCCTGAACTTAATAGGTTTAAACAAACGTTTTAAAAGTAAACATGTAGTGACCTGAATATAGAAACTGTCCATTTGCAAACAGTCAGACTCACTTGCAAACAGCTGGATGGACTCTGCCCTAGCCAGAGAGTAATTTGAACCCTTGGCTTTGACTTGAGATAAGGAGAATAAATAAAACTATTTCCATGTTCAGGCCTACTGCCCCCAAAACTTGAGAAGTCCTGAAGGTGCAGCAAGAAATTAAACTTGGAGGTATACAATGTGGCACTGTAAGATTTTCTTTTATGGAAGCCACAAGCTGTGGCAATTATGGACTGGCAAAATGGACTCTGGAGACAGACTGCCTGGGTGTGAATCTTGTTATTAGTTGTGAGACCTTGGACAAATTATTTCATTTTTCTGTGCCTCAGTTTCCTCATCTGTAGAACAGGGATAATAATAGCACCTCCTCATATGATTTTTTATAAACCACATTTGCAAAATGCATAATAGATGCCGTATAATGTAAAATTACAACTATATATAGTAATAAACTAGACCTGTGAATGCCGACATATCTTCTCCCCAACTCGACTCCATTTTGCCTGAAATAGAACATGAAGCAGTGCCACTCGGACTCTTCTTTCAGACCACCTGGGCTGTTGAGACCACCAAACTTTGGGTTCCGATGAGGAGCAAAGATGAATTCAAGAGCCCAATCAGCTCACAGCACCACATCTTTGGTATCTTAGACATATATTTTGCAAGGCTTGTTTGCTGGTTCGTTAGGAACACACCATGCAAGAAACCTCAGTTGAGACCAGTGGTCATTTTCACCTGGGCCAGTCTTGGTCACCTGACTTGGCTCAAAAGTAATAGGGTCAATGCTCAAAGAATGTTTGACAAAAATATTTTATTTTATTTTATTATTTTATTTTTTGTGAGGAAGATCAGCCCTGAGCTAACATCTGCCAATCCTCCTCTTTTTGCTGAGGAAGACTGGCCCTGGGCTAACATCCGTGCCCATCTTCCTCCACTTTATATGGGATGCCGCCACAGCATGGCCTGACAAGCACGCACGCACAAGCAGTGTGTTGGTGCACGCCCAGGATCTGAACCGGTGAACCCCGGGCCGCCGCAGCAGAGCGTGCGCATTTAACCACTTGTGCCACCAGACCGGCCCCATTGACAAAAATATTTTAATACGTCCTTAAAAAAATTTTCTTTTCTTAATTCTGCTTAGCGTGACTTAGGAAATAAAGTAGATGTTTTCCTTACCATATGCACCTTTTCCAACATGTTTTGACATTTCAATTCATTCAAAGATCCCAGAACCCATCTGACATTTATAGTTAGGCTCACTTGTCTTTCTCTTTACCTGTGTCATTTTCCTTTGTGGATGTCAAGTCCCATTTTGTTTTATCCATTGAAAGGGAACAAAGCATTGGTGAACATGAAAAGCAGCCTGAAGCTATTGTCAATAGTGTTGTTTCATTATGTATTATAGTCAAAATAAACAAGATTAAACAGGTATGATAGTATTAAAAAAGCATCTAATAAGATCAGCTTCTTGTTTGCGTAGCATACTGATTTAAATCTTTTTGTAAAGTGCACAAAAATAAACAAATGTGTTTGTAATTAGGTTTTTGTATTAGACTTTTAAAATCCATGTTTATATTTAAAAGAGCTATTAGTTTATACACCAAGAAAAAGTAAAATAGAAATAGATTATATGTTTTTATTGTTAATAAATGATCTCAGATATTGAGTCAATTATTCTCTTAGCCAAATTGACTAGTTTTAGCTTTTTCTGGCTACTTAGATTGGATCTCTCAGTCTTTATTTTACCCTCCTCTATTTAGATAAGTTGGAATGCTAAAAATATGGCATTACCCTGACTCTCTTGCAGCTAGGTTTCTGAATACAGAATAGATTCAGTCACTTGATGAAGTTTTATGAGATCTGAAAGGCAGAAGGATGGGGCATGTCATCTTTCAGCAGAGTGTTGATGGACAATCAGGCTCTAACAGAAATAAATTTTAACAATGGCTGGATTCCACATCCCACTTTGGTCACTGGCTTTGTGGATGGAAGTGGCTTTGAAATTAGTGGCAGTGGTGATGGCTATAGCAATTCCTGACCTCTGCATCACATTTACGACGAGGGGAACTTGGAGCCAAACTTTTCCAGCCTTTAAAATGATTTTTAAACACTTAATCTTCTGTATCACCTGTAGTAATTTCTATCTTTTATATAGAATCTTGACTGACAACAAACATCAAGTCATGTCCATAACCGTGCACAGTTCAGTGCAATATTCTTAATTCGTCATATCTATCATGGAATCTTTACATGAATGTTACCTGCCCAGCCATTCAAAATGCCATAAAAAATGTATAAAACTGCTGACCATGTAATCCATTGAGAATGCCATCTAATCTGTCTGTTTGGAACTGATAATACTTGTACTCTTTATCCTTGATTTCATTCACTCCACAAAGAGTTAAATTCCTACTCTTTGTCAAATGTTATTCTAGGGGTTGGAAATGCAGTGGTGAACAAGCTAATAGCCTTTGACCATGTAAAGCTCATAATCTTGTGGGAAGACCCAGTGAGCAAGTAATTACAACTGTGATAACAATAATAGCTAACATTTATAACAAGTACCCCCAGGAGATTTTGACACAGGTGGTCCACATACCAAACTGAAAAACACTGAAATTGGACTTAATTAATTTGTTCAATATAATCACCAATCTGCAGGTAAGAGTGGATATAGAATCAAAGGGCAGTAAATAGCATCCTCCATCCTGAGCTATGGGGTTGAGAAAGAGTATATGGCTGGGATATTTGTTGGAGATAAATATTCAAACATATTTTTTCAAAATGTTCTCCCCACAGTCCCCATGGTGCAAATTTTGTTTTTTTGTTGTTATTGTTGCTGTTTTTAAGCAGCCATTTTCTTACTTACTGGCAAAATGTCATCTTTATTTCGAAGGTTAGATAAAATATGTTTTGTTTTTGAAAATACATATTTGCTAACAGCAACCAACATTTGGTCCGACCGAAATGGAATTTCACAGTTGATTCTCATATTAAATATTAGTAAAGCTTAATGCATTTCTTATTCTTAAGTAAAAGTATATAAATATAGGTTCTAATATTTTCCCCCAAGCCCTAGTTGATTGTCTCATGCACAATTCCACCCATCTTTGAAAACCCATGACTTAGAGGACAATATTTGTTGGCCCAATACTTTATATTTTATATAATAATTTTTGGCATTTATCCACACATTATATGCCCTTCCTAATAACCTTAATTTCTCACCTCCAAAAACCACTGTTTCCCACACATTTATTCATTCAATAAATATATATTAAGAGCCTACTCTATACTAGGAATAATTCTAGTATATGAGTGAACAAAATAAAATTTCTATCCTCACGTAACTTGCGTTCTAGTATGTCTGGGGGGAAACAGACCATAAGTAAATGAATGAACAAATATGTAATCTGTCAGATCAGTGCTATAGAGTAAAATAAAGCAAGAATAATGGGGAAAGGAGTGCCAGGGGCAATGACGTCCTGGAGCCACTCTCATGGGCTCTTAAGAGCCAATTGTAAGCATGTCTTCCCAAGTCAGCATTCAGTGACATGATGTTGGCAGTTTGAAACTGGCCACAGTGGGGGTATTTACAGCACAGAAATGAACAAATACTAGAAATCAGGACTTTTTTTTCCCCCCAGAGAGCCAATAGTGAAACATTTACTAGCATATTATTGGGTGAAAGTGAGGGGTTCTATGTTACACAAGATGATTAAAGAAGGCATCACTGGGCAGAGATACGAAGGAAGTGAAGGAGTGAGCCATGTGGATATCAGAGGTCAGGAAGAACAGCATTCTTGGAAGAGGGACTAACGAGACTTTTGACAGCATAACTGGAGAAAGAAAGAACGCCAGTATAACTGGAGCGGTGTGAAATGGAGGATATTACAGCCAAGTGTTGCTTGATGATAGGGATATGTTCTGAGAAACATCACGAGGCAATTTTGTTGTGCAAACATCATGGAGTGTACTTACACAAACTTAGATAGTATAGTCTACTACACACCTAGGCCATATGGTACTAATCTTATGGGACCACCATCATATATATGGTCCATTGTTGACCAAAATGTTGTTATATAGTGCATGACTGTAGTGGGAGAGGTAGATAGGGGCAGGATCATGTGGAGTCTTGGAGGTCATGATAAGGAGTTTGATGCTTCATAGCAACAGTTGGCTAAAGTTAAGTAGCAAAATACGCTTTTAGAAGGATACGTGCTCTTCAGTTTGCAACAGTCCCACTACTCATAATTGTATTTCATCAAGACCACCTGCTTTGCTGATTTAAGTTTTCTACCTGGCCCTGTAAGCATATGTGTTTGTGATCCTATTCAATAGCATTTACTTCTTTATATAATATAGCACATATTTATTGTTGCCTTGTGTTGTGTTTTATTTTTTAAATCAGTACAAAGAGTTTCCTTAATTGAACTAAAACAAGGACTGTATTTTTGTCCGTTTTAGTACCTGGAACAATGCCTTTCATGTAGTTGGTGCTTAATACATGTTTGTTGAATAAAATAGGGCTAAGACTATATTTATATTGTATTTATACTTTTCAGGATGTGCTAACCAATTTTCTTCTGTTTAGTGAAATCCTTGTTTTCTTCCAGAATTCTGAGTCTGAACCTATGAGTCAGGTTTCTTTAGCATTTATAGTATATATCTTTAACTTATTAAAGTCTACCTTCAACTGATGTTGTATCACTTCACATATAGTATAAGAACCTCCCAGCAGGACAATTCTTTTTCTCCTCTCCTGACCTCTGTGTTATTGTTACAATATATTTTACTTTTCCATGTATTATAAACTTCACACTGCATTGTTAATATTTTTGTTTAAACAAAATAGTCAATTATTTTTTAAGGAGACTTAAATAATGAGAAAATATATCTTATATATTTAGCCATGCAGTTACCATTTCTGGACTCTTCATTTTTTTATGTATATTAATATTTCCATTTTTAATCTGGTGTCATTTTCCTTCTCCCTGAAGGAAAATATTCCTTTAACATTTCCTGTAATGAGGGTATGCTGATGAAAAATTATTTAAACTTTTGTATGTGTGAAAAAATCTTTATTTTGCCTTTGCTCTTTCTTTTCTTAAAGTGGCTGAGATTTGTCAGTTGCTCTGATATGAGTAATTTGTTGGATTTAAAAAAAATTAGTGTGGCAAAATGTATATAACATAAAATTTACAATTTTAACCACTTTTAAATGAACAGTTCAGCAGCATTAAGTATATTCACATTGTTGTGCAACCATAACCACTATTTCCAGAACTTTTTCATCATCCCAAACAGACACTCTGTGCCCATTAGGCAATGACTCCTTATTTTCCCCTCCCTGGTAAATTCTATTCTACTTTCTGTCTCTATCAATTTGTCTATTCTACATATTTCATATAAATGGAATCATATAATATTTGTCCATTAGTGTCTGATTATTTCACATAGTGTAATGTCTTTAAGGTTCATCCACGACGTAGTATGCATCAGAACTTCTCTAACATGGGGAGGTGTATGTGTTTCTGAATTAGTGTCTTAGTCCATTCAGGATGTTGTAATAGTATACCAAAGACTGAGTGGCTTATAAACAACAGAAATTTATTTCTCACATTCTGGAGGCTGGGAAGTCTAACATCAAGGTGCCAGCAGATTCAGTGTCTAACGAGGGCCCGCTTCCTGGTTCATAGATGGTCGTCTTTTCATTGTGTCCTCACATGGCAGAAGGGGCAAGGGAGCTCTCTGGGGTCTCTTTCATAAGGTCACTAATCCCATTCATGAGGGCTCCACTCTCACGACCTAATCACCTCCCAAAGGCTCCACCTCCAAATACCATCACAATGGGGACTAAGTTACAACATATGAATTTTTTCTACTTTAAAATTTTATGTTTCCATCATCATCATCATCATCATCATTGAATTATTAGGACTTTGAAATATAGGAAAATCATTCACAAGACCATGCTGTTTGTGTCTTTGAACATTAATCTTGAAGTATGCACGAGGATGCTCAATCATATCGGTTAAGTGCTACCAAGTGTGACAAGTGACACATAGTTATTATCTAGTGAATACACACGGGCAACACAAATAATCTAGACAGTCTGGCATGAAAGAGTGGATTTGATAATTTCCCATTCTTGTCATACCTTACAGGAGAAAGTTTTAAGGGAGTAAATAACCATTTATTATTGAACACAAAAGCAGCTCTGAGCTCAGTACCAGGAAAAACTTTGTCCACTCACTGTCCTGGCAGGACAGGAAATTAGGGCTATAGGCTGAATACATTCCTGTGCCCTGATCAGGGGTCATGCCATGCAGCCAAGGATGTAGGCTCTCCAGAGCTGGGGAAGCAGAATGGTGTAGACGTTCCAAAGTTAGACTGTTTGGGATCAGGTCCTGGCTCCACCACTCACTATCTATGTGGCCTGGCACTAGTTACTGACCTCTCTGAGCCTTAGTTTTCTCAACTGTGTAGTGGGGATGATATTAATATTTATCACAAAGGGTGGTTGTGTGGACCAAGTGAGGCAATCAAATGAAGGGATGAACATTGTGCCTGGCATCTGTTAAGAGCTCAAGAAATATTAGTTGTGGATCAGGGATGATATTTGAAATGTTCTAAGTGGTAGGGCATGAATGGAGACTAATGTGAATTGTCACTGCCCGTAGATGTTATACCTTTAGTAACTGGATAGTGGGCAGGCCCGGGGTGCTGGGGGTTGCGGGGAGGCAGAGAGCCTTTGGGAGACTTGAGGCAGCCACTATTAAGCAACTGGGAGGGAAGTATTCAGTATTTTAATAACTTGCATGACTATACCCCTGAGTATCAGGCCTGGTTGTTATTCTGATGATTATTCTTGCAGAAAAGTATTATTCTGGAGGCATGAATTTGCTTATCACATTATATAACTTCTTTATGCTGATGACTCACAAATTTACATCTCCAGCCCTCTTCTGCTCTGCTGACTACTTGACATCTCTGCTTGGATGTCTTACGGGCATATCAGACTTAACGTTTCCAAAGCAGAATTGTTGATCTCCCCCACAGAGGTCCTGCTCCTCTCCTTGTCTTTCCCACCTCAATCAATGGTGCCAGGGACCTGATATGTACTGGATGTCCCTATTTCTTCACATGTAAGGGGCTTAGTAAGAGAATAAATGGATGCGTGATGTCCTGCCATGAATACAGCACTTGGAGATACAGCATGGAGTTGGGAGCAGTGTTGCAGAGTGAATCAAGTACAATGGAGCCAGACAGAACTAGACTCAATCTCAGCCTTGTCATTTGCTAGGAGTGGCCTTGAGCAAGTCACCAAGTCTTCATGACCAAATCTTCTTCCTGCCTAATGGGAATAATAACAAGGCAGGGTGACTGTGTGCATTCAAGGCAATATGGGTGATGATGACACATGATAGACACGCAACAGAGAGTAGTTCTCATATTTGTTTTTAACATTCTACTGATTTCTTGAGTCATTAAGATAAAAGGCCAGGAAACTCCAGGACAGGTCAACTGGCCACGAAGTGAGAACTCCTTTGTTTTCTCTTCCTCACTCCCAAACTCACCATCTCTGACCTTGAATCTCTCACACTGTACTTAATTCTCCCATATTTGCTCAGAGCATCCTTCCTCCAATGCATTCCCTCAAAACTATTTCCAGTGTCTTAATTTCCTCACCTTTGAAGTGGAACAGATAATATTTCCTACTTATCTGGGTGTTTAGACAGTTAAGAAAATTATCTGAAACTTGGTAATAGACAAAAGACATTTGTTACAGACGGAATGTTTTGGTCCCTCCTCCAAATTCATATGTTGAAACTTTAACTCTCAATGTGATGCTGTAACTCCCAAGGCAATGGAACCTTTGTGAGGTAATAAGGGTTAGATGAGGTCATGAGGGTAGGGCCCTCGTGATGGGCTTAGTACCCTTATAAGAGGAAGAACCAGAGAACTTGCTTCCCTTTTCTCTCCAAGTGCACAGAAAGAGCTCATGTGAGCACACAATGAGATGGCAGCTGCCTACAAGTCAAGAGAAGAGGGCTCAGAATGAAACCTACCTTGCCAGCACCTTGATCTTGGACTTTCCAGTCTCTAGAACTGTAAGAAATAAATTTCTGTTTTTTAAGCCACACAGTCTATGGTATTTTGTTATGGCAGCCTGAGATAAGACAGCATTACTGAATGTTCTTTCAGTGCAATGTTGTATGTTTCTAGCAGGCGCACCTCTCCTGGGGATTATTAATTTTCCAGGGGGTTATATCTTTTTCTGACTCCTATTCACTATTGATTGAACAATTTCACAACTCTCTAAAGGTAGAAATTAGCTTGTAGAAAACTGATAGCAATGTGAATTACACTTGTTTGGAGGCAAAGCAAATCATTCCCATCCGTAAAGTAGGTCACCCTAATGATTACAGTTTATTTCCTAGTAGGACATTAACCAGATTTGTAACTATTAGCAAATTCATTTCCGCTTTCTGTAGACTGTCTGACTCTCCCTTTTGGACTAGTCTTAATATCTTACTGGGTCACTCATTAAGTAAGGGGTTGAATGGAATATTTGACATGCGTTCATTTTGTATTTATTCAAGAATCATGTTTTTAACTTTTTGAAAATTATACTTTAATAGAAGCATTGATGAGTTAGTGTATAGAGAACAATAAATCTCTGGCTGAAAGATGTAACCCCTTGTTAAGCATTACAAGAAAGTGTACTTGTAACAGCCAAGATTCCTTCTGAATGGTCTCTACTCTCTACTTTGTAGTAAATGTCTTTTATGTATCTCTGTAGACATTCTAGAGATTCTCTTTTGAGTAGCGCAGAATAAAAATCTGGATCATTAAGGCATACTCTCCAATAGGCAATAATGTGCATCACTTGCTTTTTCACTTTTGAAAAATCACCTTTTCACCAATGGATGTTTTTCTTTACAGGATAAATGAGGTGTTTTAGATTGAGTGTACTGAACTAGGACATTCTATTCACTGCCAATCTAGTAAAATGCTTAAAACAGATAAAATGTCACTAGAGTAATTTGTGGTTGTTATTTTTTTTATTTCTCTAGTCCCACAAATTAATGGAAACAAATCAAATGTCAATCACCCTTAAGGTACCTTATTCCACCCCAGACAAACTATGAGATGCCTGTCAGAAAAAATTGCAAAGACACATAGTGCTTGGTAACATGGTAAATTATAATGATATTAGCTCTTTTCTCCTCATTCTTGTTTCAACACTGAACAGAATTTATAGATTTCTCCTATGTGTCAGACAAGAAATAAATTTGTGAAACTAAGGTGAAACTGTCAATTCCTTAATACTAAATTTCAGGTCTAGGTTATTAAAAGTCTCTGGAGGTGAACTATTGGCAGAGGACAATTTATTAATCTTGTGCAAATAGTTATCTTTTCTTTGCACAAATATAACTATAGTGACTTTTGGTGATTAATAATAAATTGGCTCCTCTCACACTCAGCCTACTCTGCACCAGCACATGAATTTCATAACTGCCCACAACCAGAGGCGTTACCAGAGTGATAGCCATATACTTTCAGTTAAGAATCACAGAAGCAACGGAAATGCATTCCCTATATTATTGTTTGCCACATAATTTTAGACATGATCTTCATCTCTATGGAGGTTACATTCTAGAAGAGGACATAATCATTAAACAAATAATTAAAATTGTGAGGAATGCTATGGACAGGTTGTCCAGAGGGGTAGGGAACATGACCTGTTCTTTGAAGCTCAGAGCTTCTTATATTTTCCTGTCATTGTCTTTTCTTTTTGTCTCATTTCTTTCACTCAATGACTGAAATGGATTAATCACTGTTTTTCCGACGCCTACTAGATGCTTGGCACTGGGCTGGCTGGGTATTATGAATGCCCCGATCTTTGATGATTAATAAAAGAGAAACAAAGTCCATCAGCACCCAAAGATGCCTACAGCAGGGGAAATGACAAATGATTAGAAGACACAATGAATATAGTAGATATGTACCAATTAGGGAATAGAACTCCATCAATTCCATGTGCTATTTGCAGCTGAGAAAGGGGGGGACTACTGTGTGCTCAGGTGATAAAGAAGAGATTCTTGGGGGAGGTAGGTTATGAGCCAGGCAGAAAAAGATAGAGAGAAGATAGTTACTAGAACCATCCAGGGGTGGAACAGCATTTTATTTAACAAACACTTTTAAAATGTGTATTGTGTGCCAGGAACTGGTCTGAGTGCTTTAGAAATGCTAACTCATTTAATCCTCACAATAACCCTATGAAATAAATACTGGCATTCTCATGTCCATTTTACAGATGAGGAGATCTGAAGCACAGAGAGACTAAGAAGCCTGCTGAAATCAAGCAGCTGTATGTAACAAGCCTGCTCAAATCACGCAGCTGTATGTAACAAGCCTGCTCAAATCACGCAGCTGTATGTAAGAAGCCTGCTCAAATCACTTCGCTGTATGTGGCAAGTCAGAATTTATACCTGGGAGTTATACCTGGGGAGTCAGGCTCCATTGATGTGCTTTTAACCTCTATACTCTGCTGCCTCCCCAGCATCAACCAAGACAAAGCATTTGGAAGAAACTGAGCTATGGCGAGTCGGTTCAACTGTGGGTATCTTGAGATGATGGCACATCTAAGGGGACCTGGGCCACTTGGACATGCAAGCTGGGGCTTATTCTGAGAGTAGGAACCTGGAGTCATAGATTCAGTCATCTGCCAAGAGGCCATACATGAAGCAAGGAATATATTGTATAGAGAGGAAATTTTAATTGTTCTCAAGTGGGACACTTGCTAAATTCTACCTATTTGACAGTCCTCAGGCAGAAAGGAAGCTTTCTTTTCAACTGTCTTTTGGTGGCATGTCACTAACTGAGCGATTACAAACCAAAGTGAGGGAGAATGCAAAAATATTTGCAGTTGTGAAATGCATGCTTGGAGTGACACCAGGTCTCCACTGTATTTCAATGTTCAAAGTCATCAACACAAACGTAGGCACTATGGGGAAAGGCTGTCTTTGAGGAGGAGCAAATCTTCTATTTTGAATATTTCTTGTTTTGCTTTGAGAGCAGAGCCTCAAATTGTTGAAGGAAATTGTTTTAGGGCCGTCTTCAAATCTACTGCAAATCAAATTGTTAAAGAGTGTTGGACTGCTGCTATCATTATTCTGATTAACAATTCAAAACCTGATTTTGAATTATTCATGGTGTTTAAATAACTTATCAACATGAACAAAAGTGATGTGAAACTGTTGCAATTAGAAAAGCTTACTTAAAGCTTGTAGACAAATATTCTTAATTAAGTAATATTGCCTGCTGGAGATGGAATTTCCGGGAACCAGAGAGTAATTGGAGAAATGGAAGTCCAAGAGGGCAAAAAAAGTGGGGGGAAGGGCCCTTTGTGAAACTTCATGATTTTAGAATGCTTGAGGAGGCTTTAAGCAGGAGTCTTAGCAGATTTACTACTGCCTTAGGAGAGTCTAGCTAATTAGTAAAAAAGAAAAAAAGAAAAGAAAACAATTTAGAATATGATGCAATTTTCAATTACTTTCTGGAAGACTGATAGGAATGGTGGTGCTGATATGTAAATAATCAAAAGTAGCAGGAAAAATATTCACCTAGAGGCAGGAAAACTAGGCTAAGGGTGAGTAGGATTGGAATCTCAAGCCAACTCAAGAGTGCGGCATCTGAGCACCTAGAGAAATCCTGAAGATCCCTGGTTATGTTTCATATGCTGTTTCTACATTTCCTCTGGGAACCATTGTATTCTCAAATCCTCAAAAGTAAAGAAGAAGTTTAGGGTGGAAGAGATTAATAAGCATGTTCAAAAAAATCTTTATCATGGGCTACCGAGGCTCCAACATCAAACACTACCTCTTTTTTGTCTCTTGAAGAGCTCATCCTCATGCTGGGAAGGCAGGAAAGCAGATGGAGGGTTATGGGTGGGGCAGTAGAGGCACGCACAGGTGCTGAGAAAGCAGAGGGACCTAGCTCTCTTAGGGCACCTATGGATGGAGGCCCAGAGTCTGATGAGACTCAAGGTCACCAGTCTTGGGAGCCACATGGTGGAATAGATAAGTGACTATACCAGTCAGTGTTCTTGGTTTCCTGCAACACATACCAATGCTGGTGAACTTAAGCAGCAATTAATGGAAGGCCACTCCTTCAAACAATGGCGGGCTACAGAGGCAGGCTTGGAAAATCAGCAAATGTAGGGAGTTTGGAAGATAAGGTTAAGGCAAGGTCACATCACCATGCTAGTTAGTGTGGATAGCCACCATTGCCATCTTTCCAGATAGACACTTGTCACCATGTCACTGGACTCTGCTCTACAACATTGAAGTCCTCCAACTGTTCCTCTTCATTGAAACACTCATCAAGATTCAAAGTGCTCAGTTCTGGTTGGCTAAGCCTCAGTCATACACCCAAACCCAGATGCCAGGGGGCAAATTTGAGAAATGTCTAATCTGCCTTGTTTTGCAAAGTGCAGCTCCTTCCCAAGCCTTTCTCCAACTCATCTGGGAATTCTCTAGAATGAGGAGGATGTTTGGTTGCTGTGTGACCAACCTTTTCACCAGCACCCTTCCTCTAGCCAAATGCCTTGTGCTTCAGCCATGGAGTATTAGAGCTGAGTGTACAGACAGTAGGACACTTGTATGCACTTTACTTGTGGGGGATACCTTGTTTCCCTCCTGAACAAGCCTCTATTACCATCTCCAAGAGTTGAGAAGAAACACTCCCTCCATGATTGCATGGATCCATGCTATAAAGGGTGCATATATATTTCTCACAGAATTAGAAATTCATAGTTTTTAAAACACTCCCTCTATTACGTTAATTTCCTGTTCATACACTTCAATGGCCCTCTATTTTTCATCATTTTAAGACAAAGGTGCTCTGCTGACTTTCAAGGCCCTTCATTTTCTGGCTTCACCCACCCTAGCCAATCTTATTTCATACTCCTCAACTATTTTCTTCTCAAGTCAGACACTTTCCTTATACCAAATACTAATCATTGCCTTAGATCTTCATCCACTATTGTTTCCCTTCTCTTCTTGGAATCTTTCCACACTCTTAAGACTCCATTCAAGCACATGCAGCTTTTCTCCTTCCTGTTAAGTTACTGTTGCTTGACTTTTCCTTTGAAATCTAAATGGCATTCTAAACCTCCAAATGTATTGTGGGATAAAATTGGCCACTTTTCCAGGTACTTCAGTCATGACACCATAGGAAGTTTCTTTGACTGAAAGGAGATGGCTTTATGCCCACCCTTTGAATCTTCCTCAATTTCAGCTCACTATTGAGCACAACCAGTCCTCAACAGATCCTTGACTGGAAGCTGCTTTTTGGTCAAAACTTTGACCTTTCCCCCAGATACTATGGTTGAGGAAGCATGACCGGAATATCTACTATTGTGTCTTTTAGAAAACTCTGTAGGATTGATCCCTAACAGACCATGTACTCCAACTATAATGTAATAAAATGAGAAATTAATAAGAAAAGAATAGCTAAAAGACATCCCATATGTAAGGAGATTGAATATCTTAGTACTAAAAAAAACCTGGAGTCAAAAGGAAGTCATAAAGGAAATGAAGAAATATCTAGATTTCAATTATAATGAAAGCATTAATGTTGAGATTTTTCAGGCACATCTACAGACGTACTTAGAAGGAAATATATAGCTTTAAGTACATTTATCAGGAAACATGAAAGATTTAAAAATAAATCAGCTAAGCATTAGGACATTGGAAAAAGAGCAGCAGAGCAAATACATAAAAAAGGGGAAGAAACAATGAAAAATAAGTCAGATCTCAATGCAATGAGGATAAAGAATAATAGAGAAAATGAACAAACTCAAAATTGGTTCTTTGAAAATATTAATTCAAAAGAGACCTTTAGCAAGAAGGATTTAAGAAAAAAAATGGAAAACAGAAAAAGGATAAAATGCAGAAGAAAAGGAGGAGCAACTACAGATACAACAGAGATTTAAAAATAATAAAAGACTGTTAAGATACCTGCATCTAATTCATTTGGTAAACTAGATGGAGTCAATGAATTCCTAGAAGAAAAGTCAAAAGCCAAAATTGTTGTGACAAAAAAGGGAAATTAGTGCACCAGAAAGTGTTAAAGGAACACCTTCTAGAAGGTGTTCCTTCTACGCTCTCACTCACTCCCTGTCCCTAACCCAGCGCAGAAGGCTTCATGGGAGCCCCACTAAACTTACAAGGAGCACTATATTCCTAGTTGACGTAAGTTCTTCCAGAAAATAATAAGACAAGAGCAGCCCAGCCTATCTTATGAGACTAGTATAATCTTGATTCCAAAACCAGACAAGAAAAAATTTTAAAAATCACACACTTATTTCTGAATAAAATATAGTCTAAACAAATCTAATATCATATTTTAAATACAACATGATCAAGTAGGGATTTCCCTAAGAATGTAAAGATTATAAAACATAAAAAAATATAACAATGAAATGCCCTACATTAATAGACTAAAGAAGAAAAATACTATTATTGTTGCAATCCATGCACAAAAAACATTCCATGAGATGTAAAACCTATTTGTGATAAAAATCCTTCACAAACTAGAAATAGAAAGAAATTTCCTTAATTTGCTTACGGTTATATTCCAAAAACCTATTGTAAATACATCTACTAGAGAATCTATAATGTACTACATCTAAGATCATCAGAAAAAAGGCAAAGATCCCTATATCAGTACTTCTGTTGTCAGAGTACTGGAGGTCCTGGCCCAGGTAAAAGTGACATAAGGATATAGGAAAAGAAATAAAACTATTGTATTTGCAGGTGATATAATCACTAACATAAAACAATCCAACAACGTCAACATACAAACCCTTTGAACTAACAAAGGGATCAGTAAGTTGAAATAAACTTCAAATAGCAATAGAATTTTTCTATTCTAGTACCAAATATAATGGAAATTGATATTATTCATAATAGCAACAAAATTCCTAAAGAATTTAGGGATTAGCTCGTGCGAGAAGATGTAAACTTGAAAACTCTAGGGACATTGAAAATTACATAAATAAATGAAGAGACATTTATTTGGGCACTTGTTGTTGTTGTTAGTGCTATGGAGTCAATTCTGACTCCTAGTGACCCTGTGTGCAGCAGAACTGGGCTCTGCCCAGTCTTTTTTCGCCATCCTCTCACCTTCCGGTACTCTATCAGACAATGTTCTGGTGCTTTCATAGGATTTTCATGGCCAGTTTTTTTGGAAGTGGGTGGCCAGGTCCTTCTTCCCAGTCTGTCTTAGTCTGGAAGCTCCGCTGAAACCCATCCACTGTGGGTGACCCTGCTGGGATTTGAAATACCAGTGAAATCACAGCAACATGCAGCCGCCACAGTATGACAACCAGCAGACGGATGGTGTGGTTCCCTGACAGGGAAATGAACCCGGGCTGCAGCAGCGAGAGGTTATTTGGGTATAAACGACTTAAATTCTCACAAAATTAATTTTTAAATTTAATGAATACTATTCAACATTCCACTTGGACTTTAAGATCAATGAAAGACAATGGAGAGCTGAGAGACAGTCCTAGGAACATATAGAACTTTGTATACAAGAAATGTGGTGTGACAAATCTATGGGTCATTGACAGATGGTTTAGCAGATGCTATTGGGAAACGTAGCTCCCTATACAGAGACAAATAAAACTGGATTTCTACTAATACCACAACCAAAGGTGGATCTGAAAGGGATAAAAGACCTAAATATAAATAGTAAAACTATAAACTTAATAGTAAGAAAATGTAGAATATCTTTGTGACACAGGGGTAAGGAAAATCTTTTAAAATAAAACTTTGAATGAATACCTTAGGATAAAAAGTGAAAAATTTAACGTCATACAAATTAAGGATTTCTGTTCAATAAAGGACACTATAGACAAAGTTAATAGATGACAGAATGAGGTAAGATAGTTGCAATGTCTAAAGTGGACAAGGGACTAATATCCAGACTCGACAAGATGGCAACCACAATAGAAAAATAGGCAAAGGAGATAAATAGACAATTTAACCAGAAGAGGAAATTCAAAAGGCCATCAAACATATGGAGAGTTGCTCAAACTCATTAGGAATCAGATAAATGCAAATTAAATCAATGAGATATCACTTTACACATATTAGTTTGGCAAAAAGTGGGAGACTGGAAAATGCCAAGGGTTGGCAAGGATGGGAATGTGAGGATAGAGGAGCCCTCAAGAGCCTCTGGAGAGCAATCTGGTCCTTACAAAAATAAGAACATGCACAGATGTAAGGGGCATTCCCAGGAGTGTCTTCTGCAACATTGTTTGCAATGATGGAGAGCTGGAAGCAATCAGAGCATCCATCCCTGGGTCAGTGGCCAGGTAAGGTGTGAGCATTCGTATCGTGCAGATTAGATGCACAACTAGTAACTAAACCATAGAGGCATAGTGATGAGTGAAAAAAATGCAAGAAATGGAAGGAGACATCTAACACAATTTACATAAATTAAAAATACATGCACATAGAGCAACAAAGCCCATTTTGCAAGAAGACAAACAAGCAAAAAAGATACACATTAAACTCATTAGTATGCTTGCCTACGGGGAGGTGGTTAGAAGCTGGGAAACGGGAATGGAGAAAAGGAATAAAAGGGAATTTTTAAAAACTTGCTTTCCGGGAGAGGCAAGCTATTTAATTGGGTTTGGAGGGAGGATCATTTGACGTGATGCTCTCAGGCTGTCAATTAGCAAACAACACTCGAGGTGTTTGGCTGCGTCACCTCCCGGGCTCATCATCTCCGAGGCTGGAAATAGAATCAGGAGCTCGGGAGCCTGCCTCCCACAGATGTGGTCAGAGGTGCTAGAAGCTGTGCTTCTAATTGGACACGCTGCGTCAGAGAGCAGAGCAGCGGCTTCTAGCACAACGCACAGGATGTATGTTTAGCCTCTGTGACGCATTTTAAAGAGAAAGTGAGAAGCAACAATGACACTCTTGTATCCTGTGATTAAGCCCTGGAAGCCGGCTATCAGTGCTGTTATTTTACAGTTACAGCTACGTCAACCGTCACTCAGATTGTTCCTAGATGCCCTTGGGCGTCAAGGGACATATTTCCAGAAACACTCTGCAATGTCCTAAGGGCGTGCTGAGAACACAGATGCCTTCTTTCAGACAAAAATTAGAAGTAAGCTCCTATAATAGTCAACAATACTGTATTTCACACTTCAAAGTTGCTAAGAGACTAGATCTCAAACGTTCTCACCACAAAAAAGAAATAATTATGTGATGTGATAGAGGTGTTAATGCTATGGGGATAATCATATTGCAACAAATAAATGTATCAAATCAACACATTGTACACCTCAAACCTATACAATATTATATGCCAATTATATCTCAATTTAAAAAAATAAATAAACAAAAAATAAACACACACAAAAGTAAGGTCCTGACCACTTACGACTTTCTCCTAGGCAAGGTGGAGCCCCCATTTCTTGCCCCCTCATTCATGTATAATCTTACCATCCTCATGTTGCCTAGGTGGTAGAGATCCTCAGGTGAAGTAAGTGGCCTGTCAAGGCTCATTCAGGGTGGGATGTACTAAAATGCTGATTCACCAGTCAGTTTGACTCTCTGTCTCTGGAAGCTCCTAGACTCTCTCAACAAGTCCTTGACGCCTTTAACCTGCCTGTCAGTGAGCCAGACCCACAGGAACTGGGCTTATCTCTTCAGCTGATGGGCTCTGGAACTGGTCCTACAGCCACTCACCTGGCATCCTCTCTGTCTTAGAGGAGCTCTGGGTACCCACCCCCCTACGTGTCAGGTCTGTTCCCACGCCTGGCTGCATCGTCTGGTCATCATGGAAGTCTTCCGCCTCACTCTGCTTGTGTAATTTTGCTAGTTCTCTTCACGGGACTGGGAATATTTGTCTTTTTTAGAGCATCCTGCAAGTGCTAGATATTGAGGGTGCAAAAGTAAGCACAGACAGGTATGCAAACTTCTCTCTGAGAGCTTGTAGTTTAGTGGGGGTGACATACAACAGTCATAGGAATGACTGAGGAAAGTCCTGTGATAATAAGTGTATTAAAATACATGGGGGGTTTGTTTTAATCAGGTATGGGTAAGACAGCAGACACAGCAATGATCGTCATGAAGAAAGATGTTTATGTTTACACATCCCTAGAAACAGGCGAGATGGTAGGGCCATATGTGGAAGGATCAGCGTCAGTCAGGAGGCAGAGAGGGGAGAAAGGGTAGAGCATGACTTCTAGCCTTTATTGGGGCTTTAGTGGGAAGGAGTGGGTAAGGCAGGGTAGATATCCTGCGTAAGCTTAGGATTGGGTAGTTTGAATAATTTAGGTGAGATCTGGACTGTAGGGGTGGTCCCCAATTGTCCAGTACCTGGCCTTGGGTGATTTAATGCAGGCGGAATATGGGCTTGGTGTGTGCGAGTTTGATAAAGGAGTTAGTTGGGGTGTAGGTGGTGGATTGGTTGGTGTGTATATCAAAGGTGCCCTTGCAAGGGAAGTCATGTGCTATATCTAGAAACTAGCTAGCCCTGAGAGGGACAGTCTCTCCAGGATCAAGACCTCAAATGCCGGAGCATCAAGAATATAGAAAATAAGAAAATATAGTCAATACAATAAGAGATTGGGTTGAGAGTCTGTGAAAAAGGAACCTGCTTTAACCTGGGGTGTCAGGGATGGCTTCTGTTAGGAAACAGTGAGTAAAGCGAAGGCTACAGACAAAATGGAAGTTAATTAGGAGGGGTTAGGAGCTATGCTCCACATTTAGGAAATGGCACGTGCAAATGTCCTGGGGTGGTAGAAAGCCCTGAGTGATTGAGGAACAGAAAGGTAAGACTAGAGTGTAAGGAGGTGGAGCTTGGGCGACAAGCAAGGGCAGCCTCTACAGGGACTGATGAGCAGTGTTAGGGATTGGGATGTTCATTTGAGGGCAGTGGCTAGCCATTGAAGGATTCTGAGTAGAGGGTAGTCAAGAACCCACACCCCACCTGCTTGGTTCATCGCTCACACCTGACCTGGATATGAGCAGAGCTCTCCTCTGGGTGAGTGGATCCTGTTGCTATCCTTCTAGCTACAAGGATGACCATCAGTGCTGCCACATTTCTGATTTGGAGTATCACTGCTCTCCCCCATCTTACCCAGCAGGTGGAACTTCCTCAGACAGACAGCTGCCCAGCCATGCCTGTGTTTGCCCTTCCTGGCTGCCTCTGGGGCATAGCCTGACCCAGACCCTCAGTTCCCATCTGGTCTTCCTCTTTTAGTCCATATAGCTGCCCCCAGCAAAGGAAGTGGCATTCTAGTGGGGCTTACTTTAGTCAAATTTGCAACAAGTTGAACGACTTGATGAAAAGTGCCTCTTCTGCCAGGAAGCACTCTCTCCTCCTGAGACATCCCCTTGATGAATGAGAGATTGGTATGCGGAGGAGCACAGAGCTGAAATCAGGCTGTTTTTCCTCCTTAAAAATGCACGAATAACAAGTCAGCACGGCTTGAATACAATTAGGTGCAAAACCTAATTTGGAGCAATTAGGTGTAAGGCAAATAGCTCTGTGTGTCCAATTGTGAAGTTGCGGGAGGATAGCCCCACAGCAGTGCTGAGTTTCATTTCTCATTCTGAGAGTCCTGCCTTTAAAATACAGCAGGAACTTGATCTTTTGCATCTGGTTCACTTGCCTTCCCAGTCTAATTTTTTAATTTAACTCTTCTCTGGGTACTTCTAATTACCTGCTTTGGTCTAAACTTTGAAGAAGAAAAAAAAAAAAAAACACTAAAAACGAGTGGGTGAGGGTGGGAGGCAGCCAGGCAGTGAAGAAGTGTGTCTTGAAGTAACCTGGGGGGACAAAAGAGGCAGACTGCAGTCTCCCTTGCGCAGTATTAGCTGGTCGTGCTTCCAGGGCTGGAGGAACACGGGAGAAGTTGGAAGAGAAGCTGTTGAGTGCCTGCTCGTGCACTTCTGCTCATTTAAACATCGGGAAGTTTAAACAGGAGTCACGCCGTGGACGCAACACAGGACTTGGAGACAGACGACTCGTTTGGATCTCTGCTCAGCCACATTCCAGCTTCGTGACTTTGGGCAAAACAACTCAGAGTTTTCTCTTTTCTTATCTGTAGAAGGAGAAGAGTGATCTAAATGACTTCCTTTGCAGGGGTTGGGGGTGGGGGTGGGTTCCTGTCCAGTGTGGGGCTACCTTCGCCGGATGTGTGAAGGGTCTCTTTAAGCTGGCGTTGTCCCCACCCTCAGCTTCACGTGGAAGTCTCTAACCTCTTAGGCTACCTCAGTCTGAACTTTGCTTGTTGAAAGCTCTGGCTTGAGGCGTTAAACATTCTTATCACAATGCAAATGCATTCTCCACACACCTGCCCCAGTAGTTTTCCTTGTGTTATCAATTATTTCCTTTCTCCACTTAGAAAGTGTGACAATAAGGAAGCCCAAACCCCTTCACCTGGCCTTCCAAGGCTGTCTTGATCAGGACTCTGGCTTGCTCTCTGCACTATCCAGCAGGCGGTGTGGGGGCTTTGTTAGGAGGCAGGTGGTGAGAGGTCGGGGTCAGGAGGCAGGCGGTGAGGGGCTGGTTAGGAGTCAGGCAGTGTGGGGGCGTGATTAGGAGCGATTGTCTCAGCTCCTCCCTTTAGTAAACGCCTGAGCTTGGGAAAGTTACAGGATCTTTGGCACCTTCAGTTTCCTTCTCTGTAAAGTGGGAATATAAGGGTACTTATCTCATGAGATTATAATAAGGATTATGTTATAATTTATTTAAAACACTTAACCCTGTGCCTGGAACAAGGTAAACACTTAATAAATGGTAGCTGTTGTCTTTGTGGCAAGCTGAATTCCGTTCTCTCCAACACATCTATTTCCTCCCCACTCTGTACCTTACTCATTCCTTTCCCTCAGTGGAGCATGTTCTTACCTCACCTGTCTTCTATCTGAAATCTTTCTTCAAGGCCCTGTTCCAATGCCACCATATCCATGAAGGCTTTCTTGAACTTTTGGGAGAATTCATTACTCCTGTTCCCTCTTGGCCCCTTCCTTGTCCCTCTCGTGAGAATGTCTTTTATTCTGTTTTATCTAATAATGATTTATGCATATGTCTCCTTCACCACCTCCATGCACCCGCCCTCACTCCCAGCCGCTAGCCTATGAGCGGTGAGAGGGCAGGGAAGACAGCTCATTCCTTCCTGAATAATTCAATCAGTTCAATAAACATTTGATCAATGAGTGAATGGCTGAATGAATGCATGAGTGGAAGGTTACTCAAATGGCGCTTTCTGTCATTATTATAGATTGGTTCTATCAGAGAGCAGCGCTTCAAGAAACGTACGTTTCAATGTGGTTGGTGCTCATGGGAGGCTAAGGTCTGAGGTTTGCAAGGCAGCCATGGAGGGACATGCCTGTGTGGGGCCGAGGAAGGTGGAGGACCCTCAAATGAGTACTACTTCTTTTTTTAAAATTTTTAAAAAATAAGCTCTGTGGCTTTGGTTTAAGTTGATGGTAACAAGTAATTACCCAAGAGATGATGAATAGACAAGCACAAATTGATGTCAATCTGAATGCGGCAAAGCCCAAATCCATCTTCTGGATTTTTCACCTCTAGTTAAAACCCCCTGAGTAATGGTGGCTCTTGAAGGAGGGAACTGCTTCTTTGAAAGACTCATGGGGTGGGGTGGGAGGATGAGGGAGAACACTCTCACCGTGGAGCCTATGTAAGACCCAATTATACAAAACTGGGTTCCAGCAATCCCCAAATTGGTTTAGATTTGTTCAGTGGGGATTCGACTTATTTAAAAGATGATCACCAAATTCTCAAATTTAAATTTATTTCACTTAACTAATCACATTTTCAGTGGGATAAAAATAGAATATGAGGGTGAAAGCTGTAATCTCAGTACTGATAGGGGCTTGAGAATTCCTATAACCGTCCGGCTTAGTGACCAGGTGCCCAGCTCTCCTTTACAGCTGGCCTCAGGGCAGCAGAGAGAAGACAGCAGTAGAGGAAGCTTTTTAGGAGTCTTTCTCATTGCCATGGCTTCTGGGAAATGGCCGTCAATGACACCGCCAATGGGATGCTCTTGACATCAGATCTCTTTTACTTTCTAGGGTATTTTGCTCCATCCCGGTAGTTTTTGTCAGCTTCTCAGTGTTCACTTTAATCAAACCTGGCAGGCTCATCCCAAGACTCCAGACACCCAACAAATGGCCTCCCTCCCCAGTTTGCTGACCCTGAACTTGGTGATTGCTCCAGGTTCTACTCATCACTGAATCCCCTCTTTCAGAGTCTGCTCCTTTAGCTTCTTACTCAGACTCTCCCTCTTATCCAGTTCCCTGGCATTTATGATGGATTTAGGATTTCTTTTTGGCTCTAATCTAGCTTGTGCTGAACTGCTACCTTGAAATGCCTCCATATTTCCAGATTCTGGAACCTGGGCAAGCAGCGCCAGACCTGGTGTTCAGCCCAGGGTACCAGGAGGCCCAGTCGCCAATCCCAATCACCTAGGAAATGAGGGTCAGTCTAGTTGTTTTCTTTTTCTCCCTTAAGCAGGGGCTAGTTGCTATAGGAAAAAAAATTAAGATCTCGTAATGTGCCAGGCACTTTACGTTTATTACAGTTTTCCGCTTAATCCTCTCAACATCCGAATAAGGGTAGGAAATGTTATTAAGTAGTATAGCCAGAAATCAAACCCAGGGAGTCTGACCACAGGTCACTTGTGTCTATCCGCGACACTCTCTGAACCTTCATTTCCTCATCAACAAAATGGTGACAATTTTATTTTGAATCAATTCAAAATTGATTATAACAATATAATCAATAAACAATATAAAATTGTTTATATTTAACAATTTTTGATCTAAAAATGGCAATTTCAGATAGTTCAACATATAATAGTCCCTACCTTACAGGTTAGTTGTAAAGGTATAATAATTGTCAAGTGCATGGCACATAGCAAACTTAATAAACATAAGCTATTATAATTATACCATACCCTTCATTTTCTGACTTTACTTTGTGTGTGTGTGTGTGGTTTTCTGGTCCCTGCATCACAGCTATAGCAGCGTCCCCAGCATCCGGCATATAGTAGGAACTCAGTAAATACTCATTGACTTGAATTGGATTGTATTGAATTTGTAAAGAAAAACGAAACAAAACTTGGACTGTGTACTATGAATTCCAGAGTGGATGTCATTTGCAGCCAATAACTGTATGCATCACATTCTGCGCTGCCCTTATTGGTGCATGGTTAATAGACCCAGTTTACCTTTTCTCATTCAAGAATTACTAAAAAGTGGTTATCTCAGTGTCCTATTGTGGCTACTTAATAAAAGCTATGAGATCCTAATTCCAAGGCCCCAAGACCAGGATATCCTGATAATAGAGAAAATCTTGGCTTCTGGCAAGTCCCTGTCTCATTCCTAAAATAGACCCATTCTTTTTTGTGTGTGTGTGTGTGTGAGGAAGATCAGCCCTGAGCTAACATTGTGCAAATCCTCCTCTTTTTGCTGAGGAAGACTGGCTCTGAGCTAACATCTATTGCCAATCCTTCTCCTTTTTTTCCCCACAGCCCCAGTAGATAGTTGTATGTCATAGTTGCACAACCTTCTAGTTGCTGTAGGTGGGATGCGCCCTCAGCATGGCCTGACAAGCGGCATCGGTGCGCACTCAGGATCTGAACCCCGGGCTGCCAGTAGTGGAGCGCACGCACTTAACCGCTAAGCCACGGGGCCAGCCCGACCCATTCTTTTACTGGGTTTAGTATCCTTGGGTTCGGGAGCCACAGTTAACCCCTGGAACACACAGTGTCTTCCAGAGGAGCTCAGTGTGGGGAGAGAGGCTCCAGACCCAGAGAGGAGGTTCCAGAGCAGCCACATGTCCTGTGGGTCACATCCCGGGTGTGGGACCAGCCTGCTCTTTGGACAATTGAAGAAAGCTCTGTGTAAAGACCCAGACTGCCTTGGAGGTTGAGATGAAGCAAATGCTTCTATTCTTCTCCTGGCAGTTTCCATCCACCTTAGACAGCCAAGTTCAAAGGTTCCCTATCATCTGAAATCTTCTGCAGCCCTCCTACGCAGAATTGATCAGATCTCTCTCCACCCACTGCTCCTTGTGTATGCCTTCACCCCAGCCCATTGCATTTAGGTGTGTACAGATGTTTTCCCCAAAAGGCATTTTCCCCACATGTGGGCAGCCCCTGAATCTTATTCACTTTGTACCCTTGGTGCCTAATGCAATGCTAGGCATAAAGAAAACATCCAATAAGTGTTTACTAATAATAATTGTACTGTACTATATTTATTGAATGCTTATTGTTCTGGTTGAATTCACACAAAACCCTATGAGATATCTATTATGATTTTGATTTTGTGGAGGAGGAAGCAGAGGCAGAAAGAGAATAACCTGATCAGGCCCCCACAGCTAGGAAGCGGCAGAGACAGGGTTCAACCCCAGGCTGTCTGGCTCCGGAACGGGCCGTTAACTGCCTCTCTCTCCCCTTAATAGATGGGTAATTCTTGACTTTTGGCTAAGATGAAGAATAATGAAGCATAGTTCAGAGGCAAGGAATTCACTCTTGTAGGAGAAAAACAGGATTTTATTTCCTTGGCTTTTCATTGCTATTGTTCAAAGACCCCAAATCCTACTTTAGCGGATGGATACAGGCAATTTAGGGATTTCAGAGTTGAGGTCAGGGAATAAATGCCCCAAAGGGACTCTGAAGAGTCTCATTCGCTCAGAACACTCTCATTAGCTCAGCAGCCAAGATGGCTGGGAGCTTTGCGGACGGCAGTCGTGTTAGGGTTTTGAGGCCCCATCCCCGGTGCCTCTGAAACGCGGCTGCTGCGATGTGGGCATCATCAGCATCATGTCGTTCTCCCATCAGGGAAAGACGCCAAGGCGGCTTGACATTTCAGCCTTGTTCCCGAGGCTCATTAGGACAGAGCCGGGGGAGGAATGTAATGAATGGCTGTGCCTCTGTGAACGCATAATGTGCAAATTGCTTCCCCCGTGCGTCCTCGTGCAGCGCTGCGCGGAGATGCTGATGATTAAGCCGCGAACCTGGCCTTGGGCTGAGCAGGCGGCGGCGCGGGCCTGAGACCAGCGTTCGCTTTCATTCATATCTGCTGCATTCACCCCAGCCCCTCAGCCCCAGCGGACCATGACTCACGTCCTACTCCCTACAGCCCTGTGTGTGTTGATTTTAAATTCACCCATCTGATGCCTCGCCGGGGCTGAAGTCAAGGCAGCTTGCGCCGGAGGCAGCCTCCCAGAAGAAACGCCACCTCCCCTGGCTGGAGAGCGAAACTTGCTTCCAGGAGCTACGCAGACACTTGCGTTTCGTCTCTTCTTCGTCCTAATTGAGGGGAGGTTGCCAATGCCTTTGCCTTGCAGCGGCGTCCGGAAATCAATTCTAATCACATTGGTATAAAGGAAATTATTATTATTTTTTAGCTTGGTGACAATTTTAAAATTCAGGAATTGCAAGCCCGGTTTCAGTGAATTCCCGGGGATTGGGAGGTGAATAATAATCAGGCAGGACATCTACAGAATGCCTGGAACTTTCCAGAGCATTTCTACAACTATTATATAATTGGATCCTTGCAGCAACTCGCTGAGGCCCTCAGCGTAGGTAATATTACCCTCATTTGGCAAATGAAGAGACCCAGGCCCAGAGAGGTTGAGTAATTTGCCTGAGGCCACACAGCTAGACAGAAGCCCGGTATTCTACCTTCTGGTAACATAGCTGCTGCCTGTTGAATTCGTTCTGAGGCAAGTTTTACTGCAGAATTAAAACATTTTTAAAATTTAAAAAATTTTTTGGTCATTGAATATAGCATTCTTAGAGATGGGAAGAAGAAGAGGGAGATGTGGCTATACAACCTATAATTCTGGACCCAAAAATGAGGATTAAGCCTCACTCAAGGTTGAACTACTGTGTAACACAAAATTTCCCCAGAAGTGGTATCTGTAAGCGTTATTGGTACCATTATTTTAATATGTTTTCTATATTGAGTCTTTTGTTAAGCCTAAATATAAGGAGGTTTTTAATCACTACCTCAACTTGAAAACATAACTAGGAGGCAACCCAAACCATAAATTTAATAAAAATATAAAGATGTTAATAAATTTCTGGTTAGATCCTGCAACCTGCTGAAAGCTCTGAGCCTAAGGCCAAAAAAAGAAGATTTTCAAGGGTTAGAAAAGTGTTAAAGACATACTAGTCCCAACTGAAATCTTTTCTTTATATAATGGAGAGAATAATGCAAGGAATAAATTTCAGACTATGTAATTCAACGTTACTCAATGCTATGTCTACATCTGGCATAAAATCACTTCCCATAGTGCTGTGGATGTGCCCTCCATACTTTGGGAAACGTAGATGCATCTGACAGGCACCTTTGAAAATACGAGCCTCTAGGGGAAAGCAGGACAGGATCATCATTGCCATCTCGTCTCCCCATTCTTCTCTGGGTAAGACTATGACTGTAAGGCTACAGAGATTCAAGTTATGGTACTATTCCAAACCAGCTGATTTCAATATTTGTATCAGTCAGGATAGGCTAGGCTATATGTGGTAACAAACAATCCCCCCACACCAATAGCTTAAAACCACTTTATTTCTTGCTCACACTACATGCCCATGAAAGTTCGGGAAGGCAAATTTGCACGTTGTGATCAGTCACTGAAGGACCAGGCCACCATCTTAAACTTTGCGTGCTGCTATGGTAGGGGAAAGTGAACTCTGTGATATGTCCGTTTTAAGTCAGAGGCTGGAACTTAACACATGGTGCCACCCAATCAGAAGAGTCCAAGAAGTGTAATTCTGTCATATGCCCAAAAGAGGCGAGAATCAAAAATATTTAGTGAACAGTATTAACAGCTACAACAAAATTTTAAGGTCACATACTCACTGGAGCATCTGTTTACAGCTCTGGAGCTGCCTGATAAAAAGCATACTGTAATATAGGCATAAACATTTGCATTCAATTTTATGGGATTCAGTGGACCTCAGGTTAAAAATCTATGCTTTAATAAATGGATTAAGTGTATGCAGGGGGTGGGGATTAATGAAGGAAGTTTTCACTGAGGAGATGAACCAACTAAAATTTTTTTGAAGAATCAAAATGGTAGAGAAGGGGAATAGACCATTTTCTGGGCAAGAAAAGTGATGTGGATAAAGATGGGTTTGAGGAGATTAAGTATATTTTCTGGTAGAGAGGTTTACACAACTGAAACAGAAAATCCAAGGAGGTGGAACTGGGATGGGAGAACATTGAGAAAAAAAAAGTCACTGAAAAACCTTGAACTATGGAGAATTAATCCACTTGGTATCGTTTGATCAGGGGAGACTCATAATGGAAAAATATTGAAAGATAATTTGCTACTGTATTTTTAAGGATCAAGCCCCATGAGTTGTACTTAGTAGGCAATTAATAAAAATTCACTGATTTTTTTATCAAACATACCAGTCGTTCAGTCAACAGTATTTCCTGAGTGCTGGCTTAGATTATGAATAGAAATTATTTCCATTATCGTGACAACACCTAACTTTCTGGAGGAAAAAGACACGTATAGAAGGAGATTACTGATAAACACTGGGGAGGCTGGGAAGAGATTCTTAGAAAGACCGAACATGAGGGGATGTGAAGAGGCTGGCAAAATGGATAAGTAAGAAAGGAACAACTGGGAAGAATTGGCAGTGGTTGGGGAAGGAGAGAGGTGAGGGAGTGGAGAGGGAGAAAGTGTAGGAATGAGCTGAGGAGATAATGATTCCATGGTTGAAACTGAGGATCACAGATTATAATTGATCATGTGAGACGTTGAGAAGGAGGTGAGAGATTGGGAGGGAATGTGGTCAGCATGGGGCTTGATATATTTATTTGTAGATGTTATTATTTTTAATCTTGGTTTGAATGTCTTTTGGGTATATGGTGAGGGACAGAAAACAAGATCCCTAACCTTATGTCCTCAAAGAGATTACAGTCAACTGGGAAAAGAGTAATCTAAGAATCTCACAAATAAATGCTAGATTGCAAGTGTAATGAGTACTAACCAGAAGAGATATGTGGTCCATGAGAGAATATTCTAGACAGAATTTTCTGTGTCAGGGAAGTCAGAGAAAGTTCTCCTGAGAAAATGGTGGCTGAGGTTTTTTGAAGTAAGAGGTTGACTGGGAAAAGCAGGCATTATGGGTGTGGGGAGACTTTCTAGGCGGAAGGACTGGGTTGAAGGATGTCCACTCTGAATTAGATGCTGTTTGAGAGTCTTAAATTGAATTAAGCCAAAGACTGTGCTTTGGGGATGGGGCCCAGAACCATGACTCATGAAGCAAATTCAATAGAACTATTTCACTTAGGAAAAGCAGACTGGGTGGGGAGGTGGGATTCTGGTCATAGGGAAGAGGATTGAGACTAGCTCCACATACCCCTGGAGTTTAGAACTAGGATCCATGATGAAGCCCACAAGGGGTTATACATTAATTCAATACAAGGGGAAAAAACCCCTAAATTTTGAGAATAAAGTTGTCCAAAGATGGAACAGGCGGCATTGGAAGGTAATGAGTTGCTCTTCATTGGAGGTATTTAAGCATATGCTGGAAGGCTGTTTGTAAGGAATGTGATAGAATAGATGAAAGGAATAGACCAGGTTAGAACAGATGACATTTTATATACCTTTCCAATCAATCTATGAGCTAGTTTGTACTCAGATAATCTCATCTGTATTTATGCAAGAATCAACTTAAAATGAAATCTTTATAAGTTGAGGGAGAGACGTTCTTTATAAATATCAACAGTATTTCTATAACAGGAATAAATAATGGGCTAGTGAGCAAGTCTCTAGGAAAGCTGTAGAAAAAGGTCAGATGTATTTACATTTAAATTTGATTTTACACAATGAACAGTTCTGATAGAAAAATTTGAAGATGTAAGAAAAGAAAAAATGTGTTTCATTATGCGATCTAAGAAAGGCATGGAAATACCATATCTTTTGATGGAGATAGAGAATCAATTTACTATAGTATTGACATGACTTGTTTTAAGTTGTCAAATTTTTAGTATTTTTCTTTATACCAGATGTGATATATTGAAATGGTCCTGGAATCACTGCTCCCAGCTCTAAGCCCTAGAGGCAGCATTGCTGGGGCTGTTTCATTTCCCCATATGTTTGAAGCTGCTGGGACAACTTCTCCAAATACTCATAAAGAACCTGTGGTACAGCTGTGTCTCATTCTGCTAATATTTGCTTGTGGGGGCTTAGATCTCTATGCATTTTGGAGTTATTAAGAAACCTCCAAAGAGGCTGGTTCAAAGCAAAACTGTAAATTGGTCAACCATGTCTCTATTGCTTTTGACTTCATTTTTTCACCCTACTTTCCCCATTGTCAGGGTTCTTATCCTCTATTCTAGAGTCTTTGTTCTGGCTTTTGGGGATTCTCAAGATGCACCCTGTAGCCCTTCTCTCAGGGTTGCCTTCTTATGCTGTAACTCTGTGGTTATCAAACCTTAGCATCTATTAGAATCACCCGGAGAGGTTATTAGGGCCCCCATCCTCTCCCCTCACATTGCTAGGACCCATCTAATTCAGTAGATCTGGATGGGGTCTGAGAATCTGCATTACTAACAAGTTCCCTGCTGATGCCGACCTGACATTGCTGACCTGGACCACACTTTGAGAATCACTGCTCTGACATGCGTGCTTTAAATCACCCCGCTTGTAGCATATCCTTCTTTCTTCAGTGTCCAAGTAGTTAGATGATTCGACTTGTGCACTAATTCCTGAATCTGTACCAAAAATTTCAGGAAAAAAATTGCCTGTGATTTGGAATACAGATATAGAGGCTGGATTTGGGGCAGAAGGTTTTAGGTTAGGGAGCCCATTTGCAGCTCCCCACCTAAATTATACATGCAAGTGCCCTACCTCCAGGAGTGATATATTCATTTTACCAAGATAGCCCCTAAAATCCCTACAAAGGCTAAGTGAACTGTGAGAGTCATCTGGTGAGTCAGTGGGAGTCCTGGACACAAAATGCACAATTCAACTGTGAAGATGCTAAACTTTGACCTTGAAGATTTTTCTATGTCTCCCTGGGCTTCTGATTAAAAGGAGGGGTAAGAGTGTCTAGTTGGGTCGTTTCCAAGCAGAAAATATCCTTATTAAAATATTTGCATGTAAATACTGAAAACATTGATTCACAAAACAATTATGCCTGGAGAATCTGAAAGATTGAGACATTCAGTGTTGTTTTAAGCAAAGTAATTAACTTCTAGTGCACAAACTTCCTTCTTCTAAAACCCATTGAAGGAACAGATGCTCAAACATGCATGGTATTAGATTAAGAGAATGATACTTTCTTTTCCTCCAAGCACCAGATGGTTCCAGAATCCAAAGGCAATGGAGGAGAAAGCCCAAATTTATTTGGTTTAAGTGGTTCTTGTTGAGGGTTTATGAGAAAGATCATATTTTAGTACTTAGTAGACAAATGCAAAAATAATTTCACAGCCGACTCCCATTTCACAAAGAAAAGAGGCACAGTGTCCAAGGATTTGAAGGAGGCTTAAATGTTATCTAGTCCATCTAGAGCCACCAGTAGTGTGGTTCCTTAATAAGAAAAGAAAAAACAATTAGGAAGAATAAACAAATACTGGAATTACAAATGGCTCATTTTTCTTTATGTGAAATTTCATATTTTAACTCAAATACCAGGAAAATGTTTTACAAAATAAGGGAAAGAGTAGACAAATACAGAGTGATCCCATGTAAAAAAAAATTTTCCTTGAGAAAAAAATCTAAGCATAATTTGCTAGTAGTGCCTGAAGCTCAAATGAATAAAGGCAGTTCATTTGCATTAGGATACTTTGAAAGGATTAAAAAATTCCAAGATGGAGTGTGTGAAGCTTCGGCAGTAGGAATGAGAAAACATTAAATCAATTCAACACAGCGTATTTTTGGCCAGCCGTTATGTCCAAGGCACTAGGGCTAGGCTTGAGGCTATAGTGGTAGAAAGCAGAGATCCTGCCTCCTAGAACTGGTGGATTGTCTGGGAAATCAGGTGGTTAAGGTATTAAATTAAGCGTACCCAGTTTCTGATTTATATGTTCTCTGAGCAACAGTTTGGCAGGCTCTGCCTTTGCAAGGGAAGTGGAAAAATATTTTATTCTTCTTTGATAGTTTAAAAAAAAAGTCATTTTTTAATAGGAACATTTATTATAAAGTGTACAATAACTAAAAGAAAGGAGTTTAAGTAAATTTTGGAAGCAACACATTGAGGAGATAAAGAGTAAACAAGGAGTATAAAGAAGGAAACGTAAAAAGGGAAGGGAGGCAGACAGGTGAGGAATGAGCAATGAAAATTAGCTCAGGCCTTGAGGGGCCAGGGGAAGACAGTGCAGACCACCCCCTGCCCCCTGCAAATGCTGGGAGACCTCAGTCATTCATGCTGCAGGCTGGACTCCTCCATGAGAGCCTTGTCTTCCAAGGGAGAGGAGGATGAGGGAGGGCATTAAAGACAGGGAAGAAGAAGATGGGAGAAAAAAGAGAAAGAAGACACGTTGGCTTTCTGGATCTTAATTGCTTTCATATAAACTGAAACTAAATGAGAAGTGTAATGGAGTGGAAGAGAGATACATTTCAAATTGAAGGATTACTAAGGTAGAGGATTGCTTGTACAAATGACAGAAAAGCAAAATCTGGTCCAAATGAAATATGAAATTGAATAACAAAGAATAAAATGACCAAGATTTAAGAAAATCCGATCATAAAAACAAATTAGTCCAGTCTAATTGCTTAGATTCAAATTGTGAATGATTAGTTAGATCTTAATAGCACCATGCTGAGGATGCAAGCTAATTTAGTAAAAACCATTATCATACACAGTACATAATTATTTTGAAAATGTCCAAGATATAGAGCTTTGTTTCTTGGAGGCAATGATAGTTGGCAATATAGGCTTAACAGAAAATTAAAATTTTATAAGGAACATTTAAAATGATCTTATCTCAGGCTTAGTGATAAAAAGATTTATAGGTTATCTTTAATATATTATACATGCTCCAAAAGATTTCGCATCAAGAAAAAGCTTGCTTTCTCTCTATAAATTGCATTTTAACTTCTTTTCCAAATAGATTTCTATTAGAGAAAATAGTTCCCCTTAGAACAAATAACTACTGGCAAAAAATTAATGACTTCTAGAGATATATTAAATATAACTCATTGAAAAATCTATAAAACACAGGCCACTGGTGAATAGAATTTTCCAAATTCAATAACTACTTTCTTGTTTGGAAGACATTATAATACGCCCCATAACATCAAGGAAGTGATCTAATGTCAACTTGTTTTCCATTTTTGCTGCCCTAGATAGGAGTCTGGGCCTATGCCATCTGGGCAATGACCAGGAAAAGCAATTGGGACGCACCCGAGGATTTTTGTCAAAGTGACTACTTTCTAGACTTGGATCTTTGTGATTGGATCCATGCCATACTCATTTCTGTATTCCTATCACGTAGCAGAGTGCCTACATCATAGTCTTTATTATGGAAACACCTTTGGAAAGAACTAGGTTCAAATCCTATCTCTACCAATTATGAGCCAGGAAACAGTGGCCAACTTATTTCTGAATTTCAGTTTCCTCATCTGCAAAATGGAGATAAAAATAGCTGTCTGTTTTAGTTGTTGTGAGGATTAAATTAGGTGCTGAAGTTCCAAGTATGGTGCTTGGAACATAATGGAACTCAAAAAATGATAGGTATTTATCATAGTATTATATAGGAGGCAGGAATTCAGGTACTCACATATGGCTTGTTGCTCTACCCATACCTTTAGCTGATGGAGCCAGTCCATCCCAGCAGCTGCCTCCTGACATCTCACTTCTACTTTTAGTTTTTGAATGAGATATTATATGGATTTTGGATGATTAAAGGCATTCTTAGGAAAGAGGTTGACTTTGGGGCCTTAGAAGAACTATAGCTTCTGGTCCTTGCCAAAAATGTCTGAGTCCACATATGTGAACTAGCCTGGTCAAGAGTGACTTCCTTGAGGGATGTTGAGACCTATGCTGAACCAACTCAAC
The DNA here is from genome assembly GCF_020826845.1 of Diceros bicornis minor. Taxonomy (NCBI): domain Eukaryota; kingdom Metazoa; phylum Chordata; class Mammalia; order Perissodactyla; family Rhinocerotidae; genus Diceros; species Diceros bicornis. Next base: position 13,308,351 of record NC_080776.1, on the reverse strand, counting down.
CCTTTGAGAATAATCTTGTAAAATTTTCTAAGGCTATGTTGATACTGGTTAGTTCAACTGGAAAGCAAATTAGGTCAAACTCAGAGATGCTAGCCAGGACTTTGTCAAGATTTAAGAAAATGTTATACGTGTAAAGCTAACAAAGATATGAGCAAATGAGCTGGTGTCACTGAGATGATGCTTGAGAAATGGATTTGTTTACTTAGGTCTCTTCAACCTAGCACTTGACTGTGTTCTAAAAACCCGTTACGTGGCATAAATATATTGGATGAATTGGCCATAGGACTCCAGTCTGAGCCTGGAGTTCCATGTCAATCCACAGATGATGGTCCCCGGGTCATTTAGGAAAATCAAATATCTTCACTAGGAGAGCAAAGAGGGAGGATCAAGGACCACTTTTCCCAAGATTGTTTATTTCCTAAGCTTTTAAACTATTCCTATTTCCTTGAGGAGTTTGAGACTACTGTTGTTTGCCTAGCATAGTTAGAAATCATTTTAATAAAATCTGGTAATGAGAAATCACAGATCAGGCTTCTTTTCCCGGGAGGCTTTTTTCTCCCCTGAGTTTCTAGATTGAACCAAGTGGCTCTCCACACTGCTCCCCACACACTGCTGGCTAACCTCTTTCTTAGTGCTTTCCAATTTATAGCAAAATAATCTGCTTGTCTGTCATCCCCGTTAGACTAAAGGATCCTCAAAAGCAATATATATCTATATAATATATTTCATTCATCTTTGTATCTGGCACTTAGAAGGCATTACAACTCATGGAATAGATAAATCAGTGGCTGATTATTCCTTTAACAGAAATATAAAGGGATCTCATGTAGTAAGATTCTTCTGCATACTTAAAGTATATTTCAAAACACAGTTTTTAAGAAACTCATATCTTTAATAAAATAAAGTTAAAACTTTAGACATATAAATTACTAAAATATATAATCAAGTTACCTGGCAAAGCACAGCAATGGTCTTGAATTACAAACCTGAGAGGTTGAGAGTTAACTGCTGTATTATTCCCCGGATTGATCACACTTATGGAAGGTATTCAATTCATCTGATTCAACAGGAGAAGGAAAATATTTATAGTCTAACTTCCTCTCAGTTGAAAATGAGTTCCAATTACATATGTGTCACACTTTTCTCTAACAGTGAAAGCATTTGTTTTTTTCTTAATGGCTGTATTTTCATCAACTCTCAACTTTTGAGCTTGCCTTTTTGAGATAAATATTGTAAAAGATACCAATAGATTCACATAGAATTATCAGATACTAGAATAAGATACAGATAAGAATAAGATATCAGAGAAGAATAAGATACAGAATAAGAATACCCACTTCAAAATTGTATTGAAGCTCTAAAGCAAAATTCTGAGTCATTAGAGTCTTCAAGTTTACTCTCATATAAAAAAGAGAAAATTTTCCTTTTTATTCAAATAAATATGAGTTTAAAAACAATGCTGCTTGTGGTCATTATATGAAATATGAATTTTCATATTCATAATGTGTCTTCCGTTCCTCTTGGAGAATACCGGGGTAAGGTAATGTAATCTCTTTGTGGCAATGAAGATAAAAAAAAAAAATCCTTGTCTGTAAAACTTCCTTATAACGATGACAATGACAATAGCAACAGCAACAAGAAACCTTTATCACAAGATGTTAGAACATAGATGGGATTATATCGTAATTAGCCATGTCTGTCTGACAGATTTCTCTCTTTCTAAAGGAAATTGTGCAGAGCATTTTATTTCAAGCCTCAAAGATTTTGATAAAAGAAAAAAGGAAACTGCAATTTTTGCCACAAAAAGACAGGTGGCGTAAGCATGCAGCATTTTTTTAAAAAAATATATAAAGTGATTATTTTCTCTCGGGTTCTTTGAAAAGCTCGCTTGTGCTCTGGTGTGTGACCGAGCCTGGTGACGTCAGTGTGGCAGTGCGGAGTCAGGCGCGGCGGCTCCCTATAAGCCGAGGAGCTGTCCAGGTGCTGAACCGGCCCAGCAGCTCAGCCGGCGGACGGAGAGGAACATGCTGTGGACCTTCTCTGCGAAATAAAAAAAGAGGTAAGCCTGTTTTCTCCTTCGATTTACTGGAAAGTTCTAAATTGCGTGTTCTTCCCTTAATTCCTAGTTGAGAAGAAAAAGACCATTTGGCAAGCTTATCTCTATAGAATAACTGAATAGCAACCTGCTGCTCATCAGCCAATGTAAGGACACTGTATATGTATATATGAGATTAAATCTATGACTTATACCCCTTGCTGTTGAATATTTATCAACTATAATGTTATTTAGATAATCATATGTAAGAAGCGTGGAAAAAGTTAAGGATTTTAGTGTCAATACACATATTAATGTAAAGTTAACCAAGCCTGTTATTTTGTTTCTTTCCTTAATTGATTGTTTCTTCCCCTAAGAACCAGATACAAAGCCATGGATATAATTAATATGCTTAATATTCTTAACAGTTGGTTTCCAATGATTCAAAGGCTGTTAGACACATTAGTCATAGAGGAAACCAATTTCGTAGTTTTTTTTTTTCTTTGACATTTACCTTGCAAGAGCTCAAAATTAACTAACTATATAAAATTATTTTCTGAATTGGTATACTCTGGAAGTGCATTTATTATTATTCCTAATTTTAGTCCCAGGAAAGTAAGATTAGAATGATCGTGAACATAGGCTTCTTCCTTTATTCAAGGTGAAATATTATCTTCGGTTATAGGTTGGGTATGATTATGAATTACAGAGAGATGATAATTTTGAATACATGAGGAAAACTCATAACTGTATAAACTATTATTATTATTGTGTTTTGATTGAAAGAGGTTGTACAATATTTTGCTAAATATTTTGAATGGGACAAGTGTTTCTTTTTCCAGAAACTTATCCTAACTAGTTGAATTGCTCAAATTAGATATAGCCACCCGAATTTGTTAAAGCTCCGGTCTAATTTCAATAGAGAAGACATTTTAACTTACGAGGCTTTAGTTCAAACCTTATATATGATATTAGAGCTGTTGAAACCATCTTCACTACTTAGAAGAACTACTCCCTGGTAAAGAAATCCCTTGAGTCTCACTCAAAGACAATAACTATGTCATCCAAATTGAACCTTATAAATGACCAAAAGGTAGCACTTGTTAGGCTGTGGTTTAAATAACTGCATTGAATATTATGCCCCAACTCCACAGCAAAGCTCACCTACAAGATAATGATTTTAAAGACAAGCACATAACTCATGTGTTAAGAATACATCAGGTAACGGTTTCAAAGAAAATAAGTTTACTGAGGTTCTTAAAATTGCTATTTCAGATGCCAATGTTGAAAATAGATTACCAAAGCTAAATCAATCCTGAAATAATATAAAGAAGAATGTATAATGTACTTTTATTTAAACCTAAGAATTGATGAATAAAATTTCTTATAGTAAACATTGATTCATAACAAATGTTTTAGCATTTTTCTCTGACATGCCTTTACAGATTTTTCTTTCAGTAAATTAATTAGTCTGGTTAATGGGAATCATTTTAGTAAATATATATATCTGTTTTAAAAAAATTTCTATAACTACAGCCATTTTTAAGCTTTAAAAACTGAAAACATTACTTAAATATCAATACCATTTAGTAAACAATGATATTTTCTACAATTGATATCTAAGCTAACAAAAAATTGTACCCACATGATTTAGCTTATATATCACAAAACCGTGATCCAGGTGAGATATCATGAACAAACTTGTAAACTTGCTTTATATTTATTTTATTTGCAACAAAAATTGCAAGTATTAAAATAGTTTTTCAACGTTTGCAATGCCAAATGTAACATGTAAAAACTAATCCCCTTGCTAATTCATACGTGAGATTAGAAGGCGTTGGAGAAAAAAATGAATGAAGATTTTTAAGTAGGAAGAATTCAACACATTGTGTTTATCTAAATTGGAAGATGCATAGTGGTTATTTTAAGATTTTCTAACAGTATGAGTCATTTAAGATTTACAGGTCCACACCAAAATAGACACAGACATAAGTCAAGCTGAATCTGAACACTCACAAGTTCAGAAATAGACTTGTTAAGAAAACTTATGTTCTCTCTGTAGCATCTGTTATTATTTACTATACACTCTTGAGGGCTGATGAAAAGTATAACCACAATTGCATTTTGCAAGACAGTCACAATAAAATTATTAGAAGAAATATGGAGCACAGATATTTTAAGACAGTTTAATTTATTATTTTAGTATGTTTACAAAGAAAAGAACTTTGTTGGGTTAGCCTACTAGCTGGGACCTGAGAAGACCCATGTTCTGGAGGTTATTAAGGTATAAATCTTCCAAAATTGATCATTGGGCTTGGTGTCAGAGTGAGAACAAGTTATTTCTGAAAAATGTATGTGAATGAGACTCATCCACAAGGTAATACAGTATGACTGATATTAACATGCTGTATCGCTTCACCATATATAACAATGTCACTGCTGCTGTGTTTCTGCAACAAAATTAGATGGACAATTCGGGAACTAAGCCACATGTTTTTTGATAGAACCTTAAGGAAATAATGCAGTGTGTGTGTGTATGTGCATGTGTGTGTGTCCATGTGTGTTTTACATTAAACCAATTTTTTTGCCAGTGATTTCAATAGGAATGCTATACAGGAGGACTAAAACTATCTTAGAAAGTCTTTGCTAAACAAAAACAATGCATACTAAAAAACAAACTACATGTTTTGTAAATTAAATGATAACATTTCAGAAACATCATATCAGTGTTTTTGTTATCATTTTAACCAAGTGAATGCCATGCAAATTTGACGCAAATGGGTAACAATTTTGCTAATCCTGTGGCTAGCTTGTGAGGATCATGTAGGAAATATTTATGGATTTTAAAGAGCCATCCTAAGTTTAATGTGAAATAATCTCTGCTATATTTTTTTCCTTAATGGTCAATTACTTCTTTTGCTATAGTGTCTTCTAATCTGTTTCATTTGTGTTAACTCACGTTTTCTATGCTTTAAGGAAGTCTTGCAAACATGACAGAAGCTGAGACTCACCAGCTTGCAGCAGCCCTGTCTCTCATCCCTTTAATTTTCCTCATCTCTGGGGCCGAAGCAGCTTCATTTCAGCGAAACCAGCTGCTTCAGAAGGAGCCAGACCTCAGATTGGAAAATGTGCAAAGGCTTCCCAGTCCTGAAATGATCAGGGCTTTGGAGTACATAGAAAAGCTCCGACAACAAGCTCACAAAGAAGAAAGCAGCCCAGACTATAATCCCTACCAAGGTGTCTCTGTTCCGCTTCAGCAAAAAGGAAACGGTGATGAAAGTCACTTGCCAGAAAGTTCAAGGGATCCCCTGAGTGAAGATGAGTGGATGAGGATAATACTTGAAGCTTTGCAACAGGCTGAAAATGAGCCTCAGTCTGCACCAAAAGAAAACAAGCCCTATGCCTTGAATTCAGAAAAGAATATTCCAGTGGACATGTCTGATGACTACGAGACTCAGCAGTGGCCAGAGAGAAAACTCAAGCACATGCGATTCCCTCCTTTGTATGAAGAGAATTCCAGGGACAACCCCTTTAAACGCACAAATGAAATAGTGGAGGAACAATACACTCCTCAAAGTCTTGCTACACTGGAATCTGTCTTCCAAGAGCTGGGGAAGCTGACAGGACCAAACAACCAAAAGCGTGAGAGGGTTGATGAGGAACAAAAGCTTTACACAGATGATGAAGATGATATCTACAAGGCCAATAATATTGCCTATGAAGATGTGGTTGGGGGAGAAGATTGGAACCCAGTAGAGGAGAAAGTAGAGAGTCAAACCCAGGAAGAGGTAAGAGACAGCAAAGAGAATACAGAAAAAAGTGAACAAGTCAATGATGAAATGAAGCGTTCGGGGCAGCTGGGCCTCCAGGATGAAGATCTCCGGAAAGAGAATAAAGACCAACTCTCAGATGATGTCTCCAAAGTAATTGCCTATCTGAAAAGATTAGTGAATGCTGCAGGAAGTGGGAGGTCACAGAATGGGCCAAATGGAGAAAGAGCAATCAGGCTTTTTGAGAAACCACTTGATTCTCAGTCTATTTATCAGCTGATTGAAATCTCAAGGAATTTACAGATACCCCCTGAAGACTTAATTGACATGCTCAAAACTGGAGAGAAGCCGAATGGATCAGTGGAACCAGAGCAGGAGCTTGAACTTCCTGTTGACCTAGATGACGTCTCAGAGGTTGACTTAGACCGTCCAGATCTGCTCCAAAATAAGATATTCTCCAAGAATGGCTACCCCAAGACAGCTGGTCGTGCTGTGACAGAGGCCTTACCAGATGGGCTCAGTGTTGAGGACATTTTAAATCTTTTAGGGATGGAGGGTGCAGCAAATCAAAAGCCTCCATATTTTCCCAGTCAGTATAACCGAGAGAGGGGTCTGCCGAGACTCCCCTATGGTCCTGGAAGATCTAGAGCAAACCAGCTTCCCAAAGGTGCCTGGATGCCAGAAGTTGAAAACAGACAAATGGCATATGAAAACCTGAGTGACAAGGATCAAGAATTAGGAGAGTACTTGGCCAGGATGCTAGTTAAATACCCTGAGATCATGAATTCAAACCAGGTGAAGCGAATTCCAAGTCAAGTCTCATCTGAAGATGACCTACAGGAAGAGGACCAAATCGAGCAGGCCATCAAAGAGCGTTTGAATCAAGGCAGCTCTCAGGAGACTGACAAACTGGCCTCGGTAAGCAAAAGGCTGGCTGTGGGGCCCCTGAAGAATGAGGATACCCCAAACAGACAGTACTTGGATGAAGATCTGTTAATGAAAGTGCTGGAATATCTCAACCAAGAAAAGGCAGAAAAAGGAAGGGAGCATATTGCTAAGAGAGCAATGGAAAATATGTAAGCGGCTTTTGTTAATTGCCCTACTTTCCCTCCTCCCACCCCAAGCAAACCCAACATTTCTCTCTAGTGTGTTGACTTCTATCCTGTTAATGCTGTAATATCTTTACATGATGTACAGGAAGATGATTCCATTTCACTGGCGTGTCTGCTTCACTTACTCTGAGCTGTTCTCTTGTGTGTGGATATGTGTAAATGTTACAATTTCTGGATCAAAAATTAATCATATCCCTTATTCAAGAAAGTTATCTATGATAGTGTTTAACAGTGTGTCTAATGGCTGTGGCATTGTTGATGCTCACGTATGATTAAGAGTGTCCTATAATTCTCTTGAAAGTTTTTAATATTTATTGAATTATTTTGTTACTGTCTGTAGTGTTTTGTGGAGTACTGGAGCAAAAAAAAAAATAAAACATTATAAATATATAGTTTTATTTATAAGGTCTTTTCTATTGTGTGTTTAATTGTTGATTAATAAATGTTATTTCTGGACAACTGTGGATTATTTATTCTGGAAAACCAGAGACAATGACTGTGGAGCAAGCAGTATGGAGCCAAAAGGGAAAATCATTTCCTTCCACGGCCAATCCAGGTAAGAAATAATGAATTTTAAATATCTGATCATACTATATGCTTGTAGAATGCAACATCCACTAACAGCCCACTAACTTAATGCTTGCCTATGGTTTTTCTCATATATGTGATTTATAGAATAAGCCTTTTGGTGTCATATTTATACCTTTTACCCTTGATTTATATAAATAAAAGTATTTAAGTCTTCCATACTCATAACTAGCATTGAAAGAAAAAAGAGCTATGTACAAGGCAATCAGAAATGACCACAGACTTGGAAGCAACCTAACTGTTCTCAGGTCACCCTGGTTCCCAGAAGAAAGGCTCCTATCTCTTTCATATGATTTGAGAGGGGCAAAAGGACCCCCAAACTGATTGTCAAGTAAGTGGAGGGGTGCCGGCACAGCGGGGATACACCCGATGCCCTCTTTCTTACTCTTGTGCTAGAGAGAATCCCGAGTAGGCTAGGCAGTGCATGATTGTTACAATGTGCATCACTTCAGAGGGGATGAGATCGGTATCCTAACCTTTCAACAGGGAATCAACAACAGCAGCAGCAAGAAAATATGTAGAGCAACAAAACAACAATGGTCATAAAAAAACAAGGAAATAAATAACAGTTACTCTTTATTGAAGTTATTGTGCACTAGGCACTGTACTAAACACTTTAGTCACGGTTCCTCCTATAGTCTGTGCTATATCACTGTCAAGGGTCTCTTATTAACCCCCTTTACATCATAAAAAGCAAAACTCAGAAAGATTAAGTAATTTTCCCAAAGTCACCCAGCATTATGAGTTGCCAAATCCTGTGTTCTTAACCACTTCACTACACTACCTCTCTGGGAAGTGCCCTTTCAGCTGAGGGGTGGGACATTGGAGACAGGACGGTGAGAGGCTTATGCAGTCTCAGTATCGGTCACTTCTAAGGGACGGCACTTTGTGTGTGTGTGTGTGTGTGTGTGTGTGTGTGTGTCTGTGTGTCTGTGTGTCTGTGTGTCAGGGACAGGGAGGGGAGGCAATCCGTGAATGGTCAAAAGACAATGAGAGTGCCTGAATACCTTGGGAAAAACACTGAATGCAGGTTTTCCTGCTTCATAATTTTGCCCAGACTCTTTTCTGTCCAATTATCATACAATTTCATAGAATTCTAGAATCTGTAAGTGGAAGAGAACTTAGAGGTGAATTATCTCTACAGCGTTTCTAATAAGTGGTTTTTACTCAAATGCTTTCACAATAAGAGTTACTACCTCACAGGGCAGTACTATGAAGTGAAGATTGTGGAGAGATGAAGGGTATTTTCTGAGCTTTAAGTCTAGGTACAAATTCGTATGTCGTGCTTCGCAGATGTCCACATACACTTTCTGACTATTGTATATTCTCTTCAATTTTCTGTTTCATGCGTTAAGTCACTCCTAGAGTGCTAAATCAACTGTGTGACTAACTCCATGCTAGCCCTGAGCAGAAGGGAGAACTTGGCACATGTGTCTTCACCCAACAGAAACTTGCCTCACTATGATACATGAACATTCTACCAAGAAGTTAGGAAATGAGAGCAAGTTGACTGACACGACACAGCTATGAGGCTCCAAGCTGGGATTTATACATAGATCAGTGGGATGCCAAACCCTAAACTCATTCTGCTACACCGTGCTGCTTTTTAGCGGAGTCTCAGACTTGAAATTCCATGGTTCTCTAATGATGACATTTCAAGCATCAGGATTGGCAGTTGGGGAGATATTTTAATTTGGCATATATATTCTCTGCCTGACTTCTCTCAGACACCAGTCAGCAAGCATCTTTGCCTTTTTTGCAGTACACCATATCCTCAGCTATTGAGTCATCAGACATTTATTTCTGATCCAAAGATTTTTCCTTTCATAAGTGCTTTAGTATATTGCTCACTAGCATAAGAAATACAGCTCTTAGTACCATTCAAGGATGGGGATGACAAATTAGTTGGGACTAGGGCAGCACTGCCCCTTTCCCTGCCTGGAAACCTCCTTCAGCAGAAGTCAGGGAGTAGCTTATGACCTAGCAGATGCCCTCTGCAGGCTACCACTGGAAGGAAGAAGAAACTGCCTGTGCACTAAGACTGCACCCCTTGTAGGAGTCCATGCCTTCATCAGAAGGAGTCAGATAGGAGCCTAGCACTCTGTGTGCTCTTGGCAAGACTCCTACCTACCAACCCTTTCCTTCCCTCAATCCTCAGCCTCTCTACTCTACCCACCTTGGGGACAATTAGGACTAAACTAATGGTGCCCTTTATAACAAGACTTTCAAGTCATCCCTGATTCCCACACTCAACCCCTCCTAAACTTCGTATTTCGCCTTATTGGACCGCAATCCCTACTCCTTCCCATTTTATTCTATACCCTTTTTCATTATGCCCTCTGATACTCAAGGTTAGTCATCAGCAACATCCCCTGCATCCTCTACCTCTTTTGTGAATATCCTCTTTACCTTCTTTCTCCAAGGAAAACCTACCTCTCCTCTGAGATTGCTGCTTCCCCTGAAACTCTCTTCCTTGCTTCTTTTTGCTGCTTAGAGTGCATTTTTTCTTCTCGTCTCCATAAAAACATCCAACTTAATATCTCATGCCATCACCTACTACCTACCCATTACCCTTCACTGATGCAGTCATCTTCTGTCCCAGGTCACTTCCCCTCACTCATTCAAGATAGCAGCTCCTGCTCACTGTCACTCTTTCTAGCACCACTCCTATCTTAATGCTCATTAATTTCAACACCCATGAAGATGATCTTTCCAATACTTTCCAGGCTCCATCCTCCATCAGCTATTCATTTGCATGGTCATGCCCTTGATCTTTTCTTTACTAATAACTGCAACCTACCCTAAATCTAAATTCTGAACATTTCACTCTAACAAACACCTTCTATATTCCCAGTGTACTTCCTTTAGTGTCTTAGTTCCAATAATCCCCCAGACCCACCCAAAAAATGTAATTCTTGGGTGTATTCTTCACCACCCAATTTTTCAAGCTTAAATTTCATGGTTTGTCATTATAATCACTCCTGTGTAAACATTCTTAACTCCCTTCGGTCTCTCATGTTTCATTGTAATTTCTTTGCTCAACAAGAATTCTAGTTAAATCCAATTTCCCACCCACTCTTACCTTCTCTCCTACGGTCTAACATAGCAGGATAAAAGACACATAACCACACTGATTAATTTCACTTTAAATTCATGCTCACTGATCTCAAGTGTCCCATTATGCTGTCCTGGAATCCTAATGTATCCCTAGTCCATTCTCTCTCTCCTTAGACAATAATACCATACTTTCCCCTCTGTCCACAAATATCCAAACCTGCCTCCACAATCCACACTCTCACATGATTATCTTGCTTCCTGTTTCAATAAGAAAAATGAAGCAGCCTGAGGAGGTCTGCATACTCCCATCTCCATGTTTACCTACCCACCTGCATCTGTGGCGATGCATTCTCTGCTTTCCTGTTCTTATGGGTAACTTGTCTGTGCTTCCATCTTTATGAACCCCTCCACTTGTGCACTCAATCCTGCCCTCTTGCTTACTTGAGAAAATTGCTTCAATAATTCTCCCCTTCTTTGTGCATCAACCTCCCCTCTCCACTGGATCATTCCCATCAGCATACAGATAGGTTGTAATTTCTTTTATCTGCAAAACCAACAAAATATATAAACAAGCAAACAAAACCCTCTCCTGACCCCATTTTCCCTTACATCTGCTGCCCCATATCTCTTCTTTCCTTTATAGAAACAATCTTTGAAGAGTTGTTCATAATTATCTGAATTCTCCCCTCACAGTCTCAAACCCTTTTCATTCAGCCTTTTGACTCCACTTCTCCACAGAAATAGCTCTTGTCAAGATCAACAATGATCTTCATATTGCCAAATCTGGTGATCAATTCTAGGTCCTTATCTTATTTGACTTAGCAGCATTTAACAATGTGATCACTTCTTTATCTTTAAATACCTTCTTCGCTTGGTATCCAGGTCACTGCACATGGCTCTCCCTCTACCTCTTTCTCAGTATCCTTTGCTGTCCCTTTTCATCTCCCCAACCTATGAACATTAGAAACCAGAGCTCAGACCTTGGAAACCTTCTCTTTTCTATCTACACTCATTCCTTAGGTGACACCATCCAAGCCTCAGGGCTTTACCACCAACTATTGGCCAATAACTTCCAAATCTGTATGTCTAGCCTGAAATCTTTCCCTGAACTCCAAACTCATTAATTCAACTGCGTCTGACATCCCCACTTGGATGTCCAATAGGTATCTCAAATGTAACATGACCGTAAAAGAACTCCTGGTTTCCCACCCCTTGACAAAATTCCAGCTCAGTTGCTCTCACAGACTTTTTCATCTCAGTTCTTCAGACCAAAACTCATGGTTTGTCCCTGACTCCTCTCTTTCTTTTACAACCCATTTATGAACTGGCCTCAAATCTTGTTGCCACACACACGCTTGTTGCTCAAAACACATCCACATTCCACCACCACCTCCACTATAACCAACATGCTACAAACCATGACCACTTCTCACATGGGTTATCGGAATATCCTTCTATTGTTTTTCTCTGCTTCCGCTGTCCTTCCACTGTAATCTAAACACAGCAATCAATGTGATCCAATTATAATCTACATCAGATGATACCGAAGAGAGAGTGCTAAAGTTATTGCTATGATCTACAGTGGCCTACATAATTTGGCTCTGAATACATCACTCTCCCCATTACTCCCTCCTTTCCACCTGCACTGGCTTCCTCACTGGTCCTTGAATATGCCAAGCTCACTCCTACCTTAAGACTTTTTCATTGGTTGTTTCCTTTTTCAGAAGTGCTGTTTCCCCAAATATCTGCGTGGTTTTCTCCCTCACCTCCATCAAGTCTTCTGTACAAATACTGACTTCTTAATGCCCCTCTTTCTAAAACATCAACTGCTACACGCTTTTCCTATCTTCATTCCTTGCTTGATCTTTTCTCCTTACCAATTATTGCAACTAACAGTCTTAATTTACAATTTTATATTATTTATTGCATACTCCTCCACCACTAGAATGTAATCTCCTTGAGGGTAGTTATTCTTTGCTTTATTCATTGTTATATCTCTAGCTCCCTACATCAGTAACTGGAACATAGATAGTGCACAGAAACTAGTTATGGACCAAATAAATGAATTAGGAATGAGGGACCTAAAAAAGAAGAGAAAATAGGAAGAATGGAAATTGACTTTGAATCTAGAACAGTGAAATAAGGTAAATCCTTGTTGAAAGAATAAGGAAACATCAATTCTATTGTAGCAATACAAATTTAAGACTCATTTAGAATTTTTACGGAATGAAATTAATGAAATAAAATTCCTGATCTAGATTTCAATATCCTTCTTTACCAAAACTTTCACATTTGCCTAAAGGAAATGTAGCAGCAGCATTGCAGCTCAATTACCTCTATGACTTAGCAGGAAGGGGATAGATAGAAGGTGTCAGATTGTGACACTAGGCCCAGATATTTTTTCAGTTTAACTTATGCATTGCCAGAAGGCCCTGTGTCATGATTAGGCAATCCTCTAAGATGCCGTAGTTTTCTAGCATTACAAAATTATAGTTGTTTTGGTATTTTTTATCAACATAGGTGAGAATTATAGTTATTTTACCCCATAAAAGAAAAAGATTACTGTTATTATAAACGCTATGGAAATTAGTCACATGCTGGTATAAGTTATGCCAGCCTGAATACGTAGTTTCTACAGCTAATGCTATTTATGCTGCGGACTATTATTCCTGGCGGTTGGAAGACTAGGAAGCCCAGTGGGTTTTGATCAGGGAACTTCTGAAGGGTGAAAAGAACCAGGGACTGATGATCCAGTAGAGTTTTCCTGGCGAGTTTAAGCCTTTTGATTTGGAACAAAGATGACAATTTGTCTGCAAGTGTTCAGACAGTATCTACCTTCTAGAGAGTTATAGCAGTCATCAGCAAGTTTTTTTCTGGAGGGCCAAAGCCACATGTGTATTTATAGTTAATTTCCATATCATTTCCATATGCCTATATTCACTCTGTTTTCTATTCTTAGGACTTTTTCAAGTAAAAATGTATTGTTGATACCTTGAGGTTTGTTATTTTATCAAACTCTTTTTTTTTTCCTTGAAGCTGTTTCGTTAAATCATTATCATTGATGTGACTTCTGGACATCATAGGGGAACAGTGGGTGGTGAAGTGGAAGGATTGGGTGAAGAATGGGCTATAAAGTCTACGCTGAGACATAATGATGCAATAGGCACATTGGTACCTCCTGGTACCCTAGCACATATTTGTATCTTGATGCTTTTGCTTCCTCGGCCTGATAGACTCTTCCAACATTTTAGTTGTTCTTCGAGGCTTAGTGCACATGATTTACCTCCATTAAGGGCACACTGCTCCTTTTCCTCAGCTTTCACAGTGATTTTCTTTTACCTTCATTGCAATATTTATTCCTCTTGGTCTTGCTACATAGCTATGGCTAGCCATGTGGACCTGTCTGTCTCATATGTTAAATGATAAGCTCTGAAGTCAGGGATCTGCTCTGAATAACCTCTCATTATCCTCTACAATGCCCAACCTATGTCTCTTTCTCATGAACTGCTTGATACACTTGTGTTGAGTAAGTGAGCAGATGTTACCAAGCATACCTTCCTCTTTGCTGTCCTGTGTTTTACCGAGTCTGTGCATGCACGTTCTGTAACCTTAGCTCAATTTAACAGAAAGGAAGGAAGTGAAGTACCTACTGTGCATCCCACACTCTTGTCTAAGGGGCTCTTTGACTTTGGTGTTTCCAGAACTTCTGAAATATCAGAATGGTGCCAAAGTTTATGCTTTAAAGAGTATCTAATTTAATATTTGCCTTAATGTGAGTTTGAACCCGACCCTAGATTCCCACATTGGTACCCCTTCTTAACTGGCAATTTTCTAATCCTGAGATCTATAGACACTCAAGGGCTTACTGTTTTAAACAATTAAGTTTTCACACATGTCTTATGGGGTGAGTTTGGACTACCACATAATAATTTAATCTTTCTAATGTTGGCTGGCATATCAGTTCCTATATCACAGCTCAAAGAGCATTCAGATTTCAATCCCAGACAGTCCTCTGATCTGATGCATTGCAAAATTTACTTGGAGAAGAGGCTTTAGGGTTAATCAAAAACAAAATGAAACTGAGTAAAATCCTGGCTTTGCTACTTATTTGGTCAGGCACTTAATCTAGCTGGATCTGAGATAGTGACTATACTTACCTTACGGGGCTATTGTAAGGATTTATAGTTAATGTGAGTGAAGTGGCTGTACAGTGCCCAGAATGAAGTAGTTGCTCAATATAAGGTAGAATTTCCCAATCAATTAATCAACAACTATTATTAACCATTTGCAATGTGTAAATCCTAGTATTAGACATTATGTAGAGAGAAGGGTATAAGGGATGCATCTAACGTATTTCCACAAAAATAGACCACATTGTGAAAATGCTTTTGCTCCATTTACAAACAGGATTTTTTCTCATGCAGCAGCTATTTTGAGTAAGTGGTTGGTGATGAAGCAACAAGTTCTGATTCCATCTGTCATGGATTCCATTTTAACTGGGGCCATTTCACGGGAATTGGAATGTTCAGAAGTCTGTATGTGGTATGAACCAACACTTCAGGTTTATTTTAAGCTTAAAATCCCAATTCATGCTAAATACCCAATATGGACAGTGAAAACTGATGAGATCAAGTTTCAATTTCATGATTGTCTTTTCTCCACACTGCCCAAATGCCATCTTTTTTTAAAATGAATTTTCAATGAGATAATGAAGGCTTTAATTTTGCTTTTATTTGTTCTTGACATTTCAATGATGATGCAATGATAAATTAACCCCTATAGATTTAACATGAATATTTAATAACCACAGTGTTTTAAAATGCAACGTAGATTTTAAAAGAAGCAACAGAATCATTCCTTCTTGGTCTTCCCATTCATAGGCATTACACAGTGAACTGACTTAAAAATAAATAAGGCAGAAGCCCTTCCCCCCTCCTCCTTAGTGATAATCCCACAATTCAATTCCTTCTGAACCAACAGGTTGCTATGGTAGCAGGTGACTCAGGGTTACAGCATTGAATGGTTCTGCGATGTGCAATCAGCACAGGGAAGGACATGCTTCAAAATTCATGAGCCTGCTGGAAGCAATTTTGTGCCTTAACCTTCAGGCTTCCTACATCGTTAAGAAAATAAAAATAAGAAGGCGGCAGTGCCAACCTAAGCCTCTTTAGTGGTTTAGCAGCCTTTCCAGAGAACTGGACGGAGTAAGCCATGACCTGTGTTTTTCATTTGTTGTGCTTAAGATATGATCCCGATAAGACTCATATTATTAAAAGAAAGTTACATGCAACAAAAAATAAATGAGAAAAGTTTCTAATTTTGTGTTCTATATTTTTATTCATTTCTACTGAGAGCGAAACTAGAGGTTTAATTTTAAAAATATGTGTGTTCAGTTACACTGAGACTATGATAATTGGAATTCTTGGAGCACAGAATTCAATATAATATATGATAATATGTGTGAATATATATTATGCACACATACATAACACGCATGCACTAAAGAGGCATTTTTCACGTAATTAACAGACTCATGTGATACAATCTACACGTACTAATATTACATGTACATATATGTAAATATACATAAGTCCACTGATTATTTATTCTACACATTTAAAATCTTAAGAAGTTTAATAATAAGGTAATTTCACCTATTATACTCTCCCCATTTTCTCTTCATATGGAATTATTATCTCTCTTTTACCCAGCTGATGTCTTAAGCTTTTCTGTAGATGCAGCTGTGACTATAAAATTAAAGAAAAATAACTGTAAAAAGATAGGTAAGCCAACGAATCAGCTTAATTTCTTAAATGCATAGTTTATTCTTATTTGCTATGAATTTGAAGCATCTTGAGACTAAGGGTTCATTAGGGCTAGAGATGTGTAGCGTCTAGTCCATTCTGAGACTTAGCATACCTCCACGGAGATGCTCCAATAGGGACTTCCAATAGGGGAGGAAGGATGTTCCACCATGATGTTTTATACCTCAGTGACTTGGCACATTCCATTCCTTCCACCTGAATGGTCTTCCACCTTGTCTTTTGTCCAAGCTTTTGTTCATTCTGTAAGATGCAACTTTGTGAAGCTTTTTCAGACATTGCTTTCTCTTACTTCCCACCCTGTACACCCTGCCTTCATCATCCACCTAGATTTAGTCTTTTCCCAGATTTTGTAGTAACTACTCCTTCAACAGTACTTAACCATATCCTATTGTAATTATCTATTTATATGTAACTCTATGATAAAATATTGAGCCTCTTAAGGACAGGGAACATGTGGTGAGGAATTATTATTATTATTATTATTTTTGGTATGCTCAGCATCCCGCTCCCTCTGTCTTCTGGTCACACCACCACACCTTGCTTTGGGGACTGCCACTCCTCATTCCATGTACATGTGTTGGGGCTAGTAACTGTGGCACCTCCTCACTTGCAACCACAGAGCCACGTGGAGACCCCAGTTTGATCAATCATGGTACCCCATCTTCTTGTCCTTAGTGATGGCTCAGGGATGGGCATGTGATCCAAGCTGGGCTAATAAGAGTTCCTCCCTGAGAATTTACATATGGATGCTGTGAGAGAGAATTTCTTGGGACTGTCTTTGAATATTTATGCCTGCATATGTCTATTGCCTTGTTGGACTGCCAGGCCTGAAGCTGATGAAGGATATGGCAGACAGAGGAATGTGTTCAGGGGAAATTGAGGTGAAACTGAATTGACCAGGGGCCACTACCAATCATTGACAAAACTTAGAGAGATCAGATTGAAAGTTAGTCCAGCCTGGAAAACCAGCAGGGCGAGCAGCCTTTGGCTGGATGAGGAACATTGTCTCAGGGTGCCAGTAGAGTGCTCCAGGAAGCAGACTCTGAGATGGAGGTATGAGCACAAAATGTTTATTGGAGGGTAACACTCCTGAAAGAAAAAGTGAGTGTTGGTTTGTACCCTTGAGAGCTTCCCTGATGAAATCTGAAACTGACTCCCATACACAGAAGGCAAGGAAAGACAGAAGAAAGAGGCAGACCACTCCAGACTGGTAGGTGGCAGTTTTAATAAGCAAGGGAACTTACATATGAGACTCGTCTTGGGTGGCTGCAAGACCAGTAGATCTCTATACCTACACACCAGAATCTTAAATGTGTATACAGAGGCCTAAGTGGGGTTCAGTCATGTGTTCAGTCCAGATAGTCTCAACAACACCTTACTCTCTCAAGGCCACGTCCTTGGAACAGCTCCCACTGTGGGAATGGTGGGCAGAGCATACACTCCAAGCATGGGGAGGGGGTGAGGAGCATCTGATTGCCCAGGTCTAGCTCACAGGTCAACTAGAGGTCACGTCCTCTTGATTACCTCCTCCAACAGGGAGGAAACAGGATTGGGCAGGGGAAGCTGTGAGGCTGAGATACAGACATAAAAGCCACTGCTGGTCCAATGGGATGCTCCAGAGCAAAACTTGTCTGTTAGAGTAGTCATGTATGGGGCAGAAATGGCCAGGACACCATACCATCTTGCTCACGCATTGGCGGGGGGTCACCACAAGAAGAGCATGACTAGGTTATCATGTCAATCTCTTGCTTAAACATTGGTCAAGGCCACCCAAAAGAAGCATGACCCTAGCTTGAAAGTTGAGGCAGACACTGAAGGAGCTAATAGCTTGAGGCTCTCAGCTAATCTCTTGCAACTGGGCAGAGAGTTGTTTCTTGAAGTGGGATCTGAGAGAGGCACCTCCACGTCTGCAACACCTAGAGGCCAGAGGGAGAAGATGACACTGCTTCAGAGGACTCCAATGCTTTCCTGGGTTTCCTAGGACACATAAGCCTTTCTCTAACCCCTTACTGTGTAAACAAGACAACATTTTAAGGAGGAAAGCTGAGAAGATGGGAGATTACCTAAAAGACCTAGTATTTTTAACAAATGGAAGGTTATTTCCTGAAGATACTCTTTAAATTATTGCATTGGACATTGTTAATTTGTTTTTCTGGTAATCCAGTAATGAGGGCTCAGGAAAACAACTGGATTAGTTACAGGCAAAATAAAGATTTTATGCTTTCTCATCATACATAAATAGAAGTTGAATTTTGTGACTCTGTCATTAGTGTTATTATTACTCTTAGATTCATAATGTGGTGCCAGCAAATGGCTACAGAGAACATCTTTTCTGTGTGTGTGTGCAAAGTACTTCCAGGAGATGGTTATTTTTAAGATTTTACATATTTTTAAACTTTTTTTTGGTGGTTGGGAGGGTTGTGGGAAAGAGAAAAACCTTACTATTAGTTTTTCCTTTCCTCTGATAATGTGTTTCTTCCCTTGCATACATACTGTAAATCAAGAACAGAGTGTAAGAAGGAAAATTGAGTCCTTACGGTGAAAGCATGTTGGATGGTGACTCTCATCTGAGGATTTCAAAGTAATGCGACTTATCAATTGCATGTTACAGATTGTGGCTCATGTATTCTCACCGTATCCCAGGACACAGCAACACCCAGGCAGTCTGGCTGACTTCTCTGTAATGGAGGGAACAACCCAAAGCTCAAGTGTCCTGTGACTAGGTCAAACTACAAGAGAAATAATAGAAGAATATCAGAGCTGAAGCCAGGAGAATGGGAACTTTGCTTCCTAATTCATTTATTCATTCTGCTTCAATCCATTCATTCATTTTCATTTTGCTATTTAAATCTGTTATTATTGGTTGTTTATTAAACATAGGACACTAACTGTTAGGATGGCAAGGATAAATAAAACACACAATTTTGCCTTTGAGGGGCTCACAATCCATTTAGGACAACTGCCTTATAAAAGTGACTATTTGGAAAAAACTATAAAAATAGAGCTATGTAGAAACTACCTATGGAACAGGAGGAATGGGACATTTAGGGGATAGTCTGTAGAATAGTTTCAATTTGCCTCCTTCCTGAAGTAGATACAGGAACCTGATATGGAGAAATGAAACAACAAAACAAACACATCAAATCAAATCAAACAAAGTAAAACAAAAACATTCAAAGCAGATCTAAGTCCCAGAGGCTGGTCCTGGTTTCTGCAGGAGGATGATGGTAGGAAGAGAATCTGGGAGGATCCGAGTTGCTGCCCATGGACCTTGCCTTCCCTGTGTCATAGCCTGGTCCTTTTCATACCTGAACATGCACACGGATCACCTGGAGAGCTTGTTAAAATGCAGATTCTGGGTCAGTAACTCTGGGGTGGGACCAGAGGCTGTGCATTTCTGACAAGCTCCTGGGTGAGGCCGATGTGGCTGATCTGAGTTCTACAGTATGAATAGCAAGGCTCAGGAACATATTGCTTCTGGGTGGGGTTGGGGAGAACAGAGATATGCTCCTGCAACCCTATTACTCCTGCTGACCCTATAATCAGTCTGAGGCAATTGAGACATAAATGGATTTTCGTTGGCATCACTGGGTTTCCTATTTTCTGCCCTTTCTCTTCCTGGACCCTTTTCTGGCCTGCATTGGTACCAGTATCTTCTGAACTCACCTTTATCTCCTTCCTCTAAGAACAATCAACAGGTGAGGAATCAGAAACTCCGAGTCCTGGTCACAACTAACTGTGTATGTCAGGCAATTTTACTTTGCTCCATTCTCAGTTTCCTCATTTGTAAAAACAATCAGGGATCATATGATTTATAGGCTCACTCACTTCAGCACAAGTAGTTATGGGTCTCTGAATACCTTGTCTATGAGGGCATTGTTGTCACTTTATATTGTGGTATCAATTCCTCTCCAGGAGGATTGCACTGGATTTACACATCGTTAATGGTGGAATGAAAGGTTTAAGTCCCAGATAATGGACTGCTCTAACAGCAAATAGGCGGTGAGTGGGGATGGATGCCCCTCCTAATGACTCCAAACTTTCAGTATAGGAGATGTCCCTTCCTCCAAAAGGTGCAACTCGTGGTTTTGGATGGGAATAAGAAAAGAGGGAACAATTCTGCTGTTTTTTTTTTTTTTTTTTTTTTTTTTTAAGATAGCGTCATTCAGGCTTCTTTCCTTTAACAGTGATAAGGAGGACATGGGTGTGAAGGTGCAGAGGTCCCAAGGGCACATATTCGTGGTTCTGGAATGACATCCTGCGCCTGTGGGAATCACATCTATTGATTGTAAAAGGAACAAATGGGCGACTCAGGAAATCTTCAATAGGTCATTGGGCGTCAGGAATCTCAGCGTCTGCTGCTATAAAGTTCACAGAATTGATTAATCCAACCACACACTCTGCAAGTTAAACATGTTCTCTGTCCCCAATTTTCTATACCTCATTCTCATGAGCAACTTCCTGGGATCACTGGAAAGACATAATTCTTCCAGAGATGAGAAGGGTGAGAAGAACACAGGGTAATCTAACCTGAAGAGACATTACTTTAAAAAGGAAACAAAGGAAGAGGAATTTTTCCATTCTTTTTCCACCCGGCGCATACATATTGCCTCCACAAGACTGAGAGCTGCCTCTAAGACAGTGACTGTGCCTAACATGTGTCTCTGAAGATATTAGGTCCTTAAACATTCTATATGCAATGAAGTATTAACTGCAGTACCCTGATGCTGAGGGCTTATAACCTATGTAACCAAAGTGCTAGTCTTCAGAGAGAAGGCAGCTGGAGCTGCTGGGTTAGAGGCCATGAGTGATTCTTCTCCCCATGGCTTTCATGGCACTTTCTGCCTTGTTCAGCTCCCTGCCACTAGAACCTGAGTCCTTGGTCTATGCTAATGGATCAAGAGCTGAGGATGGACTATAGGGGGGCACAAAGTAGAAGACCCTATTTAAACTGGGTAAATCCCAGTTTACCAAGAGCGGTATGTTTGAGTCTATTGTCCTGGTGTCTTATCTGTTTAACATTTTCTTGAATTTTTCTTTCTTTCTTTCTTTCTTTCTTTTTTCCTGGTGAGGAAGGGTTGCCCTGAGCTAACATCTGTCGCCAATTTTCCTCTTTTTGCTTGAGGAAGATTCGCCCTGAGCTAACCCCTGAGCCAGTCTTCCTCTATTTTGTTTGTGGGTCGTCGCCACAACATGGCCACCGATGAGTGGTGTAGATCTGTGCCCAGGAACCGAACCCAGGCTGCCAAAGCAGACCACACTGAACTTAACCACTGGGCCACAGGGACAGCCCTGAATTTTTCATTTTTTAATAAAATGTCATAATTAGAAGTTACATTTAAATAACTCGGGATGGGTCTCATAGACTTCTACTGTGCACTTCCAGCTTTGCCATGGTTACACACTTTTGAGATTTCTGTGCAGAAAACAGAGTTCTTTAACACGCGGCTAATCTGAAAGACAATTAGCAGTAACTCATTTCTCTTTTCCCAACCCTTTCCAGATGCAAGGTAACAACTACTGTCCTTTCAAGCACAGAGGATGCTTGCTGATAAAACAAAGAGCACTCAGACACAAGCGACTAGGGAAAGCTAACTCTTCCCAGTTTCAGATGGTGGAGGGAGAAACATTTGAAGCTGTTGTCTTTGGTAGCTTTAGTTGTACTGCCCAGTGATGCCAAGACCTTGGCTGTGACCTGTGAGATTCAGAAAGTTGTGAAACTGGCATTTGGCGGGGGTTGGGTCTGCGGGAAACTTCAGAAATTATAGGTTAGGTGAACATGAGATACGTGTGGGAAATAGAGACTAAGCTATTCTGACATAGGGTGCTTAGCAAGTTATTGGAATACTCTTACTATGATGGTTTTATAATTTATTGTATGTTGCAAGTCAACAGCTGCATATTTATTTTGTCTGATAATTGTTTTTTTAATTTCACATTAATCTTTAAAACAGCAACGGGCTAAAGAATAAGAGTGCACGCTTCATAATAAATTAAGTGTTAAGTTTCTATTTCTCAAGAAAGTTGATGATAAACTTTTAATTTGCTCAAAATGTTGCCCACATTTGTCTTCCACCATGGGAACTCTACTAACAAAACTGGCCATAATAAAACCAGAAGATGCAAATCTTCTGAAGTAACATCAGCAACTATTTCAAAAGTCAGTAATTATTTTGTGAAAATTGTGCTCAAAGGCAATGGTTTAATATGTGTAGCTATAGAAGATTTAGTTATGTACCATGACTTTTCATTTAGATCAAGTTACTGTATTTCTAAATTAATTTAGCTCATTTTCATTTCCAAGTAATAGTTGTTAATGTGTTGGCTCCATGAACAGAAGGACTTTGCAAACAAATTATGCCGGTTTAATATCCGTGTTATTCGGTATTTTGACAGAAAATTAATTAATTAATGAAATTCCAATATTTTTGTCATTTCTGATGCTTTTTTTCCCCCAACGCCCATGAGTATTTTTTTTTTCTTTTGTGAGGAAGATCAGCCCTGAGCTAACATCCGTGCTAATCCTCCTCTTTTTGCTGAGGAAGACCAGTTCTGAGCTAACATCTATTGCAAATCCTCCTCCTTTTTTTCCCCCCAAAGCCCCAGTAGATAGTTGTATGTCATAGTCGCACGTCCTTCTAGTTGCCGTATGTGGGACACGGCCTCAGCATGGCCTGACAAGTGGTGTGCAGGTGCGCGCCCGGGATCCAAACCCGGGCTGCCAGTAGCGGAGCGGGAGCAGTTAAGCGCTAAGCCAGGGGGCCGGCCCCTCAAGCCTTTTAAAAAATACTTCCCTTACTGTTATTTTAGTGGGTTGTGGGGAGGGAACAGAGTTAAACACATCAGTGTCCAGAGCGAGGAGGCTTAGGTTGGAAGTGGCATAGTGTCACGTCTGCCTCCTTTTCTTGGTCAAAGTAAAGCACGAAGCCAGCCCAGATTCAAGGGGTGAAGAAAGACGATCCGTATATTGATGGAAGGGGCTGCAAAGTCACATCGCAAAGGGACCTAGATATAGAGAAGTCAGTAAGTGTGGCCATCTTATCAAACTGCCACAATCTTTCCACTTGAAAATTACACCCACAAAAATTAAAGATTCTGTATCCTAAATGTGTCTTTGATTAATATTCTCCTTTCCATTCCCATGGCACTGTCACTGATTAGGGAATCTTGACTATCTCTTGTTTTAATAGATTCTTAGCATTCTCCTTTCATTCAATTTGACCCCGTTTCAACCATCCTCTCTGATCTGAAATACACCTAATCTGAATATGTCACTCCATTGCTTAATAGTTGCTCAATCTATGAGATAGAGTTCAGAATAATCTTGGCATTTCAAGGTGCTTCATGGTCTTGTACCTGTTTCTGTTTCCAAATTTCTCTTCTGTCACTCTCCAAAGGCTACAGCTGATTGTCCCACTTGTAATTCTCCAAATATGATATAATTTCTTATTCTATGGGGACTTTACAAATACCGTCCTGTTGCCTGGAAAAATTCCTCACTAGCCCCCACACCTCACCCCATTAACTTTGCTGTTTGGCAAACACTTACCCTTCAAGATTAGCTCACGTGTCATTTCCTCTAGGAAGCCTTCTATATATCCCTAGATTGTGAGGAACCCCTTCTATGTGCACAATACTTCTCTCAATAATTCAATGATGGCAGTTATCATGTTGTATCATAATTAACGACTTACTTCTAACTTGCTTACCAGACTATGAGATCATAGAGGGCAGGAACGCTGTCTTTGACTTCTGATTATCTAGTTTTTATTATAGCGTCTAGCCTGCAGTATATTTTTGTTGTATTTTCTTCCAGAAAGAAATGAAATTGGAATAAATGTAACTACACAAAGGTAGACAATTTAAATTAACTCTGCTTTGACGTATACCTGTTCTCTCCATGAAATTAATTACTGCTTCTAGAAATTCATTTGAAATTTATCAAACAAGGTGATAATGCAATTTTTCAACAAAGGAAATTATTACTTGTGCCTGTTAGCAGAGCAGTAGTTCAACTATTAGTTCAAGTTTTATTCTACAACATTTACAATTCAGGTCAGTTCTTTGATTTGTGCACTGAAAGTTTCTTCTATGGAATAAAAAGTGGGCTCCCTAAAGATTTTTTCTGGTGGTAATGGGGTGGGGGGATGCCAATTCTTTTATATCGAATATAAGAAAAAAGTGTTCAAAACATGTTTTTAAAATTTTAGAATTAAACTTCTGATTGTAAGCTCCACTCATCAAATTGATATATGTCATACCAATGTGTGCATTTACAAATTTACCATATATATATTAATAAATTATATGTCATGTATTAAAAGTTAAGTAGCTTAATATTATATAAACAGTGTAAATTATATTAAATGACATATTATATAAATGATATACTGCTAGAATGTCTTTTCCAACTTTTTTCCCTCATAATTATGTTCTGTGATTTTCCCAGTTCATTCTATTTAGTTCATTCATTTTATGATATTTCCTCATATGCCTAGACCACAGGTAATTTACCCATTCCCTTCCTGGAGGATAGTAAGGTTGTTTTTACTATTTGGGTATCACAAATAGTACATGCACATTTTTGAACCCACCTCTTTGTGCATATGAGTGAGTCTCACTTGGATAGCAGCGTGGACACGAAATTGTTGGGTCAAAGGGCATGCACAACTTAGCTTCTAGGAGTTGCTCTGCAAAATGGTAGAAACAATTTACACTCTTATTAGCAATGCCTAATTCCCATTTCCCCACATCACCACCAATACCCTAGTGACGTTTTTCCCCCAGTGTCATGGGTGACTTGAAAATATTTTCATTGTTTACTGGTCACTTAATTTTCTTTTCTGAGAAATTCATATTTATATTTTTGTTCAATTTTCTATAGGATTATTTGTCTTTTCCATATTGATTCATAAGATTTATTTTATTTTATTTTAAAAATAAATTATGGATATTCATCTTTGGTGCTTATGAACTTTTAAAATACCATGTTTCAAGCTGTGTCTCATCTTTTAATTTTCCTTTTTATGTCTTATGTTGTATAGTTTAATTTTAGCTTTGTTTTTCTTTATGGTTCGTACATTTTGCTTCTTTTTTATTAAATCCTTTTTCATCCTTGTCATAAACATTTTCTAAATGTTTTTCTAAATTTCCTATATTTTCTCCTAAAAGAGTAAAATTTCTGCTGCTTATATTTAGGTTTTTAGTTCATTTGGATTTTTTTTTAAATGATGTGTTAGGGATCTAACATTAGCCTTTACATGTAGATATCTACTTATCCCAACACATTTCCTTGACAAATCCATCTTTTCTCCTACGCTTTGCATGCCACATTGAATTTTCTTAGGTTGCTCTTTCCCCTTAGTGATCCAAGGTCTTGATGGTTCAAACTTGAGACATTATGTTTGTATTTGAAGTATCGCAGAACTGCCTCTGATCTGAATGTAACTTGGCTCTTCTTTGCTCTTTAGAGATTTGGGTAAACTTGGCTGAAATCCCCCGTCCCAACTTGGGTGAGTTTTGCACACTCTTGATTTCTTCTCTTTTATTCACATAGGCTGTTTAGTTTCTTCTCTCGTCAGTTTGGTGCAAAATTCTATTCCCAAGCCTCGCCCCTTGCTCCTTGTTGGTATTTTTACTGGTGGCTTGAGATGTTGAGTAAAGAGATCATCCTATTCGTGTCACAGCACCCTGCATCCATAGGGTGGGCCCATTCATTCTCTTATTTACTGATAATATATTCACACGCCATTTCCTTTCAAAGCCTATGATCTAGACTTGTGACACATAGCTCTGGGATGTGTAGATCAGTCCCTTGCTCTACCTATTTTCCTCTCAGATGCCTCCCTTACAATTCTGGTGAATAACATTAAAAAAAATCTCATTGTATATCTAAAATGCCAGTCAAACTGGCAAGTTATTAATTTGCTCCTCTAGAAATTGCTTTTCAACTCAAAGCAATTGGCTTACAAGTTTTTTGAATACAGCTATTTGAATGGAATGGTCAATACTGTGTTAGATTTATATTGCTGCAGAACAAATTACCACAACTTAGTAGATTAAAACCACGCATGTTTATTATGTGACGCTTTCCATGGATCAGAAGTCTTGGTGTGGCATAGCTGGGTTCTCTGTTCAGGGTCTCACAGGCTGATATCAAAGTGTGAGCCAGGGTTGAAGTCTCATCTGGAGCTGGGGGTCCTCTTCTGAGCTCATTCAGATTGTTGTCAGAGTTAAATTCTTTGTGGTTGTAGGACTGAGGTCTCTGTTTTCTTGCTCGCTGCTGTCAGTGACTTGTGCTCAGCTCCTAGAGGTTGCCCTCAGCTTGTAGATATGTGGCTCCTCCATAGGCTATTCACAACACAGTTGTTGGCTTTCTTCCGGGCCAATAGTAGCACAAATCTTTTGAGGCTTCATCTTCTTTTAAAGAGCACACCTGATTAGTCAGACCCACCCAGGATAACCCCTTTTAATTAGCTTAAAGTCAATTTATTAGTGACCTAATCACAGGAATGATATCCTATGATACACAGTATACCACTCATACTCAAGGGGAGGGGATTATACGGGGTGGGACCTACAGGTGGTGGGAACCTTGGGGGCCATCTTGAAATTCCGTCTACCACAAAAAGCTTGCATTCCAAATCCAGTTCCCCTATATTTGAATACTTGAGTAAAGTTTACTCTCCCTGGCAGGGTTTTTGAGGAAAGTCCAACAGATAGAACTCTTCCTTCCTGCTTGGTTTTTTGAATAAACAAATTGAGAAAGTAAACAACAAAGCCAGCATACACAGATAAAAAATGTCACCTTTATTACTGATAAAGTTAATGGAAAGGATGTATCTTAGTCACAGAATCAAATGAGCTTGTTACCTCCTCTGCTCACCCAGTTTAGACTTTGGGACTACTTGTCCAAAGGCAAATTTTAATCCGTAAGGAAATCGTTGCCTCATGATGATCTAGGGTGGAGGAAGACAGAGAAAGAGACCAAGTCCCCATACTTGCAGATTTTAATAGATTAACTCCACCCAAAACCAACAAGTATTGCTTACCGACAAGTAACTGGATCCACTTCTAGAGAAAGAGTGAGTTTCGGGACAGAGGACAAAAGGTTTAAGAAAAATCCCTCCTCATGGAAATAGGACAGGGGAGAGACGTTCCTCTCTCATACTTAAATTGTCTCTAAAAGTCAGATTTTCCCAAACTGAATAATTTTAAAATAATAATGACTGCCTTTTCCCTTCCCACTAGAACATCAGAAGCACTTGTGCTTATTTCTGATCAAGTGAGACAAAGGAAGCTATTTGGGAAATATTTACTTCAAAGGGCATGACAGTCTCACATAAGAATGAGCAATTGAAAGATTTGATGACATCGATCCAGAATGCACTGAAGCATGGCCAGGATTCCTTAGGAGGTGCGGGAGATGCTTTTGGGGTTCACATTTGAACCCTGAAGGGCCAACTAGCTCACTTCATGGAATTCAAGGTAGAGGAATCTATTGTTTCATCTCATTGCTCTCTCATCTCTGAGCTAGAGGAACCATCTATTTTCTCTTTGTAGAAACTTGGTTCCCCAGTGCAAAATGATTTTAACTTATCACCAAACTGAATTAAAATGACACTGGCAAAAAAGTGATGTATTTTGCTCTTCCCCAGACTGTCAACCAGAGGAAAACTGGATTTCTTTGGACTTAGTGGAAAAGGGGGAAATACTTATGTAACTCTGGCCCACTCATTTCCCCTTCCTGTCTAATTCTGTTTCTTTGTGAAATAGAAAAAATTTCCAAGCTATTCTACAAGCTTATTGTGGGGAAAACAGACTTAAGAAATATGAAAATGCTTTGTAAAAAAATAGGTCATATATTTATAGTTTATTATCAGTTATTATTTACATGATGAGAATCCAAATTTCCAAAATTTTTCATAAAGCATTGAAATTTGAAGGGTATATCAATTCTATAAAAGATTAATTTAGATCACTTTCCACTAACATCTGACAAGGTATGAAAATTCTCTTGACCTTTACAAGGGACTGAACAGAATTTTTAGAGCTCAAACTAAACTATCATTTGGACTTTTACATTTTTTATGATTTCCTTCCCTCGGTTTTAGCTGTGTATGACGCAGTTACCTACCTGCCACGTTCTCCTAAATTCAACAGACTTTTGATTTTCAGTTCAAGTTTGTGGCAGGAAGTAATGGAGAGATAAAGACAGCTTGGACTTGAGGACTCTCAGAAGACGCATGCCTTGTGGATAAGAAGGAAATCTATCTGCAAAACTCTTGTCCATAGTGATATCAGTATTCACCTTTGTAGTTTAGGGTTAAGTGTTTTCCATTCCGTTATGCATCTCTCAGACTTTCAAAATTTAATTCAAATTCCTTAAAGAATGAGTTTATTTGGATTACTGCCCTCTCTTCAGCATTATTTGAATTCTTGGGTCATGACCCAAGTGACTTCCAGAATGTCAAGAGTTCAATAATCTTTGATTAAACCAATTTTTCTTGAGGATTTCAGAAAATCAAAGACAGGCCGGAAATATTATTTGAATAGTAAATACTCTGGGATGTTTACAGAAGAGCCTCCAGAAGAGAGAAGAACAAAGTGGTGTTCAGAGCTTCATAGTTCTCTCTACCTTTTGAAATGATAAAGGAAATAAAGAGGCATGCAATTCATCAGGTGAGGCAAGACCACAGACCTAAATGCTCTACTTGTCTACCTGACTACCCAAGCAGCTAGTAGAAAAAAATAAAAAATCGATTGAAAACTGTAATTAAGGCATTGTATATTTACCATAGAACACACATGCAAACATAAAACATAATTTTAAAAAACTGTGTTAAACTGGTTGTTAAGCCAAATAAGTCATGTAAATCAGGCCCTTGAGAATCTGTTTGGTTAATAATTTTCAAGCTGAACTTACAAGTTTGTCTCAGTTTGTTCAGTTTTCTTGACCTATGAGTGAAGACTTCATGGGTGTCTGCTAATTTTATTAGCAAAGTGTTTTCCTGAGCAAGATTTATTTTGTGCAGTCATTCATTCAGCCAGCATATATTAAGTACTTGCTATGTGTGATGATTTCTATGTGAAAATATATAGGGGCTCTTTAAAAACAATTTTATAGAAGGGACATTACTTATCAACACCAAATCTTGCAATTGTATGAAGAATTGTATTCTCACTTTTAGCTTCCCAGGACAATCTTCAGGTGGTACCCACAGTATGTCAGAATGAACAACCTAACTTCTAAAGCAGAATATCTGGGATGAGAGATGGAATATTTAGAATCCTTTAAGCATGAGAATTTCTGTTAGCAGAGATCATTGAGAGTCACCCATTAAGGCCAGGCCATCTGTTCAGTCATTCATTCATTGATTAACTCAGCAAATATAAATGAAGGCTGAGTATGTGGCAGGAACTTTTGTTTCCGAGAGATATAACTGTGACCCAGACACAGCCCCTGCCTTTAGGCAGTCCAGGCAAATGGGCACTTGTAAGGCCTTTATAATGCAATCTGGTAAGTGGCACAACAGTAAGTATTACAGAGGTGCCCTGGAGGGATGTGGACCCCGACCTTGGGTCAGAGGGTCTGAGGAATATCTAAGTAATAATGAGGAACATCTGAGTCCAGTCAACAGTGCTGCAATCCAGGTGATGGGGAGGAAGGGAAAAACGTAGCTTCAAGAGGGAATAGTATCTGCAAAGTAGATACCATTAGAGACAGTATGACACATATTCATAAAACCGGCAGACAGTTAGCCACTGATGATTAAGTAGCTAGGAACTAAAGTTTTTTTTTTTCTTTTTGCATTTACTGGTTATAGCATTTAGCTGTTTACTCACCAATTATTAACTGTGCTGTTTAGGCAATATGCTATCTAACCCCCACTAGGTTCCTATAGACAACATCTCCCTGGAGCCTGGGTCACCATGGTATTGGGTGTTTGAGCTGTTTTTCAGGAATTAGGACTCCTTGTCCAGTTCAGGCCAGTTGAGACCACCAACCCATCAACTGGGGCCTGCGCAGATGTCCGATAAGTGACCTTTTGACGTCAAGAGGCTAAAAACTCCACCCTAGGTCATGCTGACACCGCCATTTTGTGAACATGCGTCCTATGAAGAGGCATGAAGTCTGACTACGTTTGCACACATCATCAATTACCTCACCTCTCCTCACATGCAATCATCTATCTCCACATTTCAGACCACCTTGCCCCCTACCCCATAAATATCCCTGAGTCCCCATTATCAGAGACTTGGACTTGTGATTTGTTCTCTCATTTTCCTCTCTTGGCTGCCTTGTGATTAAACCCTTTCTGCTGTATTCTCGTCGTCTCCGTGTTTGGCTTTCTGGGTGATGGGCAAAAATGAACCTGGTTCGGTAACATTCAGACTCTGCAAGAAGTTCAGTGTGCTTGGAACATAGTGTTGGTGAGGCGGGTACCAGCAGTGGTGAGAAATGAAGCTGAGAGGCTGGCGAGGTAGGAGGAAGGGCCCCTTTTGAGCAGGCTAAGCTATTTGATGTTGATCTTGAACTCAACAGGGAGCAACACTCTGAATCTTTTGCACCCAGGCACTGCCGGAAATTCTAATAAAGTGGGAGATCAGTTCTGTGGACCCTCGAGAACCTTTAAGTCGGCTGGGGTGATAGGAGAAACAAACAAAACCATTAGTGAACAACTTCCAGTATTAACCAAATGCTAGGCCAAGTGGTTCTGATCACCAAGAGTTGCATTGTGGGTGAAAGTTGAAGATGGGGAGGTCAGTGGGGCTGACAGAGGAGCGGGAACACCTATATTTAGAGAGTTGCACCTAATTAATTTCCGTGTTCCTACTATTTACTGTTCTTCAAGCCAGTCTGAGAACTTAGTATCCTCCAAATTTTTTGGTCTGTATAAAACATCATACGAGCTCTGCCCCTTCCAGTTATAATGGTTGCTCATCCAAAACTGCCTTCTCTAACTAGTCTAACCAGCTTGGACTATGTGAACTGTTAAAACATTTGTTTAGCTTTTTTTTTTTAAGTTCTCATTTCCTTTTCATAGAGGGGTGTACACATCATATAGTTGAAAAATAATTGAATCTGGGTTGCATTCTTACCCTCAAGAATTGGGGTGAAGGATCTGGGGTTTAGGAGACCCCACGTTGTGAAATTCTATATATATATATATATATAGAGAGAGAGAGAGAGAGAGAGAGAGAGAGAACATATATATTCAATTATCATGACACTTTGTATACAGTTATGTTTATTTCCATTTTATGGATGAAGAAATTCCATTTTATGGATGAGGCACACAACTAGTAAGGGGCAGAACCAAAATTTGAACCCACAAGATCGACCCATTGTCTAGGCTCTTACCACTTTGAGGTACTTTAAGTGGAAATTTCCCCAGGGCAGGGAGCTCATTGTCAGATTCACACCAAGAGGGAAATGATGTATAGCAACTTCTTCCCAAAGGAGCGGTTGTGGATGCAGGAGAGGTAGAACCCTGGAACATTTGTAGTTCAATTTCTGGTATTTTCTAATTTCTATTATGATTTCTTCTTTGAGTCATAGATTATTTAGAAATTTTTGAAAACTTCTAAACATTTAAAGTCTTAAAAAAAGTTATTTAAAAATAGATTTTAAACTCTATTGCCTTGCAATGAAAATGCAACTCTTGGGCGTTTATTGGGGCTTATTTTGTGGCTGAGAATTTTATTCTCTAATTGTTTTTGCAGGGTTCCATGTATGCTCATTAGATCAAGCTTGACAATTGTGTTATGTTAGTTGGTCGTTATGGATAACAATATATATATTAATGCCTATAATTTTGGAAGATACATTAAATCGCTGTTTTTGTTTGTTAGCCAGGGGAACTTTGAAATTACTTCTTTCCCCTTCATGCATACAGATGAAATATTCTGATAGTCTGATAGAATCATTATCCTAAAACAATATATGAGAAATATTTTTGTCATGTTTTGGAATTATTTTTATTTATCCTGCTTGAGACTTGAAGTATTCTGAATCTGATCATTCTTTTTTTTTTTTAATCAATTCTGGATAATTCTCAGCCATTGACTCTTTAAATATACCTCTCCCCTATTCTTTCTTCATGTGTGAAACTCCAAATAGATAGATAAATGTTGAAATTTTTCTTTCTCCCCTTCATGTTTCTTAACAGTTAACATTGTAAACTTCAGAGTCTAAATATTTAGATTCCAATTCCAGTTTTGCCAATTACTACTAGGTGGCTTTGGGCAGAGTATTTCTCTTTGTCTTAGCTCTCTGATATGTAAAATGGGGACAAAACAATATCTAACTTATAGGATTGTTGGGAGGAAAAAGAGATAATACAGTTAGAGAGTTTTGTACAATACCTAAACATAAAAAGTACCATGCAAGTCCTTGCTGTTATTGACTCTCTGTGTGTGATTATGGGTAAGTTCTTCAGATTTATCTTCCAGTTCACCGATTCTCTCTTGAGCTATATCTCATTTGCTATTTCAACTATTAAAAGAATTTTTAATTACAATTATTATATTTTTAATTTAAACATCTTTTTCTTTTTCAATTATGCCTGATTTGGGGGGGATAATAATTCTTCTTTTGCATGTTTTATAGTTCATTTTTTCAACATTTGAAACACTTTTATTCTATATCTAGTCATTCCATTATCAAATCCCTGGGAGGTTTATTCTGCCACTTGTTTTCTTTGATCACTCTCACACATGGTGACAGCATGTTTCCTCAGTCTTTTTTTTTAAATTTTGGGTTGGGAACTCATGGGCAGTGTGAATTTATCCAAGATTATCCTGCAAGTCTGACTATGAGGGTGTATCCTTAAAAAGAGAATTTATGTTCGTATGATCCAAAGTCCTGAGGGATTACTGATATAAGAGCACATTAAATTATTTTCTTGGCTTGGGGTTTTTCAGGCCAAGCAGAGAGTGTAAATCTTGACACCAAACCCATGTGAGGGCAACTTGTGGTTATGACTTTTCAAAGAAGCCCTTCCTCCCCAGCTAGCATGTAGGACAGGACAGACACATTTCACTGGTAGGTAGGTGGGTTTTTCCTAAGTCTTTGAAAGGTTCCTGTTATGTTTAGAAGTCTCTGTTTCAGCTCTCCATCTTCAAAGAGCTCTCATTTGGGATATTTTGAAAGGTATCTAATGTACCATACTGCCAGAAAGAGAAGTTGGTTCTACTATCTAAAAGGAACACCACAAAGTGGAAACAGGGTTCAGAAAGAGAGGCTGGAGTGTTGAACATAATTATCAACTTCTTTGTTGATTCACAGCTGGTCCTGATGGCCTGTAAACTCAACAGTTTTGACCTCTAAGCACATGAAGCACAGAGAAAGGAGCAGCTAACCCATCTGGTGTTTCATAATTATATGATATTAGGTATGATTATAGGTTCTTTAGATGGTAGAACACGATACAAAGACACTTGGAGGCAGAACTTTTTGTTACTTACAACTCTAAACAAGAGAAGGCTGCCACACAGGGGGTTGCACCTGCGGACGGGGTAACAGCAAACTAGAACTGTAGGAGGAGCTTCCTGTGGGGCAAGTGGGGTAGGATTAGCTAGGTTTCACAAGGCCTTCCTAGGGATGGAATATTTTGAGTAATTCTGCAAAGCCAAAGAAGAAGGGGCTGTTTCTGGATGTCAGGTATCTTGGGGCCTTCGGCAGTTGGGTATGTAAGTATTGTAGCCTGGGAATGTTAGAGCCTGATAGTTTGAATGGGGACTTGGTAAACTGCCCAGGAAGAGGAATTGAGAGTTTTTAGCCATAAATGCAAAGGTGCAGAGGAATAAGAAGAATGGCGTGTTACAGGAATACCAAACAGCACATTGAGATTGGCTCTTAGAGAGTATGTGGGGAAGGCGTGGGAAACTGAGATCATAAGTGTGGGCAGGAGCCATGTTGTGGAAATGCCTTGTGGTCAGGAGCTTACCTTTTATATTCAATGAGAACCCTTCTTCTCAAACTGAAGCAAGAGATTCCTGGGTGTGCAGAAGTGTTGTGGAAACTCAAAATCGAATGGAAAACCTGACACATCTTCCAGGGTATAAATTTTGGGTGAAGATTTGAGAAAAGAAAGCTTTTAAAAATATTAAAACAAAAACAAATATAAATGGAAAAAAGCTTATGACAAAATAAAATACATTCAAGAAATTTCACAATTTCTTGAACTTCACATTGTGTTATGAGATCCCTTTTTCAGGGCTCAGATTGCTTCTCTGCCGTTAGGACTCTTTGCCCTGTTATGCCTTTGTATTGCCACCAGATTGGCATCCATTGAGAAAATTATCAGTGTGTTCGTGGTCCTGAAGTTGTTACTTCCCTTGACAACCAAGTGCTGAGTGATTGGCAGAGCCCCAATGGAGGATGTTGCTTTTTGAAACTTTGAAATCCCTGGCCTTTATCTCATTAATGTTTCCTTGTTTTCTGTGAGCCTTTTGTTCATGCATCATTAACATTTTATGTCATGCCATTTCAATTAACAGAACAACTGACATTCTTCCTTTGGCAACTTGGGATCAACTTTAAATCAAACAGCTCACGTGGGCAGTCTAGTGTGACAGGCTCCCAGGGGATGAGGCTGTCTGGTGGCTGTTGTGTAAACAGTCAGCAAATAAATGATGATGGGGAATAATTACCCTGGGAGCTGCTAGGATTCACTGTTGTTTAAATGCTTTGCACAAGGGCCTGTGTGGGAGGCAACACATGAAGTGAAAAGAGGCCGGGGCAGGTAGATCAGATTTCAAATCCTGGCTTCTTGCTTAACTCATGTATATCCCCCGGGAAATTAATTACGTGAACTATCCAAACTTTGCTTTCCTCATCTGTAAAATAGAGATATCATGGGTATCTTCCAGGCTTGAAATGAAGAATAAATCATAAAATATATAAGAAAGCAGCTGGCTTATATTAGATTTTTAATTAATTTAGCTCTTCTTCCAGGCTACGATCTCAAGTAGCTG
This sequence comes from Diceros bicornis minor, assembly GCF_020826845.1. Classification (NCBI taxonomy): domain Eukaryota; kingdom Metazoa; phylum Chordata; class Mammalia; order Perissodactyla; family Rhinocerotidae; genus Diceros; species Diceros bicornis. Next base: position 13,272,983 of record NC_080776.1, on the reverse strand, counting down.
CATTTCTTCGAGATGTGTTATGCATCTTTCTAGGCCAATGGATACTCTGTAAAATTTTAAGGTAGAACTAGAAAATCTATAAGGTCTCTCTTGGCACGCACACATGGGCATACACATGTATCATTCCAGATAGATGGCTAATGGCTACATCACCATTTCGTTCAGAAGCCTTTCTTTCTCTAGTGATTTGAAATATCACTCTTTATAAATTATGTGTGTAGGTTTGTTTCTGGATTCTCTATTTTGTGACCTTGATCTATTTGTTTACTTTTGAGTCAACACTATTTTTTAAAAATTACCGTAGCCTTATAATTTGCTTTGATATCTATTAAGCAAGTGACTACATGATTTTATTGTTCCTTAACAAAAATGTCTTGGCCATTCTGTGCATTTTTCTCTTCTAGATGAGTTAGAGAAACTGCTTCCTAAGTTCTACACCCTGCTTATTAACATAGTGTATCTCCTCAGAACAACTTTTATACTCTTCATAAAAGCATTGCCTATTTTTACTGGGATGTTTTCCTAGGTGTTTCATACTTTCTTTTACTGTTATGATTGTGATCTTTTTGATCCATTATATTTTCTGATTATTGCTAATATAATGAAAAGCAATTAATTATGTCCACTTTTAAAACTTTCTTATTAGTTCTTATAGGTTTTCTTTTCTTGTTAGATTCTCTTGGGTCTTCTAAGTAGACAATCAGATCATCTGAAATAATGAGCTTTTGATTTCATTGTTTCCAAAATGAATATGTCCATTTATATTTTTTCATATCTTTTTCATTGGCCAGGACTGCCAATAAAATGTCAAAGAGCAGTGGTAATGATGGGCATCTTTATTATCTTCCTGATTTTGATGAGCATGAGTCACATTTTTCACCATTAGGTAAAATGTTTGCTCTCAACTTCTGTTAGGCAACGTTTATAAAATAAGTTAGTTTCTTTTTATTCCTCATTTCCTAATATCATTTAAAAAAATAGAAACAGATGTTGAATTTTATCAGATGCTAGGTAGAATCTATTAAGATCTATCAAAGTGATTATATGGATGTCTCCTTTAATTTGTTAATGAATGTGATATAATTGATCATTGCATAATTTCCTTTTTTCTTTCCCCCTATTCCTGTTTGACTTTGGTATCAGGGTTATAGAAGTTTTATTGAATGAGTATGAGAATATTCTACCAATTTTTTATGTTGTGGAACAGAATATAGAAATTTATATAACATGAATATTATGTTTTCTATGAAGACTTTGGGGAAAATCTGGTAATAAAATTATGAGTCTGATGCCTTTAAAAAATTTTTAGTAGTCATTTGACCAACTTTTCATTTTCTCCAGTATCTATTCATCTATCCATGTTTTCTACCTTTTATTGAGTTAAATATATATTTTAAACTTTCTGAGAAAAGCATCCTTTTCATGTATATTTTCAAAAGTTTTGGCATAAGAGTATACAGTATTCTCTTATCATTTAAGAAATTTTACCTGTATCTGCAGATAGAGTCTTTAAGACCTTAGATTATTCCGTGATTCTGTTGGGAAACTCCCTTTTCCTGATGAACCCCTTTTATAGCTGCATGGGTTCCTTCAAATGTGAACCACCCCATTAGAATGGGAACTTTCTCCCACAGGAATCCAGATTCATGACAGCAGCGACTCCTGCCAACCTGGCGCCCAGCACATGCTCATTAATATTTGTAGGTGAGTAAATGTTGCAGATCAGTAGCAATTGTTCCATTTTCTTCTGACAACTTTTCTGCCTTTTTAGAGCTGCATGGCCAGTATTTTTGTATTTCTTTTGTGACTGTAACGGGATTTGGGAGAGAGAAGCACGTGTTTGGTAAGCCGTCTTGAACTGGCAGTCTGTGAATATCACATAGCAGTGTGTAGCACAGTGCACCACGAATTCTTCAGGTGGCACTGATGTCTATCCATAAAGACACACTGTTCCCTCTGGCTGTATTAGTCTTTTCTTTTTCATTTTATTATTCCTCTCCCTCCCCATAATTCTCAGATAGTCAGATATAAAAAAGATAACTCCATTGAAAGATTTAACATTCCTTATCAACTTAAGTCTTTATCTATAGTCCCTGATGATCATAGCTTTTCTTGATGATCATTCTCTTACTTCTTTGAAGTGGGACTCTGGCTTTTTTTTTTCTGTTTTCAAAATTCTATTATCATCCCCTATTCATTTTTTCAAATGCCACGCTGCCTTTACAGGGTGATCAGATCTGGATTCCAAATTGAAAAGTGCATATTATTAGTTGGCCAGGCATCCTCTGTAGCTCTATTCTGATCATTAAGGAAGAAAACCAAAATTCCCAAATTAAAGAATGAGGGCAGCTAAAGGCCACATTATTCGAAAACAAACACACAAACAAAAAACAAAACCCCACACACAACAAAGAGAGTGAGCAAGCAAACAAACCAAGAGCAAATTCACAAAAATAGAAATAGTCAATAAATTTGGGTACAGGCTATACAAGCATTCTTTATGCCATTCTTGCAAGTTTTCTGTACACTTGAAATTACATCACAATATTGAAAACAAGCAAGCAAAAATCGTCCAAGCCCCTTTGTACAGGGAGTCACCAGAGTGAATCAGTTCTATCAAAGAACTTTTCTTCCTCACCACCTCAGCTCTTCTTCCTCAGCTGGCATTTACAACTAGCTGTTAAGTGGTAAAATGGAGGTGAGTTCTAGGCTTCAGAGGTGGAGGGAGCCAGGCATAACTGCTCAGGAAGATATCAGACAAACACAAAACTTTCTGGGGGATAACAAGGTTCATAGTCTCTGACGCTCTCTGCTTTGTCTGACCCTAGAAATCTTTCCTTCCATTAAAAGATAGAGTCTGTGATAAAATGGGAATCATCTGAAATGAGGGAATACAGTCTTTTTTCCTGTGAGTTATTATTTTTGTATTATGGATCCTTGGGTATCAGAATAATTTCTCAACGCTTCCCACTTAATCTTCCTACTTCTAAAGCGGAAGATTCAGGGCTAATGGCTTCATATGAAGTGTTGCAGCCAGCCACAGCTTCTTCAGAGATAAAACTGCTAATAGAGGACGTGCAGTAGACATATTGCGAACTCTTAGTTGCACCAAGGAGAAGGTGGAAATATCTATCTTCCAGGGTGTTCAAAATGCGCTGTGTATGTCTATTTTAGAGCCTGGGAGGATGATTAGATGTGAAGAGTAATCTCACAAAAGGGCTTTATGATAAAAGAAAAAAAAAAGGGAGAGCAGTCATTGGCTGCCGGGTTGCCTTATTTGGACAGCTGCCCCATATCAAGCTGCTGGAAAGGGGGGCAGATGTAACCATGCCATCCTTAGGGATCCAATAAGAAGGAGAAATGAAATAAATGGACTATAGCTACAGTTTCCAAATGAACAAAGTGCTACCATTCTCTGAGGCTGAGCCTAGCCCTCTAGTCCCTCTGTCACATCCTGAAGTGGAAAGGTGAGCTGGGGACACCCATGGCAGCAGAGCCACGTCCAGCTCTGAGCACGCTGCCTTCTCATCAAATTCCACGGTAATTCCTGACAGAAGGGCACAGGCTGAGTATTGTTTAGAAGACTGCTTTTCAGAGGAAGTCAGGCTCCAAAAGAAAGTTTTATGGCAAAAGACTTTATTCTTTGAAGCCAGACTAAATGCTGATGTTCTGTTGAGAGTTTTGTTTTGATCTTTTAAGAAGACAATCCATCAGCAATGAAGAGCTTTCTTTTTTCAAGGCGAAAGCAATCTGATAAATAGGACTAGAGATGAAGACGAAAAAAATCAGTTGAGTGCATATCACTTGCAGAAACAGCAAAACAAAACACAAAAGCAAGCACTCAGAAGCTTTCCTTTTTATAGGAGTTTTGGAAGCAGGTTCTAGGGGGTGACCTAATATATGCCTAATTTGTGTAGATTTATCCATAATTCAGTTGGAATGTCCCCTCAATCTAATCCTTATAAATGAATGATCAATATACAATTGAACTGAATAGGTAGACAGAGTCATTCTGTTCTCAGGACGTTGTAAGTTCTACAGTGGTGGTGTCTCATGTGCATTTTTCACTGCTGTATCTCCAGCACTTAGTACAGTAGAGACTTGCACAACTCAATAAGTACGTGCTGAATGAGCAATTATTCTGTGAGGATCCCACAGAAGTTCTTATCTCCAGACCTGAGGTCAGAGACTGGGACTCGCCTACTCTTCTCTCAAGAAGTGGAATTCAGCAAATCAACAGCTTTCAAAAACACTTTTCCCAAATCCTCCCTCAATCTCCAGTGTTCTAACCCTTTTTTTCCCTCCTTGTTATTGACGAAAGGTTTAAGAGTTGGTTGATCTTGATCATTTTATTAGAAATTCTAACACAGTGGTGTCCTTTGAATCTAATGTTCTATACTTGAACTATAAAATTGAGACAGGAACAGTCTCATTATAACATAATATATAGTATCTTAGAAATTTAATTTGCATTTCACTATTAGTGGGTTAAACATTTTAAAAGATTGATATGTCTTGTGAGTCTGTGTGTGTGTTTCTATGTGTAAGTGTGTGTTTGAGAACTATCTTTTCATATCCTTGGTCAAATTTTGTGTTTCGACCTTCCCTTACTGATTTCTAAAAGCTCTTTGTATATTAAAGAATGAGCTCTTTGTCCGATATCCAAGAGGAACAGAGACTATATTTTATTCATGTGTCTCCAGGCATGTAATAGGTGCTACATAAATATTTGTTAAATAAATGAATGAATGAATATGTATTGCAAATATTTTTCACAGGGAGATTTCTACATATAATTCTCTTCATTTGCATCATGAGACCAGGGCAATAGGGCTACTGGCAATATGAAAATAGAGATAAAAACTGTGTGTACATTTGAATCAATAATCATTCCCAATACTCATAAGACACACAAGGACCTTCTGCTTACCTTTATTAACAATAAAAAAAATTCAACTGACCTGTGAACGTATAGATTTTTGATCATCTGACCCGCTTGGAAAAAGCTTAGAGGTGTCTTCCTTTGAACAAATTATTAGTAATAGCTGCCATTTACTGACACGTTCTGGACAGACATAGTACTAAATGCTTTACAAATGAACAAAGAAGTTCTACTTTGGAGCTTCCCCTATCAGTAAACTGGTGTCTCTTCCAGTTCCCCATTCACCTTTATGGTCCCAGAGAAGTGGGCAAGTTGAATGCCACTTCCAGAAGGAGGATAGGACATTGTGATGTCGCTTCCAAAGAAAAGAAGTAAAGAGCCTATGTGAGGAGAGCATTGTTGAAAGATGACATATATTTTGCTAGCTCTCTCTGGACCAAAATTCCAGGGAGGGCCAGCATGAGAAAGGTGTTATATGAAACGAGATAAACTTGAAACAAGGGCTTTGATCCCACTCTTTCTTTGAAAGCCTAGGAGGAGACTGCTATGTGGTTGGTCCCATATTTTCAAGGGATTGACGGTGTAAGAAGGGAGTAGAGCGCTAGCCAGACAAGCTAGCATCCGTGAGCTACATCGTGGAGCATGCAGGGGACCCAGAAATTCCTACAAGCCCCTATATTGGTGGTGGTAAGGAGAACAGCTAAGAATTTTCTAGTGGTAGAGTTGCCAGGGACAGAGAAAAATGGGAGTGACAACCAGGTGTCACAGCAAACCTGCACACTGAGGCAGGCCCAGTGAGCAAGACAAGTCTTGACTGAGACAAAGAAATAGATCACAATTGTGTCAGCTGCAGATTTGAGCAATGGGCAGCAGTGGAAAGACTGCCCCCAATCAGAGACCCAAGCCTCGGCAAGACCAGACCAACCACTGTGCGATAGAGAGATCAGTGAATACCAGAGCTTAGTACCTGGCATTGTCTCCCTCTTCCCAGCTAACGTGTCTCCCTAAAAATCCATCTTGCAGAAAGGAAGTAAGGTGAGAGGATTTGACTAACAATATTCACATGAAATATGCTGTGTTACCCCAAAGAGACTCTTAAGGGGAAAGAATTGCAATCTTTTAGACAGCAGAGTTTAGTGTTTCATTGTTTTGTAGTTGTTTCTTTCTCCCACTTACTCATGGTCCATGGGAGGTGGGGATTCTTAGGGAAGAAGATTTCAATCAGTTATAGAAATAAGGGCTAACTTTTCTCAGCTTATTGAATAATGGGGCCTGTATGCTTATTTGCAACTCCGGTAGACATAGAGTACCTCATTAAATTCTTACAAAAAAGCCTGTTAGTTGGGTGTTTTACAAAGGAGGGTATTGAAATTCAGAGAGATGAAGTGATTTTCCTATGGCTACTCAGCAAGCCAAAAGGCTAAATCTATATTCAAACAAAAATTGGTAGTCTCTTAATGCCTATATTTTGTGAACTGTTGTGCTGAGAATTGCAACAGTCAGGAATCATTTTCCTAGGGCTTGGGTGCTTTCAGCGTTAGCACGGTGGGAGCAGAGTACCCCAGGAATGGTCTGTTCAGCTTAGAGGGAATGTTTTGAGTTTGAGATCTGTTGCTGATGCAGCACGGCCCTGTAGGGTTGTGAATTTCTTCTGGCCAGGCGTCAGAGCAGAAATGCATGGGAACACATGGCGAGTTGGCTAGGCTCCTACCCTGGGTGAATGGGGTGCAGATGGCCCTACCCAGGATGAAATGCCTGCCAGAGAGATGTTCAATAGGTTAATTGTGCACATTCTCGGATGAGTCAGCTCATATTCGCTGACACCAATATGTTTGCTGTTGCTGCCTCAGGGGCTGGGTGTGTGAGTCAGATGATGGAAATGAGGAGAAAGTTGACCTTGTTTCCTGAAATCTTAGAAACTGAATAATAAGTTTTTGAACTTGGCCTATGAGCAAAATCACTTTGGGGGAATAATTAAAAGCCAGAATGAAAAACTTAAGACTATCTCTCTACACATTGTGAAGATAACAGAATTGAACAGTTAATTATAGTGTAACTGGCTATTAGTTTTTATGAAGGTGAATGCAACCAGCTTAACCTGATTTTAAATCTCAGTTTTCCTTCCCCAAGCACATATTGTCTATTCACAGCCTCAGACTGCACCTTAGAAAGCCAATGAAGTTCTCAGGCCTGCAGGTAATTGCATAGGTCACCGGTGGTGGAATAGCTGAGTCCATTCAGCCTGCTGATATCTTGTGAATTTTTTCATCCTTTTTGATTTAACTTTATTTTTTGAATATGTAAGGCAAATTACATAATTCAAAAGGAATTTTAAAAGGTATACCCATAGAATTCTTATTTTCATCCTTCTCCCTCCCAACCTGTTCCCACTCACCCCCATAAGTAACCATTTTCATTTGGTTTTTTCATTCATCAGTTTTTTTTTAAACATACAAAATACAAAACATACAAAACATACAAAAATAGTATGGAAACAACCTAGGAGTCCATCGACAGATGAATGGGTAAAGAGAATGTGGTATATTATATACAATGGACTATTTATTCCCTCTTAAAAAAGAAGGAAACTCTGACATTCAAGACAATATGGATGAACCTGGAAGACATTATATAAGTGAAATAAGCCAGTTATAGAAGGACAAATACTACAGGAATCCGCTTATATAAAGAATCTAAAATAGTCAAACTCATAGAAGCAGAGAATACAATAGTAGTTGCCAGGGGCTGGGGGAGGGGGAAATGGGGAGCTGTTATTCAACGGGTAGAATTTTTAAGTTATGCCAGATAAATAAACTCTAGAGATCTGCTGTACAACATGGTGCCTAGAGGTAATATGGTATTGTGTGTGTGGAAATTTGGTAAGCGGGTAAATCTCATGTTAAGTGTTCTTACCAAAAAGAAAACAAAACAGAAATAAATGGACAATAGGAAAATTTGTTGGTTACGTCTATTATCTTGATTGAGGTGATGACATCAAGAATGTTTGCTGGGCCGGCCCCGTGGCATAGCGGTTGTGTGTGTGAGCTCTGCTGTGGCGGCCCGGGGTTCGGATCCCGGGAGCACACCGACGAACCGCTTGTCAAGCCATGCTGTGGCGGAGTCCCATATAAAGTGGAGGAAGATGGGCACGGATGTTAGCCCAGGGCCAGTCTTCCTCAGCAAAAAGAGGAGGATTGGCCACAGATGTTAGCTCAGGGCTAATCTTCCTCACACACACACACACACACACACAAAATGTTTGCATATGTCCCAACTCTTCACATTGTACACATTAGATATGTGCAAGTCTTTGTGTATCAATTATACCCCAATGAAACTGTTTAAAAAAACCAAAAGTGGCATATTATGTCATATACATTATTTTTTTATCTTGCTCTTTTAACTTTACAATATGTATTGAGATTTATCATACGCTTTCATAAAGCTTTTCCTCTTTTTTTTATTACAGCTGCAAAGTACTTCATTGTGTAGATGTACCATATTTGATTCAGTAGGTCCCCAGTTGTTGAATATTTAGATTGTTTTCAATCTTTTGCAACTATAAATGATACCTCAGTGAATAATCTTGTTTATGTTGTTTCCTTTAGTGGAGGTGTGCCTTCAGGTAGATTCCCAGAATTGGGAATTCCTAGCTAGGTCATTGGGTAAATGCATGTAATTTTGTAAGATACTGCCAACCGCCAGCTTAGGTTTGTACCTCTTTGTACAACCATCAGCAATGTATGACTATAGTTCCTCCACCTCACAACCTTGCCAGCAGGGTATTTCTCAAGCTTTTGCTTTTTGCCAATCTGAGAGGTGAGACATGGTATCTCAGTGCTATCTTCTGCATTTATTTTAATATAAGCACCATTGGGCATCTTTTCTCACTTACATGTTAATTTGTGTCTTTTTTCTGAACTATATGTCATGTCTTCTGTCCATTTTATATCAGCTTTTTGGTGTTTCTTTTTTCTCCTTTTTAAGAGTTATTCATGAATTCAGAAGGCTAGCTCTTTGTCTATGTGGTAAATATTTTCTTCCTGTTTGTAATTTGTCTTTCTAATTTTCTAAAAGCATTTTTCCAATGCAACAAGTTTTATTTTAAATTTCTGTAGTTGAATTTATCAGTTTTTTTCTTTCTATTTTTGGATTTTCTATTCCCTTTAGTTGGGCTCCGGGACCACTCTGTTTTAATTATGCAGGCTGTATATTATGTTTTAATCTGGCAGAACTTGTTTCTTCTCATTGCTCTTCTTTTTAGGGTTTTCCTAGATTTTCTTGAATGGTTCAAATGCATGTAAACTTTAGAATCAACTTAGTTACCTCCAGAAAAACTAAACTCCTTAGTTTTGTATTGAGATCTCATTAACTTTATACATTACTTTGGGAGACTTGACAGGTGTATGATGTTGGATGAGTTTGCTCAAGAACAAGAGTGTCTTTCTGTTTGTTCCAATCTAATTTTGCATTTTGGGGAGAGTGTTTTAAAGCCTTCCTCATTTAGATTTTTGAAATTCTTGTTTAACTTATTTCTTCTTTTTTTTTTTTTTACTATTGTAAAAATAAGGTTTCCTCTTCCATTATACGTTCTAGCTAGTTATTATTTGTATAGAGGAAGGTTATTAATTTCTGTATGCTAGTTTTATATCCTCCTGGCCTATGGAAATTTTATCTGTTTTTATTAGTTTTAACATTGATTCTCTTGGGTTTTTCCAGGACATTATTTCATCATCTGCAAAAAAGAAATGGTATTACTTCTTTTCCAATTTCTGTACTTCCAATTGCCTATATAGTGTTTCATTTTGAATAGCTTCTCATGATGGGGCATAGGTTTCCAGGCTGCTCCAATCCCCTCCTCTCCCTACTGTTACAATCAGCCTGCTTCACTCATTTACATTGCTTGCCTGGCTCCTGAATGCATTTGATTTCATGACCCCTGTCAAAGGTTAACAACCCTGACGTAACCCGAGTAGCTGCTGCTGCCCTTATCGCATCTTTGTGCATTTCTTCCATCCCATGCGGGCGTAGGTGAGTCAGGACGATAAGGGTGGGTCAGCACCATAAATTGGATTAGTCTTGGAGAAATTGACTATTCACTGTACTCTTTAGGGGAAAATTCTCCAGAAAAGTAGAAAAGGAATCCAAAATGGGAGCCAGAGAGATTAGAAGCAAATGTCAAGCCCAAAGTAACAAGAACAAGGTAATAAATGAGAGACAATCAGGAGTAAGGATTCAGACAAGTTTGAGTCAAAATAGAAGCGGGCCAGAAAGGTGCTAGATGGTTTCATTACCCGTGGGTAGGTATTCGTGGTTTATTTTTATGAGCCAGGGGATGCATGGATGTGTGGCCTTATAGGGCTGATTAAAAGTCTCAAGATCAAAATAGATAACGGTCATCACTGCAAAATGCTTAATATTGAGTTGTAAATGGGTTCTAGACATTTTTTTCTGAGTTATTTTCCAAGAAGACCGTGGGCACAGTATCTGCCCTCTAGGTCAGCACCGTCTACAACTTTCTGTAATGAAGGAAACATTTTATCATCTGCCTTGACCAACAAGGGAGACACGTGGCTATTGAGCACTTAACATGGGGCTAGGGCAACTGAGGAACTGAATCTTTAACTGTATTTAATTTTAATTAATTTAAATTTCAATAGCCACTGTGGCTAGTGGTTACTGTATTGGACAGTGCAACTCAAGAACTTTGTATCCTAAAAAGACAAAGGGTACAGACACATGGCTTCTGGATGCCTGTGACTTCAGCTTTTGCCAGCCACTTGCAGCAAGCATCAAACACTAATATGCCCTCTCACTTGTAATAGATTTGTAATAAAATGTAATAATAATATAATTTAATAATAATTTATAATAAAATGTAACAATTTACATCTTATTAAGCTCTCCCATAGCTTTTGCTGCACTAACATGTTCCTGTAAATTATGATAATCAACATTCCATAGACAAGGAAATGAGTTCAGAAAAAAGTGGAATAACTTGCCCCAAGTCATGGAAATTATTAGTTGCAATAGTGTGGCTTGAGCCAAGGTCTTTTGATTCCAGGTTTAATCTTCATTCCATTACACAAAGGTGCACTTTCCAGCTGTGCAAATGAGTCATTAAAAGTATATTAGTCTTATAATGTTAAACACACACTTGCCATATAACCTGGAAATTCCATCCCTAGATATTTACTCAAGAGAAATTAAACCACATATTCACACAAAAATCTGTGGGTGAACGCTTATAGAAGCTTTACCTACAATTGCCAAAAACTGGAACTAACCAAAATATCCTTCAACTCCTTAAAGGAAAAACAAATTATGGAACATTCCCGTAATGGAATACTATCCAGCAACAAAAAGACTTATTGATACAGGCAACCACATGGAGTAATCTCAAATGTGTTATGCTAAGCAAAAGAAGCCATTCAAAAGGTTACAGACTCTATAATTCCATTTATCTGATAATCTGGAAAAGCCAAAACTATAGGGAAATAGAACAGATCAGAGATTGCCAGAGACTGGGGGTGCAGGCTGACTACAAAGGGCATAAGGAAATTTTTGGACTTGTGGAAATGTTCTATATCCTTATCACGGTGATGGTTATGTGACTGCATGCATCTGTCAAACTCATAGAAATGCTCACTAAAGCGAGTTAATTTTACTGTATGTAAATATACCTCGATAAACCTACTGTATATAAAATATGTTGACATCCTATTCTAGACTGGTGGGAAAAGGGAAATAAGATTTTATCAGACATGGTCAGGACTTGAGCAACTGGTCTGGGACGATTGGCCAGCAATCTAAAATGCAATAACTACGGTGATGTAAATAGGTTTTCAAGGATGCAGATCAGATAGGTGTGGGCCTAGCAATGAGACCTTTGGGACTGTGATGACACTCAGGTGGAATCCTGTCAATGGGGAATATGTATGCTACATCTCTTGGTTAAAATAGGGCACAGCCAGCCTCAGGAACCACAAGAATGGGGTCTGACCCCAGGGAGACATCACCATATGTAAAGGTCCATCCCAAATCATGAGAGGCAGGCAGGACTCCACTCACTCACTACACTTCGGACTCTCTGACTTCTTTCTGTTTTTGTTATACATCAAGCTTGTTTCTACCTCAGTCCCTTTGCACTGGCTTTTCCCTCTGCTGATCTAAGGTCTACACATAGTGGACCTTCACTGATCAAGTTATCTAAATTAGCCCCCACCTACTCTCCTTTCACATTACTTAGCTTGATTTCTTCATAGCACCTATTAGTACCTGAGATGGTTTGCTTATTTGTCTGATGCACGTGAGCATGTATGAATGGATGGCTGGATGAATTTATTTACTACCTTCATTTACTGGCATGCAAACTTCACGAAAAATGGAATCCTATCCATCTCATTCTCTACTGCATCCTCAGCCTGTGGCTGATTGCCTGACATTGATTGGTGCTCAATAAACAATTGTGGAAAGAACGAATGGATTGTGTCAGGAACTGGATGGGACTGGGTTAGCTTGTTGCAGGTTATTATGCGGGAAGCTGGCAGGGCTAATAGGAAGACTGACAGGCTCCTATAATTGTAATTCCAGCTGGTGCATAATTACAGATTGAGTTGAGCGTCTTTATTCTGGCTTTCTATGCTGAAAACCAAGCATGATGACAAAAGGCTGGGATAGCATTTGATTCTAGCACGCTCTGGTTTATGTAACCAGTACTTGTTTTGCAAGGGTTTCAGACACAGAAGTTGTTCCTCTCAGGACTAGGGGTGTTTTGCAGAGGTGCTTCTCTCCTTTCAAATGTTTGTTCATGTTCCTGCTGGTGCTCATCTCGGTTGCTAAGACAGTTTCTATGGCAAAGGCCCACAAGCTAAGTGAGGATTACATACAGTAAATATTTCAAACAGATGAACTTGACATAGGAGCATCTGCTTTTCATCAAGCAGAAGGCAGGAGTGTACTGGGATCAGATTGGCAACTGAAGCAGCATTTTCAACCTCGCTATGGTATGCAGAGACTGGCTATAAGGTCTTTGCCATTGGCATTTGTGGTGAAAAATATCTGAAGTCCATCCATAGCGTGTGTGCACTTAAGAATATTCGAATTTACTGAAAGGAAAATAGAAGCTATTTTATAAAATGGAAGGTTGGCAGAGATTTTACAATAAAAAGATGATGTAAAAACAGCTTGAGTCCTGCTACGGATTGCTTGAAAAGTGAGATTCCTGTCAGACTGTAGATGTTAAGAAAAAAAGGCTATTACAGGGAAGAAATGTGGAAAGGCATGGCTTGATGGTTTATCATGCAGACCAGAGGTTAGGTTTCCACCTAGCATAGGGCCCTTAAAGAGTTTTCAACCAATTTCCCTGACAGTTATGGTCATCATACATTCTCTAGTGCCACAGGTCTATCTATCTATTTTTCTCTATAAAATAGAAATTGCAGTCTTCACCTGCCAATTTATGTATTCCTTTCACTGATGCTAGAAGCCATTTATACAATGGCCAGATAACGTTTTTTTGTACAGATAGTGAAGCTAATCTCAATTAACAATTGAAAACTTTTAACTTGATGTAATTTAAGTACTGAGACTTTATGATATCCTTAACTGCAGCTCATACATACTAAGCCTTCTCTCTAATTTTCTTTCTTTTTTTTACAGTATTGAGATAGGAGTTGCTTTCTTTGTGTTTCAGTTTCTTTTGGCATCTTCCAGCAATTTCTGGAACCACCAGTCATCCTCTTTTGCCTTTATTCCAAAGAGTTATACTTTAACCCCAGTTGTATCAGGACATAAAGAGAAATTTCTCAAGTTCAGAGTTCTCCAGATCATGGCAAGGATCATATGTATCCTGTTCTTTATTCCTTTCAAGTCAACAAATATTTTTTGATTACCTACTTTGTGCAAAACAACTGTGGTAGGTGTTACAACAGATAAGGACATCTAAGACGGCTTACAATGAACTCACACTCCAGCAAGTTTTGAAAAATATTTCCAGCACTCAGCATACTTTTTAATCCTTCCAACAGGTCTGCAACTTCCCAGGTTCACTGCAGCCTCCCCTAGCATTTTGTTATGACACAACATGCATGGCTCTGTGTGCATGAATAAGTGTCAAGCTGTATTTTGAGCAGCGTATCCAGGGAAGTTGGGAATCATAGTTTACCTCAGTCATGCTTTTGACTTTTTTTCTGATCCTAGGTTTAAATGAATTACAGGACATCCATACCACAAAATACAATATAGCTAGTTGGAATGCAAATACAAATGCATATTCAATGATGTGAAATACGTATATGCTTTATTGTTGAGTGAAGAAAAGTAACTTAACAAAATACATTTCAGGATGATTGCAATTGTAAAAAGAATATATAAAAAGATGTATGTACATTATATGATTATATGTACACTGATATTTACTAAAAATTAGTCTAGAATATATAGATAAAATGTTAATGATAGTCATCACCGATAGGTAAGATCACAGAAGATTAAGATTTTTCTTGACATTTTCCCCACAAATGAATTTGTGTTCTTGTGTAATGGAGGCATAGGCAGGAAATTGGGTTAAAGATATGGGGACATACAGAGGTTTGAGAGGAATTCCATGTCACAGTGAATCTTCTCACATACATATTTGATTCCTCAGGACATTTACCCTAGAGGAAATGAAGAGATTGGCATTTTAAAACTTGGCTCTCTTTAATAAAACAGTGATATATTCAGTCTTTTTTAAGTAATTACCTTTCCTCTCTAAAACTGACTTTTTAAATTCAGAGAATACCCACAGTTCTTTCATACAGAAACCTATGTGGGGGAAAAACTAGCAGAGTATGAAATGGATAAGGCAAAGATATATCTCTGAAGCTCTTGTGAAGTTTTAAGAGAGAGGGTCTGCAATGCTCTCAGCTGGGTCTGCTCTTGCAGTAAAAACCAGCAATTATTCCAGTTTTCTGCAATATCTCCAGGTTGCCAAAGGACTCTGAAAGCTGGGAGAGACTCACCAGCTACAACAACGGTGTTCACAGTAGCAAGATTTATTTCCCCCCAAGATGATATTCCCAAGTTTGCATACATTTGCTCTTTTCAATGAACCATGTATTCTAAATGTCACCTTGCTTCCATTCAGCATAGCCTGTGTTCTGACTGTCCTGGGGCCTCCAGGAGCAGCCAGCAGATTGATGGCTTGCTGAAAGCTCCCTCATTATCTTTCACTGTAAATTCCTTTCATGAGTAATCTCTTGTGCCCTGGATGCAGAACTCCTTTGTATGCGTGCTGTAAAATAAAATCTCAGATAATGTGTGAGCTAATTTCCTAACACTCTTTCCTCCCCCATCCCCATTATCCCCACAATGTGACCTCAGAGCTAATTGTTTATTTAATTAGCAAAACTCAGTTTAAACAGCACTAATTGGTGAAGGATGAAAAGTAAAGGATGTTAGCATGTTTAAACAAAGAAAAAGTGTGTGTGCGTGTGTGTATGTGTTGGTGTGTCAGGAAAGAACACTCTTGAACAATTAGCACTGGAAAGTACATATTTTTATCTTGTAAGAGATTGCCTTCATTATCCTTTGCCTTAAAAATGAAAGAAAATTGCTTCTTTTCTATCATTTTTACCCAAAAAAATGCTTCTAAGACTCTTGCAGAATTTTAAAAAATATAGATATACAGGTTATAATCACCTTCTCTAGAGCAATGACTATTTAAATTGAATTTGGCATACTCTTCTCCAGTTATATATGCAAAAATCTTAAGCTCATATCAAATCCTTTTGCTATAAACTGTATCCTTTTTGCAGTAGCATTTGAAGGACTCTGCATTCAATATACTCACCTTAAAGAAGGCTCCAGGCTCCTCTATCATTGTTGTCATGATCTTTTCACCTGCCCCCATCCCTCTGCCAGAATGGGCCATAGTTAAGAGCAGGGGCGTTCTACTGGATCATGGTAATTGGGAGAAGCGTGTTGACCATCGCAAGCAAAGGAGTCGAAACCTATGGCCAACAAGGCTGTGGCTGCTTTGGCTTTCTCCTTTCTTCTCCGTGGACACTCTCTCTGTGTCTCTCACAAGGACGGAGTGCTCAGGAGACCTGGGAGCTGGATAAGCAAAGTGTGATGCATCCATACAATAGAATAGTACTCAGCAATTAAAAGGAATAAAATACAACAACAAATACCGCAACACGGATGAACCAACATTATGCTAAGTGAAAGAAGCCAGACACAAAAGACAGCATATTGTATGATTCCATTTAGAGAAAGTAGAATAGCGCTCGCCTGGGGCTGCAGTGGGAATAAGAAACGTCCACCAATGGGCACAAGGGATCTCTTGTGGGTTATGGAAACGTTATAAAATGGGATTATAATGATGGTTGCACAAGTCTGTAGGTTTACTAAAAATCGTTAAATTGTACACTGAAGGTTAATGAATTTTAGAGTATATAAATTATTCCCCCAATAAAGCTGTTTTAAGAAATTAGAAATAAATTTCAAATGGAAAAAAAGAAGACCTGGGGGCAATCCTGTCTGGGAAGTTCCACAGAGGGTTGCTTGGTGGGCCGTTTAGATCAGATTTGCTCTAGCTTGGGGGCAAACCCCCGATCTTTCCGCTTCTTGCTGAATGGTGTTCATTTTTCATCTTGGCTTTATGAGAAAATCAAGATAAGGTGTCCCAAGGTGCTAAGTGCTCAAGATACAGCGATACCTTTGATATCTTTGGCTTGTTTCTTGTCCTCAAGGAGATCTGTCATGAGGGAGAGTCAGACACGTAAAGAGTCTGTGAAGAAAGGCAGGTGCACAGAAGTAGCTGTTTTGCGGGAGGGACTCCTGAGGCTCCTCAGAGAAGCTCACATCCCAGCCGAGTGTCAGTGAACGAGAAGTAAATGACCAGGGGAAGAAGGCAGAGGGAGAAAGATTGAGTAGAGCAATGTTTTTGTTCTTTCTGCATGCCTCCCTCCTACTCCTCTCACTCCCTGTGGTGTCATCCCCCTCCCTCGACTCACCCCCACAATCTCCCGTCAAGACTGGGTCATAATTCAAGGCTGGTAATCAGGGAAACTAATGTTTCTGGCACAGGGGTTGACGTAGGGGTAGTTATAGGATTCAAGCAGTGCTGATCAGAGTTCTCACTGAAATTTAATATAATTAGTTCTCTTTTTTACTATCAGAAGTCATAATCATGTAGTTTTGTGGGTACCAGCAGACATATTTTCCTCTGCATTAAGAAAGCCTGTCTGTGGAATGATCTTACCAACAGAGAGAAGCAGAGCAGAGGTATGTGATAATGTAACAGAAGAGGGGGGGTGGTTGGCTGGTGATGAAACCGGTAAACAGTTAGCCATTGATGATTAGTTTTTTTTTTCTTTTTTGCAATTACTGATTATAGCTTTTAGTTGTTCCCCTGCCCCTTGTTAACTGTGCTGTTTGGGCAATATGCTATCTGACTCCCACTAGGTTCCTATAGATAACATCTCCCGGGTGCCTGGGTCACCGTGGTAATGGGTGTGTGAGCTGTTTTTCAGGAATTAGGACCCCTTGTCTAGTTCAGGCTGGCTGAGACCACCAACCCATCAACTGGGCCCATGCAGATGCCCCATAAGTGACCTTGTGACATCAAGAGACTAAAAACTCCACCCTCAGATCATGCTAATGCCACCATTTTGTGAACGTGCGTCCTATGAAGAGGCATGAAGTTTGACTATGGTTGCACAGATCATCAATAACCTCACCTCCAATCATCCATCACCACATTTCAGACCACCTTGTCCCCCAACCCTATAAATATCCCTGAGTTCCCATTTTCTGGGAGAAGGATTTGAGACTCATTCTCCTGTTTCCTCATTTGGCTGCCTTGTGATTAAAACCCTCTCTCTGCTGCAATCTTGTCATCTTAGTGTTTGGCTTTCCAGGTGATGGGCAAAAACGAACCTGGTTTGGTAACAGTGCCAACATTCAACCCCCTGCACAGCCATGCCTGAAGCAATAAGCACCATATCCGCCCCCTCCTACCTATTTTTAAAACCTCATTTACTTTGGGTTGAGTTTCTGTTCCCTATAATCTGGAAGTCTTCACTAATACGAAGGGCTTATAATTGGGAAGAATGCCTTATACATGAGCCTGAGAAATGAATGGCTGTGGCTCCTAAGGGAATAATGAAGTGCAGGTGACAAGAGGCAGCATGGTAATTGCTTCAACTGGGGTTATGGCTGTGAGGGGCTCTGACATGGCCCATCACTCTTATTCTGTTTAACCTCTCTCAAGCCTTCCACAGCAAGCTTTCTTGCAGCTTTGAGTCATTGGGGAAGGGAGGACCTTATTGCTATGGGAAACAGCGGAGGAGGACACATGGTCCTCTCCTGCCTAAGATGTGGCTCTTTATGGTGACAGTGGTAGCATCTGTGTCAGAAACAGCACTACGTTTTCCAAGTGATATTTAGATGCATATGTTCCTTTTCCTTCATAAGCTGGATCCAAGAGAGAGCCGCCAGGGTTTGTCTTCTCCACAAGCAGGTTGAAAGAAGTGAAATTTTCTTCTTCCTGACTGGTCTTGGAGAGGCTCATTGCAGGATCTGGAAGAACTCAAAGAAATATCATTTGCCCTTGAAATCAACCTTAAAGTAAGAAGGCATTGAATATTTCCTAAAGATCATATGGAACCTGGTGTAACCACAGGACCAGGAACAGAATTTGCCATCCCCAAATATGGCTCTTTGGCGTAAGGGTTATTTTGAGCTAATGATTATTAAAAAACAGCAGACACAGGAAAAGCTCTGAAAACCTAGTAGAAGTTACCCTTTTGTAAGGGAAATTTACGCTTATAAGAGAAATCTCCATTTGGAAGGGTGCCTCCCTCTCTGTGCCAGGAAGTGGGGGATGACTCTAAATCTCTAGAAACTCTTTATCAATGGAGAAGGCAATGACAAATCTGCATAACAACTTTACTCTTGTTTACTGTGCTTCTCCTAGTAACCTCTCATAACTGACCTCATCTTAACAGCAGGATATTAAAGCTATTTTTCAGGGGCTGAGTGCCAGCCAGGAACATGTGCAGAAAAGAAAATTTTGATCTGCCATTCAAAACTCATCCTGCCAGTGCTTCCGCATAACAGTCGGCCCTCCCTGCTCCCTTAAACCTTACCCCATACCTTAGATGGAGACACAGATTTGAGAGCATTACCTCCTGTCTCCTTGAGATCAATCTTACAATAAAGTTGTATTCTTTTCCCAAAAGCTGATGCCATAATAATTGGCTTTTTTTTAATGCACATCAGGTAGGAAAACCCCACATTTGCAAGGTAACACTAGGGCCCAGAACAAGGTGGTGCTAGAATAGCTCTTGATAGGTAAATAAAAAGCAATACGATATATTGGAGTATATGAGGAAACCATTTGGTTTAAAACTAATTTGGCCTGACCTGTTTTTCCAAAAGGGCCTGATATGGCCTGTTGAGCATGTATGGTACATCTGCTTTAAATATTTACTATGTTCCAAACACTAGAATGATGCCCTTACAGATAGGGATGTAACTTCCCCCATATTGGCATTTCTTTAAGGATGTGGGAGATCAGAATTGGCCGCCTCAAAATATGTCTCTTTATCTTGATTATTTTCTGTGAAAGAAACTTTGATCTCCCCCCACCACCACCACCACCACTAACTGCTTAAAAGAATTTAACTCTGGGTATGAATAGACTGGGAATGTCCTTGCTAAGCCCATTCCAAGTAAAAGCAGAAGTTATCCTTTGTAAGAGACATTTACATCTATAAGGTAAATCTCCACTTGTAAATGTATCTCTCTCTCTGTACCAGGAAGAAGGGGGGATGATCTTATCTCTAGAAACACTTATCAGTGCAGAAGGCGAGGACTTAAATCTGTATACTCTTGTTCACTGTGCCTTTCTGGTAATCTCCCATAGCTGACTCACACTGCCCCCAACATCCTCCTTTGTCTTTAGCTTAAGGTAGTATTTAAGGTGAGAACCTCTGCCATCTTGTCAAGATACTCAGTTTCCCTGGTTTCTCCCATGTATACATGTTATAAAGCTTTGTTTGATTTTCTCCTACTACTTGATCTCACGTCAATTTAATTTGTAGCCCAGCCAGAAAGGACTCAGATTGGGTAGAGGATAGTCTTCCTCCCCTTCAAGGACAAGCATCTCTTCCTGGAAACTAAGGATTAATTACCCACCTGCTGTGCTCACCTTGTGACCACTCACCTTGTGACCACTGACCTGCTGACCACTGATCTGTTGTGCCAGCTAAGCATCTTGTAACAATTGTAAAAGGGACATTCCTATCATATGTGATGTATGCTCTTTGTTCCAAGATGGTCTATAACCACGCTGTACATCCCACTTCTTTGATGCCCTTCCTTCCTTGGGGAAGGAAGGCCCCAGGCTATAGTTCTCAGATCTGGCTCATAATAAACTCACCCCAGTTTTGATTTATAGATTGATTGTGGATTATTTGCATCGACACTCTTCAGGTCAGCTGAGGGTGGGACACTCATTCCTTGCACAGTTGGAGGGCACAGATGTCTTATCTGTATTCTGGTCTTGCCCTGAGTGGGGTTCCAGGAAGTGTTTTGGATTTGGGTTGGAGATATGTAGTTCCCAACCAGGTTGTCCAGTATGACAGTCTCTTTTCTTAGTTAAACTGGTGGTGGCAGCTTTATTGTTGATTAATAAAGTATTTACTAAGAAATGGATCATCTTATTCTGTCAAGGCAGATTCCCGAGGCAGCACCAGGACTGATTAGTGCTTTTCAATGTTTGCACTATTGATTGCCTTTATCAGAATCACCAATATCCTCATTAGACTACATATTCCTGGGCTTTATTCAAGAATACCAAGGGTGTGTGATGTTATGATTTATAAGAAATATTTGGTGGTCATTCACATGACCAAAATATATTTCTTATATGTATTTGGTCTTTGTCTACAGTTCCTGGCTCACAGCTGCCAAAACCTTTGGAATTTCCTGAGTGATAAGAGCAACAGGAATATCTTTTGTCATAATATTTGGCCTCTTGTCCTCAGTTCCTGAAATAGCTTCAGAGCCATAAAGGTGAAATGGGTGTGGTGTTATTTGTAAGAATACCCTTTGCACCACAACTGGGTTTGTGTTAATCAGGTGACTTTTGGAAAGCAACTAAAGATGAGGACTGGTTGCCAGGGGAACCAACCATGAATAGAGGATTGGAACTCAGTCCCACACTGGGACTGGGAAGGGGAGAGGGCCTGGAGGTTGAATCAATTGCCAATGGCCAATGATTTAATCTATCATGTCTACGTAACGAGGCCTTTACAAAAACCCACAAAGACAGGGTTTGAAAGGCTTCTAGGTTGGTGAATACATGGAGATGTAGGGAGAGTGGCTCACCTGGAAAGGGCAGGGAAGCTCCACACCCTTTCCCCATACCTTGTCCTATGCATCTCTTCCTTCTGGCTGTTCTGGAGTTATATATTTTTATAATAAACCAGTAATCTAGTAAGTAAAAGGTTTCTCTGAGTTCTGTGAGCTACTCTAGCAAATTAATGAAACCCAACGAGGGGATTGTTGGAATCTCCAATCTATAGCCAGTCAGTGAGAGCACAGGTAATAACCTGGGCTTGCTACTGGCATCTGAAACGGGCAGAAGCAGTCTTGTAGGACTGAACCCTAAACCTACGGAATCTATTGCTATCTCTGTATAGATAGTTTCAGAATTGAGTTGAATTATAGGACACCCAGCTGGTGTTGAAGCATTGCTTGGTGGAATGAGAACCACCACTCTACACATAAGAATAGGTGACCAGAATCTTCAGAGTGTATCTTGAAAATATGGATTGTAAACAAACTCTCCAAGTGATTCTTATGCAGATTAACATTTGAGAACAGCTGAGACCCTGGTATGGGCTCATGATTCAAGATAGAGAACTCAAGAGATGTTGCTTTCTGAATAAAAACTTCCTCTGTTCACTTACAAAGGGGGCTTTCTAGAACCACACCCCTTTTAGTCTAAAAAACACAGGAAGTGTAGGAAATAAAGTCCTCACCACACACCTGCAGAGGGATAGGCAATGCTTACATCTTTCAGACAGGATGAAGGGACTTGAATGTTCAGCATCTTCCCAGTCATTGCTGGGAGACAGCTGGTGTGGCTATTGAAAATGCACCTGGAATGTTGGCAGCTGGAGAACCTTGCAAGTAGCAAGGATGTGACTATTCCAATACTTGGACTTCAAACTTTGGATTTGTGTGAATGTTTGTGAAATGAAATTCATTACCCTAAACATAAATCCTTAACTTTATTTTTTGTCCTTTTCATATCAGGGCATGCAGATATAAGCAAAATCTAGGAACCAGAAAAACAAAAAGTGCTGAAATATTACATAACTCTCTGCCCTCTTATGATTAAGCAGATTCACAGTATTCAAGCTCAGGAAATGTTTTCTGTCCATCAAAGAAACAAAGCCCTCTCCATCAAGGTAGTATCTAAACAGAAATTATTTTCAGCTTCTCAAACAGAAGCACACAAAGCAAAGAAACATACAACTCCGCTCTCCATGAAGCAGCAGCCAAGGTCTAATAATGAAAATGACAACTGAGTGGCTGTCGACACTGCCTTTTTCCCTGAGTTTGCCTGATAATTTTTTTTTCCATGAATGACTAACAGAGAGGAAGCTGCTGCAGCAAATAGGATTCAAAACCCCATTAATGTCGGTGACTCATCAGCTGGATTCTTTCCCCACATCTGAAAATGTCAGGAAATTAAAAAGGCACTGCAGCATCTCCAGGAGACAAGTCCCAAGTCAGAGCCATAACCACTTCTAAATATTCTTGGCCTCATTTAGAAATTGGCTGTCACCTGGGACATGGCCTGGTTTGTAGTCTCATCCATGGGAGCAGGACAGACTATCAATCTCACTGAGTAAATCACTGGGCCCACCTCCAGCAGAGCTGGAATTGTAAGGCTGGAAGTGTTGCTGCTTGTTATTAGATGGAGAGGGTGGGGCAACTATGTGTGTTTTGGGTACCTGTCTTGGCTTCCTTAAGAGCAAAGGAAAGAGGGCAGTAAGTGAAGACCAAAGCTACATGGACCCCTTGTTTCACTGAAAACATTTGTCTTATGCCTTGTATATGACATAGATAGACATGGATATTTAGAAACATTTGAATAATTGCATTTTGATTTTTAGTATTTTCCTGAAGATTTAATGCTAACAATTGGCTTCCCAGTCACTTGAAGCAAACCCTATAATCTTATTTTAATTCAGCCAGCTTTTTCAGCCTACTATATAAAGACCAGTCACTTTGTGTGTATAGGATGAGCAAGAATATATCTTTGGAAAATGAAATTTCAAGTCCTTATGGCAAACTGGAATGATAAAAATATCTAGAATGGTAACGTTCTTCATATGGTTGTTAGGTTCTTTGCTAAAGTGACTCTTGGCTATAATCCATTTCATAAGCTTATTTTTTGATTGGAGTCTCTACCATGAGCATAGATGACATGAATCATTAAGGGGAGTCTGTTTGAAAGGAAAACGATATGTGTAGAAACAATTGTACCAGGGCATGGTCTGTGGGTGTCAGGGAAAGCTCAGGGGAGTTTGTAGCATCTGAGCTGTACTTTGATGAAGAGGTAGCATGGGGGCCATGTGGAGATGCTGGGGAAAGCTCTCCTGGAGAGAGGGCAGGGAGAGAGGCTTAGATTTCAGACAACAATCAGGCTGAGAGGTTCCGTATCTAGTGGGGAAATGTAATTGGAATAGTGAGTTATGGAAAGCCTTGAAAGCTAAAGGGAGCAGTTGTATGTCATTTCACAGTCAATGCAAAGGCATTGAAAGTTTCCCATCAGGGATAAGAGGGTTCTTTTCTTTGTTCATTCATTTGACTGATATTTATTGAGCTTCTACTATGTTCATTAATTATAGGCATTGTTGGTGTAACAGTGAAAAAAATAAAGTCCCTGTTATCTTGGATTTGGGGGAGGGAGTAGAGGAGACAGATGAGAAGCAAAAGGAAAATGCACACAATGCAGCAGAGTAAAGAAGAGTACTATGTTAGATAGGATTGTGTTCATGGAAGCCCTTTTGGAGTTGAAGTCATTTTATCAAAGACCTGAAACAAGTGAGGAAGTTGGGGAATCCTATATGTCTTATGTGAGGCTTTTCCAACCAATGCTGTTACAGTCATTCCAGCAAACGCTAAGGTCCTGAGACAGGAATTCATTGTTGAGGAAAAACAAAAAAACTGGAATGGCTAGAATAGAATTAGAAAAATAAATAGAAAATGAGGTCAGAGACAATTAGGGGTCAGATTCCATTCTGCCATTTGATGGACTTTGGCTTTACTCTTAAAGAGATGGGAACAATTGGAGGATTTTGACTGCAAAAGCCAATACGTCTGAGTTGTTTCTAAACCATCCCTCTAGCTTGTCTCTTGAGAATAGATTTTAGAAAGACAAGGACAGGATCAGGAAGAGCAGTTACGAGGCTATTGCCATAATCCAAGAGAACGGTGATGGTAGTTTGGACCTGGGTAGCAGTGATGAAGGCGTTCGATAGTGGTAAGATGCTGGATATACTTTGAAGGTAGAGCCAACAAGAATTGCTGATAGATTGGATGGGGAAAGTGAGAGAAAGAAAAGGGTCAATAGTTACTCCAAAATTTTTGCCTTGAATAATAACCAAATGGGTGTAGTTGAGATAACTGAGTTAAGAAAAACTAGGCAAAGATAGCTTTGGGGAGATCAGGAATTTGGCCTGGGCATGTTGGGTACAAGAAGACTCCTGGCCACCCCAGTGGAGACATGGAGTAAGGAGCAGAGTATTTGAATCAGGAGTTCAGTGGTCAAGCAAGGACATTCGGGAGTTATCAGTGTACACGTGGCATTTCAAACATGAGTGTAGTGAGCTCACCTACGGACTTGAGAGAAGACGTAGAAGTTTCCAAAACTGAACTGGCAGTATTTCAAAGCTTAAAGGCCAACGATATGAGCACTATCCATCCATAGATCCTGAGAAGGAAAAATATTTAGGTAGGGGAGGAACCAAGAACAGAGTATGGTCCAAAACAATTCCTTGAGGAAGTTATCATTATTATAATCATCTCTTTGAGAAGTGGGCCCAGGGGCCGGCCGGGTGGCCTAGCCCTTAAGTTCGTGCACTCCGTTTTGGCGGCCCGGGTTTTGCAGGTTCTGATCCTGGATGTGGACGTATGCACCACTTATCAAGCCATACTGTGGCAGCATGTCCCATATAAAATAGAGGAAGATGGGGACGGATGTTAGCCCAGGGCCAATCTTCCTCAGCAAAAAAGAGGAGGATTGGCAACAGATGTTAGCTCAGGGGTTATCCTCCTCACAAAAAAACAAAACAAACAAAAAAAAGAAGTGGGCCCGAAGTCACATAGCTTGGAAGTGGCAGTGCCCATGGTCCTAACTATAATACTATTCTGTGTCTAATAAAGGGTTATCTGCATGTGGTGGAAACATACAGAAGCCTTTTGTTTTGTAACCAGGTTTTTGAGCTCCATAGTCAAAAGCTATGCCTGACTCATGAGTCTGCTCCACTATTGCTGGAAAGGAGGATACACAGGAATCCTGGTGCTGCATTGCATCAAGAAGGGAAGAACTCATCCTGAGGTTCCAGAATAAGATTTTAATAGTAAAATGCATTGCAGTATTATTATAGGTATATAACTAAATAGTCTGCTATTAATTGTTGGACAAATGAAAATGTTATAGTAGGAGACTAAAATTCATTTTATTCCAATTTGGACGATGAAGATATTGAGATGCTAATTATATTGGGGAGTGAATAAATACGGTGTCCTATTCTTATCATACAAAATACTTGTCTCCACGTCCTGTTTTTCCAACCAGCTGAGCTGTCTCCAGTTCTGGGCCTGCATTGCTGGACTCACTGAGTGACCTTTGGCAAGTCACTAAATGTCTGTGGGCTGCAGTTTACGCTTCTAAAAATAAGGGGTTCTGTAAGTGAGATCATTTTTAAGACCTCCTTCTCTCTGTAACATCCACATCTCACTATTTCTGGCAAATTTATCCCTGTATTGATTTCCTGCAACACAATATACAACTCCCCAATGCTGTCTGTCAAGCCCTGTATTACTTTAAAATATAAATGTTGAAGATATCAGCTCTGCATACAAAAAATTTAAATGCTTCAAGTCAGGTTGAACAATTTTAAACCTGATGTTCTTTCTAAATTTCGTTCTGGCCTTAGCTTTCCAGGCACAAGAAAATGCCAACCTCTCTTTGAAACTCTCACAACACTTTATCTTTGTCTCTCTCAGGACAAAGATTAAAAAAATTCTCTGCACCTACACACTTTAAGTATTTGCATTATGAAAGTGTGGCTGAATCTGCAATCTCCTCATGTCTTCCAAACCCAATGTATTAGTTTGCTAGGCCCGCCATAACAAAGTACCACAGACTGGGTGGCTTAAACAACAGGAATTCGTTTTATAGCAATTCTGGAGGCTAGAAGTCTGAGATCAAGATATTAACAGGGTTGGTTTCTTTTGAGGACTTTCTCCCTGGCTTATAGATGGTCGCCTTCTCCCTGTGTCTTCACATGGTTTTCCCTGCATAGGTCTGTGTCCTAATCTCCTCTTTTCATGAGGACACCAGTCATATTGGATTAAGGCACACTCTAATGACCTCATTTTAACTTAATTACCTCTTTTGATACCACCGTCTCCAAATATAGCCACATTCTGAAATCCTGGGGGTTAGGACTGCAATGTATAAATTTGGGGGGATATAGTTCAACCCATAAGACCGCAAAAGCATGAGTCTTTGATTTCCCACTTGATCATGTTTCTGTCTACCAGAATGCTAACCACTCAGTCTTCATCTCTGAGAAGTTGCTGACCCATAGGTAAGGTGGGACTCATAAATGACATTAGAAATAAAAAAATAATACACAGTAAAGGCCATATACAACAAATCCAACCAATATCATACTCAATGGAGAAAAACTGAAAGCTATCGCTTTAAGAACAGGAACAAGACGAAGACACCCACTTTCACCACTCTTATTCAACACAGTTTTGGAACTGCTAGTGAAAGCAACTAGGCAGGAAAAAGAAAGAAAAGGGATCCAAACTGGAAAGAAAGAAAACTGTCACTATTCGCAGATGACATACTTCTCTATATAGAAAACCCTAAAGAATCTACCAAAAAACTATTAGAAATAATAAATGAATACAGTAAAGTTGCAGCGTACAAAATCAACATAGAAAAATCAGTTGCATTTCTATACACTAACAATGAAATGGCAGAAAGAAAAATCAAGAATACAATCCCATTTACAATTGCAACAAAAAGAATAAAATATCTAGGAATAAATTTAACCAAGGAGGTGAAAGAACTCTACACTGAAAACTATAAAACATTGTTGAAAGAAATTGAAGAAGACTCAAAGAATGAAAAGATATTCCATGCTCATGGATTAGAAGAATTAACATATTACCTAGATCAATGTACAGATTCAGTACAATCCCTATCAGAGTCTCAATGTCATTTTTCACAGAAATAGAACGAAGAATCCTAAAATTTATGTGGAACAACAAAAGGCCCTGAATAGCTAGAGTAATACTGAGGAAAAAGAACAAAGCTGGAGGTATCACACTCCCTGACTTCAAAGTATACTACAAAGCTATAGTAAATGAAACAGCATGGTACTTGCAGAAAGACACACAGATCAAGAGAACAGAATCAAGAGCCCAGAAATAAACCCACATTTATGGACAGCTACTGTTTGACAAAGGAGCCAAGAACATACAATGGTTCTACACTGAGGAAAATCTCTTCAATAAATGGTGTTGGGAAAACTGGACAGCCACATGCAAAACAATGAAAGCAGACCATTATCTTATACCACACACAAAAATTAACTCAAAATGGATTAAAGACTTGAATATAAGACCTGAAACCATAAAACTCCTAGAATAAAACACAGGCAGTAGGCTCTTTGACGCTAGTCTTAGCATTATCTTTTTAAATATGTCTTCTCAAGCAGGGAAATAAAAGAAAAAAAAAAACATTTCTCAGAAAATTAAAAATACAACTACCCTGTGATCCAGCTATTCCACTTCTGGGTATTTGCCCAAAGAACATGAAAACATGAATGTGTCAAGATATTTGCACCCCTATGTTCATTGCAGCATTATTCACAATAGCTAATACTTGGAAACAACCTAAGTGGCCATCAATGGATGAATGGATAAAGAAGATGTGGTATACATACACAGTGGAATACTATTCAACCATAAAAAGAAAGATGAAATCTTGCCATTCGCAACAACATGGATGGATCTTGAGGGTATTATGCTAAGAAAAATGTCAGACAGAGAAAGCCAAATACTGTATGATTTCACTCATATGTGGCAGATAAAACAACAGTAGCAATAACAAACAGACATGTAGTTACAGAGATTAGATTGGTGGTCACCAGAGTGGGAGGGGCATGAGGGATGGCAAAAGGGGTAAAGGAACACATTTGTATGGTGATGGATGGAAACTGGACTTTTGGTGGTGAACATGATGTAGTCCATACAGAAGTCGAAATATAATGATGTACACCTGAATTTTATATAACGTTATAAACCAATGTGACTTCAATTAAATAAATAAACAAAAAGAAACAAATGAAGACATAAAAATGGATCTTTACAGTTAAGTTAGTACCCATACCCATCTGCCAAGATGTGTTTCACTCTGACTTCTGGTCTTTACAGAGTTTTGTGGCTCTAACCTAAAAGCAGATGGTGTGTTTTTGTTTTTTGTTGTGAGGAAGATCGCCCTGAGCTGACATCCATGCTAATCCTCCTCTCTTTTTTTGCTGAGGAAGACCGGCTCTGAGCTAACATCTATTGCCAATCCTCCTCCTTTTTTTCCCCCAAAGCCCAGTAGATAGTTGTATGTCATAGTCGCACATCCTTCTAGTTGCTGTATGTGGGGCGGGGCCTCAGCATGGCCGGAGAAGCGGTGCATCCGTGCGCGCCCGGGACCCGAACCCGGGCCGCCAGTAGCGGAGCACGCGCACTTAACCGCTGAGCCACGGGGCCGGCCCCACATGGTGTGTTTTTGATGAGAAAAATCATGGTCTGCCGTAGGGCATCATTTTGCCGTGAATGGGGTTCTGTTGCTTTCAAATACAGCATTTCATTTGCTCTTTTAGAAGTACATTACCATGCAATTTACCTGATGCTTAAAGATAAATGCATAAAAATGCACGGCCCTTTTCATACCTTGTGAAATCCATGATTCATTCAATGGGGTATTTAATTTCTGATAATCAACCTGAAAGAAAGCAGAATATGTTGCCTTAAAAAATTGTGTTTCCATGAAAAACCCATTATAGCTCTCCCATCTGAAATTCTCTAAAATATTTTTGAGACTCTTAGGCAACCTTAAGCCGAGGAAACGGTTGAGAAAAGAACTTCCATATTTTGAATGACAGGTGTCATTTGAATGGCGTTTGGGGTACAGCAAACGAGTGTGGTGTATTCATATTTCAATTTAGGTCCTATTCTTGGAGCTAGAAGACCAGAGCTGAAGTTGCAGCTAGGCTCAGACCTTAGAAAATTAGCTGAGTCACTTTGGAGTCTTAATTCCTGAAATCAGCAATTAGTGTGATGATTTCTGCCGTTCCTACCTCTTGAATGGTGTGAATAACAAAGTGGTACAATCTGTTTTCACTTATGAGTTTATAAGTTTGCTGGTCCGCTGATCTCATCTAGGCTTGCTCATGTGTCTGTGGTCAGCTGTTACAGGTCTAGGAGAGCCTCAGCTGGGCAACTCAGCTCTGTTCCACGTGTTATCTCAGCCTCCTTGCTCAGACAAACGCAGAGGAGCAAGAGAGAGGACAGACAATGCAAGGTCTTGGGAGGCCTTGGCTCAGAACTGGCACCTCATCACCTTCTTTCACATTCTATTGGCCAAACAAGGTAAAAGCCAGCCCAGATCCTCCAGCCATGCTATATTGATGATCTCAACTCTAACTTGTACCCTAACACTACCCCTTCCTGGGCATGATCACTTTCTCTTCTGGTTGCATCCTCTGTGTCACTTCCACCTGCCAAAATTCAAACCCAAATATGGTTCCTCCCCTTCCACTACATCACTTCCCCTTCCTTACCCCTCCCATTATCTCCACAGCCCCCTGCTCCCTCCCATACCCCTCCCACTTGCTCTGGGGCGGAGGAATAGGAGAAAAGACTCCAGCTCTTGATTGGAGGAACTTCAAAGGCATCTGGCAAGGGGCATGGACACAGGGAGGAATGAGAACTGGGGCAATTTTTGCAAACAATCTACCACAGAGAATAATTAAACAGACCCAATTTTCCATATGATTTATGACCACTATTTTTCTTACAACCTCTATGTACATAGTAAAATTATTTTCCATGATTTGAGTCTAGTTTCTTGCCCTTTTAGATTTGGAAATCAAGCAGAAAATCTTTTTACTCTAAAAAGTTGCTATTTGGTGTTTTCTGTCACTTCTAATTGAAAAGATACTGCATTTTAAAAAATTGTAAATTTTGGAATGACCCAGGGGAAATTTTTAAAGTTCCATTAGGAGCTACATGGGACATGCTCCACAGTTGCAATATAAAGCACAGTGGAAAGTGTACACTTCATTCTTTCTCTTCTTGGGAATGCCATTATTATTTCCATTTCATTGTTTTCAAGGTGACTGAAAATGGTCAATTTGATATTCCTCTATAGTAAACATACTAAGTGGAAAATTTCAAGTTGAGCCATTTCTCTTGCTTGATAACATGATTTATATTGTAAGTCATTGATAGTAAATGAACTGCTTAGACTGTTAAACCAGAAGATCACAGAATATATGTATTTGTCACATATGATTTAAATCTCAACTTTTTTCAACGAGCTCCTGGTTATTTATAAGGAAATGAATATATATTAAGTCTTTTAAATAATCATAGAAACATGAAGAGGAGGCAAAATATTAAAAAGTCTGAGCCAATAGAATTACTGTAAGTTAGCATTAAATTAGGCTTCATGTTTCATAATTAGAAAGGAACATAATTAGAAAAGAACAATATTCCAACTTTCTAGGTTGGGAAAGTTTATTTATTCTGTAGAGCAGTGATCCAAGGGTTAATAACACAGTAGTGTCCCGAGTAATTTGCTGTTAATAACTGTTAAATTTGTTGAATTATTTCCTTTTAAAAATATAGATAGGAAGGATTTACTTTCACCCACTTACTTTCTTGAGTCGGAAAGAAAGGCATGTGTGTACAATTAGGTTGCTATTATTTATCTATCCAAGTTTGGCTACACGTAAAATTTAAAAGCCATCTGATGTAAGTATCAGAGTGGTGGAAAGATTGAAAGCTGCTACTCCAAATGGTGGAGATTCTTTGCCCATGACCAGTTAATGAATATTGGTTCTTTGCATTAATTTAAAATCTTGGGAGAATATCATGAACTTTTAGAATGTCACAGCTGTACAGAGATCACATATAAGGTCAGCAGCAGATAGACTGGTGATATCACCACCACCTGGAATAGAACACTTTTTTTAAAAAAATAAACTTTTTGGTTCACAGCAAAATTAAGAGGAAGGTACAGAGGTTTCCCATATATCCCATGCAGGATGTACCACAGTTGATCCATCACCTACTTAAGGATATCTTAGTTGATTCCAAGTTTTGGCAATTGTGAATAAAAATGCAGATTTTTGTGTGGACATAAGTTTTTGACTACTTTAGACATCCTTGTCTTGTTCTTTCCAATCTTAGTGGGAAAGCTTTGAGTTTCTCACCATTAAGTATGATGTTCACTGTACATTTTTTGTAGACATTCTTTATCAAGTTGAGAAAGTTCTTCTCTACTCCTAGTTTACAGAGAATATTTATCATGAATGAGTGTTGGATTTTGTTAAATACTTCCTCTACATTTATTGATAAGATTATGTGATATTTCTTCTTTAGCCTGTTGATGTGATTAATTACATTAATTTACTTTTAAACGTTGAACCAGCCTTGCATACCTGGGATAAATTCCTCTTGGTCACGATATGTAATTCTTCTAATACATTGTTGAATTTGCTAATATTTTGTTGAGGATTTTGCATTTATGTCCATGCGAGATTTTAGTATGTAGTATTCCTACAATATTTTTGTCTGGTTTTGGTATTAAAACAATGCTGGCCTCATACCTAACTCATTTGAATTAGGAAGTATCCTCTCTGCTTCTATCTTCAGGAAGAGATTTTAAAGAATTGGTATAATTTCTTCTGTACATGTTAGATAGAATTCACCAGTGAACTCATGTGAGCCTGGTACTTTCTCTTCTGAAATGTTATTAATTATTGATACAATTTCTTTAATAGATATAGGCCTATTCATATTGTCTATTTCTTCTTGTGTGAGTTTTGGCAGATTGTGTCTTTTAAGAAATTGGTCTGTTTCATCTAGGTTATCCAATTTGTGAGCCTAGAGGCATTCATAGTATTCCTTTATTATCCTTTAACGTGCGTGAGATCCATAGCAATGTCCTCTCTCTCATTTCTGATTTTAGTAATTTATATCCTTTTCCTTTTTTTCTTTGTTGGACTGGCTAGAAGCTTAATGATTTTATTGATCTTTTCAAAGAACCAGATTGTGGTCTCATTGATTTTCTCTGTTGATTTCCTGTTTCCAATTTCATTGATTTCTGCTCTAATTTTTATTACTTATCTTCTGCTTACTTTGGATTTAATTTGCTGTTCTTTTTCTAGTTTCCTAAAGTGGAAACAAATTATTTCTTTTAGATCTTTTCTCTTTTCTAATATATACATTCAATTCTGTAAATTTTCCTCTAAACCCTGCTTTTGCTACATCCCACAAAGTTTGATAAGTTGTGTTTTCATTTTTATTTAGTTCAAAATATTTTTAAATTTTTCTTGAGATTTCTTATTTGACTCACATGTTGCTTAAGTATATTGTTTAGTCTCCAAGTGTTTTGGGATTTTCCAGCTATCTTTTTGTTATTGATTTCTAGTTTAATTCCATTGTGGTCTGACAGTACACACTGTATGCTTTCCATTTTTGAAATTTGTTGAGGTGTGTTTTATGGCCCAGAATGTGGTCTATCTTGGTGACTATTCCATATGAACTTGGGAAGAATATGTACTCTGCTGTTGTTGGATGGAGTAGTCCATACATATCCATTATATCCAGTTGATTGATAGCGTTGTTGAGTTCAACTATGTCCATATTGACTTTCTGCCTGCTGGATCTGTCCATTTATGATAGAAAGGATGTTGAAGTCTCCAGCTATAATAGTGGATTCATTTACTTCTTGCAGTTCTATCAGTTTTTGTGTCATGTGTTTTGATGATCTGTTTTAGGTTCATACACATTGGAAGTTGCTATGTCTTCTTGGAAAATAGACTTCTTGATCATTATGTAATGTCCTCTTTATCCCTGATAACTTTCCTTATTCTGAAGTCTGCTCTGTCTGAAATTAATATAGCTGCTCTCACTTTCTTTTGATTAGTATTAGCATAGTATATCTTTCTCCATCCATTTACTTTTAGTTTATATGTGTCTTTATATTTAAAGTGATTTTCTTGTAGGGAGTTTCTTATAAAGTGGTATGTCTTAAGACACAGTGTTGAGTCTTGTTTTTGAACCATTCTTGATGCATTTAGCCCATTGAGGTTCAAAGTTATTATTAATATAGTTGGATTAATATCTTCCATATTTGTTACTGTTTTCTATTTGTTGCACTTGTTCTTTGTTCCTATTTTTGTTTTCCACACCTTTTCTGCTTTTTGTAGCTTTGATTGAGCATTATATATGATTCCATTTTCTCTCCTTTCTTAGCATATTAGTTATACTTTTTTTTTTTACTTTTTCTAGTGGTTTTTCTAGAATTTACAATATACATTTAAAACTAATCCAAGTCCACTTTCAAGTAATATTATACTGTTTCATGAGTAGAGTGAGTACCTTGTAATGCATTGTTGCTATTGTTATTTTGAACAAACTGTTATCTCTTAGACCAATTAAGAATAGAAGAAATAAAAGCTTTTATTTTACCTTCACTTCTTCCTTCTTCAATGCTGTTCTTTTCTTTATGTACATCTAAGTTTCTGACCTATATCATTTTTCTTCTTTCTAAAAACTTCTTTCAACATTTCTTGCAAGGGCACTTGTACTGGCAACAAATACTCTCACTTTTGTTTATTGCAGTAAGATTGGTTTATAACATTGTAAAAGTTTCAGGTGTACATCATTGTACTTCTATTTCTGCATGGACTACATCATGTTCACCACCAAAATACTAATTACAACCCATCACCACACACATGTACCGAAATATCCCTTTCACCCTCCTCCCTCCCCTCTTCCCCTCTGGTAACCACCAATCCAATCTCTGTCCCTATGTGTTTGTTTATTGTTGTTATTATCTACTACTTAATGAAGGAAATCATACGGTATTTGACCTTCTCCCTCTGACTTATTTCACTTTGCATTATACCCTCAATGTCCATCCATGTTGTCACAAATGGCTGGATTTCGTCGTTTCTTATGGCTGAGTAGTATTCCATTGTGTATATATACCACAGCTTCTTTATCCATTCGTCCCTTGATGGGCACTTAGGTTGCTTCCAAGTCTTGGCTATTGTGAATAAGGCTGCAATGAACACAGGGGTGCATGTACCTCTGCAAATTGGTGTTTTCAAGTTCTTTGGATAAATACCCAGCAGTGGAATAGCTGGATCATATGGTAGTTCTATCCTTGATTTTTTGAGGAATCTCCATACTGTTTTCCATAGTGGCTGCACCAGTTTGCACTCCCACCAGCAGTGTATGAGAGTTCCCTTCTCTCCACATCCTCTCCAACACATGTTGTTTCCTGTCTTGTTAATTATAGCCATTCTGACGGGCATGAGGTGATATCTCATTGTAGTTTTGATTTGCATTTCCCTGATAGTTAGTGATTTTGAACATCTTTTTATGTGTCTGTTGGCCATCTGTATATCTTCTTTGGAGAAATGTCTGTTCAGGTCTTTTGCCCATTTTTAAATTGGGTTGGTAGTTTTTTTGTTGTTGAGATGCATGAGATCTTTATATATTTTGGAGATTAAGCCCTTATCAGATGTATGGTTTGCAAATATCTTCTCCCAATTATTAGGTTGTCTTTTCGTTTTGTTGATGGTTTCCTTTGCTGTGCAGAAGCTTTTTAGTTTGATGTAGTCCCATTTGTTTATTTTTTCTATTGTTTCTCTTGCTCGGTCAGATGTGGTGTTTGAAAAGATGTTGCTAAGACCGATGTCGAAGAGCGTACTGCCTATGTTTTCTTCTAGAACTTTCACAGTTTCAGGTCTTACATTCAAGTCTTTAATCCATTTGGAGTTAATTTTTGTGTATGGTGTAAGGTAAGGATCTACTTTCATTTTTTTGCATATGGCTATCCAGTTTTCCCAACACCATTTGTTGAAGAGACTTTCTTTTCCCCATTGTATGTTCTTGGCTCCTTTGTCAAAGATTAACTGTCCATAGATGTGTGGGTTTATTTCTGGGCTTTCGATTCTATTCCATTGATCTGTGTGTCTGTTTTTGTGCCAGTACCATGCTGTTTTGGTTACTATAGCTTTGTAGTATATTTTGAAATCAGGGAGTGTGATACCTCCAGCTTTGTTCTTTTTTCTCAGATTTCCTTTAGCTATTCGGGGTCTTTTGTTGTTCCATATAAATTTTAGGATTCTTTGTTCTATTTCTGTGAAAAATGTTGTTGGAACTTTGATAGGGATTGCATTGAATCTATAGATGGCTTTAGGAAGTATGGACATCTTAACTATGTTAATTCTTCCAATCCAAGAGCACGGAATATCTTTCCATTTCTTTGTGTCTTCTTCAATTTCTTTCAGAAATGTTTTATAGTTTTCGGTGTACAGATCTTTCACCTCTTTGGTTAAGTTTATTCCTAGGTATTTTATTCTTTTTGTTGCAATTGTAAATGGGATGGTATTCTGAATTTCTCTTTCTGCTACTTCATTGTTAGTGTACAGAAATGCAACTGATTTTTGTATGTTGATTTTGTATCCTGCAACTTTACCATATTGGTTTATTACTTCTAAAAGTTTTCTGGTGGATTCTTTAGGGTTTTCTATATATAAAATCATGTCATCTGCAAATAGTGACAGTTTCACTTCTTCCTTTCCAATTTGGATCCCTTTTATTTCTTTCTCTTGCCTGATTGCTCTGGCTAGGACTTCCAATACTATGTTAAATAGGAGTGGTGACAGTGGGCATCCTTGTCTGGTTCCTGTTCTTAGAGGGATAGCTTTCAGTTTTTCACCATTGAGGATGATATTAGCTGTGGGTTTCTCATATATGGTCTTTATTATGTTGAGGTTCTTTTCTTCTATACCCATTTTATTCAGAGTTTTTATCATAAATGGATGCTGGATCTTGTCAAATGCTTTCTCTGCATCTATTGAGATGATCATGTGATTTTTATTCTTCATTTTATTAATGTGGTGTATTACGTTGATTGATTTGCGAATGTTAAACCATCCCTGCATCCCTGGAATAAATCCCACTTGATCATGGTGTATAATCTTTTTAACGTATTGTTGTATGCGATTTGCTAGTATTTTGTTGAGGATTTTGGCATCGATGTTCATCAGTGATATTGGCCTGTAATTTTCTTTTTTTTTCTGTTGTCCTTGTCTGGTTTTGGTATCAGGGTAATGTCAGCTTCGTAGAATGAGTTAGGGAGCTTCCCCCCCTCCTCAATTTTTTGGAAGAGTTTGAGAAGGATAGGTATTAAGTCTTCTTTGAATGTTTGGTAGAATTCAACAGGGAAGCCGTCTGGTCCTGGACTTTTGTTTTTGGGGAGGTTTTTGATTACTGTTTCGATCTCCTTACTGGTGATTGGTCTATTCAAATTCTCTATTTCTCCTTGATCCAGTTTTGGAAGGTTGTATGATTCCAAGAATTTATCCATTTCTTCCAGATTGTCGAATTGGTTGGCATATAGTTTTTCATAGTATTCTCTTATAATCTTTTGTATTTCTGAGGTGTCTGTTGTAACCTCTCCTCTTTCATTTCTGATTTTACTTATTTGTGCCTTCTCTCTTTTTTTCTTGGTGAGTCTAGCTAAAGGTTTGTCAATTTTGTTGATCTTTTCAAAGAACCAGCTTTTGGTTTTATTAATTTTTTCAATTTTTTTTGGTCTCTATTTCATTTATTTCTGCTCTGATTTTTATTATTTCCCTTCTTCTACTGATTTTGGGCTTTGTTTGTTCTTCTTTTTCCAGTTCCTTTAGGTGCATTGTTAGATTGTTTATTTGAGATTTTTCTTGTTTGTTGAGATAGGCCTGTATCGCTATAAACTTCCCTCTTAGAACCACTTTTGCTGTATCCCATAAATTCTGGCATGTCGTATTTTCATTTTCATTTGTCTCCAGGTATTTTTTGATTTCTTCTTTGATTTCTTCGTTAACCCAGTTGTTGTTCAGTAGCATTTTGTTTAATCTCCATGTATTTGTGGCTTTTCTGATTTTCTTCCTATAGTTGATTTCTAGTTTCATACCGTTGTGGTCAGAAAAGATGCTTGGTATTATTTCAATCTTCTTAAATTTATGGAGACTTGTTTTGTGGCCTAATATGTGATCAATCCTGGAGAATGTTCCATGTGCATTTGAAAAGAACGTGTATTCTTCGGTTTTTGGATGGAATGCTCTGTATATATCTACTAGGTCCATCTGTTCTAGTGTGTCGTTTAAGGCCAATGTTTCCTTATTGATCTTCTGTTTGGATGATCTATCCGTTGGTGTAAGTGGAGTGTTAAAGTCCCCTACTATTATTGTGTTACTGTCTATTTCTGTTTTTATGTCTGTTAATAATTGCTTTATATATTTAGGTGCACCTACATTGGGTGCGTAGATATTTACAAGTGTTATATCCTCTTGTTGGATTGTTCCCTTGATCATTATGTAATGCCCTTCTTTGTCTCTTTTTACAGTTTTTGTTTTAAAGTCTATTTTGTCTGATATGAGTACTGCTACCCCAGCTTTCTTTTCATTGCCATTTGCGTGGAGTATCTTTTTCCATCCCTTCACTTTCAGTTTGTGAGTGTCTTTAGGTCTGAAGTGTGTCTCTTGTATGCAGCATATATATGGGTCTTGTTTTTTTATCCAGTCAGTCACCCTATGTCTTTTAATTGGAGCATTTAGTCCATTGACGTTTAAAGTAGCTATTGATAAGTATGTACTTACTGCCATTTTTTAACTTTTTTTTTTTTCCCCTCAGTGTTTTAGTAGTCCTTCTCTGTTCCTTACTTCTTCTATACAGAATTGATGGTCACTTTAGTTTGACCTCTGTCTGAAAGCTGTACTCTTTAACTACCCTCCTCCCTCCTTTTATGTTTTTGATATCATATCTAACCTCTTTTTTGTGCATTTGTGTCCATTAGGTTCTAATCGTGGTAATAGATAATTTTTCCTATTTGTGGTCTTCTCTTTTCCCCTTAAATCAGTCCCTTTAACATTTCTTGTAACACTGGTTTCTTGGTGACAAACTCCTTTAATTTTTGCTTATCTGGGAAAATTTTGATCTCTCCTTCCATTTTGAACGATAACCTTGCTGGGTAGAGTATTCTTGGCTGTAAGTTTTTTCCTTTTAGCACTTTAAATATATCATGCCATTCTCTTCTAGCCTGTAAGGTTTCTGCTGAGAAGTCAGCTGATAGCCTTATGGGGTTTCCTTTGTATGTAACTTGACATTCTCTTGCGGCTTTTAGGATTCTCTCTTTATCTTTAATTCTGGACATTTTGATTATGATGTGTCTTGGTGTGGGCCTCTTTGGGTTTATCTTGTTTGGGGCTCTCTGTGCTTCCTGTACCTGGATGTCTGTTTCCTTCCTTAGGTTAGGGAAGTTTTCATCTATTATTTCTTGAAATAGATTCTCTGCCCCCTTGTCTTGCTCTTCTTTTTCCGGGACACCTATAACACAGATGTTAGTGCGCTTGATGTTGTCCCAGAGGTCCCTTAGACTGTCCTCACTCTTTTGAATTCTTTTCTCTTTTACCTGTTCACCTTGGGTAATTTCTTCTAGTCTTTCTTCCAGCTCACAGATCCGTTCTTCTGTATCCTCTACTCTGCTTTTGAGTCCCTCTAATGAATTTTTCATTTCCAGTATTGTATTCTTCATTTCTGATTGGTTCTTTTTTATATCTTCCATTTCTTTGTTGACATTCTCACTGAGTTCATCTATTCTTCTCCCCAGATCAGTGAGCATCCTTAACACTCTTAGTTTGAACTCTCTGTCGGGTAGGTTGCTCATTTCTGTTTCACTTAGTTCCTTTTCTAGGGTTTTGTCCTGTTCCCTTACTTGGAATGTATTCTTTTGCCTCCTCATTTTGCCTCTTTCCCTGTGCTTGTGTCTACGTATTAGGTAGGTCAGCTACGTCTCCTGCTCTTGGATAGGTGACCTTATGTAAGTGATGCCTTAGGAGGCTTCCAGTGTGCTTCCCTCAGTTCTCAATGTTCCAGGGGTGGCCCCTATGTGGGCTACGTGTGTCCTTCTATTGTGGCCTGTTAGCTCTCCCTATAGGCACCCAGGGAGGCTGAGTTATGCTCCTGGCCAGCTGTTGTAATGCTCAGCCGCTTGTAGTTGTTGTGGGCCCTTCAGTCTCTTTATCAGGTGTGGGGAGCCCCAGCACAGTTGGCTGTAAGTTCTAATACCACATTTGTGTTGCAGTATTTCTTTTAAGCGAGTAGGCCCCCAGTGTGGCAGGTTGTTAGGCTCAGGGCCTTCCAATTGCTGTAAACCTCTAGCCTATTAGGTCTCTTGTCAGCTCTCTGAGGATTGCAGCTGGGTGGGGCTGGCCTCAGGCACAGGAGCACCCAATTGTTTCAGGCTTTGGAAGGTGGGGCAAACCTCCTATGTGGGTCTTTGAGAAGCACAAGTCTTCTGCAGCTGACAAGCCCTGTTGCCCACAGGTCCACACACACAGTCAACACAGTCCTGCCCCGTGTGAGCGCCCCGACCTCCCCAAGCGGACCCAGTCTCTCCATGACGGGAGCCCCACACACTCCGCCACCACCCCACATTCTCCACCCGCTCCTTGTGCACACCCTGTCCCGCTCAAGTCGGCTCAGTTGCCAGGCTGCAGAGAATCCAGTCACCAATCTATTCAGGCCCACACGTTGCCTGAGGGCTTGTTGTTGGGTGGGGCCAGTCTCTAGGGTGGGCTGCCTGCCCTGGCTGAGCTGGATTAAATCGGTGCTCTAGCGGGTGGAGCAGACCTTGGGCTAGCAGGCCTCAGGGAGAACTCCAATGGCATCTGTGTCAGCACGCTTGCACCAGGCCACAACAATGGCCGCCGCCAATGTCCCAGTCCCTGGAGAGGTCTCACCCCTCACCGAGATGCACTCAGGGCCTATTAGGTGAGTCTCTTGTCACCTAAGTACTGTGCACCTTTCTTTCTGGTGATTTTAGGATGCTTTCTGGAACGGGTGAGTTTGTGCGTGGGCCCTTTAAGAGCCAGTTTTAGTTTCTTTGTGAACCGGGTTTTCTGGGGGTGCTCCCCAATGCTTTAGCAGCAGGCACAGTCAGATATTATGCCGCTGGTCTCGATTGTGCTGGGTCCACAAAATGCCCACAGCGGGGGCGCTCCCGGCTCAGGGCCCCGCGCCTCCAGGGAGGCTGCTACCTGTGAGCTGCTCCCGGCGGCCATGACGCTGGCGGCTTGTGAAGGCGGCGTTTTTCCTCTCCAGAAGGGAGTCTCTGCCTCTTCCACCTCAGCTAGGATTGTCCATTGTTGCAGGAGGTCCTCTCATCCAGTTTTCAGTTCTGTCTCAGGGGTAATTTTTCCACGAGTAGTTGTAAATTGGCTGTGTCCACGGGAGGAGGTGAGTTCAGAGTCTGCCTACGCCGCCATCTTGACTCCGCCCTCCAGATGTCCTCTCACTTTTGGATTGTCTGAGAAAGTCTTCGTTTCTCCCGCACTTCTGAAGGATTTCACAAGATACATAATTCTAGGTTGATTGGTATTTTTCTCTCAACTCTTTAGATATTTCACTTTCCTCTCTTCTTGCTTGCATGGTTTCTGAGAATAAGTTGGACGTATTTGTTATCTTTGTTCCTCTATAGATAAGGTGTTTTTTTCCTCTGGCTTCTTTCAGAATTTTTCTTAATCTTTGATTTTCTGTAGTTTGAAAATGATATGGCTAGGTATAGCTTTTTTGGCATTTATCCTGCTTGGTGTTCTCTGAGCTTCCTGGAACTGTGGTTTGGTGTTTGACATTAATTTGGAGAAATTCTCAGTCCTCATTGTTACTAATATTTCTCCTGTACCTTTTTCTCTTTCTTTTCCTTCTTGTATTCCCATTATGTGTATGTTGCACCTTTTGTAGTTGTTCCACAGTTCTTGAATATTCGGTTTGTTTTTTCAATCTTTTTTCTCTATGCTTTTCAGTTTTGGAGGTTTCTGTTGAGATATCCTCAAGCGCAGAGATTTTTCCTCAGCTGTGTCCAGTCTACTAACAAGCCCATCAAAGGTGCTCTTCACTCCTGTAACAGTATTTTTGATCTCTAGCATTCCTTTTTAATTCTTTCTTAGAATTTCCATCCTTCTGCTTACATTGCCCATTTGTTCTTGCATG
Organism: Diceros bicornis minor; assembly: GCF_020826845.1. NCBI lineage: Eukaryota > Metazoa > Chordata > Mammalia > Perissodactyla > Rhinocerotidae > Diceros > Diceros bicornis. The sequence continues at coordinate 13,231,447 of NC_080776.1, read as the reverse complement.
CTGTCTACTTTATCCATTAGAGCCCTTGGCATATTAACCAGTTTTTATAAATTCCCAGTCTGACAATTCCAACATCTCTACCTTATCTGGGTCTGGTTCTGATGGTTTTGCTGTCTCTTCAAACTGCTTTTTGCCTTTTAATACATCTTATATCTTGTTCCTTGGTAGCTGGACGTGATGTACCAAGTAAAAAGAACTACTGAAAATAGGCCTTTAGTAATGTAGTGGTAAAGTGTGGGGGAGGGGAAGTATTCTATAGTCCTATGATTAGGTCTTAGTCTTTTAGCAAACCTGTGTGCCTCTGGACTGTGCACTTCACACGTGCATCTCAGTTACCCCTCCCTCTTAGGCAGGACAGGCTGGCTAGAGTGGGGCTGAACTTGGGTATTTCCCTTCTCTAACATGGAAGACTAGAGGGAGCTAGAATTTGGTATTCCCCCTCCTCACATGGAAGGCTAGAGCCAGCTGGAATTGAATATTTCTCTTTCCCCAGGTCAGTTAGGCGCCAATAAAAACTCAGTAGTTAAGGCTCTGATTAAATAGGTTTCTCCTGAAGGCAGACCTCGGTAGAAGAACAGAATGCTCTAGCGTATTTCAAAATTGTTCCTCTTCCTCTCCCACTGATGGGAGTCTGAGAGGATTTTTCTTCAATATTTACTGTGAGAACCTGGTAGAGCTCCAGGAGGTAAAATTTACAAAAATGTGGAGTCCCCTTGATGACTGGGTCCCCTTAAAGTTTTTATCTGTTAGACTTGTCCACACTGAGCCGCCAGCAATTCATCAATTACCGTTTAGGTTTCTTTCCCTCAGCGCTGGTTCCTGTGGAGGTTTCAGCTAGTGGGTTTCTGCTCCAGTAACTTGTGGTTCTTTGCATTTGACCGTGAGTCACTCCATTTCTGGAGGCAGTTGTTTGCCCTGTGACCCGTTTTTCTTCCTGATCTAAGAAGAGTTGCTGATTTTTCAGTTTGTTCTGCTTTTTACTTGTTGTTAGGACAGAGCAGCTACTTCTAAGCTTTTTACACGCCAGACCAGAAGCCGGAATAAAGCACTTTTCACAAGAGTTTCCTGCCCGTTATTTCACCTGAGCCTCGCAAGTTCATAAACATTTTAGGAAGGTATTGCCATCATTTTACTGAAGAACGATAACGACCCAGAGAGATAGAATACCTTGCAGAAGGTAATACTGTCCCTCAGTCTTTCAGGCATGGAAACAAGTCTGACTATTCGGCTCAGGAAATTTCTGGACTGCTCTGACTTACCTGAATTTACCTTGGTGGAGACCAGAGCCCATCATCTGTAGTTCTTCTTGATTGGATCAAATCAACCTTGGGATGAGAGAGTCTTTTACACCATTTTAAACTGTGAGCCACGGGGCCGCCCCCGTGGCGTAGCGGTTAGGCGCATGCGCTCCGCTGCTGGCGGCCTGGGTCCCGATCCTGGGCGCGCGCTGGCGCACCTCGTGTTCCACATGAAGCGGAGGAAGTTCAGCTGGATGTTAGCCCAGGGCCAGCCTTCCTGAGCAAAAGAGGAGGATTGGCAGATGTTAGCTCAGGGCTGATCTTCCTCTCACACACACGCACAGAATGCTGTGAGCCATAAGCTGCTTCTGTCAGCAGCAGCTGGCCATGGTGCAGATCCTCACGGCCCAGACTGTCTCTCTGCCCCGTGCATTGAACCATTTGTGCAAATGCCACTAGAGATGTCCCGAGGAGATGCCAAGACAACGGGAAGAGATAAGATCTTTCTCCCAAATGCTCAGCCTTGCCAAAGTAACTGACTCTAAGAGGTGGCTAATAATTAAAAGGGACACCTTTCATGTCACTATGTGTCCAGATACATTGACACCTCCTTGCTGAGATGTCCTTAGCCTGGAAGAGACTAGAGTACAAAAAACTATGGTTTCTCTATCTTGTTTTTTCTAATGATTCACTGGTCAGATAATTATTGGATTTCAAACATTTTTAAAGCCTGACATGAAAAACTTCATTTAAAGCAACAGAAAGCAGATGGTGTTCATGCACAAGAGAACAAGCTCAGAGTTATACACAGCTGTATTCCTTTCTCTAGAATTTGATTATGTCTGTGATTCATTTTTAAAATGACACATCCTTAACATCATGGTGTAACACCAAGCTTTTGGCAACAACGAAGCTGTTCTTTGTCTTGGAAACAATGCTGCCTTCTACTTACTCAGGAGTTAATTCAATGACAAACTGGAGTGTGATGTTCTTAATTGGCACCAAGATTTTCCTTAAGAACTGGGGAAAAGAAATGAGAATAATAAAAGTGTTTGTAAAGGTAATCAGTGATGCCAGAATGTAATAATTCTGAGATACATCGATATCAGATCTGTTTTTGAGTAGAGGTATAGTGTACTGGTTTAAAGGATAGCCTCTGGCATCAGCCACATCTAAATTTAAATTCTGAATTACTATGTGAGATCAGAAAATTATTTCACTTTTTAAAAAAATCAGATAATAACATTTATCTTAAAGGACTATTGTGGGGATTAAGTGAAATTTTATAGAGATTATAGAAATAAATGTCTCACCACAATACTAGGCATGTAGTAAGCACTTAGTAACTGATAGTAAAAAAAAAAGCGATGAAATGGAGTGAAAGATATGGTATCTTATTGGGCTTTTCCGATTATCACTTTCATAATTTTGAAGACGTTAATTGAAATACAAGATACTAGGTCTATCATCAAAAAGACAAGAGATAATAAATGCTAGCAAGGACACAGAGAAAAGGGAACCCTCATGCACTGTTGGTGAGATCATAAATTGGTACAGCCACTATGGAAAGCAGTATGGAGGTTCCTCAAAAAATTAAAATAGAAATACCATATGATATAGCAATTCCACTTCTGGGTATGTATCCAAAGGAAATGAAAATCCTATGTTGAAGAGTATCTGCACCCCATGTTCATAGCAGCATTATTTACAATAGCCAAGGCGTTGAAACAATCTAAGTGTCCATCCTCAGATGAACAGATAAAGAAGTTGTATATATACAATGGAATATTTTTCTACTGTAAAAAAAAAGGAAATCCTGCCATTTATGACAACATGGATGGACCTTGAGGGCATTATGCTAAGTGAAATACATCACATAGAGAAAGACAAATACTGTATGATCTCACCTATATGTGGAATCTAAAAAAAAAACCCCAAACTAAAAAACAACCTTCAAACTTATAGAAAATTGAGATCAGATTTGTGGTTACCAGAGGTGGGGGATATAGGGCAGGGAGAATTAGATGAAGGTGGTCAGAGGTATAGCCATAAGATAAATAAGTACTAGGGATGTAATATGGAACGTGATGACTATAGTTAATACTGCTGTATGGTATATTTGAAAGTTGTTAAGAGAGGGGATCCTAAGAGTTCTCAGGACAAGGAAAAAAAACGTTTTCTTTCTTTTTCTTTTTTTGTATCTATATGAGATGATGGATGTTACCTAAACTTATTGTGATAATCATTTCACGATATATTTAAGTGAAATCATTATGCTCTACACCTTAAACCTATGTAGCGTTGTTTATCAATTATATCTCAATAAACCGGAAAAAGTAAAATAAAATAAAAAGAAGAGAAGCCACCAACCCAAAAAAAAAAAAAAGAAATACAAGATATTGAGGAATATTGTGGTACTTAAACTTGGAAATTGTAATATGATATTCTTAACAACAATGTATGTTTCACTTTTTGTTACCTTCTATGGTGCCTTCTTGAGTTACCAATTAATAGTAGGAAATATAAATGATAAGGTCAAACATAACAATTACTTCTCTCTCAATCTCTGTCTCTTTCTCTCTGATGACAAATGGCATCCCATCTACCAGGTCTGTTTGAACAAAATGCACTATTTCTAAGCTCTCAGCAGTCAAGAGCTAAATCTAAAAAGAGGCGATTAAGGAGCTTGGCTCAGAATTTAAAGTGTGAACAGGAATTTTTAAGACTTGGCAATTATTAATGCCTCAGTATCATGATTTTTTTTAAGGTTGTTGTTTTCATGAGGGTGGAAGGCTGGTATTCCAACCTATTAATCCATACCAAGATTTTGTCCCCTAGTCTTTCTACCGTTGGGGATTGCTCTTCTCCTCTGTACTGTGCTGGGAATGGTGTTTTAAATGATTACCAGGCAGTTAACAAAGGAAACACAGGCGCCTGATGTCTGCCTGATTCACTGCTCTGCCAGGCAACAAGAGAGCTGGTGAAATCTTTTGGGAAAAGCAGGCTCAGATATGGAAGTCAGGAGCCCTGGTTTATGTCCTGGCCTGGTCGCTCATGATTTCTGAGACTCCGGCTTTGTAATTTCCCATCTTTGAATAATAATAACTGAAGGCTCCTTCCCGAGGAACATTTCTTATCACAAATTAGCCATGCAGTGTGAGCCGAGCTTCTTTGCTGGTAATACCGGGACTCCTGCAAGAAAGCCAAGGGAAGGGACCACCTGTACTGTGGGTGGGGTAGGGTGTCTTCAGATCTCTCTCTACCTTGTGACAGACACAGAAAGTCAGTGGGTAGGGAATCTCATATTCCAAGAGTTTAGGATTCAGCAGACTTCATTGAGGTACAAGGCCAGTGAAGGTCAAATGGATGGGCCAACTGGGTACACTCTCTCCACAGTGCTTCCCTCCTTGACCAGCACAGTTCCGTCGCTCCAAGAGTGTGCTGCTAGCATTTTAAACCTGGTTGTTGCTGGCTGTTGCCACACTACCTATTAACACTCTTGGACTGTGTTGGCTGTTGAACTTGGAGGAATCCCAGATCAAATGACAGCTGCACACTATGGGACTTTTAGGATAAACAAGGTAAGCTATTTGTACTTCATTAATTGTCTATACTGACAAGATGTAACCTTGTAGTAAGCTGAATCAGTCATCAGCTGGTGGCTTGGAATTGATTATCATTTTATTTAAAAAAAAAACCCTTATAACATACGTAAACATGTGGAAAATGTTAATTAAGTCTAACTTGGATGAGCTATGTATATTTAAATAAACTGCTTGGAATCACCACAATCTATTCCCTGATGTCTATATACTTCCTAAAACAAAGCAATTCTTCCCTATAAGTGTTGAAGTAGATTAACAGATCCCATTCATGTGAATCTACTTTGCCAAGATCTTACCTTCTTAATAATTTTTCAAACATATAAGGAGATGCCTGTGTGGAACATTAGTGTTAAGGAACACTAGTCTTATAAATCAAATGCAATATATTATAGCTCTTCTGTATGCACAAGCTACGATTCAGGGGATCAAATTTAGTTGTTACATTTTAGGATACTGGCCATATATAATAGAACTATGCATTCAGTTCTGGAATTGTTCCTTTATGTGAATATAACCAGTGAACCATTCAAAAATCCAAAAGTTACGTAGATAAAAAAAGTTAGCTACATTGACAATATACTCTTGGGATTGAGATAGGCTGAGATTGACAGCAAATTTCTAATGACTACAAGTTCCCAAGCATTGTGGTTATTTAAAATTTTTGTAAATTTTCACTTATTTTGTTTTTGATGATATTTTGTACCATTAATTAGCTAGTGTCTGCTGGTGTCTACTTAAACCTCTACATTTCCAATGACTCCTACAGATGAGGTACTGCAGAGTAACAAGTCACGGCATGTTATACAATACTGATGACATTTTTGGTACCTAGGATAGCCTTTCTGGATTCAACTAAACATACAAGTAGATGTCTTCAGCTGAAATGGAGGTGGAGTTCCTTTACTCCAACCCACTCATCCTTTAGCAGACAAGCTCTCACATCTCCTCTGTCCTAAAGACTTATATTCTTTCTGTCATTCTGTCTGCCTATACTAGACCAAAAGTGAGATCAACCCAGCCAGATATCGCCAGATAGATATGAAAGGCCACCTCCCATTTCTGATGATAACACCTCCTGTTGGATCTGAAAAGAATATCTCTTCATCTCCATTATCTGGGCATCTTCTTTATTCTAAGGCAATAAACTAAATATACCTGCCCCGCATTGGCTGAAGGAAATCAGACACCAATGTACAATCTGGGTAAGCCCAGGATATCCTGAGAGGGCAAAGAATCAGAATTTTAACCCAAGGAGAAAGCTTAGTCATAATCTGGTCTAATTTCCCCATACTGAGTCCCAGAAGGGCTGGTGATTTGTCCAAGGCTCAAGGTGAATCAGTGTGACAGTCAAGATTGGAATCCACATCCTAATTTCCTCAGCTACAAAACAGGGATAACAATAACCCATCTCGCTGAGGGCTCATGATGACTGTATATTTTATCTGCTGCACTTTCACCTGTGGGACATTTTTTCAAATATTCCAACATAACTGTTGGGTTCTCTCAATATGAGATTATATCTAAGTGCATAATATGTACATTCATAGCCATGATTATCTGAGCCTTAAGTCTCTCGTCTGTAAAAGATGGCTAATTTGAATAGTCTCATGTGGTTTGAGGGTATCAAATGGCGTAATATATGTGAAAAGCACCATAAATTGTAAAGTGGTATTCTAATACTGGTTAGTGTTATTATCTCTGCAAGTTCTTTCAATGGAACTTCAAATGCCTTAGAGAACATCACTTGTCTGAGTTTAAGTTTGGGATATAATCAAGGAATTAGATTAGTTAGCAGAAATAATTAACCTGAAAATATACCCCTATTGAATGGGGAAAGAGATATTTTGACAGTGTAGTTGGAACAAAACAATACCATTGTTAAGCCATTTTGTAGCTATTCCCTTCCCTGGGCAATCCTATTGAAGTGTTCTAATATATCCTATTCTCCAATGGCCGCCGTGGCATAAAATATAATTGCTGCTGATTACCAGGAAATTGTTCTCAGAAACAAAACCAGGTATCTGAATACTAAAGTAAGATGGGGAAGGCAGAAATAAAGTTGAAATATAAATTAATTGTCCAAAAATTCTTTATTTTAAAATGATTCCATATATGAATAGAATTAGAATAAATGATTGCTAATCTTCATATCATGAAATTCAAAATACACCATGATATGTTTCTTTTATATTTGTAAGATAACAAAACTCAGATAATATCTACTTTAGCTAGTGATTGGAGAATGTGCATTGAGATAGCTGGACATGGTTTGCTTTTGCTGGTTTCTCGCTAATCCAAACTTTAGGGAGGCTGATGAGAAGGAGCCTGATGGTAGCACAACTTTGAAAACTTGTCCATGGCTGAGGCAATAGTCTTTAGGACATTTGCTTCAGTATGGAATTAATTGGCTCTGATGGATATTTTTAATCCTTGTTTCAAAAAGACAATATCAATGGTTATATGTTCATGCTTTCTGCAAAGCATCCTGATTATTAGTTATAGACACAGAGACATCATGAATACTCTCTGGAGTGAGGAAAGATATAAACGAACCAAAAGATCAAAGAGTATACAGTTTTCTTGATTCTTACACTTACTCTACTTATGGTTTCCATTCCTTCTTTCAAAGTATATTCACTGAAATTACAAGTGCCATATGGCATGGAAAGCTTTATTGAATTCCTATTAGTTCAGGATAGCAAGCTAAATCAAATAATAGCATTGTGGAGACTATTGATAACCTTAATCAAATTTGGCCCCAACAGAAACTCCTTAGAAATTTAAATGCTGATCGAATCAATTGAAATAGTCAGCCATCTTCCTCTGATTAGTAGATGTTAAGGAATCAAAAGAGAAAGCTGACAAAAACAGTGATTATACTGGACTTAGATTAGGTTGGTGCTCTAATCCTTTACCCAAATGAACTCTATTGACCAATCTGTACTTTCTTAAGGAATCAGAGCATGAAGTAAAGACAAGAGATGAGTCATAGCCCTGTGTGGTGCTGAACAAACAGGTTTAAGTCATGATTCATGAGACTTTAGCTTTGGGAATTGCAGTCTTTCTTCTTATTCAAAAGTTAAGGAGAAAGAAACTTTAATTCTTAATTGTGATCCTAAAGAGCACAAAGTATAACACACAAAAGTGCTTAATATGTTGATCCTTTATTTCTGAATTATATTGAATAAACTATTACTCTTTATATCCTATTTACTTTAAATTTAAGGGAAGTAATTTCCTAGTAGCTCTAGCCCTGAGCTAAAAATTAGAAGTCCAGAAAGACTTATTTATTTGATTTTTAAAATAACTGCCTTTGTTAAAAAGCCTAAGATATAAGCACCAAGGCGTCATTAATTATAAAAAATATTTAGGCCAAGGGATGACAGTAGTAATTCAAAGAAGAAACCAGGGCAGGTGAAAAACAGCACTCAGATAATGGTGCCTCATTAGTACATTGAAATAGTCAGATTTTTAAATAATGGTCTAAAACAGAAACTAGGCCACTTGATTCACACTGGAGCAAGGGTTATAAAGACAAGGCCCTTCCACAAGAGGAACATTTTGGGAGCAAAAATCTTGGCTCTATTTCTTGAATTATAAATAAGAAAATAGGTGGCACTGTGCCACAACAAGAGAAAAATTTCATTTCTGAGGTTGTTAGGGTTAAAATTATAGTAGGCTTTAAATAAATTCAACCGCTGCATTATATATATGGAGAGAGTATTTGGTATTCCTTGACTGTCCAACATCCAATTCCAATTGTACTCCGATTTCTCTTTGGGGCGTTGCCTCTCCCTCATTGGGCGTCTTGGGGTTGGAGAATAATTCCTTCTGCGTGCCTCCATCTATGGAGCTGAGAGATCTGTAGCATTCCTCTCCTCTTCGTGTTTCAGTGGAGTGAGTGTATGACCTACCCTTGACTGACCTGCTTTCTTCTAGGGCTTTGAATCTTGACAGTGCAAATCAAGGGCAGAAAAAATAGTTGGATAAACTTCTTTGTGGTGGCAACTACAGAGAAATCACTGTATAGACTTTGCTATGAGACAATTGTATGTTTCCAGGTCTTACCCCTCTCATGCTCCCTTATAAACTGGTCCTTCTACTTCCATCAGTTCTGTGAGAATCCTTTCCAATCACTTCCCTTTTACTTAAGAATCCATTTCTGTTTGCACTATGGAACCACAACTGTGCCAATGTGGAAGTTAAATACAGCCAAATTGCAGGGTTAAGCGTAAGTGCAATGAGCTCCTACTTCTCTGCAGAGTAGGGGCTATTGCATTTTGGAAGCTCATGGAGATGTTTTAAGAATGAAAGCCCTTTGAAAAGGATGCACAATATTAGTATTTATATATCTTTGATGGCTGATAGCGGTTTTTATCAGGAGATGAATTGCTCTTGGAAAATTTAAGAGCCCCTGAAATAGTAGGTAGCCTAGTCCGTACAGGATTGAGAATAGAAACCTACCTTTGTACCCAAAGAAGTTTACAGAAAAGCAGTGTCATCTTGTTTTTATTATTAGGTGGGAGCTCTTACTGATCTCTTTATTTAAATATCTGCATAAAAGTAGTCAGAGCTGGGCAGAATGAATTAGTAGTATACATCCCAAATTGGAAAAAGTCTAGAAATCATGCAATGCAGCCCATTTCCTGATGCTATATCCCCTCTATAACACATCCTGGACAGTTGTGTTGTTGACTGAACACCTTTAGTTTTTGAGTGATCACTATCTCACAAGGCAGCCTGCTGTGCTGCAGGACAGCTATACTTATTAAAGTGTTTCTTTTGACTTTGGGTCCAAATACATCTTCCTTTAAATTGTATGTATTTGTTGATCATAAAATCAATCCCTGGAGATAAAAAAAGAATAAGTTTACTTAAAATATTTGTTCATGATCCCTTAAATCCTTTTTTCTTTCTATATCTGTATCACTAATTAAAGATTAAAAATGGAGTAACACAGATGATATAATCTTATATACAGAAAATCCTAAGGAAGCCACTAAAACATGATTAAAACTAATAACCAGTTCAGTGATGTTGCAGGATATAAGATCAACATACAAAAATCAGCTATATTTCTATATAGTAGCAATGAATAATCCAAAAATTAAATTAAGAAAACAGTTCCATTTATAACATCATCAAATAATAAACTACTAAGGATAAGTTTAATAAGAGAAGGGCAAATCTTATATGCTGAAAATTACAAAAGATGGTTGAAATAAATGAGAGAATATCTAAATACGCCTATGTAGTCTTTTGACATCCCAGTTTCATAGATCGGAAGACTTAATGTTGTTAAGATAACAATACTCCCCAAATTGATCTGCAGATTCAACACAATCCCAATCAAAATGGTAGCCGACTTTTTGCAGAAATTGGCAAGCTGATCCTAAAATTCATTTGGAAATGCAAGTGATGAAAGCTAGCCAAAACAATATTGAAAAAGAAGAACAAAATTGGAAGACTCACACTTCCTGATATAAAAATGTACTATAAAGCTGCAGTAATCAGGACAGTGTGGTATTGGCATAAGGATAAATATATAAATCAATGGAATAAAATTGGGAGTCCAGAAATAAACCTTTACTTTTACAGTCAATTGATTTCCACAAGAGTGCCAAGATAATTCAATGGGGAAAAGAATAGTTTTTTTTTTAACAAACAGAGCTAATATAAATGATTATTCATGTGCAAAAGAATGAAGTTGGATGCCCACCAGACACCACATGCAAAAATTAACTCAATATGGATCATAGACCTAAATGAAAAGTTTAGAAGCATGGAAGGAAGTCTTAGAAGGAAACATAGGATTAAATCTTTGTGACCTTAGTTTAGGCACTGGTTTCTTAGATATGACACCAAAAGCATGTGTGATAAAAGCAAAAATAGATACATCGGACACCATCAAAATTAAAACCTTTTTTGCTGCAAATGATAACATCAAGAAAATAAAAAGACAGCTACAGAATGGGAGAACATATTTGCAAATCATATATCTGACAACAGACTTATATATAGAATATATAAAGAACTTTTACAGGGCCGGCCCCGTGGCTTAGCAGTTAAGTGCGCGCACTCCGCTGGTGGCCGGTGCGTGCACCGACGCACCACTTCTCCGGCCATACTGAGGCTGCGTCCCACATACAACAACTAGAAGGATGTGCAACTATGACATACCTCTATCTACTGGGGCTTTGGGGGAAAAATAAATAAATTAAATTATTAAAAAAAAAAAAGAACTCTTACAACTCGACCATAAAAGCACAAATAATCCAATTTCAAAAATGGAAAAAGAATTTGAATGCTCATTTCTCCAAAAAAGTTATACAAATGGCCAATAAGCACAAGAAAAGTGCTTATTAGCCATTAGGAAAATGTATATCAAAATCACAATGATATATCGCTTCACACCCTCTAGGATGACCAGAATCAAAAAGACATAGCAACAAGCATTAGAAAGAATGGGGATAAACTGGAACCCTCATACATTGCTTGGGAGAGTGTAAATTGGTGCAACTGCTTTGGAAAACAGTTTAGCAGGTTCTCAAAATCTTAAACATGGAGTTACTACATGACTCAACAATGCCATTCCTAGGTATGTATCCAAGAGAAATAAAAAACATATGTCCACACTAAAATTTGTACATGAATATTCATAGAGGCATTATTCATAATAGCCAAAAAGTGAAACAACCCAATGTCCATCAACTGATGAACAGATACAAAAAATGTGGTATATCCCTATGATGGAATATTACTTAGCCACAAGAAAGAATGAAGATATTTGTACATGAACATTCAGAGCAGCATTATCCATGATAGCCAAAGGGGTGGAAACAACCCAAACGTCCATCAAGAGATGAATTAATAAGGAAATGTGATATAAACATTCAATGGAATATTATTCAGCCTTAAAAAGAAATGAAATTCTGATACATGCTACAACATGGATGAATGTTGAAAGCATTATGCTAAGTGAAATAAGCCAGACACAAAAGACCATACATGATATGATTCCACTTATATAAACTGTCCAGAATAGCTAACTCTATGGAGACAGAAAGTAGATTAGTGGTTTCTTGGAGGAGCTGGGAGGGAAATGGGGAGTGGCTGCTAATGGGTATGGGTTGTCTTTTTGTAGTGATGAGAATGTTCCAAAATTAGATATTGGAGTTGCACAACTCTGTGAATATACCAAAAACCATTGAGTTGTTTACCTTAAATGCGTGAATTTTATGGTATGTGAATAATATCTTAATAAAGCTATTTAAAACAAACAAAAAATGAGGTAAGACCAAGAACAGATCTTTTGATAGGTTAAATCAATATCTCCATCACCCTGTGTGATTTCTTTGCAGCATTCACATTTGGTAATTACTTGCTTGTTTCCTTATTATTGCTTTCACTAGCCTCTGAATTCCTTGAGGGCAGGGATTATTTCTGTCCTGTTTGCCACTGTATTCTCAGCACTGAATACAGTGCCTGACACGAATAGATATCCAATAAAAATTTGTTATTGTTGGAAGGCCAACTGAAACCTATTTCTAAGCAGAAATTAATGCATTAAGCAACTTATACAGTAACGTTTTCCAAATGGCTAAGAATCTAGTTTGCCAATCTAAACTTCTCTATGTTTTTCATGAAAATATTTTGAGAGACTACATCAACAGCCATGCAGACATCTAGATATTTGCAATCCACAGGATTGCTCTGCAACGTTAATAGAGTGGAATGAGCCACACACGTTGGCATAATGTTCTCAATGAGCTGGAAACCCCGTAAGAGTTTCACATGATGGGTTTGAGTTTATCAAGGGTTCAAGAGACTAAGAGACAGTGCATCAGAAAAACATTTTACACACAGTCCCTATGGCAATGATTCCCATAGCATCAACATCCTAGTAATGATATTATCTTAAATGTATACAGTGTTCTTCTGTTTAAAAAAGATCTTTCACATGTATCTTCATCTGGCCAATAGTCAAGGGAATATAAGTCCTTCCAGAAATCTAGACTACAGCCTGTGGTTCCCCTTCTGGTAAAGATTCTAAAGATTCTAATCACTGCGTATAAAAAAAGGACAATGCTATCAGATATCAGTAACGGGAACCCTGCAGTAACTGTCCATCTTTTAAACTCCTCAGGGATGCTACAAACCCTGGAGGGAACTTTCATGCTTCATTCATCCAGATACTTTCTCTCTATTGTCCTATACTTTTCTGACTTCTGTGTATGGCATGTTTTGATACAGACCATCCAAAACCAATCATCATCTCTCAAAGCCTTTTTTAGTATCTATGTCCTACTCACTATCCTTTGCTAACAAGGGTATCTCCAGGTGGTTCCATTATCACCTTCAGTTACCTGTAACCCATGGTTGACTCATCGCTGCTGTGGCTACAGTCTTCGAGGGGTGGGACTTCTGATCTCCCTGTGTGGGCCTTCGTTGATGTCATCTAACCATCATGAGGTGGAGTAAAATAAGTTATCTCCTAATTGAACAATGATTAACTTTTAGCCAAGTCAGTCATTAAAATTTCTCTCCTTAGTAAGTGGATGCTAAAGCAGAGATAAAATTTTATCTCTGCTGTCTTAGTTCAGAGAAAGCTGATCAAACTAGAGCAAGAATTGGAGTATATGTCCTTCTCTTAATGAGGAGGAACTTTTGTTTTCTGCTTTAGAGACTTGTTGATAATTTAATTTTAAAGCATATTATTGCTTTTACAATTGGTACAAACATTACAATATTGCCATTGGGAATAAACTAGTATGTGAAATGATTAACTGACCCCAAACCTCAAATGTGACAGACCAAATGTTGCTCAATCTCAAGACCATTTGATTGACTTGGTAGATGTTTTCTAAGCATGTGGCTTGACAGGTACAGATGTGTTTTATATTAAGTAATTCCACAGAAACCTCCACATTGTCATGAAACAATAAAGATTTACTAAAGTATTCACTTCTATATGAATAAATGCCCAAGATCTATAGCTGAAACAGACTTTACATTGGTTCCCTCACAATTATTTTAAAAATTAAAGTGCTTTGAATCCCTTGGGAAGTGAAGGTGGGGGTCAGAATAGAATCTTCTCACCAGTGTGTTGTTTAGATGATCATTACTTGACTTGTGTTTGGGAGGAAAGAGATAAGAGGAGTTAGAATGAGTTCTTCTTGATCATAAACCTAAGACAATATAAAAAACAAAGCTTTCATTCAACCTAGATCTTCTCCCCCAAACACAAAATAATCAAGTTTTTTTCCCTCTTGCAGAATGAACAGGAATCAATGAAAGCTCCTCCTGAACAAAAGTATTGGTTGGGTTAAACTTGTTCTTAAAAAATTCAACAAAGCAGTGTTCTTTGCATCATCCTTTTAGATGTGAAAATTGCTTTGTTTTACAGAATGCTTCTTTGCATTATATTTGTACCAGCACTCCAATATTCCATTTCTGTTTCATGGTATTAATAACTCTTTCTTCCTAGAGAAAAAGTTAACAATGGTGAAATTGCTTTAAGTTGCTCTGTGACCTCCAAGTACTGAAAGGGATCTGAAAATTTTAGAACTTGATTTTGGTACATTGCTGTTTCTTTTCCCGAGTTGGTTATTACGTAGTACCTGGGACTTTGTTTACTCTTTTCTTTCACAGCAAATAAAATAACGACATGAGCTGTGGAAATGAACACTAGATTTGGCATCAGAGAAGCAGAAGTTGAATCCTACCTCTGGCACTTACTAATTGTGTGAGCTGGAAAAATCCACTTAAATCCTCTATGTTCTAGTTTATTTATCTGGAAAATGGTAATAGTCCACAGGCCCTGCCTAATAGAGATGGGTGTTACTAGAACTCATATGCAAGAATGGAAATGACAAGTCTGGAAATGAGAAAGCACAAACAAGTATTATGTGCCTTTATACTGCAAACAGGTTACCTTCTAAAAGTTCATTTTTCAGTTAGTTGTTTGGAACACAAAAGACATTACAGATCTTCCTCAACTCAACGATGAGGTTACCTCCAGATAAACCCATTCTTAGTTGAAAATATCCTAAGTCAAAAATGCATTGAATACATCTAACCTACTGAGCATCATAGCTTAGCCTAGCCTACCTTAAATGTTCTTGGAACACTTACATTAGCCTATATTTGGGCAAAATCATCTAACACCAAGACTATTTTATAATAAACTGTTGAATATCTCAAGTAATTTATTGAATACTGTACTGAAAGTGAAAAACAGCATGGTTGGATGGGTACAGAATGGTTGTAAGTGCATTAGTTGTTTACCCTCATGATCCCGTGGTTGACTGGGAGCTGCGGCTGCCCGGCATCATGAGAGAGTATGTACCATATATCACTAACCCAGGAAAAGAGCAAAATTCAAAATTTGAAGTATGGTTTCTACCTAATGTGTATCGCTTTCTCATCATTGTAAAGCCAAAAAATCGTGAGTCAACAATCTTAAGTCGAGGACCACCTGTATTTCATAGAGAACGCACTATACAGAAGAATTCTTAAATTTATTCGGGTGGTGGAGCACCTGGAAGGTATGGTGCTTTTGCAAAACACCATGAAATGCTGATATATTTAATTCTATCGTAGGAAATAGTAGCATTCAACTAGTGGGAAACACCAATTAAGTATATGTATGTAATGTGAAATCACAACCAGGAGCGCATACGTCCATAAAAATCATTTTTCCGTTTATATATCAGGGTTCTTTGTCCAGTCATCATTGATGCCTTGTCATTTGCTAGGCTTCATTGCAGACAAGAAGCAATGGTTGGCAAAGATTTAAGAAATATTAATGGAAAAATTTTAAATAGAGAATATATTCTAAGTATATGAATTCTGCTCCGCCTCCTTCCCCCGTCTCTCTACACCACTACAATTGAGACAGGATTAACCTGTGAATCATCAGTTATGTGGGAGAAAAGATGGAGAACCACCATCATAAAGGGTAATTCTGTACCCAGGCCAGCTCAGAAACATTAATTTAAGCTGTTCTAACAGTAATAACAGTACAGGCCATTTATAAACCCAGTGTTTTTAGATTCGAAAATGCTGTTTATTGAAATGAGGATGAAGGTAAATTCTAATAATCTTTATGGGTGCTTTTAGGATTAAAGAAAAGCAGCTTATAAAGGTTTTGCTTACATAATGAAAAACAGGGAGACTGAAAGCCCTAAGAAAGCTTCTATTGCGGCTTTTGTTAGAAAGAAACATTCTTACTGTTCCAATGAAGACTTGGTTAAGGTAAAAATTACACTATTTCTCTTTTTCCCTTTCCCTCTACCACCTTATCTAACACTTAAAAATATATATTATTGCCTGAAATCTGTTGGTCATTTAGTCAAATAATTCACTGGAATAGAAGAAGTCAGACTCAAAAACACGGCCTTGATTTAGAACAAATTGATAATCTAGCTTCTATCTTCCACTGAGACATACCAATTAATTACTAAATTATGAAAGTGAGAAGTCAAACTGTTTTCCTTGGGTTGTTTCGGTTTCCGGGCCTTGTGCATGAATTTTTCAAGCTCTACCTTCTCATGATCACAATCCATCATGGCATAAAGCATCTAATGCTCAACTAGAGGTCACAAAACTCAGTGTCAGTAGACCGAATTCTGATCCCAATACTGACCCATTGGATAAGTAACTCCACTTCTGTTGATGTTGGCTTCCTTATCTTTAAAATGAGGATGAGACTTAGGGACTCTGTCATACTGAGCCAGACCTATGCTCCATCTTACATAGGCACCAGAGCCCTGGGCCTGGAAGAGCTTAACTCTCCTATATCTATTGTCCTCAAAGGCTAGGGTGCATGTTAAGATGTCCCACTTTCCCTAAATAATCTGCAATCCATGTGTCATTCATGAATTTCTCTATTTATAGAAGACACTAGGCATTTGTGTCTCTAGTGTGAGATGATCAATCACACGGGTAATGTTAAATTTGCCAAAAAACCCAGCTCTCATCAGGTAGTGCTGAAAAAAGGGAGAACAATAAAGGTGGTAACGTGGTCATGGGCAAGTGTAGTCTTGGGAACCTGCATAGGTGAAGGATAAAGGGTGAGATGTGTTGCCTTCCCCTCAAGGAACTTATTTAGGGGCCGTCTGGAGGGTGACTGGTTCCTCTGATTTTCTACAGATGGAAACAAAAGGAAATCAAGAAAAGCAGATTTAAAAATGTGAATATGACCTTGTAAGAAGCTAAGTGTTAAATACTGAATTATTGTTTGAAATTTCTTCATGCCTTCTCTATATCAGTATTATCAATCCATGCCCTTTGCCATGTGACTCTGTAGTACTACCGTCTGGTGTTGATGAAATCTATTTCCCTACTCAATGATGTTGGACTGGATTTTGTGACTTTATTAGAATGTGGGTAGAAGTGACAGTGCCAGTTCCAGGCTGAGTCCTGCATTCTGTGATTTGTCAGAGAAAATACCCCTCATTGTCATGGTCCGAGGAGAACGAAGAATCGTGTGTAGCAGACATGAACCCAACATATAGTTTCAATCAAACCTAAGTGACCTAAAGCCTTATGCAGAGCTGTTCCAACCATCCCACAAATTCATGAGCAAGGAAAATAAATGCTGAAGGTCTGTAAGCCCTGCATTTTGGGGTGGTTCATTTTCCAGCCTTATTGTGGCTGTAGCTGACCAAAGTGCTTAGAAAATTTTATTTAATATGTTAGAAGATGGAATTAACTACTGATGAATTAGGTAATGTCTACCCACCCTCCCTTTCTTTCTTCCTCCCTGTCTCCATGAGCTCTTCCCTTTCTCCTACTTTCCTCCCTTCTCTCTCTCCTTCTTGATCTCCACAGATATTTATTGAAAGTCTACTGAGTGTTCAAAACTATGCTGGGCTGAGAAAGAAGGCTGAAACAATCCCTGCCTTTATGAAACTTGACAGATATCATAAGTGTTATGAAGAAGTGCAGTGTGATAGAGAGGCATACAGCTGAGGAAGTTAACCTAGTCTGGAGAATTTCCCATAGGGCAGAAGAGTTCAAGATGAAGGGCAAGCAATGGAGAAAGGCTGGGGAGAGGAACTTCCTATGAGATTTAAAAGAATGAACAAAGATCCTGAGACAGGGAAAAGCAGGTTTTAAGAACAAAACAATTGTCATTATCAACAACAACAAAAACAGAGTATGGTGAAAGGCAGAGGTTAAGAAGGAAAGTGATGCCAGACACATTTGGGGATGTAGGCAGCTTTGTAGGCCTTCGTAGGCATTTTGGACTCTTTTCATAGAGGAATTGGGACTCACTGGCGAATCTGAAGCCCAATGTGCTTCAACCTTTAGGTTTTAAAAAGATCCTCAGGCCCTAGAGTAGAGAACCGATTGGAGGAGGGAAAAAGTGGACCCAGAGGGTAGCAGGTTTTTACAATGGTGTGAGTGAAATGTTCTTGGCTTGCCTAGGAGGAAGGCAGCAGCAATGGTGAATGGTGGTTGAACTTGCGAGATATGTAGGTGTGGAAGATGATTGGATACAGAAGTCGAAGAGGAGCAAATTGTTTAGGATGCTTCTGATTTGTTCAAGTGGCTGGAGTTGGTGCCCTTTCCTGAGTAAGAGAATACTAGATTTGGAGCAGATGTTGGTGAGGATGTTACGAGTTCATATGTGAATTTGTTAAGTTTGATGTATGTATGAGAATCAGGTAATGTTGAGGCCAGAATCTGAAATGCCCTAAATCTATTGCTAGAGTGAATAGGTATAAACCCTAGAATTGAACACCACTCGACCCCCTACTTATGAATGATCCCACGCTTGAAAAAAACAACAACCTACCCCAACAAATATAGGACTAAATAGACAAAAATGTAATAAACAATCAAAGTGTTCAGAATTTTTTTTATTAAAAAATCAGTTGTTGGATGTAGTAGTCAGGTGAAAAAGTTTTCTCAGGAAGTTAATAGAGTAAATTGAGAAAGAAGATAAGGAATCTAGAAAACAGAGGATCCAATAGAATGAGAGCAGCAAAGAGGATTCTAAGGTGGATGGTTAAGA
Source organism: Diceros bicornis minor (assembly GCF_020826845.1). Taxonomy (NCBI): domain Eukaryota; kingdom Metazoa; phylum Chordata; class Mammalia; order Perissodactyla; family Rhinocerotidae; genus Diceros; species Diceros bicornis. The sequence continues at coordinate 13,212,581 of NC_080776.1, read as the reverse complement.
TGACCCCTGTGCAGAAGCCAAGAGAGCAATTGCAGCAGAGGGATGGACCCTTGAGGAAGATGTCTCTAAGGAAAAAAAAGAAATTGATAGAAATATTTGATGAGTTTGAACAAAAGGAAAAGAAACTCTTAGTCAACAGTAGAGAGTTGAAATGAATTAGCAAAAGTACTTAGAAAGCTTAGCTAACAACAACAACAAAAAGGATAATGACTAAATCCACAAGAGGAAAAATGATGACAGTATACTATATCACTTAACTGCGAATACAACTTAAATAGTTATAATTATGCAATCATGGAGAATCAATTTAATCCAAAAGAGTTATGTAACTGTTTGGGGAGGATGGAAGATGGTAGGAGGACTTGTAAGAAAGTTAAGGTGCGATTTTTTTAAGAAAGAATTTAATAGATAGCATTTAAGGCTAGGAAAAAACAAAATAGCTTTGTGATTATGCTATTTGAAACTCTTGCAGTACAGGCCAGAAGAAATAGCTAAAAGAGGTGTTACTATGTGTGAACAAAGAGGAGTATAGAGAAAAGAGAGGAAGAAATACTTCTTTTAGTCATAAACCAGGTAATATTTGACTTTAGAAATTATGTGCATGTATTACTTTTGTTTTAAAAATGTACATTTAATAAAGCCAAGACAAAAACAATTGTTAGGTTCCTGGTAGGCACAACTTTCTTTTACTGGAATATTCTGGTTGAGCACAAATTCGTAATTTTAACACTCTGACATCCTGTGTTTCAACTATTAAATTCTTTAGTGCAAGAAATAGCTTCTATTTCAGAAGGGCAAGTATGATAACCAGTGAACTGGAATCTTTCCTAAAAGCAGTCAAAATACCTGCCAGAGAAGACATAAACTCCTGTCAGTCAAACTCCGGAGGTCACCCCTCATCCCTGGCCAGTGCCAATCTCCTCTTCTCCTTTTTATCCATCCACCTGGGGATTTAGTCCAGCTGTTCCCTCACTGCCACCACCCACTTCTCCACATCCGTCCCATCACTGCCCCACGTCTACTGTGATACATGTCAAACTTTTGCAGCTTCTTGTCTCCCCGCTGTGTTTGAATTAAGCAAGCAAACCTCTTTTGGTGTTTTGGGTTTTTTATATCTCCCTTCTACAGAGAGCAGATGGGGAGTGACAAAAATAACAAGCGACGGGGAAATGACTGGGCTCTAAGCATCTCACAGAGTAAGAGAGCAAGTTCTAGCCCGAGTGGTCTTGGCGTTCCATAAGCAGTAACAGGCTTGTTCTTCTCCTGCCATTCCTAGAGTCACATTCTGAGAAGGTCCTAAGGCTGCCTGCCCTGAAAACCGTTGAGCAGATCTGCGTCATTCTCAGCTCTGTCATGGATGAATGAACTCTTACGGTTCAACACGTATTAAGTTATTCATGTGGTTCCAAGCACGCTAGTCTCCTGACTCACTAGAACACATCAAACACCCTCCCACCTCAAGGTCCTCTCTACCCGGACTGCCCCTTTCCTGGATATCCACGTGGTGCAACGTCTCAATTCCTACAGATCATTTCTCAACCATCACCTTGTCCATCAAGCCTTTCCTGACCACTCTATTTAAAATTACAACCCTCTCTGAGCGTGCTCTACACACCACCCTGCTTTACATTTTCCCATACCACTTACTGCCATTTAAAATGCTCTGTTTTACTTACTTGTTTATGGCCTGCCTTTCCTCTCTAGAAGGAAAACTAGTGACAACAGAAAGTCCCAAGTGCCTAGAACAGTTTCTGGCATATGTACTCAATAACTATTTTTTGAATAAATGAAATAATAATATCAATTAACAATAGATCTTAAGCCCAAGTCCAGTGAATAATACAACTTTTTAAGCATTTTCCAACAAAAAGACCATAAATGTGAAAAATACTTTAGATAATTCAAAATATTAATAATTTTAATCTGAGGTCCAAATATTGGATGCTACAGGAAGGAAAATGCTCATTTTCTAATATAGTAGTGGGTAATCAATAAATTTTTGTTGGATAACTATGGCAGAAAAAGGACATATTTCAATGTAAAAATATAGTTCCAAGTTGCCCCAAAGATTCATGTAAGTTCATTATAAGCTAGGAGTCTTGGAAGCTGAACATGGAGGGTGTGTGAAGAATGATGGCAGGAAGTAGAGGCTGAGTAGCCAGCACCAGTTTCCATTTAGTCCCCTCAGGCATGTGCAATATCTGCAATATTTAACATGGAGTGGTTTAGTCAGTTTTGTATTTTACAAGAAAATCTCCCTTAGAGAAGTAAGGAGGAAGGGAAGGTGGGCAACATTGGCCAGGCCAATCAAGTGATGGTCATAGTCCAGGTGGGAGATGATGGGGACCTGAGCTGAGGCTTTGATAGTGAGATAGAGAGGAGGGTATGGAGACCTAAATATTCAGCAAGTCAAACCCTCATACATTCCTGGTGGGATTTTAAAATGGTACAGCAACTTTGGAAAATTGGCAATTCCTCAAAATGTTAAACACAGAGTTACTATACATTCCGGAAATTCCACTCCAAGGTATCTATTCAATAGAATTGAAATGATGTGTCCATACAAAAACTGGTACATGAATGTTATTTATAACAGCCCAAAAGTGGAAACAACATATGTCTATCAACTGGTGAGTGGATAAATGAAATGTGGAATATCCATACAAATGGAATATTATTTGACCATTACCTGCTACAATGTGGATAAGCCTTGAAAACATGCTAAGTAAAAGAAGCCAGCCACAAAAGACCAAATATTGTATAATTCTGTTTATATGAAATATACAGAATAGGCAAATCCATAGAGACAGAAAATAAATTAACTGTCACCAGGCATTGGGAGGAAGATCTATAGGGAGTGATTATTAATGAGTATGGAGTTTCCTTTTGGGGTAATAAAAATGTTCTGGAATTAGAGTGTGATGATGGTTGTACAACTTGATGAATATACTAAAAGCTACTGAATTGTACACTTCAAAAGGGTAATTTTTTTGTGTGTGTGTGTGAGGAAGATCAGCCCTGAGCTAACATCCAATGCCAATCTTCCTCTTTTTGCTGAGGAAGATTGGCCCTGGGCTAACATCCATGCCCATCTTCCTCTGCTTTATATGGGATGCCGCCACAGCATGGCTTGAGAAGTGGTGCTTCGGTGGGCGCCTGGGATCCGAACCTGCGAAGTCGGGGGCCACTGAAGCAGAGCGCGCACACCTAACTGCTGTGCCACTGGGTCGACCCTAAAAGGGTAATTTTTAAGATATATAAATTATATCTCAATAAAGCTGTTATTTTTTTTAAGAAATATTCATCAATAAAATAGACAGACTTGGTGACGTAATAAAGGTGGAAGATGAAGGCAACTGTAAAGTAGAAGGAACTTGAGACTTTCAGTTTGTATAACTGATAAGAGAATGATGATCTTTTTCCAAAGTAAGTTTAGAGAAAAAAGGAAGCAAGCAGGAAGATGCCAAGAAAAAAATAGGGAGCTGGACAAATGATGCCCATGGGAAGTAAAACAATGAGTGGAGTGAAAAGTGGAGACTTTGTTTGTTTTGTTAAAATAACTTTAAAAATTATCTCAGGAACGGGATAATGATGGAAAGAGTATACTGCTCTTTAAAAATATAATCAAATGAGTCAAATTTGATTAAGAAGGCGAGTATAAATTGTCCAGCCAAGAAACATAAAGACAGAAGTAACAAAAAAAAAGTGTTATTTGGAAGGACCAGGTTTGAAATGGCACAAGTTCAGCATAGAGAATTATTTTGGCCCACGAAACTCAGTTTATATTTTTACCACATTCCACTGGATAAATTGCACTGCCAAAATTGAAAAAGGAATGAAAGTAAAATCTGATCTTTAAAGACTTTATGGGCTAGAGGCCTGGAAGAAACATTCTCAGAGACAAACATGCAGATCTTATATATTTAGTGCCAATACTATCACCTTTAGAAGCTGATAAGAGCACAGGTATTTAGAGTAAAATTGACTTCAGGCTGCAAGGTTGCCACTACTGGCTACTCCTGATCCAGCTCATTGCTATTTGTATCTGTGCAGGGATAAAGCAAAGGGGTTTGAGCTTGGTCTGTCTCCAGTTCTGGGCTCTGAAGCCAACTCTTCCTTTCTGGGACTCTTCGGTGTTGACATGGTGTCTTTGAGCCACCAGTACCACCCCTCAAGTCTTTATAGCACAAGGATGGTTTGTGTTAGAAGAAGCTGGAGATGATGTTTCTATTTTTATGCAGGAAACTGTGCCCCCTTCCAATCAGGTACGCTTTTCCATGTCCTACAGGCCAATCCAAAAGTAGTATGAGAGAACCACGTGACTTCAAACTATTGCACTATGCACTAAATACACGTCTTAAAAGCAATGCTAGCAGTTATCAATGCTTAGGTACCCACTATGTGTCAAATACAATATGAAACTGAAGTTCAGTTACTCAATCTGTGTAAGCTACGTTGGTGGCAAGAAGTAGAAACAGAATTAAACTCAGGGGCACCCATGCTGAAATCACATCTTTTCACTGCATCATGCTGTTTCTCCACTGGGAATCCCTTTCGGTAATAACAAACATCTCGGTTTCCGCACCATATTTTTGCCAGAGCATTATCCCAAGACAGGGCTCTCATTCTTCTCAGAAACCCATAAGTGCTCTACACCTCCCAGAAACACATTATTTGTCCCACAGCCCATTAACACTGCTGCCTTTAAGCACTGTAGCATCTAAACCATTTTAAACAGAATTCCATCCTGAGATGGATTTCATCCATCTTTGAGAAATAGTTTCCTTTTCTTTCCAAACTGTCCTTCTGCAACCCAGCCTTGCATATCCAACACCCTTGATGTTTGGTAAGCTGCTGGTGGAGCCAAGTTCACATCTCATTTAGGATTTATTTTATTCAGAAACATTTGAAGTCAAGTTTGTGACTTTAGGGACATGAAACACAAAGAAGACGACTTGAAGCAATACCTGATTAATGCTGAATAATGCAGAATTACTCATAGTGTATTTTAAGGAGAATGCCTAAGCCAACACATTCAGAATATGAGCCATATGATTACTCAAAAAAAAATGAGCTTTTTAGTTCAAACAGATTTAGAATGAGCATTTTAATTGTAGCAACTCTTCACAGTCTTCTCATTTCCTTTGTCTCCCACCAATGTATTTCCTCCTAAATCTTTATATTTTAATTTTCCTCTATGGTAGTACTTATTTTAAGCTGTACTATCATGCAGTTGCTTCTCATTTCTCCATATCAACAGAGAGGCACGCAGCAGCGCAACAGAGAGAAGGATGAGGCCAGAGACAGAATGAGTAGCCATTTCTAGGAACAGCAGGTTGTGCAGAAAAAATGCAGTTCTAGGAATGTGAGTGGAAGATGGGGAGAGCAACAGGGTGATGTAACCTAATAACAGTCAGGCCCCGAGAGACTCAGTCTCTGAAAGGTCTTACATACAAAGAAGTACCAATCTAGCAATCCATAGTAATAAAAGTAATCATATTATTCATTCTCCTATTAAAAAAAATAATGACAAAGGGGACTAATTTATAATCTATAACCATACTACATAATGTCCACTTTCTCACATTACTCCTCATTCTAGCATCCTCTCACCTCCTTCAACTGTACCAACACCTCTATTTCTCCCTCTATTAATTCTGAAATCTCCTCTAATACCCAAAGTGCTTCTCAAATGGTGCTTGCTCTTTTATTTCTTTCCTTTCCCTCTCACTTTTCTAATCCTGCCTTTCTCCCCTTCTCTCCTATTTTCCGCAATTTGCATCGCATGTCAACTATAGAGAACAACTCTACTTCCGAAGGGTATGGGAAAGAAGTCCTGATGCCCTGGGAGCTACCAAGGCTCAAGATGCCCGATAGCATGCTTAGGTCTACTTTTCACAGTAGCCTTTCCTTCTAACAGGCAAGGCTTTGTCTTTATAGAATCAACAACTCAAGCGTTTCCAATAAAACTTTATTGAATGTCCACTTACGCTATAGCGAAAGAAAAGTTCAAGGCCTCTTCATTCATGTGAGCCCAGAACCCATTTATCTGGTTTGAAGCAGGGTGGGACCTCGAGTGGGAAGAGAGATGTAGATGAATACGTTTATAAAAGCTGAAGCCTTTCCTACTTTTTCCAGTAACCCAACTTAGCCAGACCTCACCTGCAAAAGTTCAGTAATGGGGTGAATTAAGATTTAAACCAGAAGTTCAAGAAAATCTTTTACTCCAGTTATGAGCCCATAATCTTCCAATCTGTTAAAATATTTATAAAAACATCTAAAAATATTTCATATATGTTAAAATAGTATCATAAAACCTGGATGAGCATGACTGGGAACTTACTACGTAATTACCCTCAGGTCCTAAGGCAAGTATAGTAAAATCAGTTACTAGGGGAAAGATTAGTCACCTGTTAGCTGTGCAAATCTGGACAAATAACTTCTTTGGGTCTCAGTTTTTTTAACTTTAAAATTAGGGATTATATAATCTGGTCTCTGTGAGTCTTCTTAGCTATCACATTTTATGATTTTAAGTTACCTGGGTTGTTTTCATCTCTCCTTATCACGTTATGTCTGATAAGCTTTTAAAGTTTTGCTACTTCCATCTCTCTATATTTTGATCTGAAGAGAAAAAGAGAATCTAATCTATATTTATTATGCTAGTGAGAAGTTCTAGAAGCAACTGTAAGATTAATATTATTATCCCTAATTACTTTAACAAATGTTGTTGATTTCCCCTACTATTTTTCCGGACTACCTCTAGCTCTTTATATTTCCAATACAATTTAATTTTAAAGCATCTGACATTTTCTAAACTTTTGAAGGTTATATTTTCTGTCTGTGTGTGTCTTGAAGAATTATTTCTGTTTTCGTTAGGTGTTCATGCTGCTTAGCTGAAGGTCTTAACAACTGCTTTAATATTGTATGTCCATGAGGCCTCTTTCAAAGGATCTTGACCCTGTAGTCTGTAGACTTATAGATGTGGTTGCTAAAATGTTGAAATTCTAAAAATAAATCTTAGTAAGATTTAATAATACAATCATGTAACCCAAAAAGTGAGGGTTCTATAGGTACCCATTGCAGAGGTGTCCTTACCTCAGATAACCATACTATATTAATGGATTAATACACTGAATTACTGAAGCTGCCCTCCTGTCACCCCTCTCTAACATGGGAAAGTAGTTCATGAAAAGTTGTGTCTCACAGTTGACCATACTAAAGCAATATCAATGATATGCAAATTATTTATCTATATTTTTAAAGAATTGTTAATTTTCACTTAATGGCAGCAAAATTAAGGATGTCTTAGACTCTCCAGTCACATGGGTTGAATCAGAGTGGACCATATATACATACTTATTTTGGTCTGACTAGTAATTCCACTTACACAAAGTCTTGCTTCACTTTAGGCAATAGAATGCAACCAGGTGCCAGAAAAATAGAAAGGATATTTTAAGGCTATGCGAGTCCTTGCAAAGTGGCCTTTCATGCTCTCCTATTTTGGGGGCCATTGTTTTTCATCTTCAGCACTCTTTTTCATAGGAATGACATTGGCTCCCTGTGGTAGATTGCTAAAATGACCACAAATTCTTCCCTGGCCCATATTCTCGCCCTTTGTGATGTGATTTTGCAGCTCCTTCCGTCTAGCGGGGGACTCTTGCTTCAATCCTTGAATCTGGGCTGCCCTTATGACTCGCTTTGACCAGAGGACCGTTGTGGAAGCAACATTATTTCAGTGCTCAGCCTAGAACCAAAAATACTTTTCATGCTTCCACTTGCTCTTGGACTCTTGTGTGCATTATTTGAACAAATTTGGGCTAGCTTGCTGTAGGATGAGAGTCCATATGGAGAATCAGCCCAGTTTTTCCAGCCAAGGCACCAGAAATGTGACCTAAAGCAGCCTAAAATGTCTCAAGCTAGCTTAGACCAGAAGAATCACCCATCTGACCTCAATCTACTTTGTCACCCACAGAAATATGAGCTAACCATTGGTTGTTGTTCATGCTTATAAATTTTGGGGATGTTTTTAAAGCAGCAAGTGATAACTGACATACTGCCCAAAGTGCCACACTGAGATGTTTTCCCATAGTTTATTTTTACCTAAAGATTCCCACCCTACAAACTTACATTTCACGTCATTCTTTGACAATCCAGACTCTCTGAATGGGTTACTTGAAACAAGCTGAGTGCATGTGTAAGTTCCTTTAAGATGTGAATGACTCTCCCAGAGACAAGTTGCATTTAAAAATGGAACTCTCTCAAGTTAATCTTAATTGCTAGAATTTGAGGATGATGGCTAGATTATTCCTCTTTTCCCCCAAAACACTTCTAGGATGGACAGTGACAAGTGAGGAACAAAAGATATTGTCCTCTCTGCTATCTTGGTTTTCATTTCCCTTAATATACGGTCTCTAGTAGGGAAGGTAGAATATATTTATTTTTAGTATCCTATTACCTCTTTCACACCTTTTGCAGCTAAAGCATCCTCTGTAATTAGTGCATTAGTGTTTTAATGAAATGTCTTGATTTTTTATTGAAAAAGAGTAATGCACGCTCACTCAAGAAAAGCTAACTAATATTTATTCTTTTTACAAACATTCATCAAGCACTTATTTTAGGATAGGTATTATTCTAAACTCATATACATTGACTCAGTTCATTCTTACAGCAACATTATGCAGGAGATAATATTATTTCCATGTTTTGCAGATGAAGAAACTGAGGCACAGAGAAGGTAGGTGACTTACTCGAGGTTACACAGACTCCGGAGCCCAAGCTTCAACCCCAGTGTTCTACTGTGTACTCTTAGAGGGTACCCAGCATTGTAACAAGCAAATACCACAGCTGTTAACAGCGTATATTTCACTTATCTTTTATATGCTTTGGAGTTTTCGACATTCCATCCCATCATAGATGGAACTTGATCCTAACTCCAACCCACCATGTTACAAGACAATGGATGAGGACATTACGATTCAGGAGAATGATGAGATCCACGTGAAGATTCTGGGGACTCATGTGAACAAGAATGACACCTTTGCTGTTGGTTTCCTGATGGATGATTACTTGGGCTTGTGAGCTGAGCACTGGGACATCCTACCTTGTTTGGTTCTATTCCAGGAAGTGTGACTATCATACTTCCGATGTTGTCCAGAGGCCCAGTCTGGCTGCTTTGGGGAGGCAAGGAAGGTCTCTTGTCCCCAAGAGGCATTTGATTCTTGTTTCAGCTTAGCAGCCACTCCCAGATTTTTAACTGTGTGTGCTAATCATAAAAAGTCCTTGGTACTCAGAACAAATAAACAATCTCACAGCTTTAGACAAATAACGTAAGTATACTATAGTATTTGGTACATAACCTTATTTTGTAAAACAAAGACATTTATAAAATCTTGACCCGAGGTACCTCTTTCCTAATTTTTGTACATCCTTTAATAAATTCAGTTTTGTGTGACCTAGATCATTTCTGGTACCATTCTCTATCTAACTTAAAGCTTGATTGTACCTTTAATTGATAACAGAGTAACAGCTCTTTGCTGTGTAAATCTTGGAGGACTGATGACATAACTTTGCAGAGTGCTTCTCAAGGACAGAAAAATATAGTGTTATATATCAACACATCTTATTCTTTGTACTATTTTTATCACTGAGATGGAGCAGCAGGCAAATAATGAACTCACTCTTAAAATGATGAAACTCAATCATATATTTTAGACAATGAATTGGTCATTCTGTAATGTTCGGTGGATAATTTAAATGAAGAGTTTGTTGCAGAAGGAAACTTTCTCTGCCTTTATGAAAGCAAAAACATTTACCAGTAGAATGGACCTTTTATGCAAGAGCTGTAAGGCAAAGAGATTTACCACTGTGGCAGCATCGTAACATTCCTCATGAGAAAAATTAAATTCAGCTAATTGGTCGCATTTACAGCCCATGCTACACTGCACTTAAATTATTAAGCATCACTAATGTTCTAGAATCTCCCCCAGAAAGCCAGGAGCCAGGCTGCTTTGCAGGCTCTCATTGATGACTCATCTTAGACCTACTGAGGAAGACTCAAAAGGCAAAAATCTGGTTTCACTGTACCTGCTCTGGGTTCTGCTGCTGGAGCAATCTGTCTGTAAGCAACGTCTGGGTTCAAAGTGATACCCTCCACAAAGATTCACAGAAACTGAAGGCCTGGGCAAATGCCATCCATGTTTCCTGGTTGGCAAGAATTTGTGGGAACTTGGAACATGTTCTAAGATTAAAGCAAGGCTCTACATGGTAGCAGTATTTACAGCAGGCCATAGTACAAGCTGTTGTATAAATACCACCAACTTTCTAACCACCATACCAGCCCAACCTGCAGGACTAGCACTAGATAGCACTGGTCTAGTTCTGTTTCAAGAGATTTAAATTCATTTTACCGATCTTTTGGTTAGGATGGACCAATGCAATTGTAGTCACTTCTCATTTGATTCCTCGGGTCCCAAGGTTCTCATACATAGGATCTCACTGTTTCCCTTGACCTTGATAAGCTTCAGGCACATCAGTGACCAGGAGTGGTTGAGAGTGAGGACTCTGGAGCCAGATTCCCTGAGCTGAATCCTGGCTCTGCCACTTACTAGCTGTATGCGAGTAGGGATTGAAAGTAACCTCAGTGTCTCTGTTTTCTCATCTGTAAAATGGAGAGAACAATAGTACATACTTGATAGGGTTGTTTCCCTCTAGTGCATGAAGTGCTTGGAATAGTACTGAGCATGTAGAAATTGTCCAATTTTTTTATTATCATTGTTATTAATATGAACAGAGCGAGAGCAATGATGCCTGCATTGCAATGTCATATGTTTAGCACGATGCTGAACATAAACGAGGCAGCAACAAGAGTGATGAATGACAGCTACCATTTGCTGAGAGCTTACTGTGTGCATGTCAGGCATTGTGAAAATACTTTACACACATCCTCCCAACAACCCTTTGAAGCAAGTGTTAGTAATATCCCTATTTTACTGAGGAAATATTTGAGGCATTGCAAAGTTATATAATTTGACCAAAGTCAAGGAAAAACTGGATGCATTAGTTAAGATAATGAGAGCTGCTGTAAAGGATAAACCCATAGCTCTTAGTTGCTTAACATAATAGAATATTATTTCTCATGTACTGTACAAAATGGGTGATCCTGATTGGTGGGAAGCCCTCCTCCAGCAGTGATCCAGAGACCCAGGTCCTTTCTGTGTTGTGGTTTCACAATCTCTTACAGTGTGGCCTCCCAGGTCACCACGCTTCCTGTATCAAAGAGGCAGAAGGAGAAAGAATGTGGAGAATCACACAAGTTTTATGGGCAAGGCCAAGGCACATAGCACTCATGTTCATATTTCACTGCTAGCCTTTAGTTATGGCCACATTTAACTGCAAGGGATGCCAGGACATATAATCTAATTGTGTGCCAAGAAAGCATAGGGTTTGGTGGTAAGCCAGCCATTTCTGTTATGGCAATAGACATGGGACTCAAACCCAGGGATTCTGACCGAAAGCAATTGACCAGGATACTCTCTGTCTTTCTGTCCCCTCTTTTTTCAAAAAGCCACTTGGAAGCTACAACACATCGTAAAAATACAAGTTGTTATCCCTATCCTTAGCTTGGCCTCCATAGAGCTGAATCCTCTGACCCCACTGTAATATAATTTGAATTAAAAATACTTTCCTAGAGCTGATATTATAAGAGAACAACTTTAATGATCTGATTCATAAATACTCTGTTTATTTGGTTTCTAACCCTCTTTAGTATTAGATCAATGTCTTCCATTCACCAGAATTTACTCTTTGGATGTGCCATCTGCTGGGCATGTCTATATTTTTCCGGTTATGTCTACTAAATCCTAATTGAGTCAACCTCATCAAAAATTCCATTTTTAAGGCCTTTAACTGAAAAATAGCAAACAACAAGCAGTGACTCAATTTTTTATTATATATTTTAGAGGCTTGTAATTCCAGCCTATGACATTTAGGTTTGCCCAGAATTAGATGCCCCTTCCACTGAAATTGCTTCTTGGAAATTGTTTTGGCCTCAGGCTGCATTATCTTATTTGAGCATGCAAAAATATCTAAAATATCACGGGCAAAACACGTCAGAAATCAAATAAGAACATAGTACCCAGCTGTATCTAGTGCCAAATCTCCCTAAACGAGTTATACTTAAGGCTCTGCAAGATTATTTGGGGTCTTGTGGGTGAATTTTCAGTCATCTGATTCCTCCGGCTCTTCTATATCATTTTGTGGTAAGAATTAGGACTATAGGTTGATATTTTGTTCTTGGTAGAAGGTCCCTTGGTTACCATTCAGCATGAAAGGAGAGCTTGAGAATATTGAAAATTTCTCCTCCTCTAGCGTGTGACATTTTGGAAAAGGTTATTCTATATGTCACAATACAGCATAACATTCTTCCAAGGAAGAACAGGCTCAAAGCTCCATGTAAATAATGAATAAAAGTGAAAAGCAAGAGGAGTGGTTCTTCAAGGTTAATCCAAGTCACTGTGACTGATGAATTTTTAGAAAAAAGAAAAATACTGGTCAGGCAGCTTTCAGTCCCACTAAGAAGAGATGGAATCACATGCTATCAAGGAGACTGTCTCCCACTACAGTATAGACCAGCTGTTCACCCTCAGTGTTTGGTCCCTGCTGCTACAAAATGTTCACCCTCCTCTGGAATGGGAGGGGAACAAACCAACATTAGCTATGCTGGGGCTGAAAGGTTTCCTCCCTTCAGTAGGAGATAAGACCTACCCCCACATAGAACATTTGCCCTTAGGAAAGTTGAGAAAAAAATCAATGTGAGAATCAAGGATAATTTCAGATATGCTGCCTTTTTCATCTCCAATTGTTGCTACTTTTTAGGAATACTCAAAAGTGAGGTTGGTGCAGATCTTCTGGAAGGAGGGATTTACCCCACTCGCCTCTATCTTGGAGATTCTGATGTGTTCTTCCAAATTGGGCTTGCCTTGCCTGTCCTCATCATTGTCATTCCCACACCCTCCAACAAAGTCACTGCTACTGACCGTCCCTCAGGAAAATAGAAAAGAGGCAACAGTCACTATATGTGGCTCTCATTCTCTTGGCTAACTCAGAATTTTTCATTGTTTCCCACTTAAATAATAAAATTCTTCAATAGCTCATGTTAGGAGGCAATATTGCGTCTTCTGGGCCAGGGCTCATCCTTAGCAAAATCAGGTAGAATAAAAAAATGTGTCGATTGCCTTTCACTCATCTTTCCCAGTTCCTTGCCTGGTTTATCAGACAAATGACCTGTCTATTTTCAGTACTGGCTGTAGGATTATGTGATGTTAATGTCATAAAAGTCCAGTGAAGGGTGGTATTAATAGAGGCACAAGTATTTCTGGAAAACATCAAGGAGGAGGGCTTGAGGCTGAGATATTTGAGTGGGTATAGTGAAGCAAGGAGATCTCAAGTTAACTCTTTAAATCCATCCGCTCTTCACAGCTGTTGGCCATAATCTTGAACGGATAGCCAGCCAATTGACTCACAGATGAAAAAGGTGAAAAGCTTTATAATGAAATCTGAAACTACTATTTAGTCATTAAAAACACAAGACAGTGTAACAATCTCAGTTTTTATATTCCATAAAGTGTTATTCTCCTCATTATGAAAAAGAAAGCAATTTCTGTCATCATGCTAATAATGCCTGGTAAAAACAACTGAGCCAAGCTCTGATTCTCGTTGATCCCAGTGTTTTACTGAACTGAGACTCAAATCAGAGCTCCAAATGCAAAAGCCTGATACTTTAGTATTTTTTATTATGATTTAATGATTTTCTGATTGTACAACTAAATCATACTAGAAATAGGTGTGTATCAAAACGTATTCTTAAAGAAAGAGAGAGAGAGTGAGGGAAATAGAAATCGTTGGTATCTCTCACTGTTAGAAATGACCACCTGTAGTAGATACTGTGGTAATCTGCCCAGATCTCCCCTTTAGGGCTGTGCATCTATGTCCCAGTTACTGAGAATGTGGCTGCTGACAGCTCAGAGTTTTGCCCCTCGCGGGAAGTTATACTCAGCTGCTGGGAATTGCCCTATCAAGGTTACATCCACTGCTGGGGGCAGCCTTAGCCAATGGCTGGTTGATGCAGTTTTACAAAGCTCTGGCTCCACTGCCTGGACTGGGAGTAACTCTGAGGGGCATTTCCAATTCCAGAACACCCTATGGGCTTGTCGGAAGCATCCATTGCAGCCACACTGCTGGTCAGCTTCTCCCTCTGCCCAATCCTGCTTCCCTCACTTCCGTGTAGGTCAATCTGAGAGCCCTCCGCAATAAACTTTGTGCGGGCAACATCTGTTTCTGGGAACTCAGTCCAAGAAAACATCCTTTGACATCTTGGTATATTTTTCCAGTGTATATTTTACAAAATTGGGATCACATGAAGCATACAATTTTGTATTCTGTTTCTTTTTTACTGAATGTTATATTTTGAGCATTTTTATTTTGTTGATTCCTTTTTAAGTATATGTTATTTGGCACTCTCATCACATTTCAATAAATGGATGTGCCATAATTTATTTAACCACTCTTTTACTGTTTAATATTTATATTGTTTCCAATTTTTCTATATTATAAATAATACTACGATGACAGCAAATAGTTTTGTACATAAATCTTTGACCGTTTCAGTTTATTTCAAGAGGAAAATATCACCAGAAGAGGAATTACTGAGTCCAAGAATATGAACTCTGTCAAGAATCTCAACATATTTTGCTAAATTCCTTTCCAGAAATAATTTTGATATTTTTTTAATGGATTTACATTTCCACTGTCACTTAGGATAGTGTTGGTTTCATCATGCTCTTGCCAGAACTGAATATTTATTATTATACTTAATTCAATTTTGGGCAGTGTTCTTTTTTTTTCTTATTTTTTGTTTATTGCAGTAACATTGGTTTATAACATTGTATAAATTTCAGGTGTACATCATTATACTTCTATTTCCACATGGATTACATCACGTTTTCATGTTCACCATCCAAATACTAATTACAACCCATCACCACAAATGTGTGCCAAATTATCCCTTTCAGCCTCCTTCCTCCCCTCTTCCCCTCTGGTAACCACCAATCCAATCTCTGTCTCTATGTGTTTGTTTGTTGTCATTATCTACTACTTGATGAGTGAGATCATACGGTATTTGACCTTCTCCCTCTGACTTATTTCACTTTGCATAATACCCTCAATGTCCATCCATGTTGTCACAAATGGCTGGATTTCATCGTTTCTTATGGCTGAGTAGTATTCCATTGTGTATATATACCCCATCTTCTTTATCCATTCGTCCCTTGATGGGCATTTAGTTTGCTTCCAAGTCTTGGCTATTGTGAATAACGCTGCAATGAACACAGGGGTGCATATATCTTTATGCATTGGTCTTTTCACGTTTTTGGATAAATACCCAGTAGTGGAATAGCTGGATCGTATGGTAGTTCTATCCTTAATTTTTTGAGGTATCTCCATACTGTTTTCCATAGTGGCTGCACCAGTTTGCACTCCCACCAGCAGTGTATGAGAGTTCCCTTCTCTCCACATCCTCTCCAACACTTGTTTCCTGTCTTGTTAATTATAGCCATTCTGAAGGGTGTGAGGTGGTATCTCATTGTAGTTTTGATTTGCATTTCCCTGATAATTAATGATGTTGAACATCTTTTCATGTGTCTGTTGGCCATCTGTATATCTTCTTCAGAGAAATGTCTGTTCAGGTCTTTTCCCCATTTTTTAATTGGGTTGTCAGTTTTTTTTGTTGTTGAGATACATGAGTTCTTTATATATTTTGCAGATTAACCCCTTATCAGATGTATGGTTTGCAAATATCTTCTCCCAATTGTTAGGTTGTCTTTTCATTTTGTTGATGGTTTCCTTCACTGTGCAAAAGGTTTTTAGTTTGATGTAGTCCCATTTGTTTATTTTTTCTATTGTTTCTCTTGCCCAGTCAGACATGGTGCTTGAAAATATGTTGCTAAGACCGATGTCAAAGAGCATACTGCCTATGTTTTCTTCTAGAAGTTTCATGGTTTCAGGTCTTACATTCAAGTCTGTAATCCATTTTGCGTTAATTTTTGTGTACGGTGGAAGGTAATGGTCTACTTTCATTTTTTTGCATGTGGCTGTCCAGTTTTCCCAACACCATTTGTTGAAGAGATTTTCCTTTCTCCATTGTATGTTCTTGGCTCCTTTGTCGAAAATTAGCTGTCCGTAGATGTGTGGGTTTATTTCTGGGCTTTTAATTATATACCATTGATCTGTGTGTCTGTTTTTGTGCCAGTACCATGCTGTTTTGGTTACTATAGCTTGTAGTACATTTTGAAATCAGGCAGTGTGATACCTCTAGCTTTGTTGTTTTTTCTCAGGATTCCTTTACCAATTCAGAGTCTTTCGTTGTAACATATAAATTTTAGGATTCTTTGTTCTATTTCTATGAAAAATGTTGTTGGAACTTTGATAAGGATTGCACTGAATCTATAGATTGCTTTAGCAAGTATGGACATCTTAACTATGTTAATTCTTCCAATCCAAGAGCATGGAATATCTTTCCATTTCTTTGTGTCTTCTTCAATTTCTTTCAGCAATGTTTTATAGTTTTCAGTGTACAGATCTTTCACCTCTTTGGTTAAGTTTATTCCTAGATATTTTATTCTTTTTGTTGCAGTTGTAAATGGGATTGTATTATTAATTTCTCATTCTGCTACTTCATTGTTAGTGTATAGAAGTGCAACTGATTTTTGTATGTTGATTTTGTATCCTTGGGCAGTGTTATTTAACACCAACATGCTACTCTTGGGTTGAAGTCTAATATTGACCTTTTCATCTGACTGTACCCTCTCTTCTCAGATACCTACAAACTTGCTGCCCTCAGTGTTTCAGTCCTTTGCTGTGGGCCCCTGTCATAAAACCTGTATAGCGGTGCCATGCTAAGCAGTTCCCTTTACATTATATTAGACTTATTTGTGGGGAATCTGATTATTAATTTCCTGATCTTGTTAACCTCCATATCTTCCCTAGCACCTAGTATGGGTCCTTGTACATAACAAGTGTGCAATAAAAATGCTTTGTAAAATGATTCCTTGTCAGTGGCCGTTCATCAGCTTGGCAACCATATAACTTGCTCACTTTGTGGTTCAAAGAACCAGGGTAAGTCACTGCCGTATCCAATTAGCTAACTACTGTTCTTCCACCATTATAGACAAAACAGGGGCAACTCGAAGCCATTTTGATTGGCAGGTCCTTTGATGCTAATGTATTTTGTTTCCTATTTTTGGCCCTGAGGCCAGTTGCTTGGAGAGTTCAAAACAGAAGCCACAAAGTATATAATTTTCTCATTGATTTACTTAATATATTTATTCCCATACATTTATGATCCTAAAGTTATTGTCTTGGACTTATATCATAGTAGTAATTAATATCTTGTTGACATAGTTGAGTAAATATTTGGTGATATTTGTTTGGCAACTAAGTAAAATATATTTTGAGCAACTCAAGTCTGCCAGTTTATACCTGAATAAGATTAATAAATTAACTAAATTGTGGTGGCTGTGTTCTTCCAGCCACAGGGAACTGTATTTTAAGTAGCTCACGCCAGATTCTCCCAATATGCATTTCTCATTCAAAGGGAAAATACCAAAGTCTGCTCTATTTTCAAGAACAGCAAATTGCAATTTCCCACCCTGACTCAGATCTCCAGTTTTTAGACACTTATTGAGTTCTTTGTAGAAAATTCATATTGGCTAAAATCAATGAAGCAATTCTAAAACTCCTACACAATACCTTTGGTACAAAATAATTGACTTGGGAGCTCTAATGTTTCAGTGGGTAAGCTGACCAATTTTCTCATCCAATACTCAAAAACTCTGAAAGCGTTGGGTAGTAAAAATTCATTTTTGAATGCCAACGTTGGATAGAGGGTATTTTTATTTTCAAGTTTAGCAGTGGTTATATGTCAGTAAAATGATTTACAGAATAAGGATTTTCCACTCCCTTCAGTGCATGAGGAATGTAAAACTGCCATGGGTTATTTTATGATCAATTTAAGATAGGTAGGCATTTAAGAGCAAAATGAAAAGTGAGGAAACTGAAGGATAGGAATTATAATAATTTTCTCAAACTGACTTCCATGAGTTTGCAAGCACTAAGATTAAATGCCTTTACTGTAAACCCCTTAAGGCTCTTTATTTCCATTCAGATAGAAACACAGGCAAGAGAGAAATGAGTTGCCTTCAATAATCAAAACAAATCGAAGTGCTAATGAGAGTGAGGGTAGAAAACACAGACAGCACCTCCATCCCTGGAATATAAATGGCTGGGATCACAAAATCAAAATACTGCTGCATTTTATTAATCTAGGCCCATCAGTAAAAATCTTTCAATAGCAGACACCTGCAATTTAGGAGATAAACTTTAATACTTCAAACCCTTGCAAGGAGAAGTATGAGGCAAATCCACAATTGTATTATGAATGCTCATATATTTCCTCACATTGGTGAGATTTTTAAAAGATGCTTAAAAGGAGAATGTAACATGATTATAGGTTGTAAGTTGACTTGTTCTTAGGATTAGACAAGTAGACAAAAACTTTACAGACACCAGCACAAACCAGTGTCCTAGCCTGTGGGGGAAACACCTAAACATGAAAGAGTAGATTAAAAGATTGAGTTATTTCTTCAAGCTTTGGCAATTAAGAAATAATCACTGGCTCACATGGAGAGTTCATATTACTCAAACATATAATAAATATTATGATTCTTTCATTTAATCAACATCTTAAAGCATGACCAAATTTATTCATAACATACCATGTCAGAACACATGAACAAAACTGTGTTGGTGGAAAGGAGTGGCTATCATGGTTGAATCACTAGCATCTGTATGCCAAATTTCGTTCCAATTGACTTTCACACATCTGAACCTAATGCATTCTGAATTTATGGACTTTTGCATTATAGGTGATTCTTTAATTACCAGTACTGCCTATTTTAAAGTGCACATAAGTCCATTGTTTTTAAGTGTTTCAGGTAGGGTAGAAGCAAAAAGAAATAGCGATATTTTAGGAAAAAAATCTTCCTTCTCTTTTAACCTATCAAAATTATAATAAGTATTCCCCATTCCCCTAGGAGGAGTAGGAAAAGTTACATAGATGAAGAAAAATCTAAGTATACCAAACTATCTTTAGAGAGAAAGGATTTAGATGATTATAAAAAGTAATGTAGATTCTTAGATGCAACATTCATCTAGGATTGACCTTTCAAGAAACCCAGTAAGTGCTTCTCCAAATATCCAACTTGGATTGCTAGCCAAGATTTAGCTTTCTAATTCCTCTCTAAAAATTTCCCTGAACTCTCATTACACACACACAGACACACACACACACACAGAGCTGTCGTTGATGTTATGAGAAGTGTCTCAATAGACAAAGGCTGTATGTTCCAGCAACAGGAACAAAGATTGGAGGCGAGAGACTTAAACATGGGATATTTCTTTGGAACCTTCAATTGTCTATTAAAAACACTCCACTGTACCTCCAGGCAGACCTACAAAGTTGGAGCTTGGCAAAATTTGCTCCTTCAACTCCCTCTTACTTAGTTCTCCACCCAGAATAGAATATAGCAGCCATCATTCCAAATAGAATTAAACTATTTGGAATGAATAATTGTAAGGCATTGATGACTTGGAATTTGATAGAATAGGGGCTATGGTAGACAGAATAATACCCCCCACCCCACCCCAGGCTGTCCAACTCCTAATCCTTTGGATCTGTGAATATGTTAGGTTACATGGCAAGGGGCAAATAAGGTTGCAGATGAAATTAAGGTTGCTAATCAGCTGACCTTAAATAGGGAGAGTATCCTGGATTACCCAGATGTGTCCAATGGAATCAAAAGAGTTGTTAAATGCAGGAGAAGGAGGCAGAAGAGTCAGAATCAGAGAAGGAGATGTGATGACAGAAGAAATGTCAGAGTAATGCAATGTGAGAAGTAGTCAACCCCCATTGCCGGTATTGAAGATGGAGGAAAGTGGCCAGGAGCCAAGGAATGTGAGCAGCCTGTAGAAGCTAGAAAAGGTAAGAAAATGAATTCTCCACTAAAGCTGTGTTGCAGAAAAGAACACAGGAATTTGCTGATGCATTGATTTTAGCCCAGTGAGACCCATGTCAGTCCTGACAAACAACTGTAAGATATTGAATTTGTATTGTGAAGTCACTAAATTTGTGGTAATTTGTTATAGCAGTGATAGGAAACTAAAATGAATAGATTTTCGTACTGAATGTGGGATGCTGCTGTAACAAATACCCAAAAATGTGGAAGTGGCTTTGGAATTGGGCAGTGAGAAGAAACTGAAGGAATTTTAAGGCACATGATAGAAAATGCCTAGATTGCTTTAAACAGACTGTATGTAGAAACACGGATGTTAATGAATCTGCTAGTGAAAGTATAGAAGGAAATGAGGAACATATTACTAGAAACTGGAGGAAAGAGGATCCTTGTTATATAGTGGCAGAAAACTTAGCAGAATTTTATCCTATGGTTGTTTGGAAAGCAAAACTTGTAAATGATGAAATTGAGATTTCTAAGCCATGCATCAAGGGTGTGGACTTTTGTCTTCCTGCTGCTTGTAGTAAAATTTGAAAGGAAAGGGATAGAGCGAAGAACTGTTAAAAAAAAAAAAAAAAAAAAAAAAGTAACCAGGATTTGATGATTTGGGAAATCTCACCCTATCCATATTGCAAAAAGTCAGAATGTTCAGTCATACAAAAGCCTGTTTGAAGAGTTCAATTCCCTTCAAAAAAAATATGAGGCATTGCTGGGGAAAAAATGGAAAAGTAGCTGAGTTTATAAATGTTTGGGTGATTTTTATATTGGTGCTATTTAAGATAACGGCAATTATGTGACAATTCTGTGAATAAAATATATATGAAAGCTTTTAATTTAACCAGGATTTATAATATTTTATGTTAGACCATCCCAGGATAGAACTTTTCTATAATAAGCCCAATATGCAAGAATCTAAAGTGATGAAATATTTGTAGACAGAGTAAAGATGTGATGACTTTATATTGCTAAATCCTTCAGATGGTAGAGAGAGAGTCTTTGTTTAAAGGAGCAGTGGAGGGGCCAGCCCAGTGGTGTAGTGGTAAGTTCGTACACTTCGCTTTGGCGGCCCAGGGTTCGTGGGTTCGGATCCCAGGCGTGGATCTATACACTGCTTGTCAAGCCCTGCTGTAGCAGGCATCCCACATATAAAGTAGAGGAAGATGGGCACGGATGTTAGCCCAGGGCCAA
Source organism: Diceros bicornis minor (assembly GCF_020826845.1). NCBI lineage: Eukaryota > Metazoa > Chordata > Mammalia > Perissodactyla > Rhinocerotidae > Diceros > Diceros bicornis. The sequence goes on along the minus strand of NC_080776.1, from coordinate 13,191,270 downwards.
TCTTCCTCAGCAGAAAGACTGGCAACAGCTGTTAGTTCAGGGCTAATCTTCCTCACCAAAAAAAAAAAAAAAAAAAAGAACAGTGGAGGGCAATTTGTTCACATAGTTCTATTTGTTTGAACTTCTCCCCTTCACTCCTTGGATTCCTAACATAAAAACAGCTAACATTTGTGGTGGACTTATTATATCCCAGGTCCCTTGCTTTATACAACTTGGATAAATTATTTCCTACATTCACAAAACATAATAAGGTATGTAACACTATCACCTCTATGTTTCAGATGAGGAAAAGGAAGTAACTTGCCCATGTGGTAAGTGGCAAAATAGGGTTTTAAATTCAGCTGTATGTAATTCCGGAACCACTCACCTTAGCTGCTACATTATCCTTCTCTTTTTTTTTTTTTTTTTTTTTTGGCTGAGAAAGATTCCCCCTGAGCTAACATCTGTGCCAATCTTCCTCTATTTTTTAGTATCTGGGCTGACAGCACAGCATGGCCATTAAGAGAGCAATGTAGGTCCGCACCTGGGAACCGAACCCAGCCACCAAAGCCGAGTGAGCTGAACTTAACTACTAGGCCACGGGGGCTGGCTCTACAATTCTCCTTCTTTTTAAGTATCTGAAAATTAACTACTCGTATTCAAAGTTCCCTGATAAACCTGGAGAGTAGTATGTCACTTCTAAAGCACAGGTTTCTTACTATAGTAAATATATATGGTATATTCCCTATAATATTCCACCTCAGTTTAGAGAGACAAACTGAATTAGACCGTTTTCTAAGTTGAGATCAATTGCCTAAGTGCTTCCAGAAAGGAATAGTAGTAATAGTTAATATTGACAGTCTATATATTATGACCCAAATACTGAGCCAAGGTCTTTCCATACTTTATCTTGTTTAACCTTCACTCATGAGGGAACCTAGTTTACAAGAGGTAGAAACTGAGGCATAGAAAACTCATCCGTCAGTCTGAGGTCACACAGCTGGTTACGATTGTGAGTCAAGTCTCCAGACCCATAACAAGACCACTATGATTTCCTGACTTATGTGTAACCACATGTATATATTTTTGCAACAGGAAAAAATATGGTAAGTTAAATAAACTGTTCATTTTTGTTCTATTTAAATGTTGGGTGGGATTTAGGAGGGGAACAATGTAATTGCACAGCACAGGGAGGGCACGAATGTTTTGTGCTTGAAATATCCTTTGGCAGCTCAAGACAAGTTCCAGATGGTTCCTGACTGGGCTATTACCTCACAATCTTTCAACGTTGAATAAGTTTTCCTCGGCTCATTTGTCTGAACCACCTTAAAATCCTGGGACAGCTTTTCCCTCATCTATTTTCAAGAGGTTGGTCTTGCTGTTTGCCCGATCTGCTATATCAAAGTGCAGCTGGCGCCTCAAATCTTAGCCCCTGAGTCATAAAGAGTGGGTACTTAGCAACTAGATCAGATAAGCCCAGGATGTTCCATCTTTAGTGGCATGATTTACAGTTGAATATGGCCTTCCATATCATTTGTTAGCATTTTAGATTGTAAGCTGATCTGGAAACAGTTTAGATTGGGGAAATCATTTCTAATCATAGCCTAACTGACAAATATTATGATCTGAAACCTACCCTAACATTTTAGTATGTTTTTTCCTTTTCCTAGTACTAGAAGTGACTTTAGATGCATAATAACAAATTTCAAAGGTTGACTCAATATTTCCCTGTTCTTTTTTTCTTCTTCATGTTAAGCGAAAGAGGAAATGGGTTGTTGCTAGGAAAATACTGATAGCCATCAACTGGTTTCCTGGCATTTGAGCAAGCTTAGAAGTCCATCAATAGTACATTACGAATCAAAGCTGGTTCAGATGATTTCACAGCCACATCAATCACTGACTATTCTTGACAAACTACAAAGGAAAAAAGACTCAGAATATTGTACAGTATACCTCCCAGTCTCCCACTTGAAGAATCAGAATTTCCATTAGCTTAAATGTTACTTACGTGTACCATAAGAAGAGAAACCCTAAGAAAAATGTCAATAGACACCCAAACTGACCTAATTAAAAAGAAGATTATGTCTCATAACCAATAGGTACATTGGGCAACTTCCTATGTAGTATAATATAAATGACACCATCAGAGAGATTCTTGTCTTAGGTTCCTTCCACAATTTTGACCAAAAAGTTTACAACTCCCATATTTTTTATTTCTTTGCATTAAGATATAGAAGGTATTTGTTAAAATGGAAATATCTCATGGGGTAACGCTTGAGGTCAGGTAATGACAAATACCTAAGGAGAACCTTTTGAAGGGAAGGAGATCCATGACTGGTAAGAGAAGCAGGAGAGATACCACAGAGAGAAGGAGGAATGGAGGAGGAACTAGAGATTGACCTGAGATCAGTGGGCAACCAGGAGCAAGGTGAGGGACCGAGGCAAGGTGGGAAATGAAGAGAGAAGGGGCATCAGAGGACGTGACATGCAGGGGGTAAGCATTTTGGAAGAGACATTAGACAAACTGGGAAACTTCAAAATTTTGCCAAGAGTTGAGCTTGAATATATACAAATTGAGTTGCCAAGTTGGCAATATTTATCAAGAGAGTTAAACTTGTTTATGCCTTTAATTTAGTCATTCTATTTTTAAGATTTGAGTCTAATAGAATATACCTAAATACAGAAAATTCACATCATTATTTACAATACCAAAAGCTTAGCAACAACCAAAATGTCCAACCATGGGTTAATCATCAATAAACCATGTCTAGCAACTCAATTAAATCTTGAAAATACTTTAAAAGTTATGTTTCAAAGAATATATAACAAAAACTGTTTATGACATAAGGTTGAATTAAATAGGCAAAATACAAAATTGAATACATAGAGTGATGGTTACAACAAAAATGCATTAACATGTTGACTGGGGCATATCAGGCTGTTCTAAGTGAATGTGTTTTGTGAAGGGAATTGTAGGTGATTAACCCCCCACTACCCCATCAAATATTTCTTTTGACAATCTATATTTTTCAAATGCTCTTTAATAAGCCAGCATTATTTTTGTAGTGGAAATTATTTAAGTATCAACATCACTATGATTTCAAGGCTGGATCCCAAGGCTAGCTAGGTATGTATTCCTTTCCTCTGAAAGTCTTGGGTTTAATCAATGATGACACGCTCAGAGAGAAGAGAGATCCCTCATGTCAGAGATATAGGATTAATTCTTCTTCCCTAGCAGAGTCTTTAAACAAGAATTAAAAATTTACCACCAATGTATGTAAAAAGAACACATTAGGATCATTGTATGAGATCAATTAGTAGTGTTCTGTAGGATGAAAAATGTAAACGTAGCTGAGTTTTGGTGGAAATTGCAATATCTTCAGAATAACTGTTCAAAGTTTGCCTAAAAGTTAGTCAGAAAGACAGACCCTGTTCTAAGGATCGTGTGGGGACACTTGAATCATCTGTCATCTTCAAAGTCCAATACTGGCTGATCTTGATAGTAAGCAGATGAGCAGTTATTGCTACCATAATTGGATTTTGTTAGGATAGGAGACAGAAATAGAGATGGATCTACTTCCTTGCCTTAGAGACTTGACATTTTAAAAGACATCCCTGCCAGTGGAGAATTTGGGGAAGGCTGCTCTTTTATGGTAGAACTCTTAAAGAATAACATGTTGCATGATGATTCATATGAAGGTGCCAGCCTATTTAAATGAGGACAGGGTGTTATTTGAAGGCAGAAAGAAGCCTAGGAGAATATCCAATATTTCAGGAGAAAAGTGTTTACATTTGTAAATTAAATTATTCTTTTTAATACTCATGGATGAGTTGGGCCATCATTGAAGTGGGAGGCGGCATGCAGACTGGTTGACTTTGGAATTAGGAGAGCTGGGTTTGAATTCCTTATCCAATGCCTTGAGAAACACATTTCATATCTTTGAGCCTCAATTTCTTTATATATAAAAAGTAAATAATAGTAATAATGACTAGGTACTATGCCAGATACTTTATATCCATTAACTCATTTAATTCTTACATTGACTCTATGAGAAAAGTACCATTAGGAATAAACATAACCACATATATGAGGCAGCTGGTACATTCCACAGCACATATAGAGGGGCACAATAAATTTAACCCCTTTCCTTAACAGTAATATTCACAATCCTGGCCCACGGTCTCATACATGAATAATGAGTGATTTGTTAGGTGCATAGCTTTTGCGGTTTTCTATCCATAATATTTTGGTTCTACTAAAAGCAGATCCTGAGACAAGGATTTGGATGCAAGTAGTTTATTTGGAAAGTGGAGGAGTAGTAAAGGAAAAGGGAAAAAGTAAATAAAGAACGAGTTAAGTGAATCATTGCTTTGGACATTTGAGGCTCAATTCTACTAGGGCCCTTCTGTGAGATTGTTTAAAAAAAAACTTGAAATTTCTTTCCAGGAGGTGAGGGAATTAGAGAATTTATGTCACTGGTTGAGGGTCACCCCTGCGCCATTGGTTCCCCCCTCCTTCTGGAGTCTCTATGTTCACTTTGACAGGACAAGTTCCCACACCCAGAAAGGGACCAGGCCAGTGACCTAAGGGAGGAGAAGAGCGGACAATGACAGCTTCAGCTATAGTTATATAACAACCTAATGTAATAGTAAAGTGTCAGGTTTACTCTGGAAGGAAAGAGTTATCAAATGTCAGAAATTGTATGTTTCCTTCATCTGAGTAGCTCAGATTTCTAAAAGTATATGCCTTGCACAGACTGAGCAGAAATCACACCACATCTTTGGATTTACATGAGACATAGACACACAGAGGGACCATTTAACAAATTATTCTAGCTGTTCAGAACAAACACACACACAGAACCTGCTGCTGCTTGGCCCCAGCTGTGAGCTCCAGCCAAGGACACGGCTCTGAAGTATTAGGCAAGGGTATCATCAAGAAAAGAACATCAGCAGAGAGATGGTAGGAGAGAAGGAGAAAGAAACTTACAGCTGACGACCCCAGAGGCAGATGGAATTCAGGGACCTAGAAGAACCCAGAAGAACAGGCTGTCTTGTAATAGCATGACCATCAAGTGACAAATTCACTTTCCAAGCAATGCAATGATCTAGAGGCGATAAGTATTTGGAATCAAGCAGATGAACATTCTGAAAACAATGGATTTTGAAGTCTGACAAACCCTGTGCTATGTCTTAGCACATGTGTGGAAAGTAATTTGCCAGGACTTTTCCCAGCAGGAGATTCAAACGTAATACCCATTATGTTGGTCTCCCAGCAAACTGGACATAAAGGGCAGACCCATTAAGAAATAGTTACTAGGACAGTTAAGGGAGAGATGTAGGTCCTGGGGAATGAATAGGCAGTCTAATTCATTCACTGGCTCTCAATTCACCCATTGGATGAGGAAGACATTGTCCTTGCTTTTTAGAAGCTCATGTTCTCGTAGGGGAAACAGATGTGCAAATAGACAATTCTAATCCCCTCTGACAAATGCCACAAAACATTTTTTAAAAGGGTACTTTGGTATGACAGGGGAAGAAGAGTTAATTAGGGCCAAGTGAGGTCTGGGCAAGCACCCTCTTGTTGCTAATGCTTTATCAGAGATTAGAAGGTGATGCTTGTTGCTAATGCCTTATCGGAGATTAGAAGGAGATTCAGCACGAACATTTAATCTGGGGATAAGGGATGGATGGGTAAGCTTGGAAACTGAAAGGATATCAAATGCATGGTGCTATATCAGATATTCCATCCTTATAAGGAAGGAGAGATCAAGGGCAGGGTATAGCCCTTTTGGAGGTGGGACACCAGCACAGTGGCAAACAAAGCTAAGTAAGCCAACATGTGGTGTCAGTTCCATGGCTATAAAATTAGGCCAATGCTTAATAATGCAATTTCCTATTCTAGCATCTGATAGTATATTTTAAAACATTTCTTGAACATTTTACAGGGAAGTAAGGAATTGGCTTCACTGGTTATTGATTCTTTTCATATTTAATATATTTGCACAGCTTCAAAGCTCTGGGAACACTGGTATAACACCTGTCTGTGACCCAGGGATGTGGACTCAGGATTTGAGAGAAACATCCCTCTCTATCTTGAGTGAGCCTGATGCGTGTGTGCGCGCGCGCGTGCGCGCGCCCATGGGCATAGCATCTGGGGAGACTTTCTATCGATCTCTCTTTCATCGAAAAACTTCTTTCCTCTCCAAAGGGTACTCCCAGGGCAACAAATTTGTCTTTGTTAGTTGAGCCCCTTTACCCTAATCTGAGAGGTGTAAGGGGAGCTCTTTTTTCTGTAAACGGGAGGAGGGACACACTACGCCCATTTTAATGAAATGCATCATCTAATGGATATTAGAGTGTGTTCCAGCCAGCTGGCTGGAGTATCAGGACTCAGTTCCTTTGACAAGGATCGGACAGATCCAGTGTTAAGGGACTAGGAAACAGCCTGGCTCCAGGTTGAGCGCATTCTCTTGCTATCACCCATTACATGGGGCAGACACAATTATGTCTAAACTCCCCTGGGATCTGGGTGGAGGTGTGAAACACCCAGCCCCCACATTCTCCTTGGCATTAGGAGTCAGAGCAGCCTGAGGAACTATGGGTGTATATTAAGAGCTGAGATGGGACTAGAACAGGGAGAGGGCTGACAACTTAAGGACAGAATAAAACGAATTTGATAAGCTCCATCTTATGGTGATTTTCCCCTAAGTCAATTTAGACCTGTATTTTGGCTGCACTTTATTATTAGACGTTGTGGTCTGGGATGCCCTAAATGTGGATTTGGAGGAAAAAATGCTTATAAAGATATAATTGTTTAAAATTTGTTTAAATATGAAAAAATCAATAATGAGTGAAGCCAACTCCTTTCTTCCCAAGAAAATGTTCACAAAAAGTTCAAATGTACTATCAGTCACTGGAATAAAGGAATTCTATTATTAAAATAATAGAATATGTATATACAGAGGCATGAAGTAAGCTTCGAGAAAAATTTGAACCCAGTGGAACTCACTTGGAGACCCCACATAGATGGAGGAAGAGGCTAAAAGTCTTAGGTTGTTCTTCTCAAACTTTAGGGTGTATATGAACCACCTGGACATCTTGCTAAATGCAGGTGGTGATTCAGTAGGTCTTGGTTAGGGCACAAGAATCCATATTTCTAACATGGTCGATTTCTAATTTTTCTAACAGGCCGATGCTATTGGTTGAGGTCACACTTTGAGTAGCAACGGTCTAACGTGAGAGCGGGTTTATGCCTCTCCAGTGTGGGCTTCCAGCTGCTGTGTCACTCTGAGAATGTGACATTGTGCAAATTTGTCTGTTAAAGGTAAAGAATTTTGACCTCATTGTGCTATTAGGAATCTCTGCAAAAAATCAACAGCAGAAAGTACAAAGGACTTGGTGTCTGAAGGTCTGGGATTGTTCCAAACTCTACACTTATTAACTATGTGACCCTGAATGAGCCACTGAACTTTGCTGAGACTCAGTTTCCCCAGTTGTACAATGTGTATAACAACCTCTGTCTTCCTACATCTGGGGATAGTTTTTCTTTTTTGCTAGGAAAGATTCGCCCTGAGCTAACATCTGCTGCCAATCTTCCTCTCTCTGTTTTTTTTCTCTCCCCAAAGCCCCAGTACATAGTTGTATATTCTACCTGTAGGTCCTTCTAGTTCTTCTATGTGAGCTGCTGCCACAGAACGGCTTCTAACAGACGAGTGGTGTGGTTTCCTGCCCAGGAACCGAACCCGGGTTGCCGAAGCGGAGTGTGCCAGACTTTAAACACTAGGCCATCAGGGTTGGTTCTGGGAATAGTTTTTAAGATCAAATAATAGTGGCTAACATTAATTGTGTGCTTAGCATTTGTCAATAACTGTGATAAGCCCTTTAAATATATTAACCCATTTAATCTTCACAGCAATCCAAAGAAGTAAAGAGTACTATTATCAGAACCTCCCTGAGGATATGTGGGGCTGCTGGTAAATAGTCACAATTCGATTTTAAAATGTATTCTAAGTTCACAAAGAATGTAAGTTAGATTCAGAAAAAGGAGTAGAGAATAGGAATTGCTTTGGTCTTGTAAATAGGTATTGTTTATGGCCCAATCAGAGCACGTGGAGGTTCTTTGTACCATCTAGACACTATCTCTTCCTGTTCAGGTCCAGAAATCTTCTCTTTATGTCCTTTACTGTCAAATGTGCCTCTCCTAGCTGTTTAATATCTCCCACCACAGGAAAAAAATAATTCCATCTGTGTTAGTTTTCCACGCTGCATAAAAAATTACTGTAAACTTAGCAGCTTAAAACAACACTCATTTATTAGCTCACAGTTCTCTAGGTCAGAAGTCTAGACAAGGCATGGCTGAGTTCTCTGCTCAGGACTCACAGGCTGAAATCAGAGAGTTGGCTGTGCTATATTCCTTTCTGGAGGCTACAGGGACAAACCTACTTTAAACTCATTCAAGTTGTTGTGAGGGTCACCCAAAAACAGTGTTCCTTGTAGCTGCTGGACTGAGGTCTTCATTTCCATGCTGACTGTCCGTCAGGGGCTGCTCTCAGCTCCTAGCGGCCACCCATTCCTTGCCACATGTCTCCTTCTATATGCCCTCTCACACTTCAAATCATTTTTGCTAGGAGGAGCCCAATTGCTTTTAAGAACTCACCTGATTAGGTCTGGCCCACAGAGTATAATATCCCTTTCTTAAAGTCAACAGTGCCATATAATATAAACTAATAATAACATAATAATAATAACTACCTAATCACAGAGGCAAAACTGATCATATTCACAGGCCCAGTGATTATGCAGAATGTGCATACCAAGGGGCAGGAATCTTGGGAGCCATCTCAGAATTCTGCCCTCATCGTCATGGTTCTTTGAAACTATTTGTATTAAAACAGTATAGATCAACTTGCTTTTGCACTTCTCTAATACCACTTATTTACTTGTGGTTATATCATTATTTATGATATTGCATTGTATGTGTGCTACTCAAGAATAGTTGTTTCCAGTGGCTCTGTCAAAGATTGTTATCCTTCTTTGTTGATGATAACTATGAATACAAGCCTTGCTCAGATTATGCAGGAAAAAAATGTGAATGACAATTCATTTTCTGGGTATATTCAGTTTATCATTTAAAATTTTGTAGAAATAAATGTAGAAAACATGTCTTCCAATTATGTCTCGTCTTGAACTCTTTAGGTTGCAACCAGTACATTCCTAGAATATGAATTCTTTCCATGTCGAGTGCGTCTCAGCCAACTATATACCATAGGGAGATCAAAGAGGGATTCATGCACAGAGTGACAAGAGCAGTCCCATTTGTGCAAGGAAAATGCAGTCTTCATCTGGAATGGCTTAAGACTGACAAAAAGAGCATGATACTACAACAGTTATTGGAGGCAGGAAAGGACATCGATTGGAAGGACTCACTGGCATTACAGAGTAATCACCTTAAAAGCCCACAAATGAGATAGTCATGGCGACCCCACAAGAACTGTCTGACATGTGGTGTGAAGATTGCAGAGAAGATGGGGTAATAGCCCTGGTGCCATCAGTGTGGCCACTCAGAGTTAAAAAATGCCTGCCACCACCAATGCTACCCTTGGGTGAGATAGGCCAAAGGTTGCATCATGATTAGAAAATAGAGGGGCAGGAGGTGATGAATGAACCTATGTACAAAGCTTAAAACCAAAGGTCGACAGCAGACCATCCATAGTCCAGAGCTCTTATCTCGTCTTCTGTTGGATATGAGTGAGAGTCACACTAAATCACCATGTCAGCATCCTTCCGGTGGCCCAATGAAAAGGAAATACCACTTAGGTCAATGAGAGTAATCTACCTGCCAGGCCACCCTTCTGGAACTGGAGGCCTAGATGCTCCCATTGGTGAATATCCTGGAGTTTCTCAGGGTATCTGGTCAACCCCAGAAGCATGGAAGAGGGCTAAAAAGCTCCCTGATAGGAACAAATGGAGCCTGTGGGCCACATGGGCCCTAGTCTAGGTTTGAGGTTCCCTGCCTGGATGGCATTGCCAGCCCTGGTCAGTTCTAAGCACTGGCGGTGTATTCAGAAAATTTTAAAGAATTCACTGGAAAGTGCTCCTTTCCATCTCCACCTTACACAGTGCAGGGCCCAAGGCTGGGGCCTCACTTGTCTGTGTCTAACAGTAGTACTGCTTATTATCACTCTTGTTTTACAAATGAGAAAACTGAGATATAAAGAAACTAAGTAATTTTCCCAAAGTTAAGTTGCTAGTAAGTATTGATGCAAAATAAAAAAATCTGATTCCAGAACATGTACTCATAACTAATTTGCTAAATAGCCTCTGAAATACTGTAGTGTATGTGAATAAAAAATGTTATTCTCAACTTTTCGTGAAGTAGAAGTGCTCTGAAAAATGCATTCCAGCTATAAATATAAAATGATGTGAATGCCAATTATTAAATGATAAAAAAATATGATGACCTTCACAAATCATTTAATCAATTAAAAATAGAAACTGCAGGAATTATATAGGAAGAAAGATATAGTAGGAAAAGAGTCCTGGCGTCAAAAACACCAGCTCCTAGGCAAGGCAGGATACTCTGTTTTATTTATGGCTAAGTCCATAATCAAGAGGATGTAAAATAAGACTGAACTCTGCTTAATATGTGGTTAGAGAAGAGATACAGAGCAACTGAATATTGATAGCATTCTTCTTGTTGAATGAGAGAGAGAGAGAATAAATTAGGAAACCCATTATTGAGAAAAGATCCAAGGTAGGCTGGCCTGAACTCAACATCAGACCAACTGTACTCATTGATCAAGTGGCAGTTTCCAGAGAGCTGGTGCCTGTATGAAGTTTCAAAGAAGCAACAACAGATTACTCCTAACATGAGATGCCTCATTTTTCTGCTTAAAAGAGTTACTGGAGGAGGAGTTCTAGTTCCAATAACGGCAAAGAAGCTTGTATCAAACTAAATCTCGTGTAGATAAAAATTATCAGCCCTGGAAAAAATATAAAAGAATACTTACATAAAGGCACTGGAGAGTAACCAAAGCAGACAAAATTGGAGGGAATATGAGCATTAAATGAAGGGAAATGCATGGGATAAGTTCTATATTTATAATGCTTTTCCATGAGGGCTCTTTCCAGTATACATAGTGTAGGGTGGCTAGAATTCATGGAAAAAGGTATAGTCTTATTGGCTTAAGGTATCAGAAAACAAAGTTTAAGCTGTCAGAAAAGCTAGAAATTGGGGAGACCACAAATATGCATATAAACTTTTCTCAAATATTTCTCTGACCCAATAACTACTTGTGTACAATGGAGAGTTCAAGGAGCAGAACAAAAAGCAATAATTAGATGGCTTAAAAAGCTAAGCAGAAATTTCTGCTGTTGTCACCATGGGAGTTATCAAGACTGGAGTTTGAATGCTGAAAAGATAGAGGGCCTTAGGAGTAAATATTAGTTTTCAGAACTGAGTTTAACCAGAAAATTAAAACAGACCTGCACTAAGTATAAAATCAAGCTTCCACGTGTCCAAGGTGATCAGCCAGTAATTTAACTTCCTGGTAAAGCAAAAATCAACAGTTTTCAGAGGAAGATAAAGAATCCAGAGTTTTTACAAAATATCCACAATGTCAGGCATACTATAAAACAATACAAAAAAAAAGGCAAAGAAACAGGAAACAAGAAAATGAGTCAAGACAAAAGGCAGTCAATAGAAAGAGATCCTGAGATAAACTAATATTGGAATTAGCAGACAAGAATTATAGCTTTAAAGTAGCTGTAAATAATATGTTAAAAAACTTAGATGTAAATAAATAGTCATAATGAGTGAAGAGATGGGCATCTATTATAATAAATGGAAACTATAAAAAAGGACCAGATCATAGATCTAAACATAAAATGCAAAACTATAAAACTCCTGGAACATACATAGGAGAAAACCTAGATGACCTTGGGTATGGTGATGACTTTTGGATATAACACCAAAGGTACAAGCCATGAAAGAAAGAATTGATAAGCTGGACTTCATTAAAATTAGAAACTTCTACTCTGTGAAAACAATGTCAAGAGAAAGAGAAGACAAGCCACAGACTGGGAGAAAATATTTGCAAAAGACACTTTATAAAGGACTGTTGTCCAAAATATAAAAAGAAATCATAAAACTCAGCAATAAGAAAACAAACAACCCCATTAAAAAATGGGCCAAAGACCTTAACAGAAACCTCACTAAAGAAGCTATGCAGATGGCAATAAGCATACAAAAAGACGCTCCACATCATATGTCATCAGGGAAATGCAAATTAAAACACAAATGCCTATTAGAATGGCCAAAATCCCAAACAGTGACAACGCCAAATGCTGGTGAGGATGTGGAACAAAAGGAACCCTCATTCATTGCTGGGGGGAGTGCAAAATGGAACAGCCACTTTGGTAGAAAATTTGGTGATTTCTTTCACAACTAAACACAGTGTTACCATAAGATCCAGAAATTGTGCTCCTTGGTATTTACCCAGAGGAATTGAAAACTCATATCCACACAAAAACCTGCACACAGATGTTTATAGCAGCTTTATTTATAATTGCCAAAACTTAGAAGCAACCAAGATTGTCCTTCAGTAGGTGAGTGAATAAATAAAGCGTGGTACATCCAGACACTGGACTATAATTCAGTACTAAAAAGAGATGAGCTATCAAGCTATGAAAAGATAGGGAGGAACCTTAAACGAAGATTATTAAGTGAAAGAAGCTAATCTGTAAAGGCAACATACTATATGATTCCCACTATATAACATTCTGGAAAAGGCAAAACTATGAAGGCTGTAAAAAGATCAGTGGTTGCCAGGAGTTGAGGGGGGTGGGGTACATAGGCAGATCACAGAGGGTTTTTAGGGCAGTGAAAATACTCTGCATAATACTATAATGATGGATACATGTCATTACATATTTGTCTAAACCTGTAGAATGAACCCTCATGTAAACTGTGGGCTTTGGGTGATTATGATGTGTCAATGTAGGTTCATCAATTTTAACAAATGTACCACTCTAGTGGGGGACTTTGATAATGCAGGAGGCTGTGCTTATGTGAGGGCAGGACGTATATGGGAAATCTCTGTACCTTCCTCTTAATTTTTCTGTGAATCTAGAACTGCTCTAAAAAAAGTCTTTAAAAATATATGTATCAAAAAAAATCCAAGTAGAAATTCTAAGATTAAAAAGTACCATATCTGAAGTGAAAAATTTACTGGATGGGCAAAACTTCAGATTGGAGATGGCACAAAAAGAGTCATTTAACTTAAAGATCAATCGGTATAAATTATCCAAACTAAACCACAGAGCCAAATTATTGTTTTTAAATTGACAGAATCACATTGACCTATGGCACAATATCAAGAGGTCTAGCTGACATGTAATTGGAGTCCCAGTAATAGAGGAGATAGAAAATGGAGCAGAAAAGAAATTAAGATGATAATGGCTGAAATTTTTCTTAATTGCGTGAAATACTTAAAATAACACATTTGAGAAGCTTAGACAACCCTAATCAGGGTAAATACAATTAAAACTATACTTAGGTAAATCATAGGCTAACTGCTTGGAATGAGTGATAAAAAGAAAATCTTGAAAACATTCACAGAAAAAAGACACATCATGAACTGGAGAACAATGATAAGAATAAGGCTGATATCTCATCAAAAACGATGATAGCCAGAAGACAATGGAGCAACAGGTGTAAAAACAAAATGATATCGACGCAGAATTTAATATCCAGCAAAGATATGCTTCAGAAATGAATGTCAACAGAGACTGTTTCAGATAAACAGAAGCTGAGAGAATTAATTACCAACACACAGATTTACACTACAAGAAAAGCTAAAGAAAATTCTTTAGGCTGAATGGAAATAACACCAAATGAAAACTCACATATACAGAAAGAAATGAAGAACACAATGAATCGTATGTATGTGAAAAAAATCAAAGAATATTTTTCTTTTTAAAGTTTTTAAAAAAGAAAGAATGTTTATTGCAAAAATTGTAACATTGTGTTTGAGGTTTTCAACAAATGTTGATACAAAATGTATGACAATTACAGCTTAAATTACGGGGGAGTGAATGGAATTAATTATACTGCCACAAGGTTTTTATATTTTATGTGAAGTGTTAGAATATTAATTCCAAGTAGAATGTGACAAATTAAGGATGCATATTTTAATCCCTGGAGCAACCACTAAATAAATTAAACAAAAGTTATTGTTAAAAAGCCAATAGAAGAATTAAAATGGGATACTAAAAAATGTGCAGTGAATTCAGAAGAAGGCAGTAAAAGAGTAATAGAAGTAAAAAAGCAGATTGGACTAATAGGAAACAAAGAGCTACATGTTAGATTTAAATCTAACAATATCAATACTTTCATTAAATAAATATAGTCTAATTGTTCCACTTAAAATGCAGAGATTGTCAAACTAAGTAAAAGAAGAAGACCCAATATATAATGTCTTCCAAAAACGCACTTTAAAATAAAGACACAGATAGGTTAAAACCAAATGAGTGAAAACTGATATTTCATGCAAAGAATAGTCATAAAAGAGCTGGAATGGTTATATTAATATCAAAGTATACTTTAGAGCAAGAAATATTATCAGAGATAAAGAGGGACATTTCAATGATGAAAGGCTAATTTACCAAGAGCACACAGCAGTCCTAAATGTGTATGTCCTAGTAACAGAGTTTCAAATAGAAAAAGAAAAAAATAACGAAACAAAAGGGAGAAATAAGTCCACAATAGTTGGAAATTTTCAATAGTTCTCTTTCTTGTAAATGACAAAGTAGGAAAAAATATCAGCAAGGACATAGAAAGAATTTTCTTTTTTGACTTTAATGGAGTAACTGAAACTGAACTTGCCATCTGCCTTAACAACTAGAAAACTGGACAAAATATATCAAACAACTGTTTTTAGTAATTGAACAACAGGCGGCATAGGACTGTGGTCCTTGAGAGAAGGGAATTAAATGTGATGAGGCTTATAATCATGTGGCTTTCTGTCTGGAGGCGCTTTCTGAGTCATGGTGTGAGATGGGCTAACTGAAACAGATTACAGTGGTCTCACAGAGTAAAGTAGTTCAAGGAGCCTAAGGTAGTTGGATATTGTGGGACAGAGTCCCAAAGAGAAGAAAGAGCTTTAGAAATCTGCACAGGGTTTCCCTTGAGTCTGTTGCTGAATTTTAAGCCACACAAGCAAAGGATGAAATACCCTGAGGACAGGCAAAGAGTGACTGGGGAGCTCCAAGCTGAACTATTCCTACAATTCACTCCAATCTAGGGGATACTGAGTTATGTCTGGCTAGAGTTAAGTAACCTCATTGATCACATAGGGCACTCAGTAGAGACAACATCAGAGGATCATGCCTTATTACTAGAATTATACTTGCCCCAAAGTAAAGGCTGATCCAGAACCCACCCCAACAAAGCTAAAATCAAGGCTCGTTGATGCAATCAAGCTAATTGGCAAGAAACTTAATTGCTAGCCAGGACAAAATTTAATCCTCTTGAAAGGACAACAGCCATAATCCTGATGTCAACAATGTAAAATCACCATGTCCAACATCCTGTAAAAAATAATAGTCAAGAAATACCAAGAAGCAGATCATCATGACCTATAGCCAGGAGAAAAACCAGTCGATAGCTACAAACACAGAAATAAGATAGTTAATAAACTTATAAGACAAAGATTTTTAAATGCCTCCCTTAAATATGCTCAGAGTCACAAAAAATTATGATGATAATAAGACTAATGGAGGATATGAAAACAAAACAGAAGTTCTAAAGATGAAAAGTACAGTATCTGAAATGTAAAATTCACTGTATTGAAAGCATTTGACTAAATTCAACATTTATGATAAAATCTCTCAGCAAATTAGAAATAAAAGGCAACTTCCTCAACCTGCTGTATGGCACTACGAAAAACCTATAGCTAACATCAGACTTAATGGTGAAGGACTGGGTACTTTCCCCATTTAGACTGAAACAAGGCAAGGATGTCAATTGTCACTACTTTCATTCAACGTTATGTGACATCACAGCATATGAAATAAATAATAAATGGTTGGTGACGTCTGTGAATTACTCCTGCTTTGTAGCTCCATCTTGTTACATAGTAAGTACCAAAAAGTCGTTGAATGTCTTTTGACATGAAGCCCATATCGACACAGAAGATCATGAATTCCAATCCTCTCCTCCTATGTGTGAGCAATCCAGGATATGCGTCATTGCCCCAAGGAAAGACAGTTCATACATGTTAGGAAGATAGTTTTAAAACATATTTCAAAGTTCTTTGCTTTTTGTTTTAGGGTCAGTGTGACCTTCGCCCATTCTATCGGAAGCATCCCTGTGCCTTGGGAGGGTTAGGATCATTAAAGCAGGGTACAGAGAGAAAGAAGGACCATTCGGCTCTTCATACAAAGTAGAATTTTTGAGTCTGCAACAATAAAATTGTCTCAGAAGCCAGGCTTCATAGATAAAGTAATTTTTAAAATTCCTTTAGATATCATTAACATATTACAAGCTAGGCCTGACAGATTAGATCCCAGAGTTTCTTCCACAGTGTGGAGACAAGATTGATTCTGCCATTAAGACTGCACCGTGGTGCCTGCTGTTCCTGGGAAGATGAACGGTGATCAGTGATATACTTAAATACAGTCCATGACAGAAAGGGAGATGAGATGAAAACCTGCCTTTATGTACTGGTGAAGCCTGGGAAGAAGAAGACAGAGAAATGAATGAGCTCTCACTATATAACAAGCCACCTCAAAATTTACTGTCTTGAAACAACATCATTTATTTCGTTCATGATTCTGCAGGTCATCAAATTTGGTTGAGCTCTGCTGGGTAGTTCTAGTCTTGGCTGGGCTCCCTCTTAAGTCTGTGATCTACTGCTAAGTTGACTGGCTGATCTAGATGGCCTCAGATGGGCCAGCTTATCTCTGTTTTCCAACGTCTCCCCTCCTCCAGCCAGGTGACCTAGGCTTGTTTATATGGGAGTGTCAGTGTTCCAAGAAAAAGGACTGAAGTACGCAAGGCTTTTTGTGGCCTACAGTCAGAAGTTACATGGCATCACTTCTGTTGCATTTTATTGGTCAAAGCAAATCATAAGTCCAGCCCAGATTCAAGGGGTAGACAAAGAGACCCCACCTCTAGATGGGAAGGACTTCAAAGTCATATTGCAAAGGAGCATCAAGGGGAATAATAGTGGCCGTTTTTGTAAACAATTTTCCACAAGGGTCATGTTCCTCTCCATCGCCCTGTGCCTCTTCTTCCTGCTCTTGGAGGCTGTGGTTAAACAGAATGAAAGGAAAGTGAAAACCATAGAGCCCTGTCCTGATTCATGTCTGGGATTCTAAGAGGAGACCCCAGCAATGCCTTGGGGAGAGTAAGGGGCCGTAAGATTAGCAGCATGAGCTGCTGAGTCAGAGGGAGGTCCTGGATCTAATCCCCTGAGTTCTCTCCTGAGTCCTTGGTGGCAGTAGTGGAAGGTATCTGAGAATTTCAGCTTGCCCTGTGGAGGGATATAGAAAACAGCTGATGGTGCTAGACGGTAACCTTCAAGAAAGGTCATTGTGCTCGAGTCAAAATGAGTCTGTGCCAAAGACTGCAGGATGATTACCTAGGCCAGGAATCAAGTGAGCATCACAACCAGACCTCAGAGTAACACCATCACCAGGAACAGTCCCAGTGGGTTGAGTCAGCAGAGAAGACCATGGTATCTGACTATGCTGAGAGAGGATAAACCACAAGCCCTTGGGCTGCAGACTGTAGCAGCCAATTCCAGTAGGGTGAGCAGGGACAGTAGACTTGAGAAGACTTCATCTCTACTGAGGGGCTATGGTCTAAAAGTGTCCTCTCAAAATTCGTATGTTGACATCCTAACCCCCAAGGTGATGGTATTAGGAGGTGGGCCTTTGAGAGGTGATTAGGTGATGAGGGAGGAGTCCTCCTGGATGAGATTGTGCCCTTATAAAAGAGGCCCAAGAAAGCTCCCTTGCCCCTTTCGCCATGTGAGGTTGCAGAGGGTGCTACCACAAAAGGATACAGTAGACTCCGTATTCATACATCTTTAGGGGAGTGGGAACGAAGACTGGCCATTTATCTGAAAGTCATTGCTTAAACCAGAAGAAACTGAGATTTTGTTAGGTTTAAATTTCTTTATTGCCCCACTTAGAGGAAGCTACAGAGGAAGACTAGATCAGAAAAATTTTGAAAACTACATTGTCCTTGTGTAGTTAGTTTATCAAACAGCCTGAACTGTGTGAGGTACAAATGTGACAAGATTTGATTTGTCTCTGATCACTGACTTCAAATATATTCAGTTGAATCAACCTTTCAGGTAGAACTCATAGATTTCTTGTCACTTTCAATTAATAACAAGTTTAATCCAAATAACTTCTTAATCTTGGAGGTGGCAAAGATTTCTTAAATGGGACATAAAACCTATCAACCATAAAAGAAAAAATTATTAATAAATTGGACTCTATTAAAATTAATAAATTTATCAAGTTCATCAAGAGACATTATTAAAAGCAAGTGAAAAGATAACTGACAGAGGTGGAGAAGATATTCACTAAATATATAGGGGGATTCGTATGGATTCATATCTGAATATGTAAAGAACCCATATAAATCGGTAAGAGCGAGAAAGCTCAATAGAAAAATGGACAAAATATTAAACAGACACTTTACAAAAGAGGATATTCAAATGGCAAAAAAACCTATGAAAAATTGCTTAACTGCATTATTCATCAGGAAAATGCAAATTAAGACTACCATGAGATATTATTACCGACCCAGTAGAATAACTAAAGCAAAATAGAGACTACCAAACGTAAAATGAAGCTAGGAAGAAACAGGGCCACTCACACACTGGTCTTTAGAAAACTCTTTGATTACTTATCTCAAAATCAAAGATATGACCCAAACATCCCACTCCTAAGTACATATTCACCAGAAAAGTAAACATATTTTCACCAAAACTCATATACCAGAATATGCATACATACATTGAAGCACTATTTTTGATATCTCCAAACTGGAAGTTATTCTTATGTCCATAAACAACAGAATAG
Organism: Diceros bicornis minor; assembly: GCF_020826845.1. Classification (NCBI taxonomy): domain Eukaryota; kingdom Metazoa; phylum Chordata; class Mammalia; order Perissodactyla; family Rhinocerotidae; genus Diceros; species Diceros bicornis. The sequence goes on along the minus strand of NC_080776.1, from coordinate 13,172,190 downwards.
ATAAATTGTGGTATATTCACACAATAGAATACTTTACAGTGATGAGAATTAATGACCTGACAATACATGTAAAAAAATGGATGACTCTCACACACATAACATTGAGTGGAAGAAGACAGACCCCAAATAAACTGTATGATTCCATTTGTATAAAGTGTAAAAGCAAGTAAAACTAATCTATGTTTTTGAAGTCAGGATATTGGTTACTCCTTGGGAAGCAGGTTTAGAGACTGGAAGGGAGCAAGAGGGTGTGTGGGGGGCTGGGAATATTTTGTTTCTGATCTGGATGTTGGTCACACCAGAGTGTTCAGTTTGTGAAAATTCAGCAATCTATACACTTAAGTGAACTTTTTAGTATGTTTATTATATTTCAGTTAAAATTTTTAAAAGTCTGGTCTAGACCAATTGAAAACTACAATCTCATACTTCCTCATCCTTCCCTCAACCCAGCTTCTATTAGCCTGAGGTTAGAAGATCCTGAGTAGGGATGGAAATGTGGTCTACTTTCTCAAGGCACCTGTGCCTCCCTTCTAGTTCTAACTCCTCTGGAGTCAGGGAGATAAGGGATGAGATGGAAGAAACGCAGACAACATTTTCTTTTCCTTAACTGACTGTGTGATTGCACTATTGTTGACAGCCATCGCTTTTCTGGCCAATATGATCTTCCTTGATATCCTTGGTGCAGCAGGCAAAATGCTGGTTCTCATGGGCACGCATGTGAGTCAGTTAGGAGGTGCTGAGCCCATGGGGTTTCCCAGTGCGCATGTTCCCTGGCACAGGAGGTCTAACTTTGCCCCTTTCACCACCACTCCCAACTTTTACCCCCAGAGTCACACCCCACAGCCTCTTCCCTTTCCTCCCAGGGTTCCCGCCTTGTAGATTCCTCAAGCCTGGTTCCCTTTTGCAGTTCTGCCTAACCCACGGGAAACAAGCATCCTCTCCATACCAAATTGTAGAGTGCAGGCTGCCACCTCTCTACAGCTTGTCATTTGTCTCCTCTCCTGGTAGGTTAGATTGGATCAGAGTAGTCTAAGCTTATGTCCAATTTGAAAATAATGCCACCCCATCTCATAGGCTCTCCAAAGATTTATGAATGGCTTTCTTGAACTCTTCTGTGGTAGACAGAATAATGGCCCCTCAAATTCATCCATGTCCTAATGCCTAGAACCTGTGAATATGTTACATGACAAGACAAGAGGGGATTTGCGTTGCAGATGGAATTATGGTTGTTAATCTGCTGACCTTTAGATAAGGAGATTGTCTGGATTATTCGGGTGGGTCCCATGTAATCACAAGTGTCCTTAAATGGAGAAGAGGGAGGCAGCAGTCAGTGTTAGAGTGATGCAGTGCCAGAAAAACTGGATCAGCCATTGCTGGCTTTGAAGCTGGAGGGGGCGCACAAACCAAGGGATGCAGGCAGCCTCTAGAGACCAGAAGGCAAGAGAACAGATTTTCCCCTGGAGCCTTCAGAAAAGAAGGCAGCCCTGCCAACATCTTGATTTTAGCCCCGTTTCAGACTTATGACCTCCAGAACTGTAAGATAATAAATTTGTGCTGTTTTAAACCATTAAGTTTGTGGTAGTTTGTTACAGCAGTGGCAGGAAACTAATATACCCTCTTTCTTAGCTTGGAGGGAGGATGGAGATTCACCCCACCCCAAAGTTATGTACTTCTCTCTAGGTAGAGTCAAGGCTCAGGACCCCAACAATGCTTTTCTCTTCCTCTATCCCTGCCCCCAAGTCCCCTCTCCATTTTTCTCTTGGAGGGGATAGGGAGGGAGAGGGTAGGTTTTGAGATGGTGGTTGGGGTAGCAGGTCTGTCTTGCTATATCTTGGGAGGCCCTGGAGAGGATGTCTGGTCCTCATTATTTGCAAAGCTCTTTAGGATGTGGAGTTACTTCCATTCTCTCAAGCCTCGCTTTGACCCTCTGTTTCTAAATCCCAGGCAACAGGGTAATTCGAAAAACATGCTGTCAGATTTGCATACTGAGTGGTGGAATGCACATTACATTTTTTGACTATATACCATATACATAATCTATACTATTTGAGGCACAGATTCAAAGCAGCTCTTTCCTGACATGAATAATTTATTTTTATATTTTAGCAATGAATATGTGTACATAGTTTAAAAAGTCTAATACTAGTATGAAGCAGATCATTTAAAATAGCAGTACCTTGACTGTTTCCCAAGAAGAATGGTCCACCATACGTCCTGGTTGGTACGTACCTGAGAACTGGGCAGGGCAGGGCAGGGGGCTGGGTGTCTGACTCTTTGGTATTCAGATTTTTCATTCATTATCCTCTTTTCATCCCAGTGACCTATTGTTCCCTCAGTTTCCCTTTCCAGAAGAGTTACCTAACTCAGTGTCTGGGGTGTGAATTTGGGGATGTGAGTGCTCAATCAATCATGATCCGTGTTTTCAGCTCCTCTCCATATCCTGGACTTCATTTGGAAGATTCTTGTCACTTTGATCTCTGTGCCTTTGAGGATTCTATAGCATGAATCAGCTTGCTTATTATTGTCATTCATTCCTCCCCCAGCAGAGAGTTTGATTTCAGCATCTCTGCTCCGCTAAATCAGTGATGACACATCCATCTATTTTCCAACCTTCAAAATTCTGTTGACAATCTGGCCTGCTGTCATCTCTTCTCCTGCTCTGTTGTCTTTGTATAAAAGCACAAAATTGTATACCTCATATCCTTTTACTGTTATTGAACGGGGTGTGGGAATGGAGCAGAGATAAGCCTATGTGATCCATCTGCCTTGTGCATCTACAAATCTCGTTCCTTTGTTTCCTAAAATCCTTAAGTCGTGTATGAATATTACCTGCAGAAAACAGTGCAAACATAACAATTCTACTTCTTTGGATAAAAGCAAGCCATTTCTCCCATTTTCAACTCCTTCAAAAATACCCACATTCTAATGCAATTCAATAAATCTATAAAGCTTGTGTACTTCCAGTAGCAATTTAGATAAAGTGGCAAGTGTGGCCTCCATCAGGGTCAGTCTGCAGCACCTGGTTGCCATGGTCACAGGCTCTATAAAAATGGAGTAAATAAATAATGAAATGTTTCCTCAGCACCAGACACTTTTTCCTCAGCACTAGACATTTATAGTATTCAAATATTTACAGGTAACTGACTTAGTTTTCAAAAATATTAAAATGTGCTTGCTTATTAAAGGGCATGCCTTTGCTACTGGTACTTAAAGGAACATAAATAAATCCAATTCTTGCTTTTGACAAGCAGGTACTAAAAGAAAACTAAAATATAATCTTCCAAGACTTAATTTTAGTTTACTTTCAGAGATCATTTACTTCCCCACGGAAAGAGTGACTTCATTTTTTCATTAGTTTAAATCATTTGGTGAATGATAAGGGTCCTAAGATCTTTTCTCTGTTTGTTTATATTTAATATTCGTGACAATTAACATCAAAGTAGATGTATTTTATGTCACCACAGATGGTGACTTCAGTTTGGGATATCTAAGACTTTCTTTCTTTTTTTTAATTTTAGTTTTTATTTTATTTTGATGAAAACACTTAAAAGATATTTACTCTCTTAGCAGATTTTTAAGTGTACAATACAATAATCCTAATTATAGGAACAATGTTGTACAGCAGATCTCTAGAACTTATCATCTTGCATTACTGAAACTGTATACCTACTGATCAGCAACTCCCTCATTTCTTTTAAATGACTTTCAAATGACTTATCAATCACCAACCAGCCAATCATTTTTCTCTCAAGATCCTTCTTCTGTACTTTGACTCAAAGAGCCTAGAAAATTCTGATGTGATATCTTATTAGAAAAATGTAATAAAATTTAAATAAGAGCATATGAAAGAGAAAGCATTTTATGAGTCTAGAGAGATACATGAGGAAAATGTAATACTCCAGTTAGATTAATTTTTGCTTCTGTTTTCAATTAGGGAAGTTGCGAGGAGGTAATAAATTGGAGAACAAATGTGTGGTTGATTAAAGTTTTTCTGCTGCTTTCTGAGACTACTAGAATAGCATAAATCTAAATAAACATTCCAACATTTATCCCAGGCAAAAATTGTATAATAATTTATAATACCAAAATCAGAAGAAAAGTCATCCTTACTTCGAAACCTGTTGGTCTCTAGATGAAGGGGATTTATGAGCTCCCTCTGGTGGTGAATTTGACACTAATTATAACTGAACAAATGTTATTGTTTAACCCAAAGACCAGATGAAATTTAATGGAGTTTTGAATTGTCAGCAGTTGTGCCCTCCAAATTACCGTTTAGATTCTCTCCCAGGCTCTGGACTAGGGAAATAGATCAACATAGAATATTTATCTATTTATTTTGCTAGAATCAACCGGCACTTAAAGTAAAAAGCTGACTCAGAAATCCAGTGATAATGTTTTGTCATCTAGAACCTCTCTGAAAATTTGTAGAATCATTCATTCATTCACTCACTCACTCACTGAGTGTCTTCTCTGGAGAAATATTGGGATTCTGTGGGGTGCAGCTGCGGTGCTGAGGAACTGGCCTGTTCTCCACCATGGCCACAGTTCATTGGCATCCCCTTCCGTGTCTTTATGGTCGTTAGAGACAGGATTCACTGCTGTAAACTTCTCTTCTATTATTTTCAGCCAGTAGGATTTTATCCTGTCCTCTTGTCTTTCTATAAAGGCATAAAATTGTTTCCTTCATATACTTTACTGTCATCAAAGGGGCTCCTGGGATAGAGTAAACGTATATGATCAGTCTGCCTTGTATATCTTCTCTCCTCATTGTAACCGAAAATGTATTTTTATACAATATTGCGAAGAGGCTTAGGTTTGACACATACCTTATATTTGGCTTTGAACAGCATGAAATTGAAACATCTAATCTAGCAAATTTAGGAAGTAATTGTCCACGGTAAATGCTCCCTGCAGCACCAGCTTTCCTTTTCTAGTCTCAGATTTAGTGCCTTCGATGTAAATCCAGTCATTCACTTTCCATATACGTAAAGAAACTAGAATGAAGACCCTCAATTCACAATTACTCAACAATCAATCATTTTATAGACCCTTGGCTTAAATTATTTAATTTGCCCTATATGTGTAGTTATTTAAAGTGATAAATTTTTCTAGAATATCATTGAAAGGAAAAGAGCAAAAATTTTAAAGCACTAACATTTTTCTGAAAATAAAATGTCATTGAGAAGTACATATTACCTTACAGGGTGATTGTGTGTACATGGTACACACTCAAACAATCTTTATGGTTTTTAGATTCAAATGGCAAAAGCATTCCGGACTACCTTTATGTTTCTCTTTCTCAAAATGACATTCTTTAAGTTACAATTTGATCCTATCAATATAAGCCAAGCAAAAAAAACTCTGTCCTTGATATTATTATGGTGTGAAGACTTAAAGTAGATTCTATCGAATGAAGACAGACACATATGGAATTGTATTCTGTCAGAACTATAGAAAGAAAAGAAAGTTGTTTTGATGAGGATTGAAATGTAATCTTCGCTTTATTTTCCTCCTTGTCAGAGTACAGAGAAGAGTGAGAGGCATATAATTTAAAATTTTATATACCACATCATATGTATCAGAAATGTAAAGAATCAGGGCTTGAAGCTGAGCTCATGGTTCCAAGAGCTGGCTGTGCATAAAAATAACCTAGGGAGCTTATTAAAATTACAGAATCCTGAGACCACCCACTGGAGATTCTAATTCAGCAGGTCCAGGTGAGGGCAAGTGATCTATGCTTTTGACAAGTGCCCTCCATTGATTCTGAAGCCGTTGGTCCACTGGCAACATTTAAGAACCATTCCTCCTTGACTCTTAACTTCACCTCCAAGTGACAATAACTGTATTGTTATTGCCACTTTGTTAGAAAGCTCTTCCTTGACCATCCTAACTGAGGAGCACACCCCCATCACTCTCCTGTGTATCAGTCAGAATGGGCTTGGCTATGCTGAGTAACAAATAGCTCCAAATTTGTACTGGCTTTAAACAACAAAAGTTACTTTTGTTGCTCATGTAAGCTTTTCAGGGAAGGCTCAGGCAACTTTTCAGCTAAGCTACCTTCTATTTGGTGGCTCTGCACTCCAGTCTCCTTCTATCTCATGACACCTTCATGTCAACATTTGCTTTCCTGGCTGCCACATCAAAGGGAGAAAGAGCTGGGGAGTCAAACACCAGCAATCCAATACTTCAGACATATATCTGTTCTGCTCACATTTTATTAGCCAGAATTAGTCAAATAGGCATGCATGACTTTAAGAGAGTGCTGAAGCGTAACCTACATATACTCAGAAGTACAGAAGAACCAGATGTTCATTAGTCATGTTTATCATATGATACTTAATTTTTGCCTGTCATACATTTTCCGATAATATCGTACGTCTATTTGCTTATTTGGTTCTTTTCTGTTCCCACTAGACTGGAAAAATTTTGAGGTCAGGATCTTTGTTTTGTTTTATCACCAGTGACTGTTACTCTGCCTGGCATATGGTAAAACCTCAAAGAAGATGTTGAATGAATGAAAAGATGAAGACAGAGGACTGTCTAGTAGGATGCAGACAGTGAATCGTTTAAATTAGATTAGTAGGGAAAAAAAAATACCCAGACACAGTAATGGTTTATTCCTTTAGCCTGGGAGAATTAGACAACTAAATATTTATTGAGTACCTGTATTTTCTGAGACTTGGAAAACTGATTGTATCAATATAACCATACCTCAAGTTTACAGTGTCTGCTGGTAAAGAAGATAATAAAATACAAGAATTTTGTCATCTAATGATAAACTGGAGGTGATTATCTGTTTTATAAAAGCATCATTTTTTTTTCCAAGACAATTCACAGCAGGACTCCTCTCAATAGCAATCTCCCTGGGAGAACTTAAAATATGATTCAATTTAGACTCGAGCTCTTAAGAATATATCTACAAAGTCAACCATGGTTATAGTAATTCTTCAGTTCTATTGAGGTTCTCAATGGGAGTAAGGAAATCCAGTCATAGAATTTAGGAGCCATTTTGGTTCTTCAGTTTCATCTCATTTCTAAACTCCCTCTAGTGTCCAAAAAGAATAAAGTCCATTGATATTGGTAGTGAGTACTACAACCATCATTTGGAAAGCAGCAAATGAAATATTGAGAATATGATTTTGAAAAGGACAGGAGAATTCTTTCAACTGCAATTATTTATGTGTTAAAAATGATATTTCCAAGTTTTTTCTTTTTTTAAGCTTTATTGAGGTATAATTAACAAATACAATTATGAGATATTTAAAGTGTACAACTTGATGTTTTGATATACTTATACATTGTGAAAGGATTCTATCCATTAAGTTAATTAACACATCCATCACCTCACATATTTATTTTTATTTTTTTGGTGAGAACATTTAAGTTCTACTCTAAGTGTTTTTTCAAACACAAAAATGTATCTCAAAGGGAATATATACAATGGCTCATTAGCTCACTAATTGTACACAATCTATGAACATGGTTAGAAATTCAAAAATGATGGGAAGGCACTAAACAAAGACAGAAAGCCTCTCTTCTCTTTGCCTTAAGTCTTACTCCTCTGAAGGAATTCTTATTAAAGTCTCCTGATCAATTTCAGGAAAAGCAGACAAACCAAATCATATGCATCTTCCAGCAGGTATATATCTATATAGAATGTTGCCTTTTAAAAATTTATATGAAAGAAATCAAACTGTAAAAAGTGTTTTGCATTTTGCTCTTTTCACTTGCTCTTAGGAATAGTTCCAAAACACCACCTAATTTTTTGACAGTTACGTAATATTTCTAATTATTTTTGCCTAATTTTTGACAGTTATATAGTATTCTTCCATTTGGTTACACTCTAATTTTTTTTCTTAGTCCCATATTGATGGGCTTTTTACTACTAGAAATAATGCTGCATTGGACATTCTTATATATATATATTTCTTGAAAAAAAATTTAGGGGTATATACAAAGGTAAATAGAAATTTCTGGGTCAAAGAGTATAAGAATTCGTAGTTGTTAAAATATTATCAAATTTCTCTCCAAAGTAGCTATATAATTTATTCTCATAGATATTAGCTTTTTATTACCAATTTTGGTATGTCAGAAATGAAACTAATAGTAATGAAGAAATAAAAAATTTCCTAGTTAATTTGAAATTGCAAGTCCAGAATTTTTTTGTTTATAACAGATTTTACCCAAAGTTTTAATAATAGAAGTCTCACTTTAGAGCATTTATTTAGACTTTAGGTACTATAGCCTATATATTGCTAAGAAGTTTCTTGGTATGATAAGGTATATGATTATCTTTATTATTCAAAGATATAGATTTTTAAATATGAAAAAAGATATTTTTAACTTTTCATAAATAAAGACTCGACACTAATTTAACTGAAGATATGTTTAAGTAGTGACAAGAAACACAATTTTTGAATATGATGTTTTTCTCCTTTGCATTTTGCATTAGATATCAAAATATTCCTATTCAAACTAAAATTATATTCACCAGGAATTTTTTTTTTTTTTTTGGTGAGGAAGATCAGCCCTGAGCTAACATCCATGCTAATCCTTCTCTTTTTGCTGAGGAAGACCGGCTCTGAGCTAACATCTATTGCCAATCCTCCTCCATTTTTTCCCCAAATCCCCAGTAGATGTATGTCATAGTTGCACATCCTTCTAGTTGCTGTATGTGGGATGCAGCCTCAGCATGGCCTGAGAAGCGGTGGGTCAGTGTGAGTCAGGGATCCGAACTCGGGCCGCCAGTAGCGGAGCATGCGCAATCAACCGCTAAGCCATGGCGCCGGCCTACAGCAGGAATTTTTAACTACATAAAGTCATATATACTTTGGAAAATCTTGTTTTAGTAGAAAAACATAATTTACTTAATTGTCACCAAATGAGTTTTTACAGGGTATACCAATTTAAGTGCATTTACATTTGATGCTTCTCTGAAAACAATAAAACACACATTACTGTTGTGTGTATTTATATTGCTTTTGTTAAAATGAAGCACTGACATAAACTGCCTAATCACTACATTAAGTAAATCAACTATCAAGATTTGCAAGTGAAATGGAACCAAGTTTTATAACCAAGCTATATAATTTTTGTTCACAAATGTCAATATTATCCACCTAATATAATTATCCACTACACATATTGGAAGTCAGTTCCTGAAAGTAGAATAATGGCTATTGTTAGAACTTTATACAGACAATACACACATGCTTATGCTCACATGCACCATTCAATCAAAACCATCAGGCAATAAGAATAATGTTATTTACCAGTTTCCTGAGAAACTCACTTTTATGGGCTGCATCTCTGAAACTGAAAGATTAAAAAAATATGTTTTATAAGACATTCATACACGGATCTGTATACCACCAATAAGTTTACCAATTGTATTTATCTACCAGGGCTGCCATAACAAAACACCACAGACTGAGTGGCCTAAACCTCAAACGTGTATTTTCTCACAGTTCTAGAGGCTGGAAGTCCAAGATCAAGGTGTTGGTAGGTTTGGTTTCTCTTGAGGCCTCTCTCCTTGGCTTGCAGACGGCTGCCTTCTTGCTGTGTCCTCAAATGACCTTTTTTCTCTGTGCAAGCATGTCCCTCGTGTCACTCTCTGTATGTCCTTATCTCCTCTTCTTATAAGAGCATCAGTCAGGCTGAGTGAGGACCCACCCATCTGACCTCATGGAACCTTAATTTCCTCCTTAAAAGCCCTGTCTGCAAATAGTCACATTCTAAAGCACTACATCTTAAGGCTTCAACATGAGAATTCCAGGGGGACACAGTTCAGTCCATAACGCCAATCAACCTCAAAATAATCTACAGTGTTACCAGTAATCTGAAGAAAGGAATTTATGTACACTAGTGATTTAGCTAATGTCAATGAACAGGAATGAGCTAGTGTGTGGATAGGATAGACTAGGAATCATCCATACTGTTCTTCAGTGTATATATAGTATGATACAATACGGTATGCTATACTTTCAACAGTGGCTGAAGGCCAGGCTCTGGAGCCAGAATTATGAGCGTGAGTCTTAGTTTCATTGTTTATTAACTGTGATTTTAGGCAAAATACCAAACAAAACTCTTTCTGCCTCAGTTTCCTCACCTTTAAAATTGTAGTAAAAATAGTGCCCCCTCATATGGATTGTGCAAGATTGAATGAGTTCATCCTTGTAAAGTGCTTAAAACAGGTCTGACACATGGTATGGGCTTTAAGTCTTTGCTAAATTTGTTGCTGTTGTTGTTAAGAGTAAGTTAACCTATATCGGATCTTTGGAAAATTTCTAGAGAGTGAAGAGTGAATTAAGTGGAAAATAATCAGCAGGGATGCTGAAGACCAAGGTGGTATATGTAAGACAGATTTTTCTTTTGTCAAGAACATGGTGATATTTTGAGGGTGAAATAGTGAAATCTTGAAACCAGAACAGTCTGACATGCAGTAGGCCATCCCGACTAGGTCACTTTGGCATGACATTTTGACAGCAATGACATTTTGATGTGATCATTTTATCTTGACCACATAAAGTTGCTGCTTCAAAATGTGAAAGCCATGTTTTATTACCAAATAAAGTGTGCAGACCAGACATCTCTGAATCCCCCCCACCTTTGAGCAGTGTTACCTTTGACACCTCTTCTTCCTTCCTTTGGAGGTGCATTTCAGCGCTGTGTATATTTTTATTCTTCCCACTGTAGCTAATAATAAGTACCTTTACCACTGTAATAAAAATGGAAGGACGTGTTAAAGACTCTTGGCATGCTTTTCACTACATTTTCTCACAGTATACTTTGGAGCAGAAGCATTGCTAGATGCATACAGTGGTTCCCCCTGATCATCTGAAACCTTTTAAAATAAAATATTTCAAAGAAGCAGCAGAGGGGTGAGCTGAAGCTCAGTTCAAATGCAATGAAGCCCTGAACCAGAGATTAATTCTGGATATAGCCATACATCAAAACCAAGGACAGCTGTGGTACCTTTCATAGCAAACTGTCAATTATAAATTGGGCTAGCAAAATCATTAAATCACTATTCTATCTCCAAAGAAAATATAATAAAACACAACTTCAGAAAATGGTGCTTATTAGAAATTGGGCAGAAGATTGATGGATGGAATTTATTCAATGACTGATCTGTAGGAAAGCTGTCATATCATTTCTTTGAACTTTTACGGTACACCGTACAGACTAAAATGTGAATTGTATACACATTGGAGGGCATTTTTGGAATTGTGTGCTGCGGAAGTCCTAATGCAGGATTTCTACACAACGGCCTCATCACTAGGTATTTGAAGTGTGTCTGTAGACCCTCTCCTTCCATACAAGTCCTCTTTCCCTTCTCAGTATTGGTTTTGAGATCGAAAAACCTGAGAAGCAATGTATATAGGAAAACGGTAAGTCTCTAGTTTAAGGTGCTGGTAACACTTTGTGTGCCAAGATTTTTCTTTTATGTGTTTAAATGGGATTTTTTTTTTAATTAAGAAAGGAATGCTAGGCTGATGTTACCTGACAGCTCATTCTTTTTCCTTAATTTAAAATATTTTTTTATTGTGAAATTTTTGTTGAACATTGTTTATCAGTCACCATATCAGTGCATCCCTCCACCCCTTGTGCCCACCCACCCCCCAGCCCCTGGTAACCACCAAACAGTTCTATCTGTGCGTGTGTTTGTTTATCTTCCACATATGAGTGAAATCATGCCCTGTTTGTCTTTCTCTTTCTGGCTTATTTCACTTAACATAATAACCTCCAGGTCTATCCATGTTGTTCCAAATTGGACGATTTTGTCTGTCTTTATGGCTGAGTAGTATTCCATGGTATATATGTACCACATCTTCTTTATCCAATCATCGGTCGAGGGACGTTTGGGTTGCTTCCATGTCTTGGCTATAGTGAATAATGCTGCAATGAACATAGGGGTGCATAAGCCTCTTTGGATTGTGTGTTTCAGGTTCGTTGGGTAGATACCCAGTAGTGAGATAGCTGGATCAAAAGTTATTTCTATTTTTAATTTTTTGAGGAATCTCCATACTGTTTTCCATGTAGGCTGCACAAGTTTGCATTCCCACCAGCAGTGGATTAGGTTTCCCATTTCTCCACAGCCTCTCCAGCATTTGTTTCTTTTTGTCTTGGTGATTATGGCCATTCTAACGGGTGTAAGGTGATATTTTAGTGTTGTTTTGATTTGCATTTCCCTGATGACTAGTGATGTTGAGCATCTTTTCATGTGCCTATTGGCCATCTGTATATCTTCTTTGGAGAAGTGTCTGTTCATTTCCTCTGCCCATTTTTTGATTGGGTTGTTTGTTTTTTTGTTATTCAGTTGTGTGAATTCTTTATATATTATGTAGATTAATCCCTTTTCAGACACATGGTTTTCAAATATCTTTTCCCAGCTGTTGGTTTCCCTATTCATTTTGATCTTGGTTTCATTTGCCTTGTAGAAGCTCTTTAATCTGATGAAGTCCCACTTGTTTATTTTTTCTTTTGTTTCCCTTGTCTGAGTAGACATGGAATTCAAGAAGATCCCTTTATGGCTGTTGGCGAGAGGTGTACTGCCTATATTTTCCTTCAGTAGTTTTATAGTTTCAGGTCTCACCTTCAGGTCTTTGATCCATTTTGAGTTAATTTTTGTGTATGGCGAAAGAAGGTGGTCTACTTTCATTCTTTTGCAAGTGGCTGTCCAGTTTTCCCAGCACCATTTGTTGAAGAGACTTTCCATTCTCCACTGTATGTCCTTAGCTCCTTTGTCAAAGATGAGCTGCCCGTAGATGTGAGGTTTTATTTCTGGACTTTCAATTCTGTTCCATTGATCTGTGTGTCTGTTTTTGTATGAGTACCATGCTGTTTTAATTACTATCGCTTTGTAGTATGTTTTGAAGTCAGGGATTGTGATGCCTCCAGCCTTGTTCTTCTTTTTCAGGATTGCTTTAGCTATACGGGGTCTTTTGTTGCCCCATATGAATGTTAGTATTCTTTGTTCTATTTCTGTGAAGATGTCCTTGGGATTCTGATTGGGATTGCATTGAATCTGTAGATTGCTTTAGGTAATATGGACATTTTAACTATGTTTATTCTTCCAGTCCAAGTGCATGGAATATTTTTCCATTTCTTTATGTCATCATTGATTTCACTCAATAATGTCTTATAGTTTTCATTGTATAGGTATTTCGCTTCCTTGGTTAAATTTACTCCTAGATATTTTATTCTTTTTGTTGCAATTGTAAATGGGATTGTCTTCTTGAGTTCCCTTTCTGTTAGTTCATTGTTGGTATATAGAAATGCAGCTGATTTCTGTAAGTTGATTTTGTATCCTGCCACTTGGCTGCAATTGATGATTATTTCTAATAGTTTTCCAATGGATTCTTTAGGGTTTTCTATATATAAGATCATGTCATCTGCAAACAGCGAGAGTTTCACTTCTTCGGTGCCTATTTGGATTCCTTTTACTCCTTTTTCTTGCCTAATTGCTCTGGCCAGAATCTCCAGTACTGTGTTGAATAAGAGTGGCGAGAGTGGGCACCCTTGTCTTGTCCCTGTTTTCAGAGGGATGACTTTCAGTTTTTCCCCGCTGAGTATGGTGTTTGCTGTGGGTTTGTCATATATGGCCTTTATTATGTTAAGGTACTTTCCTTCTATACCCATTTTGTTGAGAGTTTTTATCATAAATCGATGTTGGATCTTGTCAAAAGCCTTCTCTGCATCTATTGAGATGATCATATGGTTTTTATTCCTTGTTTTGTTAATGTGGTGTATCACATTGATTGATTTGCAGATGTTGAACCATCTCTGTTAACAGCCCACTTTTAAAATCTATGGGTTCCGGGGCAAATTTCATGGCAATGTTCAGCCATAAGGTCTTTAAAAACTGAAAAACATCTCAAGATATTTGTTTCTGCTTCTGAACAGCAAATGAAAAGCTCTTCAAAGAAAGGGAAAATGAAAGCAAGCAGAAACAAATTGTCCCCTTGTGCTGAAATGGTGCAGCCTTGTTCACGGCCCACCTCAGAGGCGGGCAGGTTCTTTGTGCAGTTCACAATCTGCATGGCCACAGGCAGAGGACTTGTTTGTTGCCTAATGAAAGAGGGCATCCTCCTGTAACTGCAAAATCAGGTCACGTTCTTTTTACATTCTTAAATTGCTATACTCTAAGTCCCTCCTGACCTAACTTAACTGAAAAGAAAAGTGTCCCTCTCCAATGTGTCTCCCAGCTTCTTCCAGGAGTCAGTCAAAGGTCTGCCCAGGAACCGGGGACTATTGTCTGATCTTTCTCTACTCCTCTCTGCTTGTCCTGTCACCCACTCTACAGCTGCCCCTGTGGCATATGACCCTTGAGCAGTCCTCGCCTGCAGAGGACCACCACCTCTGAGGGTAATTGTACTGATTCTTCCGCTGCTGCTTCCAAATCACAGGAATGGCCCTTCTCATTCTTCACATCACAGCCAAAACCAGGTGTAACTTTTAACTAGACTTCCTGAAGGCCTGGGAGAGAAAGAGAGAGAGGAGAGTGGAGAGAGAAAGAAAGAAAGGGATAGAGATAGAGAGAAATATAGAGATAGAGATAGCAAAATGCATGCCACTGTCTCCCACAGCCCCCCCCCCCCCCCGCCAAAAGCACACAAGATGCATTAAAAAGATTATCTAAATACTGGGCCATAAAAATATTCTTAACCACATAGCCAGCCCTGATGGCCAAGTGGTTAAAGTTCGGTGCAGTCCACTTCAGTGGCCCTGGTTTTGTTCCTAGGCAGTGGAACCACATCACCTGTCTGTCAGTAGCCATGCTGTGGCAGCAACTCACATAGAAGAAGTAGAAGGACTTACAACCAAAATATACAACTATGTAGTGGGGCTTTGGGGAACAAAAAAAAAAAGAGGAAGATAGGCAACAAACGTTAGCTCAAGGCAGATCTTTCCCAGAAAAAAAAAAAAATGTTCTTAACAACAACAAAAAATCCAGTATTACATAGACTCTAGTCTCTAAGCATGATAAAACACATTTAGAAATCAGAAATTAGAAAAAAATCCCCATACGTTTCTATATTAAAAAATCCTCACACCACTAAATAATTCATGAGTTAAACAAGAAATCACCATGAAAATTGTGAACTATAGCACTAAATGAAAAACATCAAAACCAGCAGACATCAGAAGTAGGAGATGTAGCTAAAGCAGTTCTTCTAATTAGCCCGAGAAGCCCTGGACAATCTGAGTGGATCAGATGGTAAACAAAAACTCCTGCCTCCTGACTTAGGGAAAGGCATCAAGTAGTTAGAAATTTTTATGGATAAGTTTTGCCAAACCTTCTGGAACTAATAATCCCAATTTTATACAAATTGTTCCTGAGATCTGCAAAGGTCACGCTTAACCTCCTTCTGTTATCATTTTTTTCTTTCAGCCTTTCTATGAACTCTTGTTTTAGAGCAGCCGTAATTTAATTTATTTGGTTTCACAGATAACTATTTATTGAAAAATTTTAATCATTTCAGATAATCCTAATACGTTTCTCAGTCGTCTTTGCTTATCATTTCCCTTCTCCTTTTTTCTTGAAATATTTTTTTCCTTAAGTCTTAAGCTGGTTTTTGGTTTTGTTTTAGGTTCTTGCTTCTCGGGTTTGAGTGAGGGTGTTCTTCCTGGACCAGTTATTTCCAGGAGGGTGGAGTTGGGGAGAAACTGCTGGCAGCTTAGACTGTGGTCCGTAGGTCTGTTGTCTCTGAACGTTTTCTCATCAAAATTCTGCACCAGAGAGTTTAATTCTATTCAGAACAGGGAGTCATCCTGGCTTAGAGTCAAGCCCCATGTGTGATCAGCCTTGATCAGTTGAGCATCACCTGCCATTTCTCCACTCTCTTGCCGCGCCGTCAGCCTTCTTCCCGCAAAGATGCCGTGTCTTCATCTCTCTTCCTGCAGCGCCACCTCTCCTGCCCCTCCAAGATGTCACAGGATTCAGGGGAATTCTCACAGCCTGCCTATGGCCAGTGACGAAGTCAGGGCCTCTGCCCCAAATCTGCAGTGGTCGATGGCATGCTCCCTCACTCCGACCCACTTAGCTGTCCATGTTCATTTGTGTGGTTGGGGGTTATGGATTTTTCATATTTTTAAGGAAGAGGAAATTTCTTTATTTGTCTTCTGTTCCCCTGGTTGCTTTTTGTTGGATTCAGAGAGGAGAGGTAAGAAGAGATGTCTTTATATCACTGTGTAAAACTGGGAAACCCCGTCATTGTTTTAGTAACCTAGGACTATAAGGCATGCAGATTTTCTAGTCCATGGATCCACACCCAAAAAATTTGTCACAGGGAGTTGGTCTCAGAAATTTCACTTTTTATTTAATTTAAGAAATTCATTTAAGAAATAAGTAGAATAGAATATGAGTTAGGACTGGATGTGCCTTACCACTGTACTTTTTTTTTTTTAAGTGACTTTAAAGCCAGATCAAAATGTTCTCATAGCTAGGTCAAAACAGCCTCATCACAGTGTCCTTGACATTCAAGCAGCCATGTCAAAACACAGAAGCTTCGAAATGTCATGTGCCTGCTGATAAAACACTGAGTAGAGACCGTGGAGGGAATGAAGTTTATTCTTTAGTGGGCATGAAAATTTTATGCCAAAGAAATAGGCTCATAATCTTGAGGCAGGTGTCAAAACACTTACTTGTCACACATATAAAGTTGTCTAAACTCCTGTTGGGCTTAAAAAAAGGTTTGAAAAGAATATCAACCACGATTCTGTTTGTGCTTCCCCAGGCCACTGGCGAGGACGATTAGGTTTATCCTAAGTAGTTACAAAAGATACTTAAAACCACATCTCACTTTCTTATTGCACATCTGCCTATGGGTATGTTTGAGGTCGTTTTGCAGAGTTAATAAGAGACAGGATTAGTTAAGGTTGACCTGCAAGTGTGATTAGCTAGAAACTTGGAAATCAGGGCTCCCATGGGGAGAGTGGGCTAGTTTTACACATGAGTGATATGGGCAGTTTATTTTCAATGTGTATAAAGAGCCCCTAACTCAAAATATCTACCTTACTGGACTTCCTTTTACACCTGGAATCCGCATACTGGTCATTCCTTAAATTACAGGCATCTCTAGCATTCTTTGAATTAAATAAAAGGCAGAATACATAGTGAAAAGAGCATGGTCCTTGGAGTCAGACAGCTGTGAGTTCAAATCCTGACTCTGTTGCTTACTAATTGTGTAGCCTGTGGCAAGATGCTTAACCTCTTTGACCTCAATTTTCCCATTTGTATAGGGTGGCAATAACAACATCTACCTTGTAGGGTTGTGAAGAGGAATAAGTCAAATAATATAATGAGAGCATCTGGCAAAAGGTGGGTGCCCAAGAAATGGTAGCTTTAGAACTCGAAATATCTGGGATAGCACACTAAGCTATAAAAGAGGTGTTAGCATCCTAGTTTACCAGCTCCTTGGAGAAAGGTGTCAAAGAAACTGGGATAAAACACAAGTTTTGAATAAGTGAGAGATAAAACTAGTGTGAGACACTTTCAACTCATAGGAACTTCTGATTCTCCATTGAGACCCAGGGTTGTTATAAGACTTGACTCCCAGGGCAGAAGAGAAAGCAGTGGATATTAAGCATTGACCCAGGAATGAAGTAATGCTTTTGGGATATATTTGAAGCAAATCACTCCAAGTCTAAAGAGAAGAGAATAAGGCGGATGGTTTAAAGAACACAGGTGATGAGAATTCAAGTCTTTTGCTCTGGGCAACAGAGAACCCAATGAATTAGGTTTGGATGACTGTGTAAGTGCCAAGTTCTTAATTGCAATATGCTGCTCTAGGGTTTGGCGTCCCTGGTCTGTAACATCTAGAAAGTGTGGCACTTCTAGATATTTTTCTCTTTTCCAAGTTCCATCCAGGAGAACAGTTAGGATATATAGGGAAGCCATTCTAAAATACGATCAGCTATATGAATGGTTCACAAGTCAATAGGATGTATTCAGGAAAGAAGTATTTACCTAATTTTGGATAAACTACTACTCTGAAGGCATTGAAGAGTGCACTGGCAACCTGAAAGCCACATTCTACCTTCCCTGTGAATATCAAGATTACCACATTTCCTGACATTGCTTGAAAACAAGTTCATATTAACAACACATACTAATATATACACAATACAGTATATACACAATACTAATATATACATAATAATACAATTATTATGTAAATTCTGCCCATACGATACACGTTTCTGAAATGTCACTCTATATGTTCAT
The DNA here is from genome assembly GCF_020826845.1 of Diceros bicornis minor. NCBI lineage: Eukaryota > Metazoa > Chordata > Mammalia > Perissodactyla > Rhinocerotidae > Diceros > Diceros bicornis. The sequence continues at coordinate 13,153,961 of NC_080776.1, read as the reverse complement.
AATTATTTTACAATTCACACTTTTGCCTCTGACTCAGGATTCCTTCCATATCCTAGGCTTGAAAAATAACTTTAATCAAATCGCTTTTCTTCTATGATTATCCATTTCTTCATCTTTAAAGTGAGGTATTTAACGTTATGATTCCCTAGCTTCATCTTTTGCACCCTGCAAGGCTGAACTTTATAGATAGTTATGCGTGTTCATTATGGTTAGCCATGAAAATATGTAAACACAATCACATACATAAATAGTTGAGAGCATTAGCCTTCATGTTGCTATGGTAACACCAAGGGCGCATCTGTACTAGGGTCCACAAACACAGCGAGGCTAGCAAAACACTTTGACATGGTTGCACTTTACTTTGAATACATCAAATTGACATCTGAAGGTCCTTTGAGCAAACGCGATGAAAGAAAAATAGTCTCATTTCTATCAAAAGAGCACAATCTCCTCTAATTGTTCCTTGGAAAAGATGGGAAATTATTCAAAATATCATATTTTCATTGCATTGTGGCAAAGATGAAATACACTATGTTTATCTTTCTGCCTTTGCCTAGAATTTTTTAAAAAGTAGAGGAACAAAAGAGTGAAATTATGAAGTTTGAAATGAGGCTTTCAGAGAAATCACCTTTCATCATAATTAATTTCCTCTGATACAAGTTGTTTTTGCCAATACATACGCTTTCCTTCAAAAAGCTTACATAAATATTGATAGGAACATGAAGCTCCAGGCGTATTTAGCATGCCTAGGACAATAACTGTCACTTCTTAGGTATTTAGCAAATATTATTCCCTTTATTTAGACCATTTGACCTTCTTATTTATAGTTTACATTTTTCAGAATGGAATTTTTGAAATCCAATAGAAAAGAAAGTTAAGGAATTCAATGTTATGGACATATATTTTAGTTGTTTGTCTAAAGGATTAACATTTTACCGTGAAGATCTTCTAAAAGATTTATCTTAATATCTTAGTAAAACAGTAGCGTGAACTTAATTGAGTTTTGAAATGGAACTGGATTTTGATAACTGAGGATTTCTTAGGCCACAGGCCATCGTTCCAATCCTTACAGCAGTAATTGTTAAGGTAGAAATATGAGAGATGGGGATAAATGTGCACTAATGTTAGAAAATAACCTAAAAGCAATAAGATATTTTTAAAAAAATAATCAATATTCTGTGGTTTTCTTCTTTGTTCTAAAAATTATGATGAATTAAAAATAAATTTAATAAATTGAAGTATCTAATTAATTGGTTTTTAGGTAATTGATGTTTTACTATATTTAATAGAAAAATATCGGTTTCATTGGTAAGTATGGCAACAAGAGTGGAGAATCTTAATTAAATCTAAAATAAATTTGGTTGTTGGTCATCACAAATATTCATTGACTGTAGTTTCCAAAAAAGAAACCAACTTTGATATGAAAACAATAGTGTTTATTCAGCTTACATATTGTATTATTGACTGACTTTTACACATATGGAAGAACTTACATGTAAATACAAAATAAGAATTAACTAGAACTCATCAAGTAGTCTCAAAAGTATTTATACATACTCTGATGACTTGAAGTCAATGCCAAGTAGATCTCTAATTTAAACAAACACTCGTATACATCTAAGGAGCTGAAGTATGGATGGCTCAATTAACTGACTATTTTTTTAGGAGAGTCGCTTTTTTAAGATTAGAAATATTAGCTTTTTTCTCCTGTCACAAAGATATATATGAACTGGAAACATTTATATCTATGGCCAAATGAATATGTTGCTGAAGTATACAGAAACACTGTAGTACATAGCAGTAAACATAACACTCTTCATGTAAGATATTTAGAAAAAGAATAATTTCCAAAATATAAATGGAAGTTTTATTAGAATCGAGAGTATCTTATTAAAACCATTTTTGATCTCTAGTCAGAGGAAGCAGGGATGGCTTCATCAATCAAGGTCTATTTAATCTATTGGCTTCAGCCATGGTCAGGGAGGATCTAAAAGTGGATACAGTAGCATGTCACCATATGTCACTTCTTTAATAATGTCAATTATCTAGACACAGACATGAACTAGAAAATGCATTTTAAAAGTCCTTAGGACAAGAAATTAAAATAAAACGGAAGTCAAAATTTCCTCTCAATAGAGTTTACTCATTTCACTATAAAGAAAGCACCTCAGAACATATTTATTTATTTTCAGTTTGAGTGAAATTTTATCAGTCTTCAAATTATGCACCATAGGAATTTCAGTGGTTAAATGTAATTGCTTAATGTAGAGTGGAGTTAACAATAACAACAAAATGATGATGATGATGAGGATGATGCTTTTGCTTCTTTAATCCTCTCAAAGTTGGTAAACTGAGCTTAAACAGCTGGTATCTTGCCCAAGGTCATTCAATCAAATATGTATTGAGCATCTTCTTCATGCCAGATACTCTTGTGGGTACTTGGGTTATATCAGTGAGCAAAGTAGACAAGAATCCCTCCTTTCAGGAAACTTACAATTTAGGGAAAACAGAAGATAAATAAGCATATAATATAGAAATAAAATATTTGGTGTGTTAGAAGGTAGTTAATCATGTAGAAAAAGGAAAAGTAGAGCAAGATAACGGGGAGGTCATGTGTGTCGAGGTAGATTGTGATTTTAAATGGAATATTCAGGGTAGGCCTCAAAGGTAAAAGTGACACTTGGGCAGACTTGAAATTCATAAAGAAACTGGTCATATGAAGTTATGGAAGAATAGAGTTACAGGTTGAAGGAACAGCCACGGCAAAGGCCACAAGACTGGAATGTGTCTTGAATATTCTCAAAATCAAAGGTGCTTTGTTGGCATAGGTCGTGAGCAAGGTGGAGGAATGGTAGGTGTGAGGTCATAAAGGTAACAGGCCACGTCAAATTAAGCTTTCTAGGTCATTTTAAGGATGCTGGCTTTTACTCTGAGTGAAATCGAAAGTCTTGGAGGGTTTTGAGCAAAGGATGGCAGGATCTGACTTACAATCTTAGATCATTCTAGGCTGCTCGTTGAGAATAGACTGTAGGAAAGCAAGGATAAATCAGAGAGACTAGTTAGGAGACTACTGCAGTAATCCAGTTGAGACATGATAGTGGCTGGGTCTTGGAGGTATTGAGTCAATGCATGGCTCTATTTTGAAGTTGGAATGAGCAGGAATTTCTGGCAGATTGTACGTGGGGTGTGAAGGAGTTAAGAATGACGTAACTATTTTGGCCTGTCAACTGGAGGGACAGCATTGCCTTCCACCGAGATGGGTTTGTGGGGAAAGATGAGTTCAGTTTTGGACATGTTGAATTGAGACGTCTCCAGGATATACACGTGGAAATGAAGGTTGGAAATTGTAGATGTGAATCTAGAATTGGGCATTGAGGTCTGAGCTAGAGATAGAAATTTGGGGATCATAAATCTGGTAGGCATACTTGTCACTCACTATCTAGTAAATAGAACAAGGATTTAAACTGTGCTTGATTGCCTTTAGTCTCTGATAATTCATAATCATTTTTACCAATCAATAAATAGTTCAATTGAAGGGTTTATTAACTCTTTGACTATTAATGACCACCTCCTCCATCCCATCTGTATTTTCTGATGAAGAAAATGAAAATGTTAAAAGAAAGCTGTGCAACAGCAGGAATTACATTCATGCTAAAATCCTACTGGTGAGCAATTAAATGCGCTTTCGCCGTGAACTATGAGATTGCTTAAACTGGCTGTTTCAGAATAGTAAAGAGTTTAAGGTCAGTCGAGCTGCTTCCTGGAATTCATATTCTGATTTATAGTTTTTAACTTTAAAGTAAAAATCTAAAGAGGTCCACACAGAAGTCTGCTGTTCTGCTGTGAGCATGCAGGCATAGGGAGTTACGTCGCTGTCCTGCTTTCCTTAGAACCAGGCACTGATGAATTTGTGGAAGTATCTAGGATGCACTTCTCAAAAAAACCATCAGGCATTTTTCAGAGTCCCCATCCTGGTGAAAGCATCTCTATTTGTAGAGTAGGGCCCTGTCATCTGGTTGCATTGTGGAGGAAAGTCTTCACTGGCTCCACTTATACCGTACAGGACATAGCTAAAATTTATCTTTATTAGAAGGTAAGACAGAAGAAAATAATTAAGTGGTATGGGCAGCTGCTTTCCCCACCCCAAATCCCAAGAAAGAGAGATCAGTATAGGTTTTTAAGAGCTTAGAGAGGGGATATTTTGCAGGATCATGCAAAAGGGAGAGAGAATATAGCACAGTGGATTGGAGAGTGATTGAATGTAAGAAAGGTTAATTTCCCCAAGATGGAGAAGACAGCAGGGGTCCTGCAATTTCTGCTTGGGTACCAGGACCACTGAGTCCCCTGGTCATTATAGAACCCCTAGAGAGGTGCCCACACCTCCAAAGAATGGCCTGGAGGGGCTGGGGTCCTACACATAAATACAAAGGCCAGAAGAAAAGATGCTTAAGCCTAGACTGGCGTAGAAGCAGCAGAGCCACCATCATTCTTATTTTAAGAAGAATATATGTTAGGTTGTATGTTAGAATGTGTGTTTGATTAGCCACAAAATGCTAATCAAAGAAATCAAGGATGGCCTGAATAAATGGAGAGATACACTGTGTTCAAGAATTGGGAGACTCAACATAGTAAAGATGTCAATTCTCCCCAAATTGATCTATAGGTTTAATGCAATTTCTACCAAAATTGCAGCAGGATTTTTTGAGATATAGACAAAATTATTCTAAAATTTATATGGAAATTAAAAGGAGCAAGAATAAACAAGACAAATTTGAAAAAGAAGAATAAACTTGGAGGAATCACATTACTTGCTTTCAAGACTTATATAGTTAAAGTAGTCAAGATAGTGTGGTATGGACAGAGGAATAGACACATAATCAATAGAACAAAATAGAGAATCCAGAATAGGCACACCCAAGTACAGCCAACTGGTATTTGACAAAGATGCAAAAGCAGTTCCATGGAAGAAATATAGTCTTTTCAACAAATGGTATTGGAACAGTTGAACATTGAGAAGTGAAATAATGAATCTCAACTTAAACCTCATGCCTTATGCAAAATTTAACTCAAAGTGGAGCATAGATGTAAATGTAAACACAAAACTATAAAACTTTAAATAAAAACCTTCCTTACAAAGGGTTCATTGCAAAGACTTCTTAGAATGACACCAAAAGCACAATTCATGAAGGAAAATTTGATAAGTTATATTTCATCAAAATTAAAAACTTTTGCTCTGTGAAAGACCCTATTAAGAGGATGAAAACAAAAACCAGAGAGTGGGAGAAAATATTTTCAGACCGTGTATGTGGCAAAATACTTGTCACAGAAAAAAACTTCTCTAAACACAAAAATAAGAAAACAAAATAATTCAATTAGATCATGGGAAAAAGACACAAACACTTCACAAAGAAGATATATAGATGGTAAAATAAATACATGAAAATGTACTCAACATCATTGACCATTAGGGAAATGCAAATTAAAACCACAAGGAGATACCAATACACACCTGCTACAATGGCTAAAGTAAAAATGCTGAAAAAAAAGTAAAATAAAAAGGTACCGAATATTGTCAAGAAACTGCATCACTCATACATTGCTGGTGGAAGTGTAAAATGGTATATCCATTCTGGAAAATAGTTTGACAGTTTCTTAAAAAACAAAACATACACTTACCATATAACCCAGCAATCACACTCTTGGGTATTTATCTTAAAGAAACAAAAACTTAGATTTCCGAAAAAAACTGTAAGTGAATGTTCATCGCAGCATTATTTGTAATAGCCCCAAACTGGAAATCAGCCATATGTTCTTCAATGGGTGAATAAATAATTATGGTACATCTATGCAATGAAATACTACTCAGTAATGAAAAGGAAGTACTACTGATATACACAACACTTGGATGGATCTCAAGGATATTAGATTGAATGCAAAAAGCCAGTCTCAAAGTGTTATATATTGTATGATTCCACTTACAAAACATTCTCAAAGTGACAAAATTATAGTGATGGAGAAGAGATCAGTGGTTGCCAGGCATTAGGGTTGGGAAAACACTGTGACTAAGGGGTAATATGAGGGAGATGTATGCATGTGTGTGTGTGTGTGTGTGTGTGTGTGTGTGTGTGGTGATGGAACAGTTCTTATCCTGACTGTGTTGAAGGTTACTTGAATCTGTACATACAATAAAATTTCATAGAACTGTACACCAAATTTTTTTTTAAAAAGAGTGCATGCATAAATTGATATAATAAGGTCTGCACCTGTGTTAATAATATTGTACCAATATCAATTTCCTGGATTTAATAATGTACTATGGTCATGGTTATGTAAGATGTTATCGTTAGGAGAAGCTGTATGAAAAGTACAGGAGAACTCTATACTAGTTTTACAACTTATAAATCTTAAAATATTTAAAAATAGAAGATACTTTTTTAAAAGTTCATGCAGGTCAGAGGGTATATGGGAATTCACTCTACTTTCTGGTCAATTTTTCTGTGAACCTAAAACTACTCTAAAAAATAAAGTCTGTTTTTTAAAAATAAAATAAAGATAAAAATAAAGCTCCAGCAACAATTGAAAAAAAGTTTATGAAGGACCTCTTCCCTCTCAATGGTAAATGTTGATAGCAACATATTTGTCTTTTATATTGTTCCAAGAAAAGGCTCAAATTCACATGAATATATGTCACAGAAATAAAAGATTGTCCTTTTTGTTTTGGTGAGGAAGATTGACCATGAGCTAACACCCATTTCCAATCTTCCTCTTTTTGGCTGAGGAAGATTGGCCCTGAGCTAACATCTGTGCCCATTTTCCTCTATTTTGTATATGTGACGCCGCCACAGCATGGCTTGATGAGAAGTACATAGGTCCACACTCGGGATCCGAACCTGCAAACCCCGGGCCACTGAAGCAGAGCACGTGAACTTAACCACTGTCCCAAGATTGTCCTTTAATAACAACTCATCCACAACACATGAACGTAAAACTCTTGTCAACGTGGCAAGTGTCTCATGTTGGAATTGTATTTTCCAGAATATCTGCAGATTAAATCAGACTATCAGCCTCTGCATGGGTTATAGATTCAGTAATTCCAGTGTGTGGATTCTAAAACTCTCAAGTAAGCCTTGAGAAAATATACCTTTCAAATCTATTCAAGTGAAGTCCGAGAATTAGTGTAGCTATTCACAATAACCTACCATCAGGAGATCTTGATTATTCACGTGGCTGTGAAATCCAAATTTATATCATGTTTAGTGAAGGATTCTTCATGATTTACAATAACCCTAGAGAAATGGCCAAAATTACAAGATTGAAGGCGTATCTCTAATGAGTAAAGCTATCTTTTACAATATTTTCTCAAGAGAACCTTTGCCAAAGTTGTTTAGATCTCCATGTATCCTTCTAGATTACATGGATCACAGGCTACTACTGTTAGAAGCTGTTTTGTGAGTGCTCAGTTTGCCTTCTTTTCAGAAAGTTTCCACTAGTTAACACAGGGGATAATAAAAAAGCCTCTTGTCGAAGATCTGGCTGTCTCAAGACATATTCATCCTGTTACGGGAGGCTGTCCATCCATTTCCCAAGGAAGCTGTCAAGGCATCTCAGATCTAAGCGAGAGAAGTAAGTAAAATTCCATGTGGATCCAACCAGTGAATCAATTTATTTGAAAGCTAGAACCATTACTTCGTCTATAGGAGAAAATATTGAAGAAAACTTTAAGTACATTTATCATATAAGGTGCCCTTGACTTCTTATGCAGACCTAAGTTTCTATACAATTCATAGTGGTGCTGAAGCTTAATTTTAAAGAGAAACTTTGTGGGAACTACTAAAAACAACACTCATATCAAGTGTCTATAGTCAATCAATACTGTGCTGGGAAGAAGGTCTTAAAAAGCTTAACCTTGTCTAAGATTGACAGCAGCTGAGATTTGAGGTTACTGCTCTACACACCCACACAGAGCCACCCAACAAGCAACAATAAAAGAAAAGCATGTTTAGCTCTCAAGTTTCCAGTGCATTACATAGACCCTGAATTCAAGGACCCGGGTGTAGTAATAGCTATCAAAATTGAGAAAGTCCTTAAAAAATAGTTCAAATCATGTTTATATACCAGGCTTCTGTAAGAAAAAAGATAAATGTGAAATCAAAACTTCTAGTGCCAACTGTTTCAGCTCTTTCAGTGATGCTGCAGCAAACTTCTTCCAAAAATAAAAAGAGCATCAGACCTTCCTAGGGATACTCAGTGTATCCTCTGTTTTTGTTCTTCCCCAACCCCCAATAATGTTTACTCAAATACATCCCCAATCTGCTGGGAAATGCTGCTTCAAACCCTGGAGCCAACAACATGGAGATATTTTATTCCCAACTTCTAAGATATTGACTCCTTTCTTAGAATGTAAAGAAGTTATTGACTTTCAAATATTTACCGTTATGTTACCACAGACATGAGCTACTCTTTCTGATTCTCAATACTTCTTCACCTTAGCATATTAGCCACAAAACACCAGGTTAAACTAGACACCATATATCTCAATCATGTAAACATATCCCTTCTCTCGTTGCCAAAAAAGTCTTGATATCAATGTAGGAGCCGTAATAATCCACTATTACCTCTCTATCCACATTTTCACAATCTGTGTCTATCATTTTGAGATATCTTGCTTTAAAAAAAAGCATTCACTCTTAATTATATCATTACCAATGCAATTCAGGAGTCTTGTCTTTAGTGCTCATAAACAAGCCTTCATGTGTAATCTGGGGTTGCTGTTGGTCCTGCAGACTTCAGCCTTGGTTGAGGTATCTTCACCAAACATAATGACCTACTTCTTCAGCTGATAAAGTTGTATGACTATTTGTCTAGGCTCATGGGCCAAATTGGATACAGAGGGAATGTCTGTTGGTTGGCAAGAACGTAGCTTAAGGAACCAAACAAGGAATATAAACTCTGTGACCAGAAAAGTTGACTCTTGTGAGACAATCATTTTATTATAAAAAGATTTCTTGTTTGTTTATCTGTTTGCTTGTTTTTCATATCACCATCATACCAGATGCAGTGCATTTGGGAAGTGTTCATAATACAAAAGAATGTTCAGTATAGATATGATCTAAAGATGTTCCAGACCATTCTGGTGTCCTAGAGCTAATGCTGACATTGAAAGGGCTTCAGAGGAGTAGAGCACTCATACTCTAACTGAAGTACTTTCTTCCCCCTGGGAAAGGACCAAGGATATTGGTTAAGAAGATCTTTAATTCTTGGCACTGTAAGAATTAATAATTTCAATCTAGCTGTAAAGTCCTTTGTGGATATAACTCTCTTCCAGTGCAGTTGTGATGCCTGAAAAAGTTTTTATTCTTTTAGTTGTATGAGTCTGGTTGAGTCCATTGGTACCATGTAGCACACCCCAGACTCAATTAAGCCTTAGAGTAGAAACAGGAAGGGCACAGACTTTGGAGTAATATTACCTGGCTTTGAATCCCAGCCTGCCTACCTGCTGGCTGCATGAACCTGGTCACCATATTGAACCTCCCTGTGCTTTGGGTTCCTCAATTTCAAAAGAAGGATAATATCCAACTTGCAGGATTGGTGTAAGAATTGAATAAGTGGTATGTGTAGTGTTCAGAACAGTACCTATTACATATAGATCTCTCTCCTATCAACATGAAGATAATGACAGCATTTCTTTAGGATTGTTGGTTACGTGGTTTTGTCCACTTAGGATACCAGAACTTTCACTTTAGGTGTTTGCATATAACTAAACCTGAGTGGAAATTTCAAGTAAGGAGGGGTCAAAAATGTTAAATTTGGAAAGATAAAACCTACATTATGAAATAAGAAACATATGTATATATCTATATCATTAATGTTATTGATATTGATATACATACACATACATGTGCTAATATATATGCTGACAGAGTTGTAAAGCATAAATTAACTTATGCCTAAATTGCTTTTTAAGTAGGAATATTACGTTTGAAGTTCTGTTGTCAACATCTGAAATGTTTCATTTAGATCCTGGTGAGATCCCTTAGCCAGGAGCATTTAAAAAAACCTTCAAACCATAATTTAGGGTAGAAATATAATATCTCACTGTATGATTATCCTATAATTTATTTGATCATGTTCAACTTCACTAAAAATTGAATAAATACAAATTTAAAATAGTGGCACAGCATTTTCACCTATCAAATCAGCAAAGTTTAAAAAATTACAATACATAATTTTTTTTGTGGATGTTGTAAAACACTATTCTCATAACTTTTATGAAGAAGAACTCAGAAAATAGTCATATCTTTTGTTCAAACAATTTATCCTAAAGTAATAATCAGATAGGTGGTTAACGGTTTATGTACAAAGACACGTATCACATCATCTTTTACAAACTATACATTCAATAACACAACTGAGCATCCTGCCTTCCTCTCCTGTCTTCCTCCTATTATTAGTAAGGGAGTTATGTAGTCAGTATTGAGACCCGAGCTTTGATTTACTTCTCTCCAAGGTCCACTGCTTACATGAATGATAAAATAGGTTCTATTTCCATAAAAAGTTGATTGCATGTGGTTGCCTATTGATGTCATTAGTCATAGCAACCCCTCTTCTTCCACAGAATCTTTGGACAGAAAACTGTCCCTGTATACTTTTGAATCAGAGCCGCAAGCCATTCAGTGAGTTCACCATATTTTATGATTTTTGTAAGAATCTTTGTTAGAGGATTCTGTAAAATTTATTCTATTGAATAATATTGCTTTCATGAATACTTGCAAAATGATGATGACAATAAATATTCAAATTAAAAAATGCTCCACTATTATTAAATGTTTCAGTTAATTAAATCTAAATTAACTTTGAAAGTCCAAAAAAAAAAATTGAAAGATATTTATGGCTGCGTCTAAGAAACCTGTTTGTCATTAATTGTTCCCTATAAAAATGGCAGGGAATCTAAAAGACATTTTTAATGCTGTTATAACAAATATGAAATACAGACTGTGAAACTTGAGTAACTATATTCTCATGCATATTTAGGAAAAACATTTATTTGTAAACATTAAATAGTTCACTAAATGAAGGCAGTTGATTTGGAAGAATAAGACAAATGATATAATTTCAAGAATATCTGATTTTCACTAAATCATTAAAAGTGCTATGAATGTAACTCTCTGGTCTAGTTTACTTAGATATGGTAATTGATTCAAATAAATACTAATATAATCGCTGCTACATCTTAAGAATCTAAATTTCAAAGTTTCTGCAAAAATTGTTCTCAAAGCTTCTCTTCTACACACAACCTAGGCGTTTCAATGGATACCAGTTTAACAACACAGCCAAAATCTTATAAGACATTTTCAGTGATTTTTTTGAGACTTTCTGAATGTCAATTTTAAGATCACATATTTTTTTTTTTTGGTGAGGAAGATTAGCCCTGAGCTAACATCTGTTGCCAATCCTCCTCTTTTTGCTGAGGAATATCGGCCCTGAGCTAACATCCATGCCCATCTTCCTCTACTTTATATGTGGCACACCTGCCACAGCATGGCTTGATAAGCAGTGCTTAGGTCCATGCCCAAGATCCGAACCTGTGAACCCTGGGCCACCAAAGCAGAGCGCATGAACTTAACTAGTACACCACTGGGCTGGCCACTAAAATCATATCTTTATTGAAGGAATTTCTCAAACAATCCAGAAAGTAAACACCTATAAAGTAAAGTGATACTGCATTCATTTACTTCTCTAAATTGGGTCACTTAAGAGAAATATATGTATATATGTATTTATATATAATATAGTTTTTCTTTCTATATATTTTCTCTTTCTCTCTCTGTTTCTCCAATCCTGATATCAGTCAGGAAAAACATGACACATTATTTATAGAGGAAAGAGTATTTGAATTAAGACCAACTTCTCATCAGAAATATAACAGGAGAGAAAATAATAGAATTATAACTTTAAAATATTGAAAGAAAAAAAATCAACCCAGAATTCTATAGCCAGAAAAAATATCATTGATATATGAGAGTTAAGTACTTAGTTCTCAGATAAACAAAAGCTGAGAGAATTTGTCACCAACACACCTGCACTGCAAGAATAGATAGGAAAATTCTTCAAGCTATAAGAAATGATACCATATGGAAAATCAAATATACAAGAAATAATGGAGAATGCAAGAAACAGTAAATAAGTGGGTTAATATAAAAATCTGGCATTTTATCTTCTTCTTAATTTCCTTAAAAGAAAAATGTCTGTCCAAAACAAGAAGTAATATCACTATAGGGATTGATTTAAAATGTATAGATGAGTAAATATAATATCACAATAGCAGGAAGGAAAGAGTAAATGCAAGTATACTATTATAAGGTTCTTACGCTGAGAAATGGTAAGAGTAAAATGTGAAGTGTAGAGTGAAATCTGAGGTAGAAAAATATTAATTCTAAGCATATTTTGTTAAGTAAGGATGCATATTATGGTCCCCAGAGCAAACATTTAAAAATATTATACATGAAGTGAGTTTAAAAGCTAATAAAGGAAAGAAATGGAAAAATTAAAAAGTTGATTTGACCAAATAAAGGCAAGAAAAGGATAGCAGAGGAACAACAGTAACAAAACAAAAAACAATTGGGACAAAAAGAAGACAAATAGCAATATGGTAGATTTAAATCCAACCATATCAATACTATTAAATATAAATGGACTACATATTCCAGTTAAAAGGAAGATATTATCTTATTGGATAAAAAACAAGACTCAAGTATATTTGGCTACACAAGATGCTCTTTAAATATAATGACATGAAAGAGTTAAAAGTACAAGGATGAAAAATGATAGACTATGCATACAATCAGCATTAGAAAGCAAACAGATATGGGTATACTAATATCAGACAAAGCAGACTTCAAGAAAATATTACCAAGAGGGACGTTTCATAGTGATAAAAGGAAAAGTATGGCAATCTTAAATGAGTATGCTCATAATGATGAAGATTCAAAATACATGAAGATAAACTGACAGAAATAAAGGGAGAAATAGACAAATCCACAAATATAGTTGAAGATTTTAATAATCCTCTCTTAGTAAATATTTTTTAAAAATAGGTAAGGGTATAGAAGTTATGAATACAGATTTAACCAATTTAACCTAATAGACGTTTACAGAACACTATACCCACAACTTTAGAATAAACATATTTCCAAGTGCATATGGAATCTTCATAACATATAATGGGTCATATATAAGTCTTTATGTATACAAAAAATAAAATTTTCTCTGACTATGATGAAATTATATTAGAAATAAACAAGTAATCTAGAAAATCCCCAAATATTTGAAATGAACACGCTTGTAAATAACTCGTGCTTCAAAGTAGAAATCACAATGGAAATTTAAAAATATTTTTAATTGAAATAAAATAGAAGCACAATATTTAGCTTTTCTTTAATTTATCTCAGCAGTGTAGCGGAGTGGTATATCTTTTATTAAATTTATTTTCAATATTTAAATTTTTATTCAATTTTAAATAGAATGATTCTTTAATTTTATTTTCCAATTTTTTTGTAGTATATGGAAATACAGTTGATGTTTGCATATAAATTTTGTATCCTACCTATTCGGCTGGAGATAAAAAGATAGAAAAACCAACCGTCCTTGTTCTATCTTTCAAATCTTTCCAGTTCTAAAGATTTCACGTACAAGATGTTGTCACACATCCTATGTTGTGTTATTCTCACAACGTAGAGAGTTAGATAGACTAAAAGAAAGAGAGGAGTCAGGAAAGTTGCCAGAACAACTGTAACCCCCAATTTCACTGAGAAATATTACTGAAGGCATTAATAGTAATGTTTGATTCATCTCTGTATCCCTGGCATAAGTTAGAGAATTCAGCATATAATAAGGCTGATGAATTTTAGTGAATGAATGAATAAATGCCTGAATGAATGATAGTCCATACAGCTAATATTAACTTCTGGTCTAGTAAAGCAAAGTCATACTAGTCAGGGTGAATTCCCAAACCTTGTTGGGGCATGTGTCCAAGGTTAATCAGTTTGGCTATACTCCTCACTATTTTTGTGTATGACGACATTAAGCAAGGGCAACAAGGCCTACTTTTCCTTTGGTAGATCGTCATGACCTGTTAAAATGGTCCCCATAGACTGTTAATATATCACATTTGTCCTTGTGCTCAGCTTGCTCTGGATAATAACCTTTCAGGGTTAGAACAGACCTCGGAGACTAATTCAACTCCACCATTTTCAGATTAAAATCCTCAGCCTCGAAAAGTGACTTGCTTGGGATTACACAGAATGGTGATAGAAAATCCAATTCTGTTAAACTCCTGGTTTGGTATTTTTACTGGCCTAAAACTCTCACTAATTAAGAAAAAAAAATCTCTTCATGTCATTTAGAAAGAGAGAAGGAGGGAAGAGGAGGAAGGGAAGGAAGGAAGGGAGGAAAAAAGAGAGAGAGGGAGAGAGAAGGAAGGAGGAAGGAGGAAAGGAAGGAAGCAAGCAAGCAAGCAATCAATCAAATCCTTCCTTGGCTTGCCAAAGTCCTATCACAAAGAGAAAGAATCAAAGGTCCAGGGAACAGGAATGCAGCGGTCACACCAGTGTCTAGTACCCAAATGTTTTACTTGCTTCCAAGTGCTTTTCTTTCAGACTAGTCCAAATCCCTTTCAGTCCTGTGTGACTGCTAATTAATTGTTAACTTGAGCCTTCTATTAACAATCTGCAGGACTGGAAGCCAAAAGAGGAGCGTTGAAAGCCCTTAAGCCTGGGGCACAGGCTGATCAGCAGCAGGAGGCAGAAAGACTGTTTCCTCTGGTACTGAGTGGCTAAATTAAAGAAGCCATTTGCTGCACTCCTTTTGAAATCCTCTGTCTGACTCGTTTCCATTTTCAAAGGCTGGACATCAAAGAATCAGGGCCCACTGGTCACTGCCATTTTGGATCATCCAGCTCCTTATTAAAATACAGCGCCTTGAGAATGACATGATCATTTCCAAATGAGGCCAAGATTCATTAGATTAAGTGAAAATCTTGGGGTGAAATGGATTTAATGTCTCTGTTTGCACATAGCCAAAGTACAACTGAATCCAGGAAAGACCAACTAAGTAGGCTCAAATGTGGCCACTCTGTAACCAATGGTGGATGTTACTAAATGACAATGGATTGGGTTTGATTAATTAACTAGGAATATCTTTTGTCTTCTTGCTGGCTGGTAAGCTACAGATCAGAGGGAATTTGGGCAAAGGAAAGAGAAAAGAAAATGATTTAGCAAAGATAGTTTGATGCCCTTTGTTCTCATCGACTCACATGTTTTGAAAATTGTGTTGGGGACTAAGGGAGATATTTCAATAATATTAAAATGTTGACTGGAACGAATCATTGTTCCCTGCATGTCATTAAAAGCCAGTGGGTGGAAATATACAATGTGCCTCTTGCCAGAGACAAAAGACTTAGGAGAGAGAATTTAGTGTGTCCCACTTGTTCTAGAAAGAAAGGGAGAAAAAGTATTAGAGGGATCCTTAATCAAGTATGAGCTATGATCTCAAAAACGGTTTCTATGAGAATTTTAATCTCACCTTTGACAATACCTTTCTAATCATATTCTGAGTGCATTTATAAATATTCAGTGAAAGAAAGCTAGTTTATTTTTCAAATGGAGATGTAGTTACTTTGATTTGGGGCACTAGGATAGAGGGGTGCAGTTTTATCATAGAACAAATTCATCCAGTAACTGAAAGCCACAAGAAATTCCAGGACACATCTCCAAGAAAAAGTATCATCTTTAAAACATTGTATATGTCAGTCTCTAGGCAATGGGTCATTAGCTCTTTATTGGGTCCACCAAGCAATAATCCATGCTTTGTCATACAACGTCTGTCATGAACTGTGTTAAGTGCTTTACAAATAGTAAGTCATTTAATCTTCATAACATCTCTATGAGGAAAGAACAACTACTATTTCCATTTCACGGAGTACACTGAGCCTTGTTGTGAAGAATGAACTTGCTCTAGTTGCATAACTAGTAAGGATTGAAATTGGAATTCAGACCAGCCTGACTGGGTCCAGAGTCCGTGTTCTTCAGTATGATCTTCCCAATGTCATCTTGACAGATTAGGAAATTAGGTTGGAAAGAAAGATGCTCCTTGCTTTGACTAGTTTTGAGTCCTGAATGCCAGTGATGCCTAGTCATCTTTAGAATCACTCATACATACAGATCTGGATTGCTAACTGCTTGAACTCATGTTTACCCATTGGTAAAATAAAATAATAACACTGATGCTATAATATTACTGAGAAGACTAAATAGCTTAGTGTGCATGTAACGTGGCTGGAACTTAGTTTACCAAATCTTTATGTTAGTTGTACCCATACTAGATGTTAGGGATACCAAAACGAGTAAGACATGGCCCCTAGGGCCTTGGTTCCAAAGTGTGGCCCTCAGACCAGCAGCACCAGTATCACAGTGGGCTTGTTATAAATCCACAATCTAAGGCACTACACCAGACCTACAAAATCAAAACCTGCATTTTAATACCATCCCCAGTGTCTCCTGTGCACATCAACACTTGAGAAGCATGATGCACACACAACGCACCACCTGCCAGCTTGGTTCCCCTTTTCTCTGTAAGCTATATGTACAATGACTTCTCACACAGGATTCTTTGGGAAAGTTCTAATTTCATATGCTTTTTCCTTTTGTCAGCCTATGAGCATGTCAGACCATGTGTTCTGGTCTCGTGTTTGGAAAAAATGATCTGTGTATATGTTTTGTCTCAACATTTTCCAATAGTTCTATGCTACAAAAATGTCTTTAATCTTAACTCATAATTCCGTCATCTGCTCCATCTGTCTTGGTTCTGTCTGTCCACATTCCTGAGGGCTTGTTCTGGGGGCAGGCTGCAGGGCACAGTGCCAGATCTCACAGTGGAGTCACACAAGGCAGCGTTCTTTGGAGCATTCATCTCTGCCTCCCAGAGCTCCTCAAAGGGCAGGGAAGCCTCAAATCAAATATATGCAGAGTTCCAAAAGTTAAAATTTATCCAAAAGATTGAAATACCTGTTCATATCGTTTAAAAAAAAAATACAGTTGGCTAAGGAGATTGAGGCACAAAAAAGGAGACATAAAAATAGATATGCAATGTGGGACAGTATCTTGACATCATCAGATAAAGGCCTCCAGAAGGCAGAGTTTCTTAGGAAAAGGAAACAACTGCTGTTTCCTGGTGGACAGTGGTATAAATGAGAAGAAAATGAAAACCACAAGATATTTCTTGGAGGTAAAATTGCCCCATGGATGGGATTGCGTTTGGGGTACCTTAATAAAAAAGAATATCTGAAAGTTAACTCCTGGCAATAAATTGCAGTAAGCGACAGGTCCACTGACAAATGCTCAAAATCCTACAGTCTATCCAGGCCGCTTTTCCCACCTTGGACCCCTGAAGTACAACTGAGCATGACAGTTTGACATGCAAAGAGCATTGGTCTGGGAGTCAGGAGACCCGATTCATTCATGACTCTGCCTTCACCTGGCATTTAACCTCTTTGGGTATCAGTGTTGTCATCTCTTACATGTGACAGTTTGATGGGTTGATTTTGAAGATTTCTCCAATTCCAAGGCTCTCAGATTTAAAAATTTCACAGTCATCCTCCCTGCAGGGTACCCCAGGCCTTGGAGCCAGGCGTGCTTCTTGTTAAGGAACACACCTGCTGTCCACAGCAGCTCATTTTCTGCTTGGAGTATTCAGCACACGAAGCATCACCACCACAGTTCTTTGATTGCGCTTTTAGCTAGTCTAGCTCCTGTAGCAGGGAAGAAGTAAGGGAATCAGTTAAGTCTTTGGGGAAAAGAGAGAATTAACTTTAGGAGAAGAGAATGAGGCGAGGAAAGGGAGAAAAGTGGAAAGAAAGAGTAGTTGGGGCATTTCTGAGAAGTTTTCCTCTGATTAGGGGAGTAGGATTACCACTGGGAACGAAGGAAGGAAGAGAGGGAGGAAGAGAGGGAGGGAGGGAGGAGGGAAAGGAGGGAGGAAGAAAAGGAGAAAGAGAGGGAGAGAAAGATGAAGGGAAGAAGGGAGGAAAGCACCAAAGTAGCAAAGAGAAGAGGGGGGAAGGCAGAGTTGGGAGCGTGGCCAGGTAGGTGCCAAGTAAAGACGGTGGCTATTTAATTTCTTTCATCTTCGTTTCCCTCTCCACAGCAGACATACACCTCAAAACCCCAAAAGACGAAGAGTTATTAGAAAACAGTGACCCATGCAATGATGTTGTTTAATGCAGACCAAATTGGCTTCTCACGTCCGATGTTCTGTTCAGTGAAAGGGCCCAATTTTGCTTTTGAAGTGAACGCCAACTTCCCTGCCCACTCCCAAGAGAATCTGCTGTTTCATTTGGTATCTTGAACAGTCCTTGCTGCTACAAAAGGCAGAGTTCACATTTATTTAAGAAAAGTGCTTATTTCGTGTGGTTTGACACAAGAGCAGTGTTTTAGCTGGAAGCCCCAAGTCTCAATCGATTTCAAGGAAACCTGGTGCTATTGACAGAGTGCTTCCTGCTGTGCTTTCTAGAAGCAAGAAATTCAGCTGGAAACAAGATATGCTGGCATCTACCAAAGGAGGAGGCGGCAAAGAAACTGCAATATGATGGGGGAGCCAAGATCTGAGCTCCAGCCAGTGCTTTGAAGTAAAGTTATTGTTTGATCTTGAGAAAGTCAAACTCTCTGAGCATTAGTTTTCATACAAAGAGATGGAAAAGTATCAGGACTTATTTCCTCAAAGATGTTGCAAGTTTCCATCACTCTCCTTAGTACATTACATTGTTTTAGTACCTATGACTTTCCGCTTCCTGATATTCCCCACCACATAAGAAGAAAGACTTTCCTCTCACTTTTCAAAGGCTTGAAAATTGCTGTACCTTGATATGTCATTTCCAATTCAATTTGAAGAAAATCAAATGCATTTCGATAATATAAGGAGAGATCTTACTGCATAAGAATTGCAAAAAAAAATACACCTTGAAATTTGGTCTTCAAGACAGATACTAATCAGAATTGATACAAATGTTACATTGCAGAATATCAGAGAGAGAAAATTGGTGTCTTTTATATTTCACTGTAACTAAGATTTTCCCAATAGAATATTCAATTGGCATAACCATTTGTATATATATTGGTACTTCTAAAATATTTAAACTAAGTTGATTTTCTTTAAATCCTTGTTTATGTGATAACTTAGTAAATTCTTTTTTTTTTTTTTTTTTTTTCCTGAGTGAAAGCAGCAGGAGAATATCAGGCAGTAGGTTGGGAAAATTATCACAAATATTGAATATGGAGTCCAAGTTCCTGAAGTTTATCACCAAATCCTGTAATTAGAGTGGGAACCGATCTTGAAGGACATTTTCCTCAAATCTTTATTTCACGAATTGAATTTTAACCCATAAAGCCAAGTTAATTGCCTTCAATTATATGAACAATTAGTGGAAAGGTCAAAATTTGAACCCACTTTTCATTAGACTATCCTGTCTTTCTCATTGAAAGATGTTCATTATTGCTAGTGAGCAAAACTGATATTTCCATTGATAGTTTCAAGATGGGTTGGGGATTGCAATGGCTATAGATGATTATTGATATCAACCAGGAGTAAGTTGTACGTTACTTTGCATTGGTCAAGGATGAAACTGAAGAAAAATGGTCTAACAAAGAAAAAGATTTTAGTATGGGAGACATTATTGGCTCCTTTTTTCATTACTTGCTGCTCATTGTCTCCCCACAGTAACAATGTAGACGCTTTGACTAGGGGACCTCTGATTGCTGTTCCCTTAATGTAGGCAATGCCTTCTCCAGCTGGCTACTTTCAACTTCTCCTTTATCACCCAGGACCTCCAGCATTCCACTCTTTTGTTGAAGTCACACCCTTCCAGGTCATCTTCTTGGCAGAGGTTCAATTTAGGAGCTCCATTCTATGGGTTTATATCAGTGGGAGGGAATCATGCATATTTGGTCCATGTTCAGTAAAAGTACAGTTCTCTCCCAATGGAGCCTTCTCTCTCTTTGCTCTTACATCTCCAACCAGCTTCTCGCTTTCTCCCATCTAAAGTGGAAACACCACTATTTGTGTCCTTCAAACTCAATGTCAAACTCTCTGGGCAGTTCTCTTGAAGCTTTCTCTCGCACTTGTCTTAAGGTGAAAGAGATGCATACCCTCATCTCCCTAGGGTGAGGTTGCACAGCACACCAAAGGCTCTCTCTACAAAGTCCTCATTGTAGGCCATTTCCACCTCTTAACTAATCTGAGCTTCAAGTTTCTATTTTATAAAATGGAAATAACCATATTATCAAACTTCCAGGAATGTTGTAAGATTACGTGAGATTAATAATGTGACAGTGCTTTGAAAATCATAACATGCTAGACGCATTTCAATTATTACTACAGCATTAATTATTTCTCATTGTAGACTCACCCAAAAGTTCAGCTAATTTTAAATCAAATATAGACCCAACATTTGCCCCCAAGCCTCTCTCCATCCCTTGATTGACTTTCTTCCTTTGTTCTAGTTTCTTCCCTAGAATCCAATCCCACTAAATGCACTAACGGTTGAAGTATAAAGATGTGGATGTACATAAATAGTCTGTCATTTGCAAATCCCTGCATAAATCTCTGATTTCAGTGTTTTCTAATCAAGCCAAAAAATTAGCATACTTATTTGGCACAGTCAGGCTCAGCCTGGGACTAATCATTTTTCCCTTCTTTGTATAACATTGATGTGCTTTGAGAACAGAAAAAAATGTTATTATGATTTCAGTTGTTACAGATGGTGTTTGCCTCACTCTTTCAAAATAATTTTGGTTTTGGAGTAAAAAAACAACAGAGCATTACCCAACGTGACACGATAAAGAAGAAATCTAGTAAGATCCGAGTGTTTTCATAATGAGGTAATAAGAGGGTCGAGCAAATTGAAGAGGAAAGCCAATAGTTATATAATGCGTTGGTATTCTGTTTTTAAGGAAAATAAACATATAAGAGAAATTTGCTTTATATCCACAGACAAATCAGTGTTTAGCTATACAGAGCCTTTAAGATATAGATTGGCTGCCTTTAGACTCTGTCTTATCCACTGAACCCTAGCAGAATAGCTTGTACAAAGCAGCTTCTATTTATTTCTTGTTGACCATCAGAGCTGTAGAACCAAAGTGATTATCATTGCCAGGTTGGTGGCAAGATTCATTCTTTTATTCAGCTTTGGGTAGTGGCTAATAGCACAGGTTTCTAAGATGAACTGACTGACTCAAATCTTGGTTTGCTACCTGTGTGACCTCAGGCAAATTCTTAACCTCTTCTGTGCCTCAGGTTCTGTATCTGTAAAATGAGGTTATCTTATCTTTAAAATAGGATTGCCATGATAATAAATAAACTGAGATAATGCACATAAAGCCCTAATAAAAACACATTGTACACAATAAATGTTCATTAAATGTTCGTTATTATGATTAAGTGAATATTGAGCACTTACTATCTGCCCAGTGTGGGCTTGATGTGGGTATAAAATAATGGAAGATAAAACAAAACAGACTCAGCTCTCCTGGTACTTATAGACTGGTGGGGAGACACTAATTTAAGAGTCACACATAAATGTAAAACATTTAATATGTACTGAAAAGAGAGATATAATGAGATATAAAAAGAAGATGATCAGGGCAAGGAGCCTGGGGAAATGTTTTCTTAGTATGTGCTGATTCAGCTAAGAGCTGAAAGATAAATAGGAACTAGGGGGAGAGAACATTACAGGCAGAGAGAACAGCATGTGCAGAAGATCACTTGTAAGAATATGAGAATGTGATAGCCCAGGTGAACCATGATGGATTACGGGGATGGCAGAACAGATGGAAAGAAGTCAATCATGGGACAGATATTTAGAGGTAAAATCTCTGGCACTTGGATTGGACAAGATACACAAGAGAGAAAGAGATATCAGGACTTTTTCTAAGATTCTGGAATACAAACAGGTTGAATGGTGACAACATTCACAGAAAAGTGAAAAGTGATGCCTGAGATTTTTAACATTATTTACTTTTAAAAAGTGTAATGCTAAAACTATGCCTCATCTATTATATGGCCATTACTAGTGGTAGAGGGGAGTTAACATTATTTAAACTTCCTTACTATATCCTAGGCACCACGTTTGCTCTTGTACCACACAGAAATGATGCAACTTTGAGTAACAGAAACTTGAGAAATAGTGGCTTTGTTAGATAAGGGGCAATTGATTTCACATAATAAGTCTTGACAAAACTACTTTAGATCGGCTTTAGCTGCTCAAGAATATCATGTAGGAACCAAATTTCCTTGCTTCATCTAGTTTCCTTCTGTGCCAGCCTTACTGTGTGGTTTTATGCTCATGGTTCCAAAATGGCTGCTCCACCTCCAGGCATAATATCTTCTACCCAAACAGGAAGAAAGAGGTAGGACCAAAAGCTTTGTAGCTCTGGTTGCGAAGGGAAGCCCTTCCCAGGAGACTTCCGCATACAACACATTGGAAGGTGAAAGGTGGTTAGAGAGAAGAGGATTCCTAACGGCATTAGATTAGCCAACCAACAGTTTCTGTCACAGTTCTTTTGCATATTTAGTTAATTTAATCTTTAGTATTATACCAGTACATATTTGTAAACTTAGGCTTAGAGATTTTAAGTAAGTTGCTTGAAGTCAACCGGCAAAATAAATCATAGAGCCATGGTTCAAACCTAACAGTGTTCAACCCCAAGACCCACATGCTTCCAACCACTCCACACTGTATTTTCTTGCTCCTTAAAAAAATTCCAGGTCAAGTAAGTTAAAAAACAGAAAGAAGCTATTTTATACCATAGTGTGTGAAGACCATTTGAATGTATAATCACAAGAGTATGTGATTCTGTTTTCATGGCTTAACTACACACATACACACATTAAGTAAAATGCATAATGATCCTGAAAAGCCCTCAATGAGGTTAACAAGGTAACTTTGATGGCTTCTGTTTTACCAGTTTTATTCTGTAGTAAAATCTTAGGGGAAAGAAACATTGCTAAAGAGCTAAAAAATAGCAGCTATGTTTAGAACCAAGGGATAATTCCTTGAAAAGCATAAATCGCAAAAAAAAAAAAAAAAATAGTGAATGTGGCGAAAATTGAAGACTTAAAAGAAAAAGTAAACTAGTAAGTGGGAGGGCGATCACATGTTTTATGCCTTCTCAGGGTCTGCTTTTCTTTTCAGGTATATAGAAACTGGGACTTGCATTTAGCTAGTTTAAGTAAAATCTGAAAAGTGCAAATCACATTGTTAAGCCAATATCTGATTTGAATATACATTTTGAAAGCTGAACACATTCAAATCTACATTCTCTACCTGATTATATTTGTGGTTTAAATCGGAGGGAATATTTTGCCCATTTATCCTAGCTGCCAACTGCTACCATCCCTGCTGGAAGAAAAAAAAATTATCAGGAATAATCCAATTTGCTTTGCTTCTATTTTTGTAAATCAAAGCATTACGAAGTGGGAGACAGGATAGGACGGGAGATTTGCCAATTGCTATCCAAAATCAGTTTGTTTCAGTTGGGTTGGAATATTTCCTTCGATAAATCTGTGGAAGTCCAGAGCTCAGTCTATGTAGGAGGCTGCTCAAATCTTCACCACATATGACAAAGCTTTTGTAAGTGAAAATGGAAACTTCTAATGTGAGGATGAAAATATCGATAGGTGAAATTTTGTCACAGCAAATACCATTTCAAAAAAGAATTCTGCCAATAAACCTTTTCTCTTTTTTAAGTTCTATTCTACAAGTGAGGAAGGTGAGAAGGGAGCTAACATTTTTTTTTTGAGTTCCTTCTTTGTTCTAGTTACTGCATCTCCTAGTTTGTTACCCTTTTATAGATAAGAAAATTGAGTCTTAGGTTATGTGACTTATTCAAAGTTATATAACTCATCAGCGGAAGTACTGAAAATTGAACTAAGGTCTAGATGACTCCAAACCATTTTGTACAAGCCAGCCTCACAGAGTTCACAACTTTCACTGGAAGAGCTGGAGAAGTCAATGTTAGATGAGTGAGGGTGAACAAGGCTATAGTGCAGGAAGAAAGGGAACTTACCTGAGGACTGATGCTCAGAGATGTCTGGGCAGAGGTCAGGACTCTAGACAGCTCAAGGCCGATTTGGAAGTTGCTTTCTGACTCCACTTTCTCTCCATCTCAATCTGTTTTGTTATATTTTTATAGCAACAGCTCTCACTATTGCTTAAATTCTTCTAATTTTTTTTTTGCATATGTATGCAGTATAATTGCAACATGGGGAGGCAACATGGTCTATTGGATATGGAGTCACATTTGGGTTTGGGCCTGAATCTGTAACTTATAGTGAGACATTTAGGCAAATCACTAACGTAAGTTTGTCTCCTCTCTTCTCATACATAAAGAACATATATTAATTAATGAAATGATAATGTCTAGTTTTATGCCCAGCACATTGCAATAGGTACTTAGAATAATACCTTTCTCCTCACTTCACCATGTCCTTTTCAGGGAAAAGTCTATGAAATAGTCAGGGTTCATTTGGTTACAAGTGACAGAGAAACAGAAAGACAGCTCAAACTAGATTAAGCAAAACAAGGAACTTCATTGGTTTATGTAACTGAAAAACTGAAAGGGAATATTTTCCTTCAGGAATAGCTCAGTCCAGAGCTTCATGGCTCTTGTACTCTCCATCTCTCAAACAGGGTCATTCCACATAAGTAATCTTTTATGATTGCTCCAGCAGAAAAGACATGATTATAATTGAGATCCCTTCAATTTCTACATTCCCAAGCCTTGGAGAAGTTGATAGTTAATAGCCATTCTTTTGTTCATTATCCACGAGCGGTGAAATATTTCTACCAAGAAATAAGTTTCTTATGGTATTGTATATCTCTGTCCAAGTTACATAAAATGGGTACCACAAAGAAAAAAAGGGAGGAGGGACTCAGTTACCAGAGGAAGGGGAAAAGGATGCTGGGCAGACAGAAATAACTGGTGATCACTTCAAGGAGTTCCCTATATATCTCTGATCCTCTGGAATTTGGATTAGTTTCAGGGAAAAGGAAAATCAGAATCTATTGAATATCTTGGATTTTTAAAAATTCACCTGTGATATAGTCAATAAATATCTGAAAAAGTAAATGATTTAACTGTGAAGTCCCCAGAGCCCAAAAGCACACTGTATTTTCAGTGAAGCCAGGCCCCAGGAGAAGATGAATGATCTGAACTGGGTAGGAACGGCATGGCAGTGCTCTTATCCCTGAGATCTCACCTCTCCTTTGAGGTTAAGGCCCAGGTCCTGCAAAGAGTCAAGCCCTCATGAACCCGCAGCAGTCAGGCTACAGCCAGTTCTCAGCAACAGTCGCTGCTGACGCAAGCTCTGTCCGTAATGGACACAACACTGTGAAGCCACTTTGGCATTGTTCCATAGTAGGAGAGAGCTCATGCTAAAGAAGTCTGAGATGAACTGTGGTAATACAAAAAATGCTAAGCTCAGTATCTGGCAGATAGGAAGTTCTCAGTAAACTTGAGCTCCTTCTTCCGCAAAGCTATGGAATTATCATCATTTACTCTCGGTGAGAAGTTAGCTTTTATGACATCATAGCCAGAGCAGGCTATAAACTGTGCTTTGCTATCATCTGTGAGTGTAAGGTCTCTTTCTGGTAGAGATGTTCTTGGAAACAAAGATCTCACTGCTAATTCTTATTTTGGTGCTGCACTGAATCCACCCACCCACTCAATAGGTCATCATAGCAAGAATACATTTTTCTTGTTTTTACATTTTTAGTTTTCTTTTCTCCTGACAGTGTTCTGTAAACTTTTTTTTATGTAAGCCAGTCACAGAAGGACAAATACTGTATGATTCCACTTGTGAGTTACCTAAAATAGCCAAACTCAGAGAAGCAGAGAATAGAAGGGTGGTTACCAGGGGCTGGGAGGGGAAAATGGGGAATTGTTCAATTGGTATAAACTTTCAGTCATGCAAGATAAGTAAGTTTAGAGATCTGCTGTACAGCATAGGACCAATGGTCAACCATACTGTATTATGCACCCAAAAATTGTTAAGAGGGTAGAGATCTCATGTTAAGTGTTCTCACTCACCCCCCACACACACATAAGACAAAAAAGCTACAACAAAGGGACACAAGGAAACATTTGGTGGTGGTGGATATGTTTGTTACCTTGATTGTGGTGATGGTTTCACAGGTGTATACATATGTCCAAACTCATCAAATTGTGTACATTAAATACATACATTTTTTGTATATCAATTATACCTCATAAGACTATTAAAAATAAAATAAAATAAATTCAAATATCTTTACAAAAAACAAAAAGACTTAAGTACATAGGATTACATCTAGATCCCCAGCCTATATAGCTACTCTTAAAATCTAACATCATTTTGGATATATTTTCGGGATACAATTCATTTGTCTATCACCTAGTTCCATACTGGAATGCCTTTTAATGAGTTCCCAAAATATCTACCTGTTTTCAAGTACCTTTCTTGTGAATTCTTTTCCAATCGTCTCTCCACCTGTTAGTCCACATTTCTGACTCATTCTTGATCTCATTGTTCTCTAAATCTCAAAAATGGAAAGCTCTGTCTAGTTCCCACAACCAATCAACTTGTCAAGAGTGTACCTCCATCTGCTGGAAACAAATTAATATAACACATTCAACTAGCACAGCATTAGATGTAGGAAGTTGGAGGCAATCCACATACTCTTCAGTGCCCTTTTGTCCATTCAGGCTTGTGGTTGGCAGAGAGATATGCCACGCAGTCTCAGACCTTCCTTCAGCCATGGGGAGGGTACTCAGCAGAAGGTCTCCAGCTGTCAGCTCCTTCGGGCTCAGCCTCAACTTCAGAGAGCCTCTTTGCCCAAGGCTATACTCTTCCCAGAGCCACCTTTATTTGGCCCGTTGCAGGACACTGTGATTGATGGTCAATTCTTGCTCCAGAGCTCCCCGTCCACTTGCCAAGACTTCGTTAGGTCTGGTTCACTTCCAGCTTCATCCTCTACCCAAGTCTGCTGCTTCTCTCTTCCCATCTCAGGTTTTGACGCCTAATGTCTTCACCCCTTACTCCATCAGTGTCTGTTTCTGTTGAACGCAACTGTGGCAAACCTCAATCCTCTTAACCATCTGTCCAAACAGCACACCTGAATAATGTCTGTAATTTCCAATAATAGATAAGTTTAATGAAATTCCATTATTTAAAAAAAAAAAAGGCAGTTTAGTAATCATATAGCATTTACTATATGGGATTTTTTTCCCCATATTTGGTAGCATGGTGTCTGTTCAGTAAGTCAATTCTAATTTTTCAGTGTAAAAATCCTAAAAAGATAAAGCATATGGGATAGTACAATTGGCACTCAGTATTTGCATACTGTGTGATGTGAAACAAACTAATGTTCAAGTCATGGCAGTATCTTTTCAGTGATGATTAGAAACATAGATTCATCATCATCATAATCAACATATGATTTTTCAGTCCAATGTCTTACGTGCCATAACTACAAAGAAAGCATAAATCTCTTTTGGTTACAGCACACGTATTTCTCATTTATTTTTTTGTGAGGAAGATCAGCCCTGAGCTAACATCCGTGCTAATCCTTCTCTTTTTGCTGAGGAAGACCGGCTATGAGCTAACATCTATTGCCAATCCTCCTCCTTTTTTTTTTTCCCCAAAGCCCCAGTAGGTAGTTGTATGTCATAGCCGCACATCCTTCTAGTTGCTGTATGTGGGACTCGGCCTCAGCACGGCCGGAGAAGCGGTGCGTCAGTGCATGCCAGGGATCCAAACCCGGGCTGCCAGTAGCGGAGTGCGCGCACTTAACCACTAAGCCATGGGGCTGGCCCATCACACATATTTCTATAATAATCTTTTTTCAGATATCACCCCAGAGCAAGATATCGTTTCTGCTAGGAGTCTAATGTATCTTTTCCAGTTTTCAGTAATGAATACAGATGTGATTATGTTAAAGTTGAGCAGTTTGGCCGGTCATTAGGTAACACAAACCAAGATGCATCACAATAAACATAGCTACAGTAAAAAATTTCTAACCAGGAAAATGGTTTCAAAGCCATGGATTGTCCATTTCATTAAAAATAAAAGAGTTTATCATTAAAGCAAAGGATCCTTGAGATCACAAGCTCTGGCCACGTAAGGATTCTACAACCTTCAATTTGTTTCACCATCACCATAGCATTTAATCTCTGCAATTCTCTATGCTGGCTCTGATGGTGCTCGTAAATACTCATTTGATTATGATAAGCACTGTTATTAACAATAATAAAGAAATAACACTAAACATATGGGGGGGGCTTTACAATTTATATTTTCACAAATATTACCTCATTTGATTTTTTTTTTGACCTTGAAAGTCATCAAGCTCTGTGCTTGCCTCAACACAACACTTATATAAGGAAGTGATAAAAGTGTTCTTCATATTCATACAGTTTTTCTAGACCATGCTTCCCTGTTTCCTTCTCAGAACTACTACAGCACTTATTGAAGCCATAATTTATTCCTTCTTTTAATCATTTATTTCCTGGCATTGTAACTTAAAGCATATACTGAGTTTCCTCATCTAGATAAACCTAAAAGAAGCCAGAACCGTATCATTAGAGACGAGGACAATGCCTTCTATTTCTTTTCTGTTTATTATTGTTGAGTTTATGTAGGAGCTTGAACTACATTTCACCTTCTTCCTTAACCCAAATGCCTACCTTTTATTCAGAACACTCTGCTAGCAACTTCCTTTATGAAGATTCCTATAAGCTATGCCCCAGAGTTGCCTTATTATGTTATCGATCCAATTCTCCTATGCACTGTTGACATTTAGCTTGTAGAGAATATTAACTGTCCACACCACTGGCAGAACAGAGAGCAAACTATGGTGTCAAAAACATCATGCTTTTGCCATTCTCTTTCTGAGTGATGTATGTTGTAAAGAAACTATGTTCATTATTTCTAATTTGGTGTATTATTAAAGAGAAATACATTAACAATTTAGTAGACACATATTAAAGAAAAAATTTGTTCAAGTTTAATCTTCCTTGTGGATTTATTACATTTGTGGGTGATTTTTGGGGGGACATGGATTTCAAATGACTTAAGGCAGAAAAATTTTCAGGAAAATCAAGATTGTACCTAGAGATGGAAATAAAGAAATGTCCCTTAAATGCCTATAATACATGATTTAAATAAGAATGATGCTTTCTCTTAAGTGACACATCTTGGTTAACCGTTCTTAGCATCTAAGGTGAAAGTTCCTAGAAAGGTCTAGACTCTCCCAAACATTTAACCCATTGAAGTTCTTTGTTTCTCACCCTTAACTATCTCCTTTTATTTTCCTCCTACACTATGCCCTCTGGAACTGTCATTTCACCATAAACAAACAAAACCGTGCAACCTTAAACTCTTCATGATGCATTCCTCTCATCATCTTATTTAAATGAAATATGGCATGCCCTGGAAGACTCTACTGCCCAGGCTGCCTTCTTTACTGGAAAGCAGCCACTGCTGCCCGTGGTAGGAAAAGGAGGCGAATTTTTCCTTCTCCAAGGTGACTTCCAGACAATTATTCCTCCATCTTCATGTGAAACCCCCTATTCCTTTGAAGCTCATGTCACTATCTCTTAATTGGAGTCATGGGCACCTTGCCAACAGTCTTCGCTCCACCCCAATTATTGCCATTTCTCTGGATGATTTGATCACTTCAATCTGTGTCAGTGACTTTTTCAACACTCTGGACTCTCAGTTCATATCTAATGACCTTCTCCTCAATTCTGTTTCAGCCATTTACTCTCATGGTCATAACGTGGACCCTGTGATCACTCAGAAGTTCCCTCACTCTGAAGTTAGAAAAAATAAAAGTCAGTTACTTCCCTCTCTGACACTTTCTCCATTCACTTTCTCATTCAACTACTCCAAAGAGCCCGCTTCTTATAAGAACCTATAATGCATAGATATTTGTTATTCCTTCATACACTTTATCCGCTTTCTGTTTTCACTTTCTTCCCTCTGTGTTTAGAAGGCAAGATCTCTGTGTCAATTATGGTGTTGGAGGTATTCATTTTACACCTCCAGATTCATCATCTATGCTTCTCCATCTTTCTGTATTCCTCAGGCTGCATCAACTGAATAAGAGATGACTGGGGATACTGGTAAAAAGACTGGTGATAAAGATTAAATTATTTAATGATAGAACAAAGACTTTTTTGAAGTCTGGGATTTAAAATGATGACAAGAATATAAACACCATATGCCGTGACAATGTAGAAATTTTAGCAACTAAAAAAATCTGGGGGGAAGAAGAAAAGACATTGCAGGCAGAATAAATTTGTTGATGCCTCATCTGTAATAGTTGTGTCTAGAAGAATATCATTTAAAGTCAATAAATTAAGTAATTAAACTACAAGAATATTTAATAGTGCCAAGTCAAATAGTAAGAAAGATAACATTGTTGACTAAAACAAGATGGTACTCGTGCATGAATAGACAGGTGACCTATGGACCAGAATAGAAAGTTGAGAAACAGACCCAAATACATACCAGCATTCAGTATATAGTAAAACTGGATCCTCAAATCAATGGCAAAAGGTTTAAGTTTCACTCTGTTGTTATACTTTTATTTAATTGTATTTTTAAAACCACATGCAAGTAATACCTAGTTAAAGATTAGACAAAATTATCGAACACTTTTAAAATTTTCAATGCTACACACAATGCTGTAACATAAAATGAAGGAACTTGACTCAATTTGGGATTAACAAAGTCTTCCCTAAGGAAATGATTTCTAAGCTGAGATACAAGTTTCTATGGAGGGAAAGGGCATGATGGTGCATCCAGGAACTGAGATGTGGCTTCAGCAGGAGCAATGAGATCAAGAGTGATCTGTGATGAAGCTGCTAAGGTAGACATGAGTCGGACAAGGCACGGCCTCACGGGACCTTACCGCATCCCATTCGGAAGAGAGGGGGAAGACAAGAGGCCCGTCGCAGTCACTGGCCCATGGTAATTCTAAAATCTAGCCAGGTGCATGCTACTATGTCTGATTAGTGCTCAGTTCTTCTCCCTCAGAGTGGTCTTTGTGTCTCTTAGCTTTGCTCTCTGGTCTCTTGTCTCTGCTTTTCTGAGCCATCCTTCCTTTTCGATAAGAAATGTTTGTGTTTTCAACTGAGTAGTTTTGTCAGCCTTCTTCATGCCCATAAAAGGTTTGGGGTGTTGAAGGCTCTTTTCATTTTGAACTCTCTTTGCCCCTGTCCATCCAAGCTGGTGGTGCCAAAAAAAAAAGTTTGAAAAAATTTGATATTTTCAAAAGATGTATTAATGTAGTCAGCATGGAGAAAAGACTTTATTAGACTTCCAAGCTTTTCTTTTGAAGTTTAGTGTTATTTATAATTTGTATTTCCTACAGAGGAAGGCATAATGATTTCTTTCTTCTTCTATAAATTATGAATTATTTAGATACACAAAAATATGAAGGATATTACTGCTTATCTGTCACTCATTTTAACAAATAAAACATTTATATGAATATAGATGAGGCCACCCTCTATTTACCTCTTCCCAATTTAATTTCTTGCTTTCCATCTCTCTCCTTAGGCGCCATATATCTTAGTAGTTAAACCATAGAATGATTACATTCCAGATTTACCTCTTCCCAGCTGTATACTTTTGTACAAATTACTTAACCTCTTTGTGCCTCAGTTTCCTCAGTTATAATATGGGAATAATAATAACATTTACTAAATAGGTTATATATATACATATCCATAGATATATATATAGCTAACACCTATATGGATAGGTGTTAGCTATTATTATTTTTCAGTGCTTAGGACAGCTAAAAGTTTCTAACCTGGCCCTGTTAATGAGATAAGAATTCCTTGCCAAATGGCTAGTGAAAAGTTGAAATGGAGCAAGTCTACTTGTCCTTTACCACCCACTTCTCCCAGTCCTACACTTTGTGGTCTGCCAGTATATGTTAATTATTGTATTGAGTGGTTAGAATCACTTCAGAAGTGATTCTTGGTGTCGAATGGGAAAGTTAAAGCTCCCATTAACTTGTACTTATCCTGATGACTCAAAGGGAATGTACTCAAGCTCTTCAGTCTCCAGCCATCTCCTGGAGGGTGACTCATCTTTCCCTTAGGAAAGAACTTACTCCCTAGGTCCATTCTCTTCCCTCCATCTTGGTACAAAGTTCCAGATCTGAGTCACTTAACATAGAGCGGCACCCCAATAATTTAGCAAGGTGTCCACTCAGTGATGACCACATCACAAAACAATCAGTGGAAAGAAGCACTTCAGGTCTCAAGGTTAAAGATGGTCAGGGAGCCCCTACATTATTTTTTCATTTCAATATCCACATCACTGTGTCTTCTAGGAATATCTCTTATGTAAAGTAGGAGACTGGTTAGATTAGTATGCATACACTTCTGACATGAGGAGTTAATTTCTAAATGATCTACATCTAAATCCACACTGGGAAATAAAGATTATTTCCTCAGTTAGGTTGGCTCTCCTTTGATTGGAATTCAAAAATAATTCTGGTGGTAATTTACAGAGATAGCATCACATGTAAAATTCATTTAATGTGTAATTCATTCAATGTGTAATGGCAAATCATTACAGCAAAGAATTGAGTCAGAAGGACAAAAATGTTACAAGATGTCATTGATTTGGTAAATTTTATCAGGAAAAAACCCCGTTAAAACTGAATAAAGTATTAATAGTATTTGTACATAATTGGGGAATGACCATGGAAGTCTATTTCCTACCCAGAACTGTGCTGGTTATCTCAGGTAATCCAGTATGATTAACAAGATGGAGCCATATGCTTGAGTTTAATCTGCACTATGCCATTTACTAGCTGTAGCAAATACTGACAATGCTCCACTCAAATCCTCAGATCCTTCTGAAAGGTTCTGTGTGTATCTTCTCCAGCTTCTATGTGCTTTTCTTTTAAAGGTGTAAACCTGTGACTCCCTTCAGAAGACTGCCCTTAGGGACTAGAGCCTTTTGCTAAAACTGGTAGAAAGCTGAGGTGCCTGAGAGTTTATCCTTCTAGGGTAGCATGGCTATTACCAAGTGGACCAGATTATAAAAGCCCAGATCTACTGCCTTGAAGTTGGACAAACTCTGTGCGATTTATGCTGAAGAGATCCCTTCATGATCGGGCCAAGGCTGAGATTTTTCTGAAACTGCACCCTTGCCTGACTTACTCATCTTTCCTGCTTCTCCCACTCTCTCCTCATGAATCCTGGAAGCACTTTCTTATAAATCACTTTCACAAACAAATCCTTATCTTGGGGGGTCTTCTTCTGAAAAATCTGACCTAAAACACTCTCTAGGTGTTCTTGCGTAAGCAACTGAACCACTATGTTAAATCCAGTTTCCTCACTTGGAAAATAGTGGTGATGATAGGTAATTATGAGGAATAATACGAGATAAAGTGTATAAAGAACACAGTGCACTGCCTGGCACATGGTTAGCACTCACGAAATGTTAACTACTAATTTTACGGCAAAGCACTTAAAAGTTATTGAGCTTAAATATGAGTCATAAATTTATTTTGCTCAAAATGATTAGTGTTCCAAATTTTCTGACCTTTCCTATGATAACAAATGGCTTCTAGCAGTATATTACCTGTAGATGTTTCTGAAAAATGTAAACATACTTAATCTGTCTTTTCAAGGTAAAGACGACATTATAGTAGAAAGGGAAAAACTCATGCAACAGGAAGATCATTTGGAAAAAGAATATTTGAAATGTTTTTATCATTATGCCGAAAGTAATGTGAAGTGTCCCTCATAAAAATGTTCACATCTGAATACTTATAAACTTGGAGTAGAATTTTCTGTTTAACAATTTTCCAAAGAGTTTCAGTGGCTTCTTCATTCAATTTAAAAAATATAAAAATGTAATTCTTTCTGATTAGTGGTCAAAAACTACTGATTAACATTATGGATGAAGGAAATTCACTCCAGAATTTAAAAAAATAAAATAAAACTTTTATCTAGTTTAATGTGGGAATTAAAAGGAGCATCATTATTCAGCAAGCACAATCAAGAATTTGACTTTTTTTAAAAAAAAGAATGTGACTTTTTTTCTATTTGGATCTAAATTTCTTCATGAGATATAATTTTTAACTATAGCACTCATTAAAACAATTATTAGATAAACTTCCAGAACTTCAAATTGCTGTATTACAAAGTATTAATCCAAGATTTTAAAAAAGATGCATCTAATTCTATTGATTTCACTTAAGTATACCTAATAATATTATTTTAGTGAAAGAGAAAATTCTTTTACAATATAAAATATGATATAATTTAATAAATTATAAATATTTATTTAATCTTTATCCAGTCCTACTAAATTTATTTGTTGCATACAGTTTATAATTTTAATTTAGTTATAGAAGTATGACTTGCAAATTATTTATAAATAGAGATAGTTGAATATATAAAGAGAAAGAGAGACATACGTGCACAATGTTTTTTTATCCCTCAAAAGTTTGTCTGCTCAAAAGTTTGGTGAACTAGGCTGTTTATAAGATTCTAAAGATCAAAAAGATTGAATTAAATACACCAATGAAAAAACAGAGATTGTCAGAGTGGATCATAAAACCAGATCCAACTATATGTTGTCTACAAGAAATCAACATTAAATATAAAGACTTATGTAGTTTACAAGTAAAATAATGGAGAAAGATATAGCATGATAACATAAATCAAAAGAAATCTGGATGAATAGTATTAATTTTAGTCAAACGGACTTCAGGACAAGGAAAACTATTAGCAGTAAGAGGACCCTTACATAATGATAAAGGAGTCAATTCTCCAAGATTATATAAGAATTCTAAATGTGTATACACCTAACAACAAAGCATCAAAATTTATGAAGCAAGACTGAATTAAAAGGAAAAATAGATAAATCCACTATTATAGTGGAGACTATGGTGGTTACAGACTTCCACACTCCTTTTTCATTAATTGACAGATAAAATGGGCAGAAAATCAGTAAGGATATAGATGACTTGAACATCACTGTGAACTAACTTGATCTAATTGACATTTATAGACTACTCTATCCTATTATAGCAGAATACACAATTGTTTCAAACTTTCATGGAACATTTCCCAAAAGAGACCACATTCTGGGCCATAAAACACGCCTTAACGAATTTAGAACACTAGAAATCATATAAGGTATAATCTCTGTCCAAAGTGGAATTAAACTATAAATCAAGAAGAAAAATACAGCTGGAAAATCCCCAACTATCTGAAAATTAAACGAAACACTTCTGAATAACCAATGAGACAAAGAAGAAGTCTTAAGAGAAATTTTAAAATATTTTGAACTAAGTTAAAATTAAAACACAAATTATCAAAGTTTGTGAGGTGCAGTGAAATTACTTATTAGAGGGAAATTTATAGCATGTAATTAAAAGAAGAAATATATAAAATCAATTTCTTCTAAAAAAGAAGAAATATATAAAATCAATAACAATCTTCTACTTTAGGAAAGTAGAGAAAGAAGAACACTTCAAGCATAACTTATGCAGAAGAAACAGTATAACAAAAATTAGATAAAAATTATGAAATTGATAACAGGTAAACAATAGAAATCAATGAAATCAATACCTGGTTCTTTGAAAAGATCAACAAAATTGATAAACTTCTAGCTAGACTAGCCAAGAAAAAAAGAGAGAAGACATAAATTACCAATATCATAAATGAACGAGAGGTCATCACAACTGATGCTATGAACGTTAAAAGTATAACAAATAAATAAAGTGAATAAGTCTATGCCCACAAATTGATAACTTGAATGAAATACATCAATTCCTTGATAAACACAAACTACCAAAATGCACACAAAAAGAAATAGATAACCTGAATAAGCTCTGTATCTACTAACGAAATTAAACCAATAATTAATAATCTTCCAAAAAAGAAAGCTCCAAACCCAGATGACTTCATTGGTGAATTCCACTGAATGTTTAAGGAGGGAATAATACAAATTCTTTACAATTTCTTCCAGAAAATAAAAGCAGAGGAAACTCTTTATAATTCATTTTATGAGCCAGCATTACCGTAATACGAAAACCAGATACAGACATTACAAGAAAGGAATACAGATGAGTATCTGTCATGAACACAGACACAAAAACCCTCATCAAAATATTAGCAAACCAAATCTAACAGCATATAAAAAGAATTACGCACCACGACCAAGGAGATTTATTCCAATTTGAAAATCAATATAGTCCACCGGAAAAACAAGCTAAAGAAGAAGAATCATATGATCATATAAATTGATGCAGAAAAAATATTTGACAAAATCCAACACCTTTTGATGATAAAAGCTCTCAGAAAACCAGTAATAGAGGGGAGCTTAATAATGAATATACAAAAAATCTACAGCCAACGTTATATTTAATGATGAGAAACTTAATACTTTTCCCCAAAGATCAGGAACAAGGAAGGATATCCTCTCTTAACCTTCGTATTCAATATTATACTGGAAGTCCTAGCAAGTGCAATAAGACAAGAAAAATAAATAAAAGATATACATATTGGAAAGAAAGAAATAAAACTACCCTTATCACAAATGACATTATTGTTTATGTAGAGCACAACAAACAAACAACAACAACAACATCCTGGAAATAATAAGTGAGTACAGCAAGGTCACAGATACAAGGTTGATAAACAAAAGCCCATTGCTTTCTTCTATACCAGCAATGAGCAATTGGAATTGGAAACAAACAAAAATATTTTGCAACAGTGCTAAAAAAAAAAAAAAAAAGGAAAGAAAAGTAGGAAGGAAGGAAGGAGGAGGGAGGGAAAAAAAGAAAGAAAGAAAGAGAGAGAGAAAGAAATTAATTCTCAGATATAAACCTAACAAAATATGTACAGGACCTGAATGAATGCAAAAAAAAAAAAAAAAAAAAACCACAAAAACCTATAAAACAATGATTAAATAAAATCAAACAAGATCTAAATAACTGCATTGGTATGTCCCAAATCAGGTGAACATGGAATATTTAGCCAATGGAAGCCTAAATATTAAGATGTCAGTTTTTCCCAACTCAACCTGTAGATTCAAAGCAATCCCAATCAAAGTCTCAGCAAACAATTTTGTAGATATCATCAAACTGATGCTAAACTTTATATGGAAAGGCAAAAGACCCAGACTGTCCAATACAGTACCGAAGAAGAACACAGGACTCACAGCACCTGACTTCAAGGCTTGATATAAAGATTAAATAATAAAGACAGCATGATGCTGGCAAAAGAACAGGTGCATAGATCAGTGGAACAGAACTGAGAAGCTAGAAATAGTCCTATACCAATATAGTCAACCGATTTTTGACAAAATGCAAAGCCAATCCAATAAAGAAGGAATAGTATTTTTGATAAATGATGCTGAAACAACTGAATGTCCATATCCAAAAATATGAACCTAGACACAGACTTTATATCTTACACAAAAATTAACCCAAAATGCATCATAGACATAAATGTCAAATGGGAGAGAAAAGATAAATCTGCTATGTAGAATTACAAATAATTTATGTAGACAGGCCACCCTTAAGGAGGTGGAGATAACTCTCCACTCCTTAAGTGCAGGTTGCACATACTGACTTTCTTCTAAAGATGGCAGTATGGAAATGAAGAGAAAAGGGTAACTTTACAATGGAGAAACCTGACAAACATGACCTCAGCCAGGTGATCAAGGTCAAAATCAACAATAAGTCATATTGATGGTATGCATCCTTGATATGCTGTGATGAGAATGCTCTTTACCTCTGTGGTCTTTCTCGCAAAAACAAATAATCCCTGTTGAATCTTGAGAAAAACAACAGACAAATCTTGATTGAGGTACCTTCTACCAAATTCCCAATGAGTGTTCCTCAGATCTGTCAAGATCATCAAATACAAGGACAATCTGAGAAACCATCACAGCCATAGGGAGCCTAAGGAGACATGATGACTAAAAATAATGTGGTATCCTGGATGAGATCCTGGAACAGAAAAAGGACATTAGGTAAAAATTAAGGAAATCTGAATAAAGTGTGGATTTTAGTAAATAATAAGGTATCAATATTGTTTCATTAATTGTGACAGATGTACCCCACTAATCCTAGATGTTAATAGTAGGGGAAAGGGGGTGTGGGGTATGTGGGAACTCTTTGTACTATCCTTGAAATTTTTCTGTAAATCTAAAACTATTTTAAAATAGAAAGTTTATTTTAAAAAGAGCTAATAGAAGTAATACTTTTAAAATTAAGCAATATACTGCTCAATAATTCATGGATAAAATAAGGAATCACAATGGAAATTAGAACATATTTTGAACTGACTGATAATGAACATAAATACATAACTAACATTGTAGGATGTAAATAAAGCTTTGCATTGAAGGAAATATTTAGCCTTCCGTGCATGTAGTATTAAAAGAACAAGAAATGCTGAGTGCAAATGCATGATTTAAATATCATCCAAAAAAGTGAAAACATGAATAGAAAAGTAAATACTGAATAAAAGGGAGAAAGTAATAATAAATAAAAATGGCAAAATTTATGAAAGAGAAAATTAGCGTACACTAGAGGCTCAATAGAACCAGAAGTTTGTTTTGGAAAATACTAATAAAAATGATAAACACTTAACAAATCTGATCAAGAACAGAGAAGGGACAAATAATGAAAATTAGGAATGAAAAGATGGACATCAGAGAAATCCTAGACATTAGAAATATAGTTAGAGACTACTCTGAACAAGTTTAAGCCAATAACATTAAAAATGTAGGTGAGGTAGACAAATACCTAGAAAAGCACAAGCTTCCAAAACTGAAACAGATAAAAAAGAGAAAATCTGATTTGTCCTATAGCTATTAAGGAAATTGAATCTGTAATTAAAACTTTCCCACAACAAAGCACTAGTCCCAGATGGTTTCTCTGGTAATTTCTATAAAACATTTAGGGAAAAAATAACTCAAATACATCCAGGGAATAAAAAAAGAAGAAACATTTTCCAACTAATTTTACGAGGTCAGCATAACCTTGATTTCAAAACTTGAAAAGACCTTACCATAAAAGAAAACTAAAACAAAGATCTTAGATGAATATAGATGCAAAAATTCTACACAAAATTTTATCAAATAAAATCCAATGATATATCATCACCAAGTTGGGTTAATTTCACGAAACCACAGTTGATTTAATATTATAAAGTGCATAAATATATTTTATCACATTAAAATAAAATAAAGGGAGAAAAATCATATTAACATCTCAATAAAAGCACTTGGAAAATTCAACACATACATTATTTTAAAAATACACATAAACTGGAAGAAAACTTTTTTAATCTGACAAAGAAAATCCAGATTAAAAAAAATCTACAACACTAACAATGAATTATCCAAAAAAGAGATTGTGAAAATAATTCCATTTATAATAGCATCAAAAATAATAAAATACTTAGGAATAAACTTAACCAAGGAGTTGAAAAACTTGTACACTAAAGCTATAAAATATTGATAAAAGAAATTAAAGCAGAGACAAATAAATGGAAGGACATCGCTGGATGGAAGAATTAAGATTGTTAAATATCTATATTACACAAATGACCTACAGATTCAATGTAATCTTATCAAAATTGCAGTGTTATTTTTTACAGAAATAGAAAAAATAATGCTAAAATTCATGTGAAGCTACAAAAGACCCTGAATAGCCAAAGCAATGTTGAGCAAGAAGAACAGAGCTGGAGGTATCAAACTTCCTGACTTCAAAATATGTTACAAAGTTTCAATAATCAAAACAGTATGGTACTGGTATAAAAACAGACATACAGACCAATGGAAGAGAGGAGAGAGCTCAGAAATAATCCCATGTATATATAGTCAACCAATCTTTAGCAAGGATGCCAAGAATACACAATGGGGAAAGGATAATCTCTTCAATAAATGATGCTGGGAAAACTGGATATCCACATGCAAAAGGATGAAATTGAACCTTTATCTCACATCATACACAAAAACCAACTCAAAATATATTAGACTTAAACATAAGACCTGAAACTGTAAAACTCCTAGAAGAAAACAAGGGAAATGCTTCTGGACATTGTCTTTGGCAATGATTTTTTGGATATGACACCAAAAGCACAGGTAACAAAAGCAAAAATAGACATCAAACTAAAAATCTTCTACACAGCAAAGGAAACAGTCAACAAAATAAAAAGGCAATGTATAGCATGGGAGAAAATATTTGCAAATCATATATCTGATAAAGGATTAGTATCCAAAATATGTGAGAAACTCCTATAATTCAATAGCAGAAAAATAGATAAGCTGATTTAAAAATGGGCAAAGGAGCTGAACATTTCTCCAAAGAAGACATACAAATGGCCAACAGGTATATGAAAAGGTGCCTAACATCACTAATCATCAAGAAAATCCAAATCAAAACCACAATGAAGTATCACCTCACACCTGTTAGGATGGCTTTTATCAAAAAACAAAAGATAACAAATATTGGTGAGAATATGAACAAAAGGGAGCCCTTGTACAGTGTTGGTGGGAATGTAAATTGGTGCAGCCACTAAGGAAAATAGTATGGAGGTTCCTCAAAAAACTAAAGCTAGAACTACCATATGATCCAGCAGTCCTATTTCTGGGTATATATCCAAAGGAATTGAAATAAGGATCTTGAAGAGATATCTGCACTTCCCTGTTCTTTGCAGCATTATTCACAATAGCCAAGACACGGAAACAACCCACGTGTCCATCGACAGATGAAAGGATAAAGAAAATGTGGTATACACACAATGGAATATTACTCAGCCTTAAAAAAGGGGAATCCTGCCATTTGTGACAATATGGATGAACTCAGAGGACATTGTGCTAAGTGAAGTAAGTTAGACAAAGAAGGACAAACACTACATGATATCGTTTATATGATGAATCTACAATAGTCAAACTCACAAAATCAGAGAGTGGAATGGTCGTTGCCAGGAGCCAGGGAGAGGAAAAAATGGGATATATTAGTCAAAGAGTACAAAGTTTCAGTTATACAAGATAAATGTCCTAGACACCTACCGTACAGCATACTGCCTATAGTTAACAATACGGTATCATATACTTAAAAATTTGCTAAGAACATAATTTTATGTTGTGTTCTTATCACACACAAAAAATAATAATAAAGATGTCAGGAGGAAACTTTTGGAGGTGATGGACAGGTTTAAGGCATAGATTGTGGTGATGGCTTAACGGGTGTGTACTTATTTCCAAACTCCTCACGTCGTATACACTAATAGTGTACAGCTTTTTGTATTAACTTAGTTTTTTTAATCTACAACGAAGATTACTCATACCTAATGGGAAAAAGTTGACAATTACAACTATATTAGAAACAATTATAACTATTACCAATTCTATTTTACATTTTTCTGGAGTTCCTAGGCAGTATATAAAAGCAAGAAAATGAAATAAAAGACTGGCAATACCAAATGTTGGCAAGGACACGAGACAACTGTACTCTCAGCTATATATTACTAGTGGAGATGTAAAATGGTGTAGCCATTTTGCTGAATGATCAAAAAAATTGTGGTATATGCATACAAGGGAACACTCTTCAATAATAAAAAGGAATGGATTACACCCAATAACACGGATTACACTCAAAAACATTACGCTGAGTGAAAGAAGCCAGACAAAGGAGTACGTTATATATGATTGCATTTGTATGAAATTTTAGAACTGGAAAAATTAATCCATGTCATAAGTGATTGCTTAGAGGATGGGGTATGAATGTCTACAAAGGAGCAGGA
The DNA here is from genome assembly GCF_020826845.1 of Diceros bicornis minor. Lineage (NCBI taxonomy): Eukaryota > Metazoa > Chordata > Mammalia > Perissodactyla > Rhinocerotidae > Diceros > Diceros bicornis. Next base: position 13,112,070 of record NC_080776.1, on the reverse strand, counting down.
AAGAATTGTGGAGGTTGATTAAAATGTTCTATATCTTAACTGTTTTAGTGACGATATTTGTCAAAACACATCAAACTATTCACTTAAATTCCGTGCATTTTGCTGTATGTAAATTATTCCTCAATAAAGTTTATTTTTAAAAGATAACCTTTACCTCAGCATCAAAAATATCAAGTACCTTAGAAAAAACCTAATGAATAATATGCAAGTATCATAAACCTGTAAAAGATTAAGGAAAATAAAGAAGAACTAAATATATACAGTGATTATACCACGTTCATGGATTAGAAGTCTTAACATTTTAAAGGTGTCTGTTCTGCACAATATATTCATAGATTCAATGTTATCTTAATGAAAACATGTTCAGGGGTTATTATGTTAATTGGAAATCTGATTCCAAAATTTATATGGAAATTCAAATAGTGAAGAATGACCAAGGCATTCTGAAGAAGAAGTTAAAGAAGTTACACTCATTAGAAAGCTACATTAATTAAGACAGTGCTGTAATTACACAAGAAGAGACAAATAGACTCGTGGAGCAGAACAAAAAGTCCACAATAGAACCACACACATACTTCAAGGGTGTGGGAGAAAAAAAGGTCTTTTCAATAAATGGTGTTAGGGAAATTGGATATACATATAGAAAGATTTTTTTAAAGACTCTTGGCTCTCTTTTTCACACTAAGCACAAAAATTAATTCCAGAGAATTACATATATAAATAGGAAAAGTAATACAATAAAGCTTCTGGGAGACAACATAGGAGAATAATTTCATGATCTTGTGGGAGAGAATAATTCCTTAAAGAGTCATAAGAATCATTAACCATAAAGGGGAAACCATATCGATTGATCTATCTATCTATCATCTATCTTAAAATTTGGAACATTATATTCATTAAATGACAGCATTAAGAGAGTGGAAAGAGAAGCCAAAATATGGGGGAAATACACTAGCAACATACTGAACTGACCAGGGATCCTACTTCACCCAGCCCTTGAATATTAGTGCCCCTGGGGAGTTCCTTCCTCCCGTGAGCCCTGAGTGCCTACATTCACTCCCATGACATACATTGGTTACTCTTGAATCCATATTTTAAACCAAGGTCACTTTAATGACACTAGACAGAGGTTATTCTTAACTCTTCCTTTCGCTCTGTTCCATGTATCCCTGTAAGAGTGAAAACCCTGTAATTTCTATCTCCTTAATATATCTCATACGGTGTTCATCTCCATTCCCACCACCACTTACTTGATTCAGACCCCTATGCATTCTTGCCTGGATGATCGCAGCAACCTTCTAATTAATTCCACCTTCCAATCTAGTCTGACTTTTGCTCATAAAGCATTTGTTTTAAAACAAAATGTGTCGTGTTATTCCTGCACAGTCCTCATTATAATGAATGTAAAATCCCAAACTATAGTCATCCATGATCTGGCTCTTGCCTATTTTTCCAACTTCATCCCTCCACACTCCCTGTATTCCTCAGCCAACACATTAGAACTACACCAATCTGTCAATCTCTTGATACTTACAAGCTTTAGCATATACTACTCCCCCTGACTAGCACACCCTTCCTCCCTTCTTTGTTTAGAAAACTCTCACTCATACTAAAAGACTTTCATTGTCTCTCCTTTCTGGACAACTCTGTAGCACCTTGGGCTTCCTTTATTATATAATTTAACCTAGGAATTATAATTACTGTTTCTGTTTCTGTTTTATCGCTGTACTGGCAGCACCTAAGCACAATGTCTGGCAAATTGTCATTGCTCAGCTAATGCTTGTCAAATGAATTAATAAATGGGAGCGGCCACATGTAGAAGAAACCCAAATGATTAGCATTAAGGTCATGACCAAAGAACCTTGAGAAAACCCAAAACTCCAATTAAATTGACTTAGGTATAATATCAGGGAATCAGAACCAAGAAGTGTTTTTAAATAGGAAAGCTTAGCTTCTCTACAATCCCATCTCAGTAGAAAATCGTTTCCATAGTGAGTCACTGATTTCTTGCTTCTATATTCAGGTGCATGGAAAATGGATTGAAAGAGGGTGGTCATCTCAAAAGACGTGATAAGAATAGGCCCTGAGGTAGAGTTTGTTGGTGCTCTTTTAGTGCGGGGATTCTCAACCATAGCTTCATGTTAGAAATATCTAGGAAGCATTTAAGAAATATTAACGCCCATGCCCTACTCCAGATCAATTCAATCAGATCTGTAGAAATGAGACAAGTTACCTGGACTTGATACTTTAAAGTTCCCCCACGTGATTCTGATGTTCAGGCATTATTGAGAACCTTTAATTATGCTATTGAGAAATGATAACCATGGATTTATAGCTTTCAATATAATCACCAGTGGTGCATTCTGTTATGGAGTTTTGAATTCATTCCACGCTTTCAAGTTCTCTCTGATTTAGTCTTTTTAAAGGCAGCTTGGAGTCAGGTAAATTGTCCCAAAGACTTGTGTTTTCAATTTGCAACTAACATTTGAAAAACACTTCTGGACATTGAGAGAGGGTCGTTTCATGGAATTTGTATGACCAGCAAGCATGTCATCGATCTTGAAATACTCTCTTGTCTATCTGCTCAAGATATTGTTGACTTTTTTTTTATTGTGTTTGAAACTTAAATAGCATGTTCAAAGCTGGGAACTTGAGCACCTGGGCACCTGTTGAAAGGCAAAGGGGTTGAAGGCAGCAGTTCTTTGCCCGGGCTGCGTGTTCAAGTCATCTGGGTCTCTCTATTGCTAGAAACTCTGAATTATTTGATGCGAGTGAAGCATAACATAAGTATTTTTTTTGAAGTCCCCAGGTAATTCAGGAGTGCAACCAGGGTTGAAAACCTGTGGTCTAAGGGTGCTATCCTGCTCTTTGCCTCAGCTCCCCCAGAAAGACTTGTGCTATAAGGACACGGTGACAAGTTCTAATTAATAAGGTCCTATGCCGCTTGCCTGCGTTCAGCTGTGTTTCCAGTGCTCCTATTTTTATTCCTTAGTTTTATCAAGAGTTTCTCCAGTAATTTAAAAGACAAATAAAACCATAAAATGAGTAGCATTAAGGTACCTCTGCATTTTTTTAGTACATTTTGGTGTTCAGATTTATTTTGCTTTAGTTTTTCTTTCTTCATTGCTCTTGTATTTTATCATTGATCTTCTTTTTTAATGTCCCAAGTTTCTTGATTTGAAACTCCTCGTTTTTATTATCCATTAATTTCATGGTATTTTTAATGTTTATTATGTCTTATTTTAAATTTTTTAACAACCTTCTGGTTTCTCATAATCTAGTTTTTCATTTTCTTTACATAACTCAAAACTTTATACTTTTATTATTTGTCTTGGACCCCTTAACTTTTAATATCTCTAGTTTTAGCTTTCAGTCTCCTTTTTCACTTAAGTTTTATTTTATTCTCAATCATTTTAAGCATCAATCCTTATTTTTTCTTACTTTTTTAACTTTAATTAATTGAGGTCTTAGTTTCCCTAATCTTTTATCACGTAGATTTTTATTTCCTTTTACAACTTTATTTTAATACTTCATGATTTTATTTTTAATTATTTTCTTTCTAAGTTACATTTTCTGTTTTAATTTTTAGTTCGTGATTTGACTTTATGATGGTAAGTAATGAATACAGTCATTAAAAAAAAAAAAAAAAACAGCTGTCATACAAGCCTGCCCTTTACCCAAAGAAGGATAGCAAACGTCTTCATTGTGGCTCTCCCTTCATCTTCCCTTTATAGATTTCTCACCTGGTTCAATGTCGGCTCTACAAAATATCTCACTCCTCGTTAATTAGGGTACTCATGACAATCCAGTTACTCAGGACAATTGTGATTCTACCTGTTTGATGTGTCCAGAAAATACTGGAACAGTGTTTTCCTTGACATCTTTTCACGTGGTACTAAATTTTGGAACCTAAGGTCTCAATATATAAAACTATTGAACTTAGGAGAAGGCATGATAACTAACAAGAGGGAGAAGAGGCAGCAGTTTGATTACATGCTAGTAAGAATCCAGAGGCAAAATCTCTGTCCTGGCTTTCACAAAAAACTCCCTATTGGTATACTTTCCCAAGACTATCAGGTTCCTAGTCCCTGATCTGCATTCACCTGCCTTTACTACATGTCTTATTTAGTTATTGTCCTTTTTCTATGGGATTACAGGAGAAGCTTTCTGATGTGTGAGTCATCTCATGTCCATGCTCTAATATTGATGTGCCAGGAATGCTGGTCAGAGCTGAGATCGTTGTCAGCAGGATGTAGTTTAGGTGGATCCAGCTGTAATTTTGCAGAGTGACTCTCATTATTCCATATTCTCCTTAGTGGAGATTCCATACCTGAATAGACTGCTTCAGTCCAGGGAGAAGAGAATGATCATCCTAGCCTTTGGCCCTGGGTCTTTTCCCCGCCTGGGAAAACCACTCGAGCCTTAGGGAAGTGGCTGAGATGGGCTTCTGCTACCTGTTGTCCTTCTTCCCAAGGGGGAAAAGGATGGTATTTGAGAAACATTCAACTCTTTAGAGGTATACTTGGTCATTCTTCGGGATTTGGTTCATTATAGCACGGGTTGCAGAACCTTATCGTTAATGATACATCATTTTAGTTCAAGAAGTATGTTACAGTCACGAACACATAGCCCAGCAACCAAAAATAATTTTAAAGTACCTGAAATCTGTTACTCACATTTCATAAAAACCATAAGGAAAAGCAAAACACATGATTAACAGCAACACAGCCACACTCTTACCTTCTCCCCCTTTTCATGACTATATCACATTCTGCAGCTTCTTGGACCAACTCTCTCATGGTTTCCCCAAGCCTCCTTCCACCTGCTCTTTACTTGTTTCCCGCTCTTTGTCCCCACTCCTCATCCCCATACCTTTGTCATGGGGAAAGGCACAGCCTCTCTTTTAAGGAAGTGGTGGCACTGGGCTATAATTATGACTCTCTTTTGGCAAGCTGAAGGGGGTTCAGGAGAGGAAGGTTGTGAACACTCAAAAATGAGCCATTTTGGGGGCTAGCCTGGTGGTGTAGTGGTTAAGACTGGTACGCTTCACTTCAGTGGACTGAGTGCATGGGTTCAGATCCTGGACACGGACCTACACCACTTGTCAGCCATGCTGTGGTGGCGACCCACATACAAAATAGAGCAAGACTGGCACAGATGTTAGGTCAGGGCTAATCATCCTCAAGCAAAAAAAAATAACCAAAAGAGGTAGATTGGCAATGGATGTTAGCTCAGAGTGAATCTTCCTCACCAAAAAAAAAAAAAAAAAAAAAGAGCTATTTTTACCTTGTCACAGCTGTTTTTATGTCTTTTTAATTGGAGATAATGTGTTTGTTCTATTTGTAAGCACACGTGAGTCTGCTTTTTCCCCTTTGGTGACATTTTCTCCTCAACTACACAATATGAGGGATGAGATTTCCTACCCTGTCCCCTAAAGTGGCCCTTCCCAAGTCCCCTCCCGATTGAAGTCATTGCCTACTCTATTTCATTTTGCAAGCGTGGTCTGTGAGAACTCTCTTCACCTGGCTGACTAAACAAGAGCCCTGCTCTGTGCAGCTGCCTTGCTCTAAATGCTCCTCCATTTTGGAAGCTGGTGGTTGTGCTATACCTTTGCAAAGATTAATTTGGCCACTCAACTGGCAAGGATGGGTTTAGCAAGGAATGGGTGCTATAGTAACTAGAATGTACTTAATCATGAGAAGACCATGGTTGTAATATTTCTGGTCTGGTAGATTCTCTGGGACATCCTTCCCAAAGTCTCCCCCCTACAATATGGTTGATTGGATCCTAAATGTGGGATGGCTTTTCCCATTTGAGACAGTCATTGATAAGGGCATTTCAAATGGAATATCTCAATGGATTATCCCAACCATTGAGGCAATGCAATAGGTATTATTGTTATTCTCATTTTCAGATAAGAACATAGAGGTCTAGAGAGGTTGAATAACTTGTCCAAGGTTATAAGTCACAGGTAGCAGAGGAAAAATTAAAACCTCAGCAGTCTGACTCAGAGCCAACATTCTTATCAAAAACCTACACTAATCAGGCTGGCAGTTCTGGCCTCTGACAGTCCAGGAGATTGCCTCTGGTCTCCTTAGCAGAATCTATTTCTTCCAAGACTGATATCTTTCCTAAATTTGATGCTATTTTCCTCAGTACTCCATATGAACATTCTGTCTTCTTAGGTATCCAGTAACATTTCATTGACCTTTTATTCTCCAGGTTGGACTTAATTTCAGTTCTTTTAAGATAGTCAATGAGGCAGAAGTTTCATGGCACCCAGAAACCTAGAGATCAAAGGGTCCGTTGTCTTTTTATTCTCTATTAAAAGCAGCATTACACAATGTTCAGTCCTTACCGTATAGACTTTAGGACTTGGCTTGTTTGTGAAAAATTTTTTTTATTATCTGAAAAGAGATAGGACACCGCCTCACTCCCCAACTTTCAGAGGAAGAACACAAAGATTTTGCCTTCAGCTGGGTATTTTCTTCTAATGTGTGACATATCTTGGCCCCTTTAATAGCCCCCCCATCTCCAGCAGAGTGATTGGCAATGATGAGGCCCAATCACAACTCCACTAGCTTTTCTGAGAAGGATTCTTTAGGTAGATCCCTCTCTGGTTACTTAGTACCAACATTTTAAAAACAAGTTTGCATAATTTTTGGATAAATATTACTCACAGGAACTTTAAAGTACTGACATTCCATTCGTTGAAATAAGAATTCACAGTTGTTGGTGTGAATAAATGGAAAACAATACCTAACTGTAACAATTTGTTATTTCCATCTCTTTTTTTCTTACAAAGGAAACTGTAAAAATCATTAAATGTATGGCAAGTTACAAGGAGGCTTCATGCCTGACTAGAAATTTGATCAGTCTCCTTAGAAAAGTATCATGGTGAAATTGTCTCTAGAACGCTGAATCCTAGGACCTTGGCAGATGTTTTGAGAACTAACTTGGAGTAACTTCACATATATATCTGATTTTCCAGGAAACATTCCTCTAGAGCAAAGTTACTCAAAGTGTGTTCCAAGGAATACCCACATCCCACTGAGGGTCACCTGAGGGTCTTGTTTCAAACATAGATTCTTGGACGATGCCCACATCTCTTGAATCCGAATCTCTGGGAGTGGATCTTGAGAATCTACATTTTTAGCACGCTCCTGTGGTGATTCTTCTGCACACTAAAATTTAAGAAACCTTTTTTTGGAGGGATAGTGGTGTCAATTTAACGGAAAATCCCCCACTGAATGTACTTCTAAGAAAAATGTGGTGGTGAATGGAAGTGTGTCCAGGGTAAAAATCTGGAAGGAATTGTGCTTATTCCTCTAAGCTTCAGGCTAATGTCATAGTCTATGATTAATGTGGATATTTTGGCTTAAATAGAAAATGATTATTTTCTCCAGACCTTAACCCTTGCTTTAATAGTTGGCAACAATTTGTATTGAGGGTGAGAATGAGTTGGGAGGTGTGAGATACCAAAATCAGTTTTTTTCACTCTACTCATAGATTTCCTATCTGAGGAAAATTTTTATAGTAAGAAAAAAAGTTTCCCCTCTTAGATCTTATCCATGGATTATTGTAAAATAAAATCATTTTGATGTATTCCATGTTTGTGCAAAGGTGGGGGTCACCTGGTTGATACAAACCATAGAATACCTAACATAAAATCTAGACCAGGTGAAAAACACTTTCAAAACAAAATTCCAAAGAAGTTCAATTGGTAAATTCTCAAATTTAAATCCTATTGTAAAGTCACTACTGGATGCTCAAACTTGATTAAGAAAAATTGTTGTGGGAGAATCTGTCTTGACTATCAGAACTAGTAGTGAGACAAATTCTGGGATGTGTTTACCCATCTATAATTCTAGAAAGTGGGGTTTACGGTTACTTAAGAAGAAATCTGTCAAAAATTTTATAATAGTGCAGAGGTCCCCACACTTTCTCAATCCACCATGTCCTTAGTGTCTCGGTAATTCTTTCATGGTGTCCCTAGGTCAAAAGTAATACTTAACACTTCTGTTTATTAAGTAGTTAGGTTCAGACAACTTGATAACAGTTGTTCAACAGCATTTGACAGATATTGCTGTGTTTTCCCTTTAAAAATGTAGAAAATCCTGCAAGGTCCCCATGTGTTTGATGTGGCACCCCAGGACCCCACGGGATAGATCTGGGAAATGCCATAACAGCATTTACAGTATTTATTACTCCTTTCTTGGCTCTGCAGAGAGTAGATGAATATGATCAAGTCTACATGTGCTCATTATAGACACTTGACTGGTGATAATTTATAGAAACTTCTTAAACCCACTACAAGAACCAAGGTTCATCACAACATTGAATAGTTTAGAGTATAAGTGATGACTTCTGGTCCTTCTTCTATCCTATTTACTTGAAGTATTTTTAATTGCTACACTCTCATCCCCTTCTTCCCCACCTCAGGAAACTCAGCATATTCAAAACTGTCTTGCTCTTTCTCCTATATTTCTAATCTTGGTGAATGACACCACCCATCCACCTTCAAAGTCGGAAACCATGTGGTCACCTATGTTTTCCCTTCCCCAGCATAGTCTACACTGGTGGCCAAGTCTTGTTGATTCACTTTCCTTTAAAATGCTTATGTCCATCCCCTCATTTTCACCCTTAGTGGTACTCCCTTAGTTTACCCCCATCTAGATGTAAAAGTTTCCAGTTTTGAGGTCTCCCTGTAGCTAATTTTATCTCTCTCCAATGCACCTTTTTTATTGCTGGAACAATCTTTCTAAAAACACAAATCTGATTATCTCACTCATTCTCTTGCTTAAAACCCTTCAATGACTCCTTACTATCTATCTGCTAGTTGAGTCTAATTTCTTCAGTGTCGTCTCTTCAGCCTCATTTCTAGGAACTCTGTGCACTGTCCTTCCTCCCATTGCCTCTACTTGTGCTGTGACCTCACTTGAACCCTGCTGCTAATTACTCTGAACCACTAATTACTACTGTTAGAGACCAGGCCATGCAAGCCTCTTTTCTTCGCTCATTTTGTTCCTTGGCAAGGTGTTCCTTCCTCCACGTAGTTCCCAATTTTCCACTTGTGATTCTTTCTTTAAAATAGACAGATATAGTATAAATATTTCTGTAAGTCATTCCATGTCCCTTTGGGAACAAGATGAGTTATAAGTAATAAACATAAATGCTCTAATTTATTACTAATGTGTCCCAGGTACGACAAGAGAAATGGACAGCTGACAGTAGCCAGGAATATTGACTAGAAAAAACAATGCTTCCAATTTATAAATTAATCAATAGGAAATCTTTGTCCCAAGAATTAGGATGTAGGAGAACAGCCTCACACTGATGCTTCACCCCTGGACCACAGGAACCTCACTCCGAGTCTGTAATCAGATGACGTGTTTGTCTTTTGAGCCATCCAAGAGGGTAAAATGGCCATTTTCAATTCAATAAGCATTTATTGAGCACTTATGCTATGGCAGGCACTCTGTTAAGTGCTGGTGACACCAATCTAAGATGCTGTTCCTGCATTCAGTAAAGTAACACGCAGAGGAAAGAAGACATATGACAGTCAAATCAATCTCAGCTAGGTAGTTAGCAAGGACTGTCAGTGCAAAGAGTGGGAAATCCTTGAGAAATGCTAGTTAGTTCAGAAAAGTTCAAAAGCAGTTTATCACCCACAAAAAAACTGCTAAATATTTCCTTTGGAAACCCAGACTTGTTTACACATTTTGAAATGAATATTCAGAAAAAGAATACCCATTTGTAGTTCTATTTTTATAAGCAAGACTCAAATGCAGGTTAACAAGGGCTGTAGCTTCCTTGACTCAGTTATCTATGCCCTTGGGAGAACTTTGTCTTCAAATCACAAAGGTCACACACATCCCAGGCCCCAGGGCACCTAGGAAGAAATAGTGTGAAATACAGCTTTGCAAACTGAAACTGCAAAATCATGCCGGAGAATATAGATCCAAAGCATCTATCCCAGCTTCCAATGTTTATTCTTCACACCACCCACTTCAATCGAAACACTGATTGTTGTAACAGTATTCAGAACACTGTCTCACCAGGATTGGATTTAGATAGTCAGTGTGATTCAACAAGTAGGGGAAAGGATTTCATGTACTTTCTTCCTTACCCTTCAATAATGCCTGATAAATCACAATGTGTGACCCATTCCTGTGGGCTGAGCTCTCTCCTCTGGAGGTCCCCCATTGTCAGGCATGAGTTTTTCATTTTCTTCCATTTAAGGTGAGACCCTGGAGAGAATGAGAGTCATCTATCTTGACCTGGCCCAAGATAGACGAAAGAAGAGAAGAGTGGGGGAGTCAGACTGGGACGATCTAAGGGGCAGATTATCATCAAGGAGTAGCTGGGGGAAACCAAAGGTGAGCATCTCCTATCTCATGAGTGAGACTTGTTTCTGAGGTTCCCGTATCCATCTGCATTAAAATTCCGACTTATCCACAATAAGACTTCTTTCAGGTTTTGAATCAGTGTAAGCTTATATTCTTATAAATCACTAAATTGGAAGGAAAGTGATATTGACTCTAGCTTCATATCATGAAGTAGAAAAAACATCAGTAAGAGCATCAAGTACAAGATCTCTAAAATATTCATTGTTAACAGAGCTTGGATAACCCCAGCAACACTGAAACATACAAGCCATAAATTCTGCAAGATAGATAAACCAGCAGCAGCTGATTACAGAGGAGGGAATAAAATCATTATTCCATGTTGTAAGCTTATCATGAGATTCTGGTGTCAATTCTTTGAATATAGATTAATATAAAAAGTAATCAGGTAGAGTATTCATTATATGAATTTCTTTCACAAAGTAGAGACTTTACAATCTATGTGGCTTAAGGAAGAGACATGTAAATTAGCCACTTAAGATAAATCTAAGTTTATTTTCTTAGCTAAATAAAGAGGCTGCTGTTAGGAATTAAGAACTAAGCTTAATAAATTCATCATCTCTGTGTCCTTCCAGATTGGAGAATGCGGGGAAACAAACCTTACGGAAAGATTATAATGAAGGAGAAATTGTAAACATTATGTTACTTTTATGAATCAACTTTATATCTTCTATGCTGAAGAATGTCTTGCTCACTTCTCCACGCCTTTTGAAATCTTTTACTATCTTTTGTTGGCTGAAATTCTACCTCTTCCATGAAACTTTCCCCAATTCACCAACCCACTTGAGGTCTCTATAAACACCTGTAGTATACACAGTCCCTTCCACCCAAGGCAGTATTGATTACACCATACTTTGGTTTGGAGAGGCCTGCAAAGAAATGGAATGAGGTCACTCGATTTCTGGGAGTAAAAGGACTCAGAGAATATTTCAACTCTTCCCCAATGCCTCCAGCTTCAACTTTAAGTTTGGCCTGCATTCCTCTCCCCTTTTGATTCTGGGAAAAGCATCTTTTAGGATGGTTAAAACACTCTCCAACACCCTATATTCTTGGTGAAATTCTGTTTGAAATTAGAAAATGTCATAGTCCTAAGCATGACAAGCATAGATTCAGAGATGGAATCTCTGGCCTTCTCCTTTGCTCTGTCAAGACTATGTATCTAAGGTGTTTGTCTTGTGCATTGATACTAAGCATTCGGGAGGGAGATATATCTGCTGAGCGGAATCATTGGCACCAAGGTGTCAGCGGCACCTTGATTCAGATGAGGGATTCTCAAATTTGATTGGCTAGAATAACAGATCTTCACCTATCAGGGGACCTTTGGGTCCCCAAATTGTATCAATGAAACCAACACCAATGCTTCTTTCTCCCCTTCTGGCAATGGCCTCTGTGGCTTTTTATGGGATATGGATCATAATATAAGGGGCAGGAGTAGTTACTGAATTGGAAAGAGAATATGAAGAGAGTTATGATGAAGACAAAATCTTATCCCATATAAAAATTCTAAGGTTTATAAATCTGCAGGGATTTTGTATTCTTCGTTACCTTAATCTTGTGACTATAAGATTACCACTACTATGTGGCAGTACAGAGGTGGGAATGATGGCTGTCCTGTGATTAACAGAATTTTAGATATATCCTTGTAGTGTTTCTTACATATAATACACCGTCCTATTGTGATCATAAGCTTTAAGGATGAGGATAATATCTCTGTCATTTTAATAAGGTCTTATCCTTAGCAGAGTGCAAGAAATATGGTAGACACCCAAGAGATGATGAAAGGTCATAATGGATGAGATAATAAATTCTTAACCACAAAAATAGAATTTTATTCTGACCTCCAAGCCCTCATTTTAAGTTTTTTATATACTACAGTTAAAATTTTGAAAATGTTTAAATTTTGATGTGGACCTATAAATAGGGAATGGTCATAGCAGGAAAATCTTCCCCGTTGTCTCCCAGAAGGGCTCTGGCTTTATCGCAAGGAATAGAACAATTAAAAGGGGATCTTGTCAAAATCCATGTAATTATGAAGATCAAATGCATAGGTTAATTTCTTCACCAGATCTCAGTGGAATAGAATTTGATAATGCCCTGTCATTAAGTTTGAAAAAATACACTTTCAGAAAAAAATACAGAGAAATATTATTTTGCAAAGTGGACAATAAATAGAAAAGAAGGTGTGATATTCGTTAAATGCTTCATAAAATTTCTCATCTAATTACATAACAGCCTGAAGAGTGTAGAAACTATTTTTTTCCACTTAGGAATGAGACAATAGAGATTCATCGAGGTTAAAAGACTTGTCCAAGCTGGTAGTGAAGAGCAATTTTGTCCTTTGATTTAGTGATTCCAAGTCTACTTTGTTTTGTGACATGCACTGCTACCAAAAACTCATTATCACAAAAGATGGTTCACCCTAATGACATAATTATGTGCAAAGAGGTTTCAGATAATTTTCTGAAAGATAAGTCCAAAATGGACTCTTAAGGAAATTTAATAATATAGTGTTAATATATATACTTATGATGTCACAGAGGGAAGCCAGAAGTTCCCATAAAGCAGGCCTTGGTGCCACCGAGAAATACTGAGTAGTGTGAAATCATTGGCTCATCACAGGATGACATTTTTAATGTTGTTAGAAAGGATCATAAGAATGATCTTTAGAACTTTTTTTAGATAAATTAAAATCACTTCAGTATCATCTTAGACAAACTTCACGCAGTCTAATTATCAGAAGAAAGGGCAGAGTGGTGGCTGAGTGAGGAAGGACTTGGAGAAGAAGGGCATAAAATGGGAGGGACTCTGCCTGCTAGATGTCCATTTGTGTTTGCTCTTTGAGGCAACACGGTTGTGGGGGAGCCCTTCTTAAGATCTATACTAGGCTTCTAGATTCTAAATTTTTGCTACCATTTCTGTTCTACGTTCTAGAGCCTCCTCAGGCCATGCAATTTGCACGCATCTTACTTCTGCATTTATAATTTATCTCTGGTGTTTCCTTTTTGAAAACTTTCAGTCTCTGTCTTCTAAAGCCTTCATTTTTGTTATATTTGGAAAATCCCGACAGATGGCATTATAAAACCTAATGTAATGCAGTCAATAATTGTTCCGTTATTTATTTACCACCCATAATATTACGTTGGGGGTTCCTCCTTCCTGTTCAGAGCTACTCCCCACCTCACCTGCTGTTCAGGGAACATTCTTGTTGGGAATAACCTCAAGTTTACTCATCTTTGAGCCTGCAGCAGGCCCAGAGGCTCCTAAATAAGCCCCAGGATGGAGCCCACCTCCCACAGGGTCCCGAGAGAATAATGTCTTCTAGTCATGAGCCCCTTGGGGTCAGAAATGCCATAGCTCATTTAGGACCATTTTCTTTTGAATTTCTTTTATTATGGAAGTAATGCATATTCATGAGAACATTTTGGAAATAGTGAAAATGAAAATAAGAATAAAATTAAAGCCATGCATAATCTCACCACCTAGAGATAATCACTGAGAGTCTGTCAATGGATATTTATCTGTCTTTTTATTGCTATCATATTAATTTTTTTGCAGAATTGAAATTCGTCTCACATATTCAATATTCTCCTACAACACTAATTTTAGTGGTATATAATATTGCATTATACAGAAAACACACATAGTTAATGTAACCAAGCTACACAGTATAAAATTTTTGGTTGATATGACAGGATGCCATTTTTATCACTAGTGTGTTCCCTAAGCAACTTGAAGGAAGTTTAAAGGTGCTTAACATTTCCTCAAGGTTGTTTTTCAGAGCTATGTTGGGAAGAAATACCAGTGTCAATCAGTCTGAACCAAAGGGCACCACTTGCGCAGATGACCCAGAGATGACCAAAAGATGCCCTTTACTTCATCTTAATACTAAAATCTCTGCCCTAGGAGGAGCCTAGGCCTTATTAGCATAACGTGCAATGTATGTGAGAGCATGTTTTCAGTCTGAACCAGCTAAAACCCACCTCTACATGTGATGACAAAAATTCCCTTTTAAATATTCATTCCCCACCCAAAATAAAAGACCTACTTCTCTTTGTTCAGGGAGCCACAACTTTGGAAATGATTCCACATGGTCACCTATTTGCTGCAAATAAATGGTACTTTACGTGACAACTACTTCCAGTGGAGGCTCTGATTTTAACTTGCCAGGAAGTGAACCCACTTTGGTTTGGTAACATTTTTAACTCTACGACCTTTACTGACACGGGTTTGCCAGATATGAGAACAAAGGTGTGATGTTTGAGATGTCTCAGTTCAAAAGCCTTAACCTACTCATATAGAGTACATGGAAGAAAGATATTGAATGAATACTTGCCGAGCCAGTTTTTACTTTCACCGCTACCCCCTCAACACTCTCTCTCAGCCCAAGAAAAGCAAAATACTCTTTTAGGCCAAGGAAGGAAGGGAACTGTTAGATACTGGTGAGAGTTGAGGAGGAGGGGCTCTGCCCCCTGCCCCCACCTCACACTTGTACTTAACTTCAAGCGAGGGAGACAATGGAGTCCAGAAAAGTTTGGGGATCTGAGAATTGAGGAGTCTGTGCTCCTCTCTCAGGCTGGAACTCAGACGTGGCAGCCCTGGTGGATGGAATTCCCTGAGCCACCCAGGCTGCGGAAAGGCCTGAGGCAGATGTCCTCAGCCTCAGAAAGGTAAAGGGACACAGCCAAATCCTCCCTGTGTCCTGAGAAGGGGGTGAAAGACCATATTTCATAATTTCCATGTTCTTTTTGATTATTTTGTTTCCCACTGTTAAGAAACATTTATGATCCACAACCTGGCATGAGGCAAAAGGATGACCAGATATCTTTTTAATATCATACCAAAGCATTAAAGAGCAGACTTGATAAGGATTATTTACTTCTCTAAGGGATTATACCTATGTCTGACTTATTATTTGCTATTGGTTAGGGCTCAGACTCTGAAGTTACATGTTAACTCATAGATGCCTGTCATACCTTAGATTGAAAGCTTAAGTTATACATTTTCTCTTCTGATGGTAAAGATGTTGAAAGTTGGCTTTTACCAGATTGCTGCTTCAATCATATTTTATAGGTTCTCTATGGCGGTGCTTTTACTTTCATTGTCAGTGATTGTTCTACACAAGTGTCTAGGCTGGGTCCCTCTGGTTGCCATGGATACCCTAGAGTGTTCACTCTTTTACCCAGCAGGTTTTGGGGATGATGCTTGTTTCCCTTGCTGTCTTCCATTTTATTCCAGTTTCAATCTTGCATTCTCTTCTAGCTTGCCCACTAAAATACTGTTTCTTCTCTGCAGAATGCCTGAAGCACATTAGCTTATTTACAGAGGAAACTAAGACTGGCATGAATTCATTAACCACTGTTAGGCTCAGGTTACCAGTTCTAATCATACCTTCTATCCTCAAGGGATCTGGATACTCTCATAGAATTCAACAATACCAAGACATTTTGGGTACATATTTTAAAATAATGATCAAAAGACAGACCAGAGAGAAAGCATTTTATTACCCTTGATGGGAAAGCAAGCAATGCTTTGACAAATGGCCATGGCACCAGTCCTCTGAAATATAAGTAATTCGCAAAGCAATCCACAACACAATCCTAATCTGTAATATTATCTCCAATGGCAATTTGAGAAGGATATTTCTCAGTACAATTTGGGCTGTAGAGTCAGACAGATCTGAGTGCAAATCCTGGCCTCACTACTTACTATTTGCCTTTCAAAGGTTTGAATGAAAAGTACGTAGCTCAGTATCTGGTCCTTGCAGGTACAATATAAATGGTAACTATGGTCATCTTTATTTTAACATTAACATGTATGTGGCCTGCATACATAACATATACCATGGAGAAAGCTGTTCTGTGGCATAGATGTCCTTTAGAAATGGTCATGTGACTCAAAACTCATTTCATAAAAATGAAAGAAAATTTACAAATATGCTTTTCTCCCATTAAATAAAAAACTGCATTGAATCAGACTTCAACTCTCTCCTTTCTCAGATTAAAATAGTGGAAGATAAGGTGCATCTCATCTACAATAGAAAGAACATTAGAAAAATGGATATCCAATTTGATGGGGTAATTTTTCTTTTATCTTGTTCTAAATAGCAGTGGTTATTAGGACGACAAAGCAGCTGTTGTTTAGCCAGAGAAGAGGCTCCTGAGCTGAACTGTCACTAAGACCTTGGTTATCAAAAATGAGTCATGAGAGAAGTGTCATGTGGCTGCTTGCATTTAAGCATAGGTCAGCATGATGCTATGATTCCATCTAAGAGGCTTTAGAACCTCTTTCGATGTCCTTAGAGACTGTGGTATCTCTATTCACACAAAGGTTTCCAGCGTAGGATCACAATATTTGAGTCAAGAAAGATACCCTAGTCCAGTTTTCTCATTTTACAGATAAGAGAAATAAGAAGTTAAGAAAGTTGCCCAAGGTCACACAATTAACTCCAAAATATCTCCACTATTACCCCCATCAGTGTCTGGCAATCCACCTTTAGAGTCTTTCCTTTAGTCCGCGTTAAAATGCAGGTATGCCCAGGAGGGATGACACCTGCAATTTGCATAATTGCAGCGTGAGTATTTAATGAAGTCTTCAGGAAAGGGAACAGGCTCTGTGGAATGAGCCACAGACCATTTGTGACAAAGAAAAATGCAAAACTAGAGAGAAGGATGAGAGGGGAAGAAAAACAGACAGAAGTCTGAGTGTGGGCAGAGGCACAACCAAGGAGGAGAAGCCAGAACCACTACCTCTTCTTTGCAAGTTCCCTAGGCCCGGCTACGGTGATCAGTATTGGTTTTTGCAAGGACTTCCTAAAATTGCTGCATGTAATTTAAAAGTCTGACTGATTTTACTTTTTTCTCACCAATGGCTAAAGAAAATGCAGAGGGATATCTTTGGTTTTTCTAAAACAATGTAAAACGTAATATGCATGGTGATTAAAATTGCTGGCACTGGAATCAGAATGCCTGGGCTCAAATTCCACTTATTAGATGTAGTGGTAGCTTCAAAACATGTCTCAAAACTATTTGATAGGTCTCCCATTAAGAGGCAAGGTTTATGCCCCCATCCTCCTTAATCTCTGCTGCCTTCAATGACTTCTTTGTAAAAAATAGACTGTAGTGATAGTGCCTGTGCAGAACTTCTGAGGCTAGGTCAGAAAATGTCGTGCACCCTCTATTTGATTCTCTTGGGACTTTTGCTTTGAGAGAGATCAGCCATATGCAAGAAATCCCTCTAAACTGAGGCTAAATACTGGTGAGATCACACGCAGGTGCTCCATCCCATAGCCAGAATCAATTGCCGGCCACATGAGGGCGCCATCTTGGATGTCCAACTTAGTGGAGCCTTCAAATGATTGCAACACCAGCTGATGTCTACCTCCAATAACATGAAAGACCTCAAGCGAGAACTGCTAAGCTGCATCCTTCCTGCATTCCTGACCCCCAAAATTATAAATAAAATAAAATGGTTGTTTAAACCACGATGTTTTGGGGTAATTTGCTACACAACAGTAGTAACTGAAACAGATGTGTTCCCTTGAGTGAGTACATTAGGATTTCTAAGTCTCTGTGTCCTTATCTACATAAAGATGATGATCACTGATCTGGAATATTCCCTCACATGTTTTCATCTGCTGCTTTCTTGGAGTGCTTTTTTCATTAAAAAAAAATTAAATTCTCTGCAGACCATACTTTCCAGTCACATTAAAGGAAATGAAAAAATCATCAAAAGTTTAATATAATCAAATTTACTTTGAGATTATAATCAAGAGGAAAAACAATTTTCAAAAGACAGAATCTAGGAAAGACTCCCTAGAATTCCATACCATTTCATCTGATGCTTGGATGTTCTCTAGGCTGTGAGTCACAAACTTTATTGTGGATACAGATCCCAGGTCATGCTGATGTGCTGGTCCCTAAACCACACATTGAGTAGAAAGGCTAGAACAGTGCTATGCAATACATTTTCTGCAAATATGACAGAAATATTCCATACCTGCACTGTCCAATTCAGTAGCCACTAGCCACATGTGGCTATTGAGCCCTTAAAATGTGGCCAAAGTAACTGAAGAACTAATCAGTTAATTTAAATTTAAATAGCCACATGTGGCAAGTGGCTACAGTATTGGTAGCACATTTCTAGAACATGCCTGCTAATCAAGTCTATGACTCAGCACCTACAGTGGTAGAGAACTTTCTGCCTGAAGCAGCTCTCTCCACTCACAATATTTGTAATTTTAACCCAATTGGTAGTAAATCTGTATCGGTAACTGCAAAGAACAGGCATAGTATGGTAGGCAGAATAATCACCCCACCAAAAATAGCCCTTTCTTAATTCCTGGGATATGTCAATATGTTATATCAAAGAGGAATTAAGGTTGCAAATAGAATTAAGATTGCTAATCAACAGATAAGACTACGCTGGATTATTTAGGTGGTCCCAATATAATCACAGGGCCCTTTAAAGAGGAGGAAAGAGGCAGAAGAGGATGGTCAGAGAAACAGATATGATGATGGAAGCAGGGTCAGAGATATTCTATGTTGCTGGCTTTGAAGATGGAAGAAGGGGGATGCTAGCCAAGCAACGTGAGCAGGCTTTAGAAACTAGAAAAAAGCAAGGAAATGGATTCTCTCCTAGAGCATCCAGAAGGAACGCAGCCCTGCCAACACTTGATTTTGGCCCAGTGATACCCATGTCAAACTTCTGACCTCCAGCACTGAAAGTTAATAAATTTGTATTATTCTAAGCCGCTAAGTTTTTGGTAATTTGTTAAAGCACTAATAGAAAACTAGGTACGTAGTAAAGGTAACTTCCTATCCAGAGGAAAACCTTTGATGAATCTAAACGTTATTCTGTTCTTTTGAGAGTTCTCTTCTAACTTTAAACTTCTCTAGGTTCTCCAACAACTGCTCAAATGTCATGGGTCCATTTCCCTAACCATCCTATCAGTGTTCTCTGTACAGAAGTCTGCTTGGCTGATATGGCACTTACAGTATGTCACCCAACATGAGACACAAAGGTCCATCCGTGGGGACAGAGCAGTCTCCCCTCTCTTGCCTAGACTTTGTGTCATTTCCATCTATGAAGGCTAGGAATGTTTTAACTTTTTTTGTGAACCACATCCCATTACTGAATGAACAGAGCTCTCCATTAACCATCCACATATGCTCTATTTTTCATAAGTGCTTTGAACACCTGCCCCAATTCTCTAGCAATATTTTGTCCATCATCTAGCGTGTGAAAGCATTATGGGATTTGGACTCCAGGGAATCTTCTCTCGCCTCCAACTTTTTGTTTTCTACAAATTTGACTTTTGCCCCCTTAATATCCTTATCCAGGTAATTAATAAAGCCCTGGAAGAGGGCAGGTATGAAGACAGGGTTCAATGATACAACGTAGAGACTCTCTTCTGGCTTCTTTCATTCGTTCCATGAAATGGATCGAGTACCTGCAGTTGAGTGACCTCTCATCCCCACTTCCCTGAGGCAAAGAGGTTTCCAGGGATGAGGGACTTTCAGTGGTGAAACCGGCATGGTCCTGGGCAAGCAGGGATCATTGGCCACCCTACATCTCAACGTGCCGCACTTTGTGTTGGCACTAGAGAAACCACTCAAAATAAAGCACATCTTACGCTCAAGGATCTCACAACCTAGAATCTAGTTTTCCTCAAACTTTCTTAAGATTTCCTTTTGTGTTCTACTTTTCCCTGACAGCCATGAAGATTGATCTAGTTTTACTCTCTGTAGTTTATGTTAAGGAAAAAATAGATATGTCCAGCTTTTATCTTTTCAAAGTGGACCCCCTTTCCACTTAGGAATTATATTCAGCTCCGGATTACAGAAATCAGAAACTTGAAAATAGTGAAAAGTTGCCTTTTTATCATGTAACTAGGATCTGGAAGAGGCTGCCCAGGGCTGTTATAATAGTTGCATGACGAAATCAGAGATCCAGGCTCTTTTTTTCTGTCAACCTAGCCCTCTTTGCCCATGTTTGTCTTCTCGTGGTTATAAAGGGGCTGATGCATGTTCTTGTTCCAAATAGGAAGAAAGAAAAGAACAAGGGACAAAAGGTGCGTGCCCACCAACTTAGTGCTCTTTTAAAGGATTTTTTCCCCAATGCCCCACCTAACAACTTCCATTTGTATCTCATTGAGCAGAATTTAGCTGTTTAATCATTTTTGTCTGCAAAGATTCTGGGAGATACAGTATTTTAGTTGGACACATTGCTATCACCACCACCACGATTCCCAATAATTAATTATATAATTAAGAAAGAAGGGAGAATTAGATATTGGGTAGTCAGCTAGCTATCTAAACCTAACTCTCTCTCTTAAAACTAGGACCCTGCCTACTCTGTAGTTATATCTATTCCTCCTCCATGAAATCTCTATTTGCCAAATGCCTTATTGAAATCTAGTTATAGGATGTCAGTGAGATACTGCTAATCTGCTACTATAATTATAATTCTATCATAAAAACCTCCAGGCAATGCCAGCCAGCAAAACTAATGGAATTTGCATGAATTTATGAATGACCAGAATAGTGGTTTCAAGAAATGGGATGGCTGTCACTTAATATTTATAGTCTGAAAACTAAATTAAAGTACCTGAATTATTTTTCACTACTCATTTATTTTATTTTATTTTTTTACATTTAGAGTTATATTCTTCAAGAAAAACAATAGCCACTAAACTAAAGTTATAATTAAGCACATAAATATTTTAAGTTAAATATTTAAAGGGAAAATAAAGACATTTTATTGGTCTATTTTGAATAATGTTTATCATTTTATTAAACAGAAATACTATTCTGAACCCAGCATTTCTTTGAGGTTAAGCTAGCCCCATTCCCTTCAAATGTACTCGCTAAAATAGGGACATTTTCGGACCTTTCTGTGAAAGCTGAATATTATTTGGTTATAAATCACCAAGTGGATTAGCTAAAAGCTGCAGTCATGGGCTTGTGCCATTTCAACACTTAACTAGGGGTTTTTAAATAGAACTGTTTTAACTAAAATGGTACTTGGTATGTGGAACCCATTGTTAAAATGCACTTGTCATGTTTCAGTCAGGATAAAAGCAGAGTAGAGGAAGAGGGTTATGAAGTATGGTTCCTGGACCTCTTGTCCTACAGGAAAACAAACCCCTTACAATCTACATCTAAGTGAAGTAATACATTCAGTTAAAGACAGATGCTACTGTTACTGATAATTATAACCATCTTTCATTTTGATGCGCCAGGCATTGTGCAAGGAATGTTAATCCATTATCTCTAATGCACACGGGAAAGGTATGGCAGAGACGTTATAAACCCCATTTTATGGTTAAGGGAACTAAGGTCAGAAGTCATGTAACTT
Source organism: Diceros bicornis minor (assembly GCF_020826845.1). Lineage (NCBI taxonomy): Eukaryota > Metazoa > Chordata > Mammalia > Perissodactyla > Rhinocerotidae > Diceros > Diceros bicornis. Next base: position 13,090,309 of record NC_080776.1, on the reverse strand, counting down.
ATCCAATGCCAGGATTCAAATTTATGCGCATGAGTCTCCAAAACATAGCCTATTTTTCCAGGACGCTTCTCTGTCTTGTCCACAGGTCCCGTGAAAGCCCTTAAGCCAACAGATTGTCTGAGTATTTGTTGTTTCTATTTTAGAGCCTTAAAGAAGCACTGGACTTAGAGTAAGAAAATCCAATTTAGAGTCTTGACTTGATTTGCCACTTACCAGCGGTGTGAGCCTGGATTTGTCTTTTCACTTCTCTGAGCAGCAGTAGTCTTCATCTGTATAATGGGTATTACAATATCTAGAAATATCAAGAGTAGTATCTACCATATAGAGTTATTGATAGAATTAAAGACTATAACTTATGCCAAAGACTGGAAACATAGTAAGTACTCAATAAATATTGCTTGAATCATGCATTCTTCACTACACAGAGAAAAGAGAGTTAAAGAGATGGAGCCAAAATTTACAGAGTTTGTAATTAAACGACCTACATCTAAACAACTTGTTAAGAATGCCAACATAGTGGAGGTGAATTTATTTGATTAACTTCTTAACTGCCTTTATGATATCAATGAGGTCTAAAGGAATAGGACTTGGGAGAAATGAGTTTTATTGGGACAGTGTGGTATAATAGAAAGATCATTACCTTTGGATAGGGAGCTAGGATTTGAACTCAGGATATGAACTTCAGTATATATAAAGTCAGTATAAAGTTCATAGGGTGGTGGGACACCTGGGGGCAACATAAAGATGTTGATGACCTGGGATTTGGAAAAAAAATAGTCCTGAAAGACAGTATAAAGGAATACCAGCTTTATAATATATTTTAGGGGAGACAGCATTAACAGAATAAGGGACCTATCAAAGTTTGGGTTCTCCAGAAGCAGACATTGAGGTAGAGTTTGGGATGCAAGCTATTTATTAGTGATTAACACCAATAAAAGGAAGAGAGAAGAAGCAGGATAGAGCCGAGGGTGAAATTGAACTGAGTTCAACTGGGTTCAAAGTGCTGGCAAACCCAACAAGTATGGCTTGTCAGATTGTCCCACATTGAGCAGAAGTGGCCAAATCCATCAAATAAAAGCATCCCTGGGAAGGGTGTACCTCATTTGAGGTGGTTCTCTACAGACCCTAAGAGAGTAAGGTTGCATGCTGATTATATCTAATCTTTCCTTATAGTGGGACCTAGCTGGCATATCTCAGTTTCCAACTCAAGACCATATTGGTTTTTATATTTATGAGACCAGGAGGCCAAGAGCACTAAACTGGAATCATGAGATCAGATATGAGTTCTAGACATTTCTTCATTATTCTGCCATATCTGACTTTGAATGTGTCACTTGACAATCTATGCCTTAACAGTTTCCTTGTCTACGGAATGGGACTTTGGCCTCCATGACCCCTGAAATTCATCTAGTCTCTAATATTCTAGACTTCTATGGTTTTATTCATTTGTTCATTCAGCATGTATTTAATAACGAAGGCCGCTACTGTGCCAGCCACTTCTAGGCATGTAGGATACACCAGTGAAGAAAACTGACAAAGCCCCCTGGCCTGATGGAGTGATCATTCTAATGGTTTTAAATTTCTCTTCATTATAAGAAAAAACAATGAAGTAAGGATTTGATCAGTAAAATTCTTTAGTTAAATAACTGTAACATTTTGTGATACTGCTTCAAAGCAGAGGAATTTTGTACTGCAGGTGCCAGGGAAAATCTATCATATTCTAAAAGTAATTTGACAAATTATTTACTGGGTCATATCATAGCTTCCACACACCGTACAGACAGTAAGATATTTTTTCCACTTTTTGTTTATGAAAGCTAATAAAATTATTGACAATCTTTCCTCACTGGCAAAGGCCAGGAAGAAAATTAAGGTCCAGAGGGGAGAAAATAAAATACACTTTTGGAAATTTGGGCTGAAAACATGTCAATGCTCTTCTCAGTGATTCATCCAGAAAGTTATTAAAACCACAATCATAACACAAGATATGGCAACAAATAAAGAATATTTCACTTCATCTCATATGTGTCTCAATATTATATTTTTCATTTCTGCTGTTGTGATGGGGGGTGGGTGGGTAGAAAACATTCCATGAAACTGTCAATTTACTACAGCATATCCCTTTTAAATTCAACCAACAACCCTATTTGTGCTAGCTAGCTGATTGCAACATTAGGTAAAGCCAAGAATATATTTTGAGGGAAGGGGGTCTTGATTTATTAGGATTTAATCACTCAACTTAAATGGAAGTTAACAAATGGGTTTTTGACAGCATGATTGTAATGTGTGATTCAATAATAATAGTCAACTCCTTTTTTCAGAGAAAAGATAAAAGCTCATGACCTCAAGTTATGAACCAGATTTAGAAAAATCATTGTATCATATTTCAACATATTATTGAGTTTTTGTTTTCCTACTTGGAACAGAGGAGACAGCACGAAATTCAAATTTCACTGCACAAATATCACTGCTGCTTTCTTGGTACATGTCCCAGTGAAACTCATCTCGTCCTCTGGGCCCTAAAGAATTTGCCTCTGGCCCAGAAATTTGCCCTTCTCTGGCAGAAGTACAGCTAGATCTGAGCCTGATTGGGTCTCCAGTCCTGTCTATGATTAGTGGAATGCATCAAGATCTCACATATTGAGGAATCCACTTCCAGAAATCGCAGACTGGGTAATCAAGACTGGCTTACCTGCTGAGAACACTGGCAAAGTTGAACAACAACAAAAATCCACTTGAATGCATTAAACAGCTACTAAAGCAGTGAAGAAGTATAAAGCCAAGAGCCAAGAGAAGAAGGAAACCCAGAGAGGTGAGCCAGGCAGGGGGCAGCTTGCACATAGAGGTGTCTGCTGATTCCCTGGGAGACTGACAGGATGATAAGAGCACGAGACAGAATCACAGGACTGGCAGATAAAAAGTGAATTTCAGACTCCACTAAGGAGTGGAGGCCTTGGAAAAACACCCAGGTTTGTGGTTGGGACTACAAAGGGCTATCACCCAGGAGTAAGAGAGAACACTAAATAGAAGTCCACAGTTCACAGAAAGTAAAGATCAGCTTGGAATGATTTCCATCTCTGATTGGATTAGATCAAGAGAGATTGCCAATCTCTCTCTGCTACTTTCAGAAACAAACTTATACCACAGAAGACACAGTGCAGGGTTCCATTTCTATAAAGTCCAAAAAAGGCAAAACTCATCAATGGTCTAGGAAGTTAGCATAGTGATTATCTTTGAGGAGGAGTAAGGGGTAGTGATTGAAAGAAGGAATGAGGGGCATTTCCAGGGAGCTGATTATTTTCTATGTCTTGGCCTGGATGGTGGTTACGTCGGACTAAGAATTTTGTGATAATTCTCTGAGCTTGCAGATCTCACTGATACCACCAGTGAGAGTCTATCCAGAGAGAGTTGATGAAGCTTCCTATAAACCCCTCCTACTTACAGTAGCTTTGTGCGCAATTTCCACCTTGCTGCCCTATGAGAATGAACAGTCTGTCTGCCTCACGCATGAGCTTAGAGCCTCTCAGACTTCCCCTGACACCATAGGCACTACTCCTTTCTCCATTGCTTAGAGAGTACAAACCACCTCCCAAAAGCTGATTTTGTGTGCTCCCAGTTAGAGCTGCTATATTTAGCAACTAAAAATCCAAGACACCCAATTAAATTTGAATTTCAGATGAACAAAAAATAATGTTTCAGTATGTGTGCCAAAAGTTGCATGGGGGACATATCTATACTAAAAGAAAAAAAAGTATTTATCTTAAACTTAACCGGGTATCCTGTATTTTCCCTGACAACCCTACTCCCAGCCCATTTCCTTTGCTCTTTGGATGGAGAGAGGTGGGGCAAAGAGGGAGTAACAATATAGTAGCTGCAAAAGGAACCAGACACCACTATAACTTGTGTTTTCTTTCCAGTCTATTGAATTAAACATTAGTTTAAACAAACACGCAAGAAAACTTGAATATGGTTTTAAGATTCAAAACCAATGGCGTGTGCTTCCATCAGCATCATGACTCAATGCAGCAGAAATCCCCTAGCCTAGCCAAAAGAGAGTGCTGCATCTCCTTTCCCTCTTTTTTCAAAGATAGACAAGATTCCCCTGTGTTCTGGCCTGTGCTGTCCAATCTGGTAACCACTAGCCTCCTGTGGCCATTTAAATTTAAAGTCATTAAAATTCAACAAGGTTAAAAATTCAGTTCCTCCATCTCACCAGCCACATTTCAGGTACTCAGTAGCTTCATGTGGCTAATGCTACCCTACTGGACAGTGCTAATTAGAAAATATTTCTATTAATGTAGAACATCTTATTAGACTCATTGCTCTAGATTATCTATCTTATTAAGACGTGACTATAAGGACAGCAGTGACAAATGGGGTATCAAGCACTGTTTTGGAAGCTGCCAATGGAGGAGGCTTTGCCATTGAGTGGCACCTCGCTGCATCTAGTGTCTTTTCTTGGAGCTTTCATTTATCTCCTGCTGCTACAAAGCATTGTCTCCATCTAACACGTATTACAAGCATTTTTTACTGAGCTTCCCTTGAGAACTCACACTTTGATATATATCACCAAATTGTAGTCTTTGGTCTGAGACTTCTGGAGAGGTGGAAAGGCCTTGTGGGTGGGAGTCAGGAGATGAGGGTTCTAGTAGCTTCTCTACCATCATCTTTCCTGAGCCCTGGATCAAGTCACTTCCCTCTCTGGGTCTCATATTTCCTCCTATAAAGGCACATTTTGTTCTCATTAAAATAAAACTCAAAACTGAAACTTGAAAAAACCAAAACTATCATCTCCAGAGTGAAATTCAATCTGAGTGAGTTTTTCATTGTTTGATTTCCTCTGAAAACACCAAGTCTCTCCCAATGCGAATTTCCCAAAAGTAAAACAATATTCACTCAGGACAGTAACAGCCTCAGAATTCAGAAACTGCGGGTGATACTTCCAGATTTGAATTTTGGTTTATTGTTTCAGTCTGGCCTGAGTTTCCTGGAAAAGAGCCTGGAACTGAAAATGAGAAGGCATTGGTTTGAGTCCTAATTGTGAAATATTGACTAAATTACTTAACCACTTTAAACTTCAGTTTCCTTTTTAATAAAATGGGCATAATAACGGTAGCACCATACATTTATTAAGATGATTAAATTAGGTAACATAGTGAAAATACTAATGGGAATAACAACGGAGAAGAACATATTGAACAAATAGAATCTATTATTGATAATGATTTTTCTTTTTTTGAGCAATAAAGATAAAATAGTATTGATTCCTTTAATTTTAACTCAGCTATAAGCGCTGCCCAATATCATATATTATTTGCTATCTAAATAGGAAAACACTTTTATATTTTTAAAAGATTGTACTTAATACTGAGCAGAAAGGTACACAGTATCTCTGTTTATCTACTAACGTACATTGTTAGTGAAAATTTGTCACCTTCTAAAAAAAATCCTCAGATAGATATTCCAGTTATCTATTGTAAAACAAACCACCTGAAACTTAATGACTTAAAACAATTTATTATTTTTCACAGATCTATATGTTGACCAACTCAACTGGGAGGTTCCCACGTTCTATCTGTCATGTAGTTGGCTGGGGTTATGGTCATCTGAAGGTTTAACTGGCTTGATGTTGTTAAAGAAAACCAGAGCCAGATAGTAGTTAAAGTAGTAAAAACAGATTTTTGTTAAGGAACTATTGCAATAGGGGAAAAGAGACCTCAGTAGAGAATTAGGCTCAATTCCAAATACAACAAGAACAACTAGGGATTTGTAGTCAAATAGCAGGTTGGTGGGGTGGGTGGTAAATGGAACATGAGTAAGAGGAGATATCAAGAGCAGGGGAAATTCTTGCTAAACCGACCAAACAGGATTCTTTCTGAGGGCTGACCAGGGTCATCAGATATCAAGATTAGGAGATGAGGAATTTGACTAGGTATCAACAGTGATCAGATATCAAGAGGGAAAAGGAGAGTCTCTCCAAACTCACTTAGCAGGATTCTTGCTAAAACTGGGCTATGCAGGTCTGGCAAGAATGGGGCCAAGGTTGAAGCCTCATCTAGAAGAGGGCTCTGAAGAGCCTGACTAAAGTTTGGTTAAGGGAAGGGTCTTTGTCAAAGTCCAGTATGGGTCATTTGTGTGACTGTCAGTTCGTGCTGGGAGTCCAACAGGGGCAGTTAAATCACCAAATGTGAGCTTTCCAGGCAGCCTGAGCTTCTCACAGCATGGCATCTGGGTTCTAAGAAAGGAGTGTCCCAAGATCAAGCATTCCAAGAGACTTGGGCAGAAGCTGCAAGTCTTCTTATGACCTGGCCTCAGAGGTTTTAGAATGTCATTTCCAATCCATGTTACTGGTCAAAAAGTCACTAAGATCAGCCTAGATTCATATCCTCTCTACCTCTTGATATGAGGAGCAGGGGAAAGAACTGATGGCAGTCACCTTTGGGGACTATCACAGTATCCATACTTCAGGTTGCACGATGTCCAGTGACTTCCACAACATAAATGTCTGAAGCTTCATAAACAGAAGGGAGAGAAAGCTCAGGCAGTTTGTCAAATTCATATAATTTGATAGAAAGTATTCTAAAAATCACGTTTCTTTTGGTAAATGGTTGTGGATGTCCCAGTGAGAGTTAAACAAAGGTGCAAATACTAATAAAACTCCTCACTACAGCAGGAACATACTTCCCACATCTCTTGTCAAAGTTACAAATGTATCTGGTTAGCTCAGAGAAACACCCAAATACATGACAAAGACATCTTATTCCTCGCCCCTACATAGAAAAAGTATCTCAATCATCAGGTGCTCTTATCATTTTTAAAATTTATTTATCCCTTAATAACTTTGCCAGATAAAATACACTATGCCTACTTAAACTTGAATTTCAAATAAACAACAAATAATGTTTTAGTTTGAGTATGTTCCAGTTATTGCTTGGGACATGCTTATGCTAAAAATAATTCGCTGTTTGTCTGAAATTCAAATTTACCTAGGCATCCTGTAACTTTATTTGCTACATCTGCAACCCTATCCCTGAATAATGTTGGGATTTTATTTTAGACTTTTTTCCTCAAGCATATCAAGTCAAGAATAACTTTGGCATTTAGTTTCAAAACTATGGCATTTTATCCAATATTAGTTAACTGTGCTTTTGGTTTTTACCTATATATTATGATTTTGGATCACGATTTTCAACTTGATATCTTTAAAGACAATATTGAGTTAAATTCAAATGTGTATCAGCCGTATGTCTGTTGCCAATACAATTACGTGTGTTTGTCTTTAAAAAAAATTATAATATTTTACTAAATCCATAATATAATTTAGTAAAATATTATAACTAACCTTTCCTCTGCATCTAGGTAATCTATACCTAATTGCAAATAATCAAGAGTAAATTGATTACGGGCTTTCTGTAGGAAGGAGGGCAGGCAGGTAGATATCAAGAAAATACAGAATGCTGTCTTAAAGATATTGAGATAAGTTATTTAACATTTCCCAGTAACTTTAGCTTCATGGCACATTTGCAGAACTAGTACAGACGTTTTTTTTCCTTGGCAACCATAAATTCCACCTTGTTACAATTAATGCTTTTTTTCCTCTCTTTTGGGTAGAGATGAAAACAGCTGGTCACCACATGAAAATACTTCATCTTTAAATAGGCAACTGTTATCTCTTAGCTATCTCTTCTTCAGGCCAAATTATGTCTGCTCATTTTTCTTCTTTGGTTCTAGTTCCAACCCTTTTTTCATTTCTGTTTTTTTTTTTTTCTGGAACCCCATAAATTTTCCACATTTCTAAAACTACACAGATTAAAATGAGATTTCACATTCTAATAAGACCTTATTAGTACGTATAACTATAAATATTGCTTTGATTATATAATTCTGATCATTAAATATATTACTTCAAAGGCATAAAATATATTTAAAATGCATTGACCAAATATAGCTAAAAGCCAACAGATAAATTAAAATGGAATTCTAAAAGAATTCAAATAATACAAAATAAGTCAGAAAAAGAGGAACAGAAAACGAAGGTGATGATTGAAAACAAATAATAAGCCAACTAAAAATAATAAAATAAAATAAGAAGGCCTAAATCCACCCATATCGATAATTACATAAATGTTAATGAACTAAATACTCCAATTAAAAGGTAGAGACACTCAGAATGAATCATAAAGCAAGATTCAACTACTTGTTGTCTACAGGAGATACTCTTTAAATATAAAGGCACAGTAGGTTGAAAGACATATAGTGTGCAGCCGGTAAGCATAAGAAGGCTGGAAGGGCTATATTAATATCAGATAAAAGTCTTCAAGACAAATATACAAGATACGAAGAAGACTATTTCATAATGATAAAAGAGTTTATTCTTTGGAAGACCTAAAAACCTTAAATGTGTATGCACCTAAAAACAGTCTTACTATATATGAATCAAAATTTGGCAAATTAAAGAGATAGACAACTCTGTGACTATAGTAAGAGACTTTTAACACCTATCTCTCAGCAATATGTAGAATTACTAGACAAAAACAGTCTTTGAAAATATAAGAGATCTAAATAACTCTATCAACTATCTTGACCCTGTTAATATTTACAGAGCGCTATGCTCAACAAAAGTAGAATATACATTCTTTGTACTTTCACCAGTGTAGACCATATCTTGGGCCATAAACAAATGTCAATAAATTTAAAGGAATTGAAGCCATGTAGAGATTATTCTTTGACAATAGACTTAAATTAAAATGCATAGACATTGTCTTTCAGAGATTTCAGTTATCATTCACATATATTCTCCCACTTTTGTTAACTCAGTTTATATTTTCCTCTGGATATAACTATCCAGCTTATTTGGACGTTTCTCCTACCAGTCAATGAATTCAGACTCATTAGTACTTTCAATTTTCTTCTTATGAGACATTCCTTTCCGTTTAGATGTTCTTTATAAATTGAAGAACACAACTTGCTTGATAGTACACAGTCAATGTGCGTGTGCTGGCATGAAAGGTAACACCAGCTTCCTCTTACCTTCCGGTTCTAACGGGCTTGTCTCTGACCACGTTAAGCTTGCTGCAGCATTTGGCACACGGAAACATCATTTTCTTGGACTCCCATGCCCTGACCATGGCTTTAACAACACAGTATTATCTGTGTTCTCTAACCAACCTTCCTTCTCTACATCATGGACCCCCACCCCGTGGTTCTGTCCTTGGAACTCTTCCCCTATTGCTTCTCCTAAAGGATCTCATCCATCCCCGCACCTTCCACTCTACCTCTGTGCAGATAATTTTCATTTTCACATTTAGTTCCAATCTTCTTCTTGAGCTTCAAGTTCATAATCCCCATGTGGCTATGATGTGGGTACAGACTCTACACTAAAAATTTATGCGTGGAAGAAATTATTACATTTCTAGACTTCTCTTCATGAAGCTACCTGAAGCTTACTCTGAGCACCCAGACTTGTGGGAAATCAGTCTCAGTCATTATTGCCATTTCTTGCTTCTTGAAGATATAACAAAGTCCCAAATCATCTGGAAAGACTTTTCAGTCCTCTGTCATCAGTCAGTGCCTGATGCTATCTGAATGCCCTCTGTCTCAGCTCAGGGGTTTTATCAAGTTGAGCTACATTGCTGTTTCCAGACTACACTTGGGTCAGAGTAGCATTCAGTAGGTCAGGATAGTCCCAGTCTAGGTCCTACTTCCTCAGGCAATCCTACCCTCCACCCCAAAGTGCTGACAGAGAGCAATCTAGATCCCCAACTCTGTGCAGGATCCATAAATCGCTTCCAAGTATGAGGAACAAAATCATTCATCTTGTTCTTTTCATGACCTCAAGAACACCTAATCCCTCTATTTGTCCTTCCTTGAGGACAATCAATATTATCTCTCCAATAAACTTGGGCTTTTTACAATAAAGGGCAAATAACAGTATTCAAGCAGTATTTGATTTCTGCCCTGCAATGAATTTCCAAGGCAAGCAAATGTTAAAATTTGTCTATTTGCTGGAACACAAGAGTGAGGAAAATACAGAGTGAGCACTCATGGATTAAGATCTCAACAAATTATAGTGTACTTTCCTGATGACTTCTCCTCCCATCATCAGCATTTATAGACAATCTACTGTGTGCTAGATGTCACCTAATTTAATCATCACACTCTCCTTCTATAAAGTAGACGTTAGCTCTATCCTTTTTACATCATTATTTTTTAAAGCTAACATTTATTGTGAGCCTCCTATGCATTACAATTTTTACAAGAAGTAACTAATTTTATGCTCATGACAAACCTATGGGGAAGTTGATATGATTATCTCTATTTTTCAGATGACGACACTAAAGTTTAGAGAGACTAAGTCACATACACAATCAGCAATTAGCAGAGTTAGGATTTTAAATTCAGAACAATCGATGTCAGTAATCTCTCTCTCTCATAAGTGTTAACCACCATTCAATATTGCCCTTCTCCTACATGCGTTATGTGTATTTTAACACATGTCCACAATTGACCTGAAAACAGTTCCTTTTCCTGTTTTCCTGCTTCTGTTACTGATACCACCAATTCCAGGCTTTTGGAGCTCCAACTAAAGTTATCTTTGACTCCTTCTCCTTGCTCTGTCCAGATTCAGCATCATGCTAAGTCATATAAATGCCACCTCCACCATAGCTCTTCAATTTTTTCTCTTTTCCATTCCTTTTCAGATTCTTATGATATCTTTATTCAACTTCTCTAATATCTTCCAAATGCTTTCTTGGTTTCTAATCTCTCCTTACTCTAGTTCATCTTACATACTGGTACAAAGGAATCATTGCTAAGACACAGGTCTAATTACTACCCATTGCCAACTAAATTTTTTACATGTGCTTCATTCTAGATACCAAGTCCTCTGCAATACTTCTGAGCTATTTTTCCATTCTAATCTCTTGCATTTTCTCCTACTTATCTTATTTCATGTCACAATGAAATTTGGCTAGTTACAATTTCTTGAGTATAACATTCAACCCCCTCTCCATTCTTTGCTTGTGCACGTGCTGTTTCCTCTCTCTGAAATACCCAAATATCCATTCTGTCTCCAAGGATCATATTAAATGTTCTGTAACCTACTTCAGAAAAACTTTTTTGAAAGAGATTACTAGTGCTCACCTACATCCAGTTCTCCTTTCTGCCTTGCACACAGAGGAACACTATACTTTCCAAAGTCTTGAAGTTAAGTAGAACCATGTGACTCTTTCTGGCCAATGAAATGTGAGTGGAAGTAGCATATATCACTTTGGATGTGAGATATTTAGGGATCTCTGTACCATCTCTTGTGACCTCCACCTCACTGACCCTAGAAGTCATGTGTCCTAAATGGGAAAACTACAAAATGGTAGAGTCTCCATCTCCCTGAGTCCCTGAGTGACAATATGGAGCAGAACTTCTCACCAATCCTGTACGTAATAAGAAGGAGAAATAAACCTTTGTTTTAGTAAATTACCTTGTTTTCTTGTTAATTTTTCACTGTAACATAGTTTAACCTGTCATTGATAACACAACTTCCTAATTCTCCTTTACCAAGTATAATTTCTTTTTCCTTTAAACCCATTCATTTATAGTTGTCTTATAACGTCTGATTCCTTGTATGGTAGTTATTTGTTTACTTGTCTAATCCTCCATGTGAATAAGCCCCTATTGGTCAAAGGGCTGTTTCTTGATCACTTTTTATTTAATGCCTATTATTTGAGAGGCATTAAGTTACACGTCAGTGATTCAGTGTTTATTATATGAATAATGCACAGATAGTAGACACTTAAGGAATGCTTGTTAAATTGAAAACAATATGATATTTGGGAGAAAAGAGAAGGAGGATCTATAATTTATTCAGGCAAAGTTGTCGTAATATCAGCAAATTAAAAGAAGCAATGCTTATTTCTTTTCCAGGCTGCAATTTATAATCAACAAACCAAAGGAATTACAGAAGTATCACAATTTTAGATGTAAAGATATTTAACTTTATAGATTTTGCATTTACCAAACTCACAGAACTCTACAATGTCAAAATCTTTTTTTATTCTCTAGAATTTAACCAATAATCCTCACTATGATTATTGCCTCAGGTGCCATGTACATAATTAGATAGCAAAGATAGAATTAGACAGTGAACAAGAGATAATAAAAGCCACCAAATCACTCTCTAGTTTGATTGAGATCCCAATGTGAGTAACATGTATATGTGATATTCTTTTAAATGGCCCGAGTGAGATTGATTGCTTTCATTTCTGCCGTATTCCCAGAGTTAGGTGCATTGGGTGTAATTCAGGGCAAAATCTAACAGAATTTGTGATATGCCAGTTCCATCACCCACTGTGTAGCTGTAAACATTCATCTATTTTGAATTGCCCAGAATTTATTTAGCTGTTAATAAGAGAACAATCAACTGACACATATTTATCGAGTACTTGCTATGTCGAGGCTGTACAGGAACATTAATTCCAGACAATTGAAAGGAATTGGTGAATTACTAGTCCTTGAAGAAAAGGGCATAAAGTATTGAAATAACCTGCTAAAGAATTTTTGAGGTGAAGAGAAACTTCTGTTGAGAGAGATGAGAACACAGTGTCTGTAGAAGTTAATCGCGTCACATTTTCTGTTAAGGATAAAACTCTTCATACTGAAGTGTCAATTTGACTTGTTATCCCAGGGATGAATCAGAGATTTTAAAATATTAGGATAAAGCAAGGACCTTAAAATATCAATTATAAAGTATGTCTACAAAGTTCTTTAAGAAAAAAAAAGAAGAAGAGTACTTACTGCAGGTCGTTGAGAGTCAGGAGGCAGGGGTGTTCTACCCACCGACTGACTGTAGGACACTGGGCAATTCCATTTACCTATTCTGGGTGTATCAGTCAGGTTCTCTGTTGGGAGGCACAGAAACCAACTCTTGAGTCTTTTAAGGAAAAAAAGAAATTTAGTGGCAGGATAACGACTAGCTCCTAGAATCAAGGAAGAAGTTGAGCCATCAGGGTTCGGGGGGAAGAGGACTAGGAGGGCAGCTGCCAGAGTCACAGGAGCAGGAACTCAGGGTGAGTATCTCTAGAACACTGACGAGCTGGTCACAACCAGCTGCCGTCATCCTGTCACCCTGGAAGGGAGAATCTCTCAGCCTCACTTGGGTTTAGGCTTGAACAGATAGGGAGCCCATTTGACATCACTCTGAATCTTCTGGTTACCAAAGAAGGACAAGAGGGAACACTGGGTGCCCCAAAACCACACTAAGCTTGTTTCCTCACCTCCTTTATAGCAAGGAGACTGGACTAGAACTCTTGGATCTCTTAGAGCTCTCATGTTCCTTGATTTTTTTTTTTCCCGTTAAAGCCAAAAAGTCCCATACAACTAAGATCTATTTTTAGAAGGTATGTTAATCATGGTAGTTGAAAGAAATATCCATATTTGAACTAAAAAGACTACATACTACATATAGTGATTTGTTTGTCACTAATTAGTTGTGTCATCATGGGTAAGTCTCTTAAGAATTTCAGTATGTTCAACTAAAGTATGAATATCCTAAATTGACTGGTATGAAGCCCATTACTCATCTAAAATTCTCCATCAAGTCTATATAGCCTTAACCATAAATACTTGACTTCCTATAGAGTAGTCTAGGGTAAACAATTTACATCCTAAATCATTTTCTTTCTTAATCCTAGATTTTAAGCACTTTTATTTACACTATTGGTTAGAACTCTGTAAAATTAGACCTTTGTTTTCCTAATAAAATAAGGAATTATTTGCTTCTGTAGGGAAGAACCGTGATCTACCCAGTAGAAGCTTTAAACCCAAATGGTTTTGACGAAAATGCAGCCCTGGATAGACCGTGCAGCCTTAAGTTTATGACAGCTAAAAATAGCATTTAGGTGCACAAGGGTAGAGGTTTGATGTTTGGTGGTAAAACATCAGAATACATTCTGAGCTGTTTAATGCCATCTGTTCTACATCAAACAACCATAAAACGTAACATTTTGATGTTCTTATACTGTATTCACTCACCTTTCCTCTTCAAATCATCTCAATTACAATGTTCCTACCAGAAGCAGAGATTGTTCCTCCTTTCAATTCTGCTAGGCCTATTTTAGGCACTGGTTCTCAGTATGACATTATCTGACTGCTTGTATGCCCAAGGATCATTTACTGGCTTTGGAATTAGCTCTCAGCATAGTGCTTTATACTTTCTGTTTAAAGAATAAATCATGTTCATTTTTGTGATTGTAAAACACATACTCATAGGAAATTTGGAAAATACAGTAAAGAAAAAAAGGCCATCAATCAGTATTAAATGCTATTCATAGTGTGTTTTTATATTTTCTTCTAGTGGTGTGTGTACGTAATACTTTAAAGTAGGATCATTATGGTTTTAATGGCTGCATGATGCCCACGCCTAGGAATTATTTACTAGTTTTCAAACTGTTTTCACATGCATTCTCTGTCTTCATCAAAGAAATGCCTCTATATTCTTCTTCAGAAGACTTTTCTTGGCAGGAGGAAATTGAAGAAACAAGCATTATCCCTAAAACATGAGCTGAATATATATGGACATTAATAAAGCAAAATTAAAATCTTCCCCTACCCCTTAGGGAGATTTGCAGTCTCTGTCTAGTGACTAAATGTCTCTTCTGCTGATAAAATTAACGCCGAAGGTTTGCCCAACTCTTACTGTAAAAAACGAAAGCAAAAGGAAAAGAAAACAACGAGTATTTTCTTGTAATTTCTTTAGACAGCTGTCAGTGGATGATAGGCTGACATTTTTAAATGGGTTTTATATGGCGTTCTGATTGGAACTGAAAGTACTGGGTATTTCTATCATTTCGTATCAAGCATAAGCTACTTGTGGATGCTTGTATAAGAGAGAAAAAGGAAAAAAAAAGTAATTTCTGATCCCAAGGATTAGGAGAAATGCATACATACATGCACACATTAGCAACAAGAATTAACCTTCAAAGAATGAAGACCAACATGTGATTATTTCTGTCCAGAGATGTGTGCTAAAGCCATGAGTGATATTGATGATCATTTTACATGTGACACAGACAAACTATTAAACTTTTACTCTAGACATCTTTAAAGCCTTCACCTCTTCCTGTCACTTCTGGAGAGGGTCATCGGTTGCCTTATTTGGCTACAAGGTTAAATGAGTGCTTTGGGTAGAATTTTGAGGACATGGTTGGAAAACAGGATTTCGGTGAGGTTTTGCTTTGGATTGAGTTCTGTAATTCTCTTCTCCCTTTGCTTCCCACCTAAACCAGATCTTGAGTAAAGATCGACATTATTCCTCAAAGTTTTGGATTCTAGCTGTTTTTCTTAAGGACGCATTGATGTATTGACACTCACTCTGTTTCAGGAGCAAGTGTTTTCTGCTTATCTATACTTTTTGATACTTGGATGGTTGAGAATTTCCAGTAAATGTGTGATTCTGTCCCCTGGGAATGGTGCAGTAAAGTATAAATAGACATCAAGTGTAAAAAGCCCTGAGTGAGAAGTTAGAAAATTAAAAAGCCAGTGTCTTTGTTGGGACAAATCACTTAAACTCTCTTTGCTTTAGTTTCGTTATCTATAAAATGGGGAAATTATCTTTGAACCTTGCTTTACTGTGTCCTTTTTGTGAGTATTCAATGGAAAGACATTTTTAATTGTTTTGTAGACTACCAAGTGCCTCATACGTGTAAATGTCTATAATTGTTTATAGCGAAGGGTTTCCGCTGTTAGCATTTCCCAGTTCAGATCCTTTTACTTCTCTGATAGTCTACTGCTAAGGTCTCCTTTAAGGATAGCCACTCTTGTAAGTTGGATTAGAATGACCTGACTAAATATCTTCTGTTGGCAACTCCGTTTCCCCTCATCCATGCTCTATCATTCTCCAACCAGGTCCATGCCCAGGGAGGTTGAGCCACATGAGTTGTATCAATGGGCTCCCTTATCTTCTCTTCAATTTCTCTGATTTTCTAGAGGCACTGGCAGAAGACCAAAGGGTGGAAGGAGAGTAAGGTGATAGTATTCCTTCCCTGATTTCCTCTGGCCTGGTCACTGTGGGCTGGCTGAGTCTCTTCATCAAAGGCCAGGCCCTTTCAGAAGGCTCTCTCCATAAGCTTTTCAGGTACCAGACACTGTTCCTCCATATGCCTCTGAGTCCTTGTGATGTTTTCAGCCTGATTCATGGCTGTACGTGGATTGAGAGCCACAGCTAATGCCTCAGAAATCTTAGAAATGACTTTCAATAAATCTCATGCTTATTAAGTAGAACATCAGAAAGGCCAATGCAATGGAGTATGAACAAAAATAAATTTATTATCCCAGTCTTTTAAATGTATCCAGTAGAAAATAAATACCATATTAATTTGATATACATTATCATCTATTTTTAAATACATGAAGAAGCTTTTCTTTAAAAGTCAGAAATATTATATCTTTGACTCTTTTTCCATTCTACTTCCTATAAAGAATTTTATCCCAAATAAATATATTTTATGCTTAAAAATCTTTTATTGATCATTGTATAAATTTCCCCTGTAGTAACTATTTATTTATAAATTAAATTTATTTTTTCCAACGGCTATATAAACAACATAATCACATTATAAAAATTTGATAATTTTTAAACATATAAAGCAAAATTGCACTGTAAAAGCATTTGCTAATGATTTATAGATGAGGTTTTTTTTTTCTAATTAGTTCATGTATTTGTGAGGGAGAATTGTTTAATTATAGAATGAATTGCAGTTTGGCATCAAGATTATGTCTATTTTTCGTTTTTAGGAATACAAGCTCTGAGAAACATTGTTCTCAAAAATATGTAGCTGAGAATGGAAGTTGTATTAGAGCAGTTCCATCCAACCCTTTAAATCTCACTACAGTTTCATGCTAAAAATCACACAGTGATATCTCATCAAAAATTGCTTTCACATTCAATTAATTGGCACCTCCTCCTTCAATTTTGTTGAAATATTTTAAAAAATTGGGAACAAGAGTGACGTCAGCATCATGGCGGAGTGAGCTTTCCCGTGAATTCTTCCCCCACAAGATACAACAAAAGCAACAGCCACAGACCAACAACGGAATCCCAGACAGTGAAAAGCTAGAGCGGAGGGATCCACACTGCCGCACATCTGAGAGCGGAACGTGCTGGGCCCCCGGAGGAAGTGGGGAGAGGTAAGGAGAACTCCGCTCCCTCCCCATCAGATCAGCGATCCGGTCCGCGCGGCTCCCAGAGAGGGGGGAGGGGCGGCCCTCGGCGGGAAACTGTAGCTCTTCGGGCTCTCTCAACCAGTGGGAAACTCCCACACAGAGGGCTCAGAGGAGCCACAGGGCTACCATCAACATCTGAGCAACCCAGAGAGCGGATAAAGAGGGGCAAACGAGAAGCCTCCCACGTCAGGGACCCAGAGGGCAAAAGAGAGAGCTCCCCCCTCCCCGCAACCCGGAGTCTGCAGCTCGACCAGATCTAGCGGTCCGAGGCAGACCTGAATAAACTGGACTGGACCCGTGGATCGCAGTGGGGAAAAAAAACAAAACAAAACAAAACAAAACTGCGGATCACAGCAGAAAAACTGGGGCAGAGCGCAGGGGGCTTAGACTACACAGCCCTTTACCACCAGACAGTGGCGGCAGGTGGAAATTGCAACCAGAGACTTCCAGGATGAGGAAAATCAAAACCAACACAGGAACCACAATGCAAAAATATATGAAATCACCAGACCAGAAACAAAATGACAAGCACCCAGAAATCAACCCCGAAGACACAGAAATCCATAAACTAAATGACAGAGATTTCAAAATAGCTATCATAAAAACACTCAACGACATACGAGACAACACAGACAAACAATTAAATGAGATTAGGAGTTTCTTCACAAAAGAGATTGAAATCATAAAGAAAAACCTATCAGTGCTGATGGAGATGAAGAACACAATGGAGGAGATAAAGGAGAATCTGGAATCTTTAAAGAACAGAGCTGACAATATGGAGGAAAGAATTAGTACTTTAGAGGATAGGAATACAGATATACTCCAGATGGAAGAAGAGAGAGAACTAAGACTAAAAAGAAATGAAGAAAGACTCCGAGAAATATCGGACTCTATTAGAAAATGTAACATAAGAATTATAGGTATTCCTGAGGGAGAGGAGAGGGAAAGAGGAACAGAGAGCCTATTCAAGGAAATAATAGCTGAAAATTTCCCAAATCTGGGGAAGGAGCAGGAAATACCAGTAAGCGAAGCCAACAGGACGCCTATATATATTAACAGACAAAGGCCTTCACCACGACACCTAGTGGTAAGGCTAGCCAGGGTCAACGACAAAGAAACAATATTAAGGGCAGCTAGACAAAAACAAAAAATAACGTACAAAGGAACTCCCATCAGGCTCTCAGCGGATTTCTCAACAGAAACTTTTCAGGCTAGAAGAGACTGGAATGATATATTCAAAATACTAAAAGACAAAAACTTTCAGCCAAGAATACTCTATCCAGCAAAAATATCCTTCAAATATGATGGAGAAATAGTAACTCTCCCAGATAAACAAAAGCTAAGGGAGTTCATGGCCACGAGACCGCCACTACAAGAAATACTCAAGAAGACCCTCAGGCCTGAAAACAAGAAGAGAAAGGGAACACAAAGCTTGGAGTAAGGAGAAAAGTAGGTAGACAAAATCAGAGAAATAGTAGATCTTTACCGGAATAGGTTAGCAACCACTTAAATACTAAACTCAAAGATCAAAGGAAGAAATTCACCAAAAATAAATTTAACCTCATCACTGTAAACACACAGCCACAACACAAGATAGAATAAGGTATAACAAGAGCAACTTAGAAGGGGAAGAGGAAAGTGACTGAATTGACTTAGTATAAGGAAATAGAAGGCTATCAGATAATGGACTATCTCATACAGAAGATTTTTCGCCCAAACCTCAAGGTAACCACTAAACAAATAATCAAATTAAAACCACATATTATAAACAAAGAGAAAACTAGAAGAATCATAAGACAGAACAACCAAACTGAATTGGCAGTCCAAAACAAATGGGACAAGAAACAAAGGAAATGCAAAAGAACCAGAAAATAAGTGACAAAACAGCAACATTCAACCCTCATATTTCAATAATTACCCTAAATGTAAATGGATTGAACTCTCCAATCAAAAGATACAGAGTGGCAGGATGGATTAAAAAGCAAGACCCAACAATATGCTGCCTTCAGGAAACACATCTTAGCACTAAAGACAAGCACAGGCTCAGAGTGAAAGGATGGAAGACAATACTCCAAGCTAATGGCAAACAAAAGAAAGCAGGTGTTGCCATACTCATATCAGACAAAGTAGACTTCAAGATAAAACAGGTTAAGAAAGACAAAGAAGGGAAATATATAATGATAAAAGGGACACTCCATCAAGAAGACATATCACTTATAAATATATATGCACCCAACATAGGAGCACCAATGTACATAAAACAACTATTAACAAACCTAAAAGGAGAAATCAACAACAACACAATAATAGTAGGGGATCTTAACACCCCACTTACAGCAATGGATAGATCATCCAGACAAAAAGTTAATAAAGAAATATTAGACTTAAATGAAAAACTGGACGAGATGGACCTAGTAGACATATACAGAGCACTCCACCCCAAAACAGCTGACTACACATTCTTCTCAAGTGCGCATGGAACATTCTCTAGGATAGACCATATGTTGGGAAACAAAGCAAGCCTCAATAAATTTAAGAAGATTGAAATCATAACAAGCATCTTTTCAGACCATAAGGCTATGAAACTGGAAATGAACCAGGAAAAAAAAACTGGGAAAGTGACAAAAATGTGGAGATTAAACAACATGCTACTGAACAACCAATGGATCATTGATGAAATTAAAGGAGAAATCAAAAACTATCTGGAAACAAACGAAAATGATAACATGCCATATCAAACCATATGGGATGCAGCAAAAGTGGTCCTGAGAGGGAAACTCATAGCGATACAAGCCCACCGTAACAAACAAGAAAAAGCCCTAATAGGCAACCTTAAATTACACCTAACAGAACTAGAAAAAGAAGAACAAACAAAGCCCAAAGCCAGCAGAAGGAGAGAAATAATAAAAATCAGAGCAGAAATAAATGATATTGAGACCAAAAAAACAGTAGAAAGGATTAATGAAACAAAGAGTTGGTTCTTCGAGAAGATAAACAAAATAGACAAACCCTTAGCCAGGCTAACTAAGAAAAAAAGAGAAAAGGCTCAAGTAAATAAAATTAGAAATGAAAGAGGAGAAATTACAACGGATACCATGGAAATACAGAGGATTATAAGAGAATACTATGAGAAATTATATGCCAACAAATTGGACAATCTAGAAGAAATGGATAAATTCTTAGACTTATACAACCTCCCAAAATTGAACCAAGAAGAAATGGAGAATCTGAATAGACCAATCACAAGTAAAGAGATTGAAATAGTAATCAAAAACCTCCCAAAAAATAAAAGTCCAGGACCAGATGGCTTCTCCAGTGAATTTTACCAAACATTCAAAGAAGATTTAATGCCCATCCTCCTCAAACTATTCCAAAATATAGAGGAAGATGGAACACTTCCTGAATCATTCTATGAGGCCAACATCACCCTGATACCAAAACCAGACAAAGACAATACAAAGAAAGAAAATTACAGGCCAATATCGCTGATGAACATTGATGCAAAAATCCTCAACAAAATATTGGCAAACCGAATACAACAATATATTAAAAAGATCATACACCATGATCAAGTGGGATTTATACCAGAGACGCAGGGATGGTTCAACATCCGCAAATCAATCAACGTGATACATCACATCAACAAAACAAAGAATAAAAACCACATGATCGTCTCAATAGATGCAGAGAAGGCATTTGACAAGATACAACATCCATTTATGATAAAAACTCTCAATAAAATGGGAATAGAAGGAAAGTACCTCAACATAATAAAGGCCATATATGACAAACCCACAGCTAACATCATACTCAACGGGGAAAGACTGAAAGCCATTCCTCTGAGAACAGGAACGAGGCAGGGCTGCCCACTCTCACCACTCCTGTTCAACATAGTACTGGAGGTTTTGGCCAGAGCAATTAGGCAAGAAAAAGGAATAAAAGGAATCCAAATAGGTAACGAAGAAGTGAAACTCTCACTATTTGCAGATGACATGATTGTATATATAGAAAACCCTAAAGAATCTGTTGGAAAACTGTTAGAAACAATCAACAACTACAGCAAAGTTGCAGGGTACAAAATCAATCTACAAAAATCAGTTGCATTTTTATATGCTAATAATGAACTAACAGAAAGAGAGCTCAAAAAGATAATACCATTTACAATTGCATCAAAAAGAATAAAATACCTAGGAATAAATCTTACCAAGGAGGTGAAGGACCTATACAATGAGAACTACAAGACATTATTGAGGGAAATCTACGATGACATAAAGAAATGGAAAGATATCCCATGCACGTGGATTGGAAGAATAAACATAGTTAAAATGTCTATATTACCTAAAGCAATCTACAGATTCAATGCAATCCCAATCAGAATCCCAATGACATTCTTCACAGAAATAGAAAAAAGAATACTAAAATTTATATGGGGCAACAAAAGACCCCGAATAGCTAAAGAAATCCTAAAGAAAAAGAACAAAGCAGGAGGCATCACAATTCCTGACTTCAAAACATACTACAAAGCAATAGTAATCAAAACAGCATGGTACTGGTACAAAAACAGACACACAGATCAATGGAACAGAATTGAAAGCCCAGAAATAAAACCACACATATACGGACAGCTAATTTTCGACAAAGGTGCTAAGGACATGCAATGGAGAAAGGAAAGTCTCTTCAATAAATGGTGTTGGGAAAACTGGACAGCCACATGCAAAAGAATGAAAGTGGACCATGTGCTATCGCCATTCACAAAAATTAACTCAAAATGGATCAAAGACCTGAAGGTGAGACCTGAAACTATAAAACTCATAGAAGAAAATATAGGCAACACACTATTTGACATTGGGTTTAAAGGAATCTTTTTGGATGACATGCCTACCCAGACTAGGGAAACTAAAGAAAAAATAAACAAGTGGGACTTTATCAGACTAAAGAGCTTTTATAAGACAAATGAAACCAGAATCAAGATGAACAAACAACCAACCAGCTGGGAGAGAATATTTGCAAAACATACATCTGACAAGGGGTTGATCTCCATAATATATAAAGAACTCACACAATTGAACAACAAAAAAACAAACAACCTGATCAAAAAATGGGCACAGGAAATGAACAGACACTTCTCCAAGGAAGATATACAGATGGCCAATAGGCACATGAAAAGATGCTCAACATCACTAATCATCAGGGAAATGCAAATCAAAACAACACTAAGATACCACCTCACGCCCGTTAGAATGGCTATAATCACCAAGACAAAAAACAACAAATGTTGGAGAGGATGTGGAGAAACAGGAACCCTCATACACAGCTGGTGGGAATGCAAATTGGTGCAGCCTCTACGGAAAACGGTATGGAGATTCCTCAAAGAATTAAAAATAGAGATGTCCTATGATCCAGCCATCCCACTACTGGGAATCTATCCAACAAACCTGAAATCAACAATCCAAAGAGGCTTATGCACCCCTATGTTCATTGCAGCATTATTCACCATAGCCAAGAAGTGGAAGCAACCTAAGTGTCCCTCGACTGACGATTGGATTAAGAAAATGTGGTATATATATGCAATGGAATACTACTCAGCCATAAAAAAAGACAAAATCGTCCCATTTGCAACAACATGGATGGGCCTGGAGCGTATTATGTTAAGTGAAATAAGCCAGAAAGAGAAAGACAAACACTGTATGATCTCACTCATATGTGGAATATAAACCAACACATGGACAGAGAAAACTGGACTGTGGTTACCCGGGAAGTGGGGGTGGGGGGTGGGCACAAGGGGTGAAGGGAGTCATATATGGGGTGATGGACAAACAAAAATGTACAACCCAAAATTTCACAATGTTAGAAACCATTAAAATATCAATAAAAAAAAAAAGAAAAAAATTGGGAACAAACTGACTTGCAAATTTATTTGTTATCCATCTTTGGAGTCATTTCTCAGTTTACCTCAAAAGGTCTACTACGATTTGTAAAATGACTATTAATTATACTCATGACCAGGAGTAATATCCAAATATTAACTTATAGTAAGAAACTTAATCTACCAATCCAATTGGACTGGATGCAGGCCTTAGTGATAAAGCGGGGTCCTACAGACCCCTGGTTCTGCAACGTATTAACCTTACAAGTCTGGATTGTGAAGAAATCTTACAGGTCCCAGGTCCCAGGGGAGGGACTGGGGCTGAGAGAGGGCCACTCTAGGATTCAGGGAGACAAATATTTACCAACCAGTATGAGAGCATGTTGATGTCAGTATTTTAACAAAAGAATGACTTCCTGTTACGCTTTCCCTCAGAGACAAACTGTTTATTACAATGTACTCAGAGAGGGTAGGGAAAATTGAAATATTTTATTTCATCTTTGCCAGTACAATGTTTTTAATAAAACACGTTTTGTCTTACTTTGCATTTTAAATATATTTTTGTCATAACTATGGAGCTGCTGATGTGGCTCATTCAATTTATGGACAACACCTGTCGTCTAATCTAATTGAAGAAACCAGTTCTCATTATCAGGAAAATCAGACTAATTTTCTGACAGGAAAAAGTCTAACCTTCTCTTTTCAATTTAAATAACTATACTGAAATGCCTTCCCACGACAACAATCTCTTTTCTTAACACTAATGTTAACAGTAGTGGATAAAAAATGGCACCCAGCTATGATGAAATAAGGCACAGTGACCTTCAGTACTTTTCACTAATAATCTTTTCTTCACTTTGTTCTAAATGGAGCCTCTCCCTAGAGGGACACATTCTGTAGCAATAACCAGGGAATGGGAGAGGAGAAGTTCTTAGAGGAAAAGAGTCAGCACTACTGCCTTCTCCTTCTTAAGTGTATATGAATTCTGGATATCTCAACAGAATCAAGATACCGCATATCCAACTCCATGCTTTAGACTAAAAAGAATCATGTATAAGACAAACACAAAGCTGGACATCAATATTTCTTACTGTCCATTTGTTTTTGCTCTAGAGATTTGTATATCCAAAAGTACATTGTATTGTAAAAAACATACTGGATGTATGGGAGGTATGCTTTCTTTTGCAAAGTGAGAGGAAGGGGACTGTGAAAAGGGAAAGCGAGAAAGGAGAAACCGCCAGATGTTTTGACCACTATAAGCTTGTTCTCAGGCAGATCTATTTTAGGATACAAGTTAAGGATCTGGAAATTAATTCCCTTGACATTATTCATGCTCAGGTAACTCTTGTGAAGTTTTTGTGTACGTCTAAATGCATGTATGCCCCAGCTTGAAGGCTGCTAGACTAGATTGTCTTTAAGGTTTGTTCCTTTTTGGGTCATGTTTTAGACAAGATCTTCCGCATTTCTTCTGCTGTAGTAATAACTAAAAAATTGGAGGAAAAAATTTCATCAAGCGCTATGTTGGCCAAAATAGGCTATCTGCACAGATAGACTTAAACTGTTGCTCCATAGCCAGTTGGGTTGGTGCCGTGAATTGTTTTCAGTGGTGGAGACAACATTTCCCTGGGTCATCCCTGCTCTCCCTCTTGACTTCCTGCAGGCACGCATTTGCCAGGTGCTGGAAAGGGAAAAATAGCCTCAGGAAGTATAACGGAACAAAGCTCTATGGCAACCGTAGTGATAACATAGACCTGTTGTACTACATAACATAAAAACATGTTTAGGATGCTATGGGATCTATACGCTGTTCACAGGGCCCAGTCGAAGGTGTCAGGGAAGAAGATCTGTGCTGAGTCTTAAAGGATGAGTAAAGCAGTTAGCTAGGTGACAGAGATGGGGGTGGCAGAGGATAGAAGTGTGTGTGTGTGTATACGTGCGTGTGTGTTTTGGGTAGGTGACAGGTCTTTGCAAATAACCCATATTATATGTCTGATAAGGCCAGAGGACGTCTATTTTATTTCTGGCCTCAGAAATTCAGGAAACCTTGATGGAGTCACTAAGGCCTTGGGTCAAAATTCTGAGCCTTACTTTCTCAAAATCACTTCATCTCATGGAATCTAAGAAGCTGCTGTTTTCAAACACATTAAAACGTGAACTAAAAAAAAAGAAAAGAAACCATGTATGATTTGGCAGTTCACTTGAGGATGGTTGACTAAGCTCTGGGTGTCTGACGGAGAGATAAGTCAAATAGGAGATATGGATACTTTTGAGGAAAAGGCATATTTATGTCCATGTCCCAGGAGCATCCCATTTCCTGACTTTCCCAATGATAACTAGATGCCTGGGAAATTCTATCAGTCGTCAGACGATTTCTAAGTGATTGAAATTCAGAGCAAAGGGATTTGGCTGATCTTCACCATGGTTGGGATCTTCAACCAGGGACAGAATGCAGTCTGATGGATTAGTCTAACTTTACTCCTGGGGAGCTTGTTCTAATGGCTGAAATGTCCAGTTCTGACAGACCTACTGTTTTAGATATATCTTAGACATGTATATGTCCTTGGAAAATATATATGCATTTTGGTTAAGTACATCCTTAATTTTCATAAATTGTGCTGTTAAGTTTTTTTAAAAGCTTGCTAGATGGCAGTGTAAAAGGGTGGAATCACTACGGAAAGTAGTTTGGCAGTTTCTCAATAAGTTAAACAAAAAATTACCATGTGACCCAGAAAATTCACTCCTGTGTATATACACAAAAGAACTGAAAACAGGTGTGCAAACAAAAATTTGTACATGACAGTCAAATGTCATCAATTGATAAATGAAAAAGCAAAGTGCAGTATATTCATACAATGAAATATTATTTAGCCACAGAGAGGAATAAAGTGCTGATATATGCTACAAAATAGATGAACCTTGAAAAAATTGTGCTAACTGAAAGAAAAAAGACACTGAAGGTCACATATTATATGATTCCATATATTTGAAATATCCAGACAAATCCATAGGGACAGAAAGCAGATTGGAGGTTGTCAGGGGCCTGGGGGAGAGGGAAATGGGAAGTGACTGCTTAACGGTTACGGATTTCCTTAGGAGTGATGTAATGTTCTGGAACTCGATGGTGGTGATGATTGCTCTACATTACAAATATACTAAATGTCACTGGATTTTACACTTTAAAATGGTTAACATGGTAAATTTTACATTATGTGGATTTTACCACAGTTTTTAAAAATCACCCACAAAAAACTTGCTAGATATCTCAACCTTTCTTTCTCTCACTCAGGAACAAATTATCAAACTCTGTACGGTACTTTTAAAATGGCATTTGTGTTTAAGAGCAGCATTACTTCTTATTTAACAAAGGAAAAAAACAAAAAGACCTGAATTACCCAAATTTAAACCCTATAGGGAATAACAGAATATCACAAGAAGATGGATGGATATATAAACGCTTGTTACCAGGGGTGGATAGAATCAATCTTTCTCCCTCTCAGGGGATGTTGATTTATAGCAAAACTTTCCTGTTAAGAGCAGAATCTGTCCCCCCCTTCGAACCTCTCTCTTCCACGTAGCTCTGATTGCATAAGTTCCTAATGTGATTCTTCCTTGTGTTTCGTTCAGGTAATTAATAGTTTTGATTTATGTAGTTCTTCAAGTTTTTTAATGTAGGTTTTTAGTTTACTAGACTTTTAGGCAGAGCAGATTTATCAACGGAAATGGAAAACAGGACCATCACTTCTCTGTTGCTGTGTAGAGCCTCTTGTCTGTATCCTGCATGACTCAACAACATTAGGGGATGATAGTGTCAGTCCAGGGCTCCAATAAGACGCAAAGAAAGAAAGGGTCCTTACACACTAGCCATTTTAAAGGCACAAAAGTCTGTAGAAGACAAAAAATGATATTCTTCAACAAATTAGAATCAGAATCAATTCAGATTGTTGAAGGTAAAGTAACCCTTGGTTCCAAATTATTAGTTAAGAATTATTTTTAAAAAGTTGTGACATAAAATATAAGCCTGAACAGTCTTCAAATAAAAACAAAATGAACAAAATATATTTCTTGGCCCTATCACAAGCTATTGCTCCTTACTTAATTTCCAATAATACAGAACACTGTAACCATTTTGAGTGAAAAGCATGTTTCTTTTCTGTTAAAAGAATCAAACGTTCTCTGTGTTTCTATAAAAATGATAGTTTAAATGTTGTCTCCTTCCATTTTAGCTGAATTTCTTGAATGAGTTAATTAAATTTACTATTCTTGGTCATAATATGACCCACTCACTGAGTTATTACAAGCATAAAATTAAATAACAGTAATAATTGCTAATAATTGTTGAATGCTTATTATGTGCAAGGCACAGACCTAAGCACTTCACATGTATTATTCTTCATATCAACCTCACTAGGTGGGCACTATTAATATCCCAGTTTGAAGGTCAATAATTCGCCCAAGGCCACACAGCTAGCAAGTGATTGGATCAGAACTTGAAGTAGACAGTCTGGCTTCAGAAATCGTGCTCTTAACAACTCTGCTGTGTCATGTGGTGCCTTGCAGACAGGAGGGACTTGTGGCCATTGGCTTCCTTCATTTCTATTTGTAGAATTGTGGCAGCAGCTTTGCAGATGACAATCCTCAGAGTGGTGAATATAGCATCTTGAAGAAGAAGAAATGTCACCTCACCTCTGACTCTCACAGATAGAGCCAGAAATCACATTTGACCTGAACCCTTCCTGAGGGAAGAAGGCTTTCTTAAGCTATTCTCCAGCTGGACGAGGTCTGGTTAGCCAAGAGAGGAGTGCGAGTGAGAATAGCAGAAGCACGAAAGAGATACTGTTTCCTTAGGGACTTAACATATGCTGTCATACCTACCTTTCTGGTAAACTACAAGAAATGAGTTTGTGGATGCAGGTGAAAATAAGTAAACAAGGGAAAAAATGTTCTGAAGAGAAAATGCTATGTCTACCGTCACTATATTGTTTCCAGATTACTCTGAGATGATTCACATAAAAGGCACGGTTTTTAAAAATTAGATAACACCGCATCCATTTTGCTATATTTGTCTTGTATTTTTAATTTTGGAATAGGGGGGCCCCCAACATTTGAGTAATCTGGCCTCTCTCTCTATAGCTATGATGCTAAAACAGAGGCCAGAGGAAGAGTTGGTGAGTTTAGGATTGGTGGAGAAAGACTGTGCACCAGCGTCAAGGGTCTCAGAACAAATCGACTCGCCATGTGGCTGGAGGAAGCGTCTAATGAGCAGGTCTCCCCTTGGATGCTTGCTTCTACTGCTACGTTTTCAGCCAATGGAACTACTTGGTTGGGTGTTATAACTTATTGAGCATGGGCAGAGCTTCACATGGGCACCTGTCTACTACCCCAATTAGTTCTTCAACCACTTTATTGTGCCAAATTCTTTTTTTTTTTTGATGAGGAAGATTGACCCTCAGCTAACATCTGTTGCCAATCTTCCTCTTTTTTGCTTGAGAAAGATTGTCACTGAGCTAACATTTGTGCCAATCTTCCTCTGTTTTGTATGTGGGGCGCCACCACAGCATGGCTTGGTGAGCTGTGTGTAGGTCCACGCCTGGGATTTGAACCCGCAAACCCGTGCCACAGAAGCAGAAAACTTAACCACGACGCCCCTGGGCCGGCTCCTTCTGTCAAATTCTTTAACCATTCCAGACGATGGAATGAGATCCTAAGTCAGAGTTCCAACCGAACTTTTCATATGCTATATTTCTGTGTTTCAAGGACTGTCTTAATAAACACTACAGCTGCTATTTCTCCATTTCAGCTGCATCCCACAGACCTGACTTTGAGTCTGTGCTCCTGTTGGGAATGATGCATTTTGTTTTTAATGCACCTATCTTCTCCTTTGGACAGTCAAGATACATATTGTTAGGAAAAATGAGTCATACCTCTCCATCCCCAGGAAGTGCTTCAGAATTAGTCCTCACTAATATTACATGGTTAATCATAACAGGAGAAGGGAAGTAATGAACTGATTCATGGCAGGGAAAACAAAGACAACAGAAAAACCAGCAGGCAGCTCTGCCCAGGGCCAACTAGATGGAGTTTGCAGGGTCCTCTTGGCCACACAGTCTTTCCTGAAAAATGCATATCTGAAGACAAACCGAGAGTGAGGCAATAGCCTGCTGCTGAAAACTGACTGCATCTGATTTCAAGCCCCTCTACGGAGAATGCTCTGCTTTAAGCATAGGAGAAAAATTTAAGCTATGGAAGATCTTCTAGGATTCCTCACTAGAATTTTCCCAAGGTGTGTACATTTGCACTAGTAGCTTAGCCATAGCCAACCACAGTGTTATCCAAACCTCTTCAACTCCAGACTTCTCACTGCCGTTATGACCCCTCCATCAGATGAACAAAGAATAAGTAAATATCTCTGCTTAGTGTTCTTCATTCAATCATTTCTCAAATACATATTGAGTGCCTACTTGTGTTAGTTATCTACTGCTGCATAACAAATAATCCAAATCCTGGTGACTTAAAGCAATACACATCGATTATCTCATAGTTTTCGTGGATCAGGAATCTGGGCACAGCTTACCTGGGTCTTCTGTTTCAGGGTCTTTCACAGGCTGTAAGCAAGAGGTCATGGGGCTGTAGGCATCTCCAATTTTGACAAGGGAAGGATGCATTTCTAAGTTCATGTGGTTGTTGGCATCTCCAATTTCCTTGCAGGCTGTTGCCCAGAGTCCCGTCTCAGTTCCTGGCTCCATGGGCTTCTCCAACATGGCAGCCTGCTTCATTTAAGACATAAGACAAGAAGGCAAGAGAGACAGTCTGCTAGCAAGACACAGGTCAAAATCTTTTATAACCTAGTCATAGAGGTGACATTCCACTACTGTGACCAAATACTACTGTTAGAAGTGAGGCACTAGGTCCCTCCCACATTCAAGGGGAGAGGAGTACAGAAGAGTGTGAATACCAAGAGAGGGACATCATTGGGAGTGACATCAGAAGTTGCCAGCTACACTTCTCTATGGCAGGCTCTGTGCTTAGTGATGAAGATATGAAGATGGACCAAACAGATAAGGTTGTTTCCCTTCTCAACTTCACTGTCTGAGTTTGAGATACTGAATCATGAAATTCCATGGGACAACTGTAAGATGGAGACAAGAGACAAAGCTGGAGAGTAGAGAGATTCAGCCTTGCTTCCTCAAAGATCCTGGGTGAGGTGGGTGAATAAGAGGTGAGTGTCTGAACATTCCTTTAGAACTCACTAGGTCAATTGCGAATATAGATGGAGTGTGCGTGCTAATAGGAAATAATTAGAAAGCAAAAAACAACTCCTCTGATAAAACTGCTGTTTCAAGTCTCTTTACAAAGGGAGAATTCTTTTCATTTCTTAATTACAAATGTGTTCTACTGCAAATGTTTCTGAAACAGGTCATACCTCGTCGTATAGTGAAACTAAGGGGCAAACATCTGGATGTCAGATTCTTCACGAAAGCAAATTTGGTAGGAGAGGTCCCTGCAATGTTGGGGAAAAGAAAGATTAACGGGAGCCTCGGTGGGTTGCTTTATTATTTCAGAGAGTAGCCCCTGCTTGCAAAATAGGGCTAACAATAGAACTTTACTGTAATGGGCAGAATAATGCCCCTTCAAAAAAGATGTGCACACCCTAATGCCCAGAATATGGGAATATGTTACCTCAGATGTCAAAAGGGACTTTACGGCTGTGATTTGAGAAGAGAAGATTATCCTGGATTATCTGGGTGGACCCAGTTTAATCACAGGAGTCTTTAAAAGTGGAAGAGGAAGGCAGAAGTGTAGGGCAGAGAGATGCAATGGCTGAAGACGCAGAACAGAGTCAAAGCCTGAAGATAGAGGAAGAGGGCAAGAACCAAAGAATGTGGGTGGCCTCTAGAAACTGGGAACAGTCCTAAACCAATAGCCAACAAGGACATGGAGACCTCAGTCCTACAACTTAAGACATTCAATTCTGCCAAAACCCGAACGAGCAAGGAAATGTATTCTCCCCTAGAGCCTGCAGAAAAGAACGCAACTCTGTGCAGACACTGTGATTTTAGCCCCATGAGATCTGACTCAGGCTTCTGACCTGCAGAACCATAAGATGATAAATCTGTGTTGTTTAAGCTAAGTTTGTGGTAATTCATCATGGCTGTAATAGAAAACTAATATCCTTACTCATAGGATTATTATAAGGATTCAGTTCATTAATATATGTTGAGAGGACTGGAAATACATCTGGTACACAGTAAATAAGCCCTGTGCATGTGTTTGCTATTTTTGCACCCCTGCAACCTGGGAATTCTTCATTTATAGATGGAAAAACATGGCCCAGCTGAAAAAATGGCTTAAGGAATGTCTCCACATATTGTTTATTTCCAAATAAATCCCTTTTAATGATCACATGTGCCATATAATAAGCTACAGGTTCCTGATGCCAGAGCGCCAAAGGAAGGTGATAAATGAACAATATTTTTAACACCATCTGGAAAACTGAACAAAATGCCCATTGACCTTTGAAAATCTAACATTCTATTTTTTTCATTCCAGTAAAGTAATTTCTTCTGGACTTACTTTAGTACATTTAGCATTGAAATAAGATTTGAGCCATATGCCAACCCCCAGAACAAATCTATTTCATGATAAGTGTTCATGTTACTATTGCCAGGATATCTTTTCCCCCTCCTTTTCTGTTTATTAACACTGCATGCCGAGCACTTGCATTGCCAACACCCAACCAGCACTAGCACAAGAGTTGCCAAGTGTTTGCTGATTGAGGTGGAATCACTGTAAGAAATATCAGGATTTTTTTTACCCTACTTATCTTTGTAATCAGCTCCCATATTTATTAACTAAACTTTAGGATCAAGAAACTTGCGGGTAGTAAGGGAAACCAAGATCTTTAGTATCAGACTGTAGTATCAGTCCTATCAGTAGGGAGATTAAAACACATGCCTAAACATAACTGGCAATATAGGGCAATATATTATAAGATGGGAGTCTCAAGATGTGGGATATATACTCTGTGGCATGCAGGTGATTTCAGGCTGTCCAAGAACAGAGCGCTAAATAACATTGAATTAGAAAGCCACTTTTTTTCCCATCCTTCTGACTACGTTCAGAAGAAAGCCTCAGTTTCATACTAGGGTGCCCTTAACATCTTTCTCATACTTGGCTTGTCTCTCTCTGCAGCCTCAAGAGAAGGAGCCCCAGGCTGAGAGACCCCAGCCTGCCCCGTGTCTAGCTAGAACTTAATTACATTGTTTAGCTCCTGTTGTGTTTATTTCCATGGATACCTTCTGTTTATGGCAAGTGAGATGCTTTTCTATTTTCAGTAATGGTATAAAATCTTCTTTTAAAATTACTTCTTTTAAATTTTTAAAAAGTGAGTCTAATTTAAACTTTTTAAAAAAGTAAATGCGGCCCCAGATGGTTCATGGATATGGCAACAATTACAAAACTGTTACAAGAATAACTAAAGTTTAGGAAATACCGAAATAAAATGGAGTGTGTGGTAGAGGCATAAATATAATATTTGAGAGGAAGGAGACACAATTGTCAACCAATTGGTCAGCTTCTGAGAGGCCATCATAGATGAAGTGGAATTTGGCGCTGAGCAGTGAGAGAGGAATAGAGTTTACCATGGTTGAGAATATGGCGGGTAGACACAGGGGTGGGAAGCTTGAACCAAAGCAGAAATGGCCTCAGAAGGCAGTGAGCAGAGCACTTCCACTGAAGTAAATGTGTGTGTAGGGAAGTAGTGACAGATGCACCTTGATGAGGTTATGGAAAACATTTCAAGTTGATTCCTCCCTTGGGTCAAGTCCAAAAGTCAAGAGTTTCTTGCTTCTCTCCAGGAGCTGACCCAGAGCTGGCTCCCAGGTGCCCCTTGACAACAGCATATAAGGAAGCCCTTCCTATACTTTGGGATCTTGTGTCACTACGCTGCTGTGGTTGTCACAATTGCTAGGGGCTCTCCTACACCCCCTAGAGCTTCTGCTGCACAGCTCATCAACAAAGGCCACATAGCCTCTGATGTGTTAATATCAATACTCTATTTATATACCATTTTGAGCAATTGCAATGTGACGCAGCAGGTAGCTCACTCCCTCATGTTCAAGAGCCCACAACTCTGGAAGATGCTGTCCACTGAGTTCAACGTGAGTACTCATGGTCTGTTTAAAATTTGTGAGTTAAAACAAAAATCCTCTTCTATACCTAGGAACCCCCAAATAGCCATTCTAAAGTTAATCATATATGCTCCTCTGCCTCTACCTAACAGTAACAGGAGGGCTGAAGTTCATGAGGTAGAGACATGGAGACAGCTGGTGGTTTTAGGAGACATTAAGTTTCACAGATTTTAAATTTCCTCAGTTTAAAGAATATACTCCTGAACGCAAGCATTAAAACTTAGATCTGATCCTTTTAGCTTACAACATTAATGATGGGACTTCCTCTGTCCACCTGCAGAGCCACCTGCAGTTTTTCTGATTATCATAGGCATGAATACTCCATTTCCTAATGCTGAGAAGGGGTCAGAGGAACCCCAGCAGGGAAGAAATGGGAGGTGAGCTGGTTTAGTGTCCTGGAAAAGTAGGACCTTGCTGACTGGGTTGATTGGAAGGATAAGAGGAAGTTTTTGAAACCAAAGAAGTATTTCTTGTCACCTGCTGTTGTGCCTGACACCATCACCTGTCATTGGTGACTAAAGTCTTTGGATTCAGGCGTTACATCTACACCATTAGTTTCCTTGGTAAAGTATCACAACGGGCCATTGACATCTTAGGATGAATCAGAAACCCCTTAGACTCATAATGAGGGACAAGGTACATGAGGTTTGATAGAAAAGAGACTTAAGAGAGAATCAGTACATGAGAAAAGCAGATTTTAGTGGGCTGATTTTGAGTGCTTGGTGAAGAAGACGCAGGAGTGATGTACAAAATATTGTATAATAGTATATTATGGACACTGAAAATATTCCAACCCAATCAGAATGGACACAGACCTTGAACAAGTGGTAGGGCTACAGTGGTACATTCTGACTGAGCATCAGTAATGAGAAGAGGGGCTATCATCTAGGAGGGCACCCCGAGGACAAACTCTGAGAGCTCATGTAATATTCACTCATTCAACATAGAGAACACTTATTGAGTTCCTACTGTGTGTAATGTGCTGTAGCAAGTGTGGGGAGGATTTTAGGAAGGACTGCCTTTTATATGTAGCCATTGTGCATTGCCATAACAAATAATGGTTAGGGTGCTTTTGTTTAACCCCATATTCCATAGTGTATTTTAACAGTAAAAAAAAGAAGCAGTAATGTGATGTCACTGTAGGAATCTGGCAACAGTTCATGGATCCACTGCATCCTGTCTCAGCAGTATGCACATTTGCGGTCGGTAACAGTAGTAACTCATTCTCTCTGGGGTTTTATTTTGCCTGAGCTGCCTGACACTCAGCCCATTAAGTCATGAGCCTTGTGGAAATCCAGTAAGCAGAAAGACTCGTCTGACCTCACACGATGAAAAAAGTGACAACCTGGCCTCCTCAGACAAATTCTTTTGTCTTAAGCTCTCATCTTTCCATCTATTTACTGAAAGTTGTAAAATTAACAGGCAAATGCCCTTTGAGGCTGTCATTTGGGGCTAGTGGCTTCAGAAAAGCTGGTGTAGAAATGTGACAAATAACACGGAGGTTAAAAATTATCAACCATGGTGGAATGATACACTAGAATTGTCATTAAAATGTCACATTTTTCCCAATGGATGATTAAAAGCATGTTGTCCTTTTGGAACACTAGAGAAATGATGAGATGTGGAATTTTCTGCTCAGCCACTGATCAGTCAGCTGAGAAAAAATCATTTCAATTGAGCCACTAGGTTGCAGAAGGCGAAGGAGGAATCTTTTAGGCCACAAGGTTATATAGTGGATATCCAATATTTTTGCATGTCTAGCATCTGCTACCGATTCTTTTGGTAAAGGCATCTAGTTTTCCTTGGGACTATCCCTTCCCTGCTCTCACATCCAAGGTCCTTTAACTCCTGACTCCAAAGACGGGCATATGATTCAGGCCATTTCTTCAAAAGGTTGCATTCACTTGGGCACAGGGATGGCTATAGAGATGGGCAATGAGTCAAGTGAGATCTATAAGAAGCAATAAGACTCAACTTTGAGTCTTTCTTTAGAACAGTAGAAGGGGAGTCTTCCTTCTGCTGGGGTTACTCAGTGGATAGGATGGCAGCCTAGCATCATTGCCAAACATTCTGCCACCACAAGGAGAGCCCAAAGTTTGGGTGAATATGAAGAAGCCCTAAAGACAACTTTTGAATACCTGGACTGAACCCTTGGAGTTAGTCACTTGAACTAAACACCCTTTTTACTTAAACTAATTTGAAAGGACTTTCTAAATGATTCAGGTTATTTCTCCCAGGGGCATTTGTAGGTGGTTACTCTGGGTAACAGATTGAGAGTCTTCGTTCCTTGGTAAAGGAATTTCAGATTTCAAAATCTGAGGGATGGGTGCATTCCCAATGGCCCTGAAATTTCTCCTTAGGCAATAGCCAATTGTTCTGGTCCTGAGCAGGATTCAGTGCCACGAGGAGGAAGACAAGCAGACTGAAATGCCAGTCATAAGAGTGGCCCATCCTGAAGAAGGAAAGTCTACCTATTCACGCAGAAACAGCAAGACTAATTCAGCAAAGCCATCGGTGGTTTTTTCCAGTCTTTGGAGCAGCACACAACAGTCAACTATTTTGAAGATTACTCCTTATCATATTGTCTTTCCAATTTAATTTCATATCCTACCCTTTTCATGGCCAAACTCTGTCCTGAAGAGCAAGAAATAAGACCATCACTATCCATCAAATTATCTGGTATTTTGAGAAATCTTTAAAAGCATGAAAGAAAATTAGAGATACGAGAGAAAGAATGTATTGTCCTAGAGCTGTTAATTGAGTGTCTGACTGAAAGGAAAAAGTTTCCATGTAAACATGGTCTTTTTAAAGACTAACTTCTATCAAGATGATGAGTGACCATAAGAAGTTGAAATATCCATTCTGATGGACTGGAGGGCCATCAGTTACAAATTTAAATCTCTCTATGGTATCATCTCTCTGCTAAAATAAAAACAACATCCGAATGTTTTCTATTGTTGTTTTCTTTTCAATTTATCTGGCTTTAGGATTAGACCATCACAGAATTAGAGATGAGACCACTGGGATGACCAAGGAAGCAGTAAAACAGTAAAGTGTGAATTCTGGAGGTAGGTTAACTGAACTTGGCCTAGCCAATTACCAATTGTGTGGACTTAGGGCTCAATAAATGCTTATCAGTACTGCTTCTATTATTGTTATCAGTTCAAATCCCTCACACAGGAAGCTGATATCCCAAGGTGGTTTAAGAGTCTTAGCCCAGAGTTACCCTGATGAGTTATGGATCCAAGTCTGGAACTCAGGCACCTAGACTCAAAGACCTGTGCATTTCTCACCTTCAAACTGTCAAGTGATAGTTCTAGTTGTATCATATCTTTAAACTACAGTAAAGGAAGCTTCAAATAGTCCTTAAAAAGAAAAGGTTAATTTTAAAAGTTGTGAGAAATAAAAATACGGGTGGTAATTTAAATCTGTTAAATGGTAGAGTCAACTGATAAGAATGTTTAAATCTACAATTAGTATAATAAAAAACTCCATGCCGTGCGCCAAGGAGATAATCCAAATTTTGAATTCCCTCAGAATATTTGGGAAACTGTCTCAGGCTGACTGATAAGAAAAACTCCTTTGCTAAAATTATGAAGGCAAATTTCCCTGGAACAAAGAAATTACAGAAAGGATAACAATACGGAAGGCAGGTAAAAATCTTAATTAAGCCAAGTTTTTACACGCTGTTCTAGATGTGGCTTTGTTATCTAATTTGGTTTCTTAGGAGCTCTCCACCAAGGCTTACCTTCCCCACAGAGAACTTTATTCTCACATTTCCCACTTTTTCTCTTCCTCATTCCTCTCTGCCATTCCTTGCACCAAACCTACAAATGAGGTGTCCTATTTTCTCTGGACTCTGTTGAGTGATAACTGTTCAAGCTGATCTACTGCTCTAGGTTAATTGTGTGACAAGGAGCTGGTGGCTCAGCATGTCACCCTCTCATGCATATCTACCTTGTACATAAATCTTTGAGAAGCTCAAGGTCTTAACCTAAAGGAAGGAGAGATGAGATAAACTCTAGATAGGTATGAAGGGGAGGATGAAGACACAGTAGCTGGTGGCAAAGCTCTTGAACAGTAAAAATCTGTCACCCGGATAAAGTGGACAGCTGCTTGGAGCTTGGAGCTTGCTTGGAAGTTGGGCAAGATAGTTCAACCTTCAAGTTAATCCCAGAACTTATATATTCTTTCTTATATCCACAAACTGAGTTCAATTTAAAACTAGGCTTCTATTTATAAAAGATATTCTTACCTGGAGCCTAATTACTCTCAGCAAAAATTACACCAAGCTCAGCTGATTGGCTACGAGTATGTATAATATTTTTATTCTTTTCCAAAACAGATGAATATTTTCTTTAAAATCTCTCAGATTTGTTTAAAAGTGTTCAGAAGCAACATTGAATGTTCTCTTCCAACACTGTCATTGGGATTCAGATATATGAATGCATGTCAGAAACCAGTCAGCTGAGGACCAGAAGTGTGTGGATCCCTGCCCCATCATACTTACATGGAATTAAGGAAAGTTTATATAAAAGAACAATAGTTTAGTTTGCCTAATTTTAGCGTATTTGCAAACGTGCATTGAAAATTAAGTTTCCAGTTTTGGCAAGTGCATCCAAGGTTAAAATTGGACAATGACATTTAGTATAGACTTTCAAGCTGGTGCATGATGGTATTTTTTTAATAATTTCTTTTATAAGCAGATTAATAAAATGAAAACTTTATAGTTAAATGAAGATCCAATTTTCCCCTTTCACATTATTGGGATCTTTAACACACAGAAAAAACAGTCTGTCCCACCAAGATAAGGACAATGCTGTCTTGAGAAGTTACGAATGAACTTGGAAAATATTTTCTATGCTCACGAGAGGGACACACACAGCAAGACTAATTCGTAAAGTATAACTTAGATGTTAACTCACCATGGAACACTGGCTGTGGATCCATTGCCAAGGGAATGCCTTTAGTATGTTGGCTCAGAAAAACTATTTAATTCCCCAATTTAACCAATAGGCATAATAGCTCTGAGAAAATCCCTGCTTTGTATAACAAGATGGTAACAAGGAATTAATTGGATTTTGTGAAATATGTAAGAAATATCCATTTAAGTTAGCATTTTGGGGGCCAAAACTCTCAGACATGGCCAGACAATTATATTTGTTGGAGTTAGATGGAAACTCAAGTTTATTTAAGGGAAAATGCTAGTGTCCTAAAGAGGACTCTTCTCTCTCTTGGGCTAATGGAAAACCTTTCATTCCTGAGTAAATATTTCTCTTGTATGCCTATTAGGGTCTCGTAAATATTTATGATCAATTCCTTTGGTTGTTTAAACACAATGATAGTTTATTTCAGAAATCTAGAACTGTATATGGGTTTCTATAAAAACTTTTGATCAGAGAAGTTTTGCAGCATGCTTTCAATGATTGAGACGTCAAATTTAGTTCTAAAAAAGAATTGTAGGAAAGTAAAATTATAATTTATAATTTCCCACTCAACTCTATATGTGCCTAGGTATAGAGAGCAAGAATTCAATCCAATGAGGAGATGCTCCAGATGATCTGAGCCCCATCCTGGGTAATTTGTGGGCCTTTAGACCTGGAAAGACTTGGTTAATTCTGGGGTTGAATAAAAGGTATGGATCTGCTCCAAAGATAATCAGATGACTTGGAACATCTAGCTAATTGTGAGTCCATGGGCCCCACTCATGTGAGAAAAATCCAGCCACCCAGTTCGGCACCATTGGCCAGAACAAGGCTGGCCTCCCCTGGTTTTGATCTGGGTTAGAACCTCAGGAGTTTGCTCAGAATTTAACCATCCATGTAAGTAAGGCAGAGTTTCAGCTCCTCTGAATCCTCAGTGTCAGCTCACACCATGGGTACTGTGTATGGCAGTCACATTCTGGTCTTATTTGTTTGAAATCTCCAGCATTTAAAGCATACACACAGATGGGGCTACTCTTCTGAGGAAACACAGATTCATCCTCAGTGGCAAAATTGCCTAATCATCTTCCACACACACCTGTGAATATCTATGAACATGTGCCCTCAGCTTGTGTTTCAGTCAGAATTTGTTTTTCCCCATTTGTCCCTCTCTTAAGATCCATTCTCTTAAAATCACTTCTCTTTCATCTCTCGCTCTAAAGCAGCTGACCCCTATGAGCTACATCACTATTCTCTTGTTGGGTTGGCTTCCAACTGGGGTTGACCCCAAGGGGAGGGAGATGTTAAAGCAGGAGAAAGAGGGGTCAGGGCTGAAACAACCCCTGTTTCAGCACTGTGGTTCAGGAGAGTGGTGGTTCACAACTCCACTCCTACTGGGCTCAGGCCTAGGGATGGTAATGGCCTCCCTCTGTTGCCAGCCTCTGAGAACTCATCATCCTTTGCTTGTTTATTTAACCTTACTCTCACCTGTTAAAAAAATACCTGAATGTAAGTCTCTTCAGTTGAAGAACCATCTGAATGGAATTTTTTTTCTCCTGACAGGAATCTGTTACACTTACTGAAGTAGATTCTTTCATTTCATGCAAGGATCATCAAACAAATGACTTCGTGGACCCAGAAGGAACCACAATTGTGTGAAATAGCCAAGGATAATGTAAAAGAAAATGGTAGGTTTTATGAAAATAGGAGAGTGTATGCTCCCTAAAATCCATTCACAGTCAACTTTTTTTCTAAAGGAATGTAAATCTGGCCGGCCCAGTGGCGTAGTGGTTAAGTGTGCTTGCTCCTCTTCATCGGCCCGGGGTTTGCCGGTTCGTATCCCGGGCGTGCGGACGCACCACTTGTCAAGCCATGCTGTGGTGGCGTCCCATATAAAATAGAGGAAGATGGGCATGGATGTTAGCCCAGGGCCAATCTTCCTCAGCAAAAAGAGGAGGATTGGCATCGGATGTTACGTCAGGGCTAGTCTTCCTCACAAAAATAAATAAATAAATAAATAAATAAATAAATAAGAAAGAAAGAAAAGAAAAGAAAAGAAAAAAGATAAATCTGAGAGGATACAGCTTGAGACCACGGAATTGAGACGTGTGAAAGCTACATTAAGGGATTTGCTCTCGTATTAATATGGAGTTTTAGAAGCCCAAGATTATTTAAAACATGAGGCGAGGTTAGGGATAGTTTACCATTAAAACCAAATTCTAGCTTAATTAATATTGAACCTTTCTATTCTATAAGCCTTGCAATAAAAAACATCAATTAATTTTACTCTAGAGAAGAAAGAATAGAAAGAAAAAATACATGTAGAAGAAATGGAAGTATCAGTCTCTTATAAGTGGCCAACAGCATTGCTTTAAATCACCCCCATGCATATCTACCTCATCAGCATAAAGATTATTTTGGGTTCTCAGGAAAATGAGGACCATTATTGATCAATTGTAGCTACATTCACCAAATTAAAAATGATTAATTATCCAGCAGTCGCATGCGTTAAAGAGACATGAAATGATGGAGCACAGCTCATAAAATGTGTTAAAGTTGACCCCTCAAGTCTCCACAAGTGGCTGTACTGAATTGGTTAAACAACAGCATCAGGCTGTAACATCCCTGGATCCGTAGATGTAGTTTTCTGCAGATAGGATAGGATTTAGTCTGCAGATTAGTTGGATTTAGGCTGTAGTATCCATTAGAGGAACTCCTACAATAAGCCTTGTGGGGCCAAGGTAAAACGAAGTGGCCTACTCAATTACTGTGACTCATCCATCAGTATTTCTCTCTAGTGGATCATTTCTATCATCACACAAACACCTTGTAATGTCTCCCATCTTAAAAAAAAAATCTTCCTTGACCTAAAATTCCCCTTCAATTACTGCCCCAACTCTCTATTCCCTTTCATAACAGAATTTCTTAAAAGAACATCTCTGTATGATATCACCACCTTTCCTGCACTTCTCTTGGAACCAACTCTAATCACGGTTTTATCCCCACAACTACACTGAAATCACTCTTGTCAAGTTTACTGTTATAGCCATGTCACCAAATCCAACGGTTCATTTTCCAGTTATTTCGTTCAGCCTAAGAAGCAACCACTGATATAGTTTATCTGTCCCTCCTTCTTGCAGCTTTCTTTACTCGGTTTCTAGGCTTCTTTCATCTTCACTGTATGTACCTCCTGAAAATCCTTTGTTGGATATTCCTCATCTTCCCAATTTCCACATATTGGAGTGCCCTAGGAAGCACTTCTCTAATTTATACTCATTCTTTACATAATTTTATCCAGTCTGATGGCTCTAAATATCATCAAGATGCTGCCAATTATCTATTCCCAACTCCAAATGCTCCGCATAACCAATTTGTATCCACTCCCAGTTGGATGGGTAATGGACATCTCAAACTTAACATGACCAAAGCAGAGTTCTTGATTGTTCCCCCCAAAACTTCCATTCTATCTCAGCACACCCTACTTCAAAAATTGACATATCCACTCACCCACTAGTTTAAGCCCCAAACCTTAAAGACATCATTCTCTCTCACTCACCTCACAAAAAATTGTGTTGTTCACTGCTATAGAACCAGTACCTAGAATATAGCCTGACATGTTGTAGTGTCATAATAACTGAGTTCTAGCTTCTAAATCTGTCCTTTTTTACTGCGTTTACATGGGTAGTTCACTTCTCTTTTGGTCTCATCCTGATCACCTGTGAAATGAGAAAGACACCTGAGAAATTTTAGTATTATATATTAGTAGCATTAGTAGTATGAGAATGTATTAGTAGCATTTCTCTTGGTTACAAATAACAGGTAACAAATCAACATGCTTAAGAAAAAGAGACGACTTTACTGGAATAATATGGTATCTCATGAACCCAATATTAGTTTAAGGCTGAAAAAAGGACCTAGAAAGCCATCCAGAAGACAAGTCATCTTCTGTGTCTCAACTGTGCTTCTCTACACAGGTCTGCTTCAATCTTTTCCTTCTGCAGACCAGCTTGTCTGCTTCTCCTTCCTTCAAGAAACTGGGCAAGAATGGCTATTTCAGTACCAAATATAGTTAGTAGGATACCTAATCTAATTGTAATCCATCTTTCATTCCGTCAATTGACAGAGAAAGAGCTTCATGTAATACAAATGTAACTATGGTGTTGAATGAGTTGGACTTCAACGCTATAAGCAGAAAGGAACTTTATGCTATCTCACCACGGCTACCTTTAGCCCACTTTATAAATCATGCTTTCCCGCCACCCCGGAAGAAAACTAGAACTGGGCACTTTCAGATGTTAAAAAGCTCGACCTAATCTAACATGAAAACTTAAATCTCACCTCTAATTAAAGTTTTCCCCTGCTCTTACTTAGGATTGACTCAGGCTTGAAAACCTGCTCTAATGTGGAAGTAGAGGACTGGCTGACTTCTTCTCTCCTCCTGTCTTTCCTTCCTCTCTTGTCTCTTAGCTGCTATTTCTTGTTTCCAGCTCCAGAAGTGAGAAAGAATTAGTGGAAAAGAGCACAATCTTCTTGATCTTGTAGTATGGCTTTGAAGGTGCTGTGTGTCCTTTCTCTCACAGGGTGCTTTCTGGGTTCTTTAATTATCTGACCTACCCCCAGCATAGGAACTACCCACAGCCTTCCCCTCAGATTCTGGATCCTAGTGGTCCAGCCATCCAGGTGCCCACCTGGATTAGTCATTGTTATCCAGAGAAACAAAATCAACAGGCTATGTTTGTTTTATATAGACACATATATAGACATATAGATATTTCTTATAAGGAATTGGCTTGTGCAATAATGGAGGCTGAGAAGTCCCAAGATCTGCATTCAGTAAGCTGGAGACCCAGGAGAGGCAGTGGTGTAACTCTAATCTGAGTGTGAA
This sequence comes from Diceros bicornis minor, assembly GCF_020826845.1. NCBI lineage: Eukaryota > Metazoa > Chordata > Mammalia > Perissodactyla > Rhinocerotidae > Diceros > Diceros bicornis. The sequence continues at coordinate 13,047,235 of NC_080776.1, read as the reverse complement.
GGCCTGAGAACTAGGAAAGACTATGGTGTAAGTTCCAGTCTGAAGGCCAGCAGCCTTGAGACCCAAGAAGAGCCAGTTTTTTGCTTCAAGTCTGAAAGCAGAAAAAGACTGATGTCCGGCTCAAGCAGTCAGGCAGAAGGAGTTCTGTCTTATTCAGTCTTTTTGCTCTATTCAGGTCTTCAAGACCCACCCACATTGGGTAGGACAACTGCTTACCTTAGCCTGCCAATTAAAATGTTAATCTTACCCAGAAACACCTTTACACATACACTCAGAATAATGTTTGACCAAATGTCTAAGCTCCTACTGGAAACTCCAGACACACAAAATTAACCAACACAGCCTCTTAGGTGGAGACTCCTTAATGATAACTAAGGTCCTGCTTTCATCATTGGTCCATGTGTTTGAAAGAAAACTCCTATGTCCTTGGCTTTGTCGTTGATGACTCTGCAGCTTGCACCCACTGAATCCCTTTCCACATGCCATGTATTGAGGTAGTTCCAGAAAGTCTTTCATGCTCAGATGTCTCCAGATGAGACCAGGCACCTATCCCTGCACCCACCCTTAGGGACACATGTTTTTCCAAGTAGTTCTGCTGATGCACCCTTCATTTGAGGAGGAGAGAAGAAACACACAGCGCGTCAATAAGAACTCTCTTCAGTGATGTTTCCATCATCAATCTTCTTTTGAAATGAATCTTACACTTTTCTTTTAGCAAAGCCTGGAGCTGAATGATGGGCTAATGGTTACAGAACCAGTTTTAGGTGACCCTCTTGAAAAGTGCTGCATTGACAATCTAGTACCCAATTTTAGAATATAGGGATTAGCCTGTTACCATAGTTCTCCACTTTGGTTCCACAGCCGAAACTCTAAGGCCCAAAGGATCTCATTTTAATATCCTGTTACAGACGTGGCTTTTCCTTTGGGCTAGATGTTCCATTCTTATTGAAAGAGAATTATGAGTTGGAAATTCACTCTAAAAATTTCCTTCCGTCCCTTTCTGCTTACATTATGGGGTTCTTGTGAGGATACAATGGGATAAATGGCATAGACTGTAAAAAAGAAAACACCTTTTACTCTGGTTCAAAACTAGTTTCCAAGTTCCAAATACAAAACTAAGAGTAATCTTCTTCCCTCTAAGTGAGCCCTTACACAGAATATATAGATAGTAGATAACAGAATGAAAGAGAACAATCTCTAATGCCACCAGTGTTGCTCCAGAAGTCAGAGAGAGGCAGAATTGTAGTTTTCACCACTCTGGGGAGAAAACACATGGCTTAATGAGAAGGAGTGGGAGCTACTAGTTATCACCCCAGAAGTCTGCAGGTTCAGCAGAGCCAACGACAATGTCATAGACTGCAACCTAAATTCTATGACTCCGGGCTGCTGCCTGAGTAAGGAGCCAATTTCTCTTTCCTTTTTGGAGTAACTGAGTATAGCCTTGGCTCATATAAAGGACAACTACACTTGCATAAACTAAGAAATACAACCCGCTCATTTTATACCACCATAACCAATTATACCCTTACAGTTCAATCATGGTATTTTCATTTATATTCCAGTCACCACACTATAGCAAAGTTGTATCACATTCCTGATAATATGAGGTCTATAGTCTTCAGGGAACTTAGGGGACAACTTGGTATCTAAAGGAAGAAAGTTTCATTCCAAAGTAGCATCTTCTTAGAGACCTAGTCTTCAAAAAAGGAGATTTTCCACAGAACCCTACCAAGCTGACATGTAGATAGTTAATATTACTGCGGCACATTTTTAGTTACTAGGTTGTCTTATCCATAAGTAGCTAATCCTAATTCCTCAGAGTCAGTAGGTTCAGTGTTCAGCTTAACAATTGAAAGCAGATACTTTCCATACTTCCATGCCTTCATATGGGTTACTCATTTTTCCTGAAATACCCTTCCTTCCACCCATTGCATACTCCCTGTTCTTTGTACATTTTGCTGCTATTTGTCCTTTTGTAGATTCCTATGAAGATTCCTGTTCAAAGAAGCCCTCCTTGACGACCTCTCTTTCATATGAATTTGATGCGTCTGCTGGGTACTCCTAGACCACCTTGTGCATATACCTTTCATAGTGCTTACCACTCTGTACTTTTACCAATGGTTTGTCTAACTCCTTTATACTTGTTCTGCTCAGGTAGAATCATCTTCTTCATCTCTGATTCCATAGTGATTAACACAGGGCCCAGCAAACATAAAGCAGTCATGTTTGTTGACGAATGAATGAATGAGCTATGCAGAAGAACTGAAATCAGAATCCAGCATTTCTCAGAAGTCCAATGCTCTTTTAATTCTTTTATGATAAACTATCTCAAAAATTACATATTTTCTTCATCAGTATAGTCAAAATATATCTTGATTATTAAAAAGACAATTCTGGGAAATGTTGCATTTTTTAGTTCCTAGGTGTACATGGCCATGCTCTTCAAATGTTCTCTCTGTGGGTTGAACATAGAATCGTAATCTAAAAATATCTCAACAGGCTGGAGTAAGGGCTGAATCTAAGAGGATGAAATTTGATGGAGATAAATTTAAGCTTTTGTACAAGTACATGATGGAGGAGGGACATAACTCAGCAAGCGCACAGCTGAAAAAAACTTAAAAGTTTCTTTAAAGGTAACTTTCGGCTTTGTGTAAATCTGGAGTATGATTTGGCCCCTAAAACATCTATTGTGATCTTCAGTTGTATTAATAAAAGCGTTGTTTCTAAAATGAGGAAGATAAAATTTCTATTCTACTGTGTTCTGATTAGACTACATCTTGGAGTAATGGTCCTCAGACTGGAATATAATTACCCCTGGAAATATGCAAAGACTTGAAAGGGAACAAGCACATGGATATTTTAAATGGAATCTGTTTCCAGATTGTCATCACCCCTATTTATTCTTTTCTAAACCTGATCTCCCTTTCTAGGTGACTATGGTCAAGATTTTTCTCTACTGCCCCCACCCTCCATCATCATTTGCCCATGGTATAAAAGGAAGACCTAGCTCTCACTCACCTACAGTCTTGGTGTGTTGCCCAAAGGTTTCAACCATTTCAGAGAAAGAAAAAAGCAAGATATGAAAAGGACAATTAGTCAAATAACTCAATAAAGGGTAGTTCATTCAAATACCCTCCCCATCTAACTCATTTAAACAGTACTTATAATAAATGTTTACCTTTTTGTTTATCAATCGTTTATCAAAATTTGTAATAATATGTTTATGCTTTGATAAGTGGTATATAGATATTATTATTGTACTGTATATTCATAAAAATTTTTAACACATAAATCCTTATCATCACAAGAAATGAAAAATTAAATTGATTTTATTATTACAGAGAAAAATTGGTGTTGTTAATGTATGACATTAGGTAAAACAGTATATTACATTAGGATAAAATTCTTTGGTGGAAATTAAATAAAATTATGACTTCAAGGAGAAATGAGTGAGTCTAAATCATCAACAATATACAAATGTATGTGTGTATTTTCAAAATGGATAATGGTGGGTATTAAATCATCTTGATGTTTATATTCCTTTGGATACATTAAAAAGAATGATGTAACACTTTTATTTCTAAAATCATTGTCTCCAATATACTGGAAATTGCATCCACTGCAACTATTTATACTTATGATGAAAAAGTTTTAGATGCCCACCTAAAAATGTTCAAAAGAGTACATAGTTTTCAAAGTTCATTTAGGGAGTACATGAGCAAAACTAACCATTGCCCTGGTGAATCACATTTAATCCTGAGCATAGCACTTCAAAACAGGTAGAGCAAAACTAAAAGATGTTCAAGGAAGAATCACAGGATGCCAGAAGGACTTGAAATCATCTCTATGAGAATTCTCAAAAAAAAACCCCAAAATACCCGGGCAGTGGGGGTGGGGAGTGGGCACAAGGGGTGAAGGGAGTCATATATGGGGTGATGGACAAACAAAAATGTACAACCAAAAATTTCACAATGTTAGAAACCATTAAAACATCAATAAAAAAAAAACAAAATAATAAGTACTTATCTATGGGAAGAAAATAATCTATAGGCAAATAACAATGATCTTTAGCTCCTTGAGAAGCTGTGTTTACAGCTGGCAGGGAAGGTCAAGCACTAATGGGTGAAAAATACAAATGTTTCAGCTCCTATTTTAATTTCCTTTAGGGTAGAGGGCCTTCTGTTTACCACTGTATACACACTGCCCTGATGCAATCCTTGGCAAATAATAGGTACATGATTCATCATTAAATGAATGAGTGAACCTAGTATGAGAAACAATTTTTCAGCATTAAATATGCCCAAATATTAAACGGTCTGCCACAGGAGTTCCCTTCAGGGGAGGTGTTCAATTTTAAGTTTAGGGAATTAACACAATAGAGTGCTGTTTGCTGAGATAGATCCTTAGAGCCACTTCCAACTTTCCTCTTCTGGGATTCATGATACGATTTCTTCTATATTAGGAAGAACTCTATGTTGGGAACCTAAATCATTACCAGAAAAAAGAACTCAACTTTTACCTATATACATTTAAGAGACAGAGATTTTTTTCTCTGCCCAACATTAATAAGAATAATTTTTGTGTAAATAAAAGTGACTTTAATATTGCTTGGGAATGTTGTGTTTGAGATGGACATTGCTAATTTAATTGGGACAACTTCAATAGCCAGAATCAATTAGAACCTTAACGAGAATCAGGTGGCTGTGTTAATTTCTTTCTAATCATGTCTGTGACTCACTAATTCAATAATTATGGCCAATATACTGAATTTTCCATCAGGACTATCTTAACCGGATCCAATTTTGGAAGGCATCTGGATGCATCTTGAAATAAGCAGCAAAAATTAAATCAAAAGAGGACTGCCAGTGCTATTTATTTCCAGAGGATTTAGAAATTCTTCTTTCATTTTTATACTGGAAAATTCTCCTAAACCTGTTTATTAATAAATTGTTTTATTTTCTCTAGTGAACAACAAGGCGAGACAAATATTTAGGTGATATAATTCAAGGTGATAAAGTCCACGCAACAACCCCGATCCTTTGAAATTTCAGTTGCCTCTATCCATCCTTGTCCATCCACTCTGATTTCTTCCCATCTATTTTTAACCTTGGCTCACTGCGTCCCTGAACTTCTATAACCCAAGGTGGGGAACCTGCATGCGGGTAAAGTGATGATTATTCATCTGATACCACGGACAGCTCCTCCTCCTTTCCTGGATAAAGAACCAACAATAAAATTCATTTTGTTGCTCCCTCTTCTTAAAAGCTTCTAACAAGTAAAGTTAGGTCTTCAACCAAGCCAAGGTAGAACCTGGATCTTCAAGAGTCCTGTATCTTTAGTGAACACTTCAATAGGAGGCCACAAGAACTCTATAAAAAGCTTTGGCAGCTGCAGACGAGTTGGCAATCTCTCCAGGTATCTTTCTGAAGGCTCCATTTCGAAAGTCAGTACTTCAGTACATGTCATAATTTCTCTCACTCTATGACATATTGCCATTAATACTTTTTTTCATTTAAAAGAAGAGATATTGGAGCTCTTCCTACTCTGCCTTTGTAAAAAAGTGACGTATTGTGAATCTAGAAGTCTAGGCCCATGACCTAGTTTTACTGCTGACATATTATATTTCTCTCACTTTTCTGGACCTCAGTTCTATACAACTTTTATAACAGAATAATAGCCATTGTGTACTTTCTACACAGAAATATTATATCCCTGATACCTATAATAATATGAATAATATAATGCAAAGTCACAGAAAAGGAATGGCCAACTAATTTTATTTTCTTGACCTCTTCTCTCCTTTTTCTTTTCCATCTTTCCACTCTTTTCAGCAAATCCTGTCATTTAAAGTTTATATTTAAAATTGTCTTTTTATTTTTTTCTCCACAAAGAATATTAGTGGTCTCTTAACTTAGTCAATTGTTCCTTCCCCATAGCAGGGCAAAACTATAAAGTTCCTTTGTTTTATCCCTTAAACCCACTGATAATTCCCCTGCCACAATCATCCTCTGTTCTGAGTATCTACTTGCCCACCTGTCTTGTAGCTCTTCTTTTCATACTCTTTTTTGAACTTTCCTGCCATATCAGCACAAAATGAGACAGGGAACAAAAACCCTGAAGCCCAGATCACCATGGCCCCACATTCCAATCTCTGACAGCACAAGACCTGTTACGCTCCTCTTGAAGATTGTTTGGTCAGTTTGTTGTTGTTTAATTATTTCATGTGCTTATCTGGATCAAAGTCAAGTTGTTGAAATGTGTGGTCACTTTTCTATCTCAATACTGGCTTTGTTCTCATCTCTCTCCCTTCCCTGTTCTGTCTTCCATTATCCTTTCTTGAAAGGGAGCGTGTTGAAGGTGAAAGGACACAGCTAGTGTAGAGCCAGAACAACAGTATTTGAATCCTGTCTCCACTGCTTACCTGATAAGTGACCTTGGACAAGCTATTTACCTTTCCTGAGCCTGTTTCCTTATCTGTATAATGGTGATAATAATAGCTAACTTAAAATAAAATAGCATGAGTGAAGACATCTATAGAAATTAGAAGTTGACTAATAAACGACAGTTAGCTTTGAGCCAAGTATTATTCTGTTTTGTCAAGTAGAGCGTTATGGAACAATATGATGTCTAGTAAAAATAATCATTTCTATTATAGAGGCTATGTGGTTATAATGTCTCTAAACACTCTCCTTATAAATGGTATCTCATGGGTAAAACATGAAACAATGGTATGTGACAATATAATAAAACAAGAGAGTAAATCCGGAAAAACATTTGATGCTTTACTACATAATTTTCACTACTTATGTCCCAAAAAAGAAAAATATTATTTAAAAAGAAAGTAATTTTGAAATACATAGTAAACAATACCGATAATTTACCCATATTTTAAAAGATATTAATCCTCAGGATTTTTCTCTTTCGTTAGCACTTACAAAAATATATTACCATAGAAGATATTCTGGACATATTAGTACTCAACTATTCTGAGTTAATTGCCAGTATTATCCTTTGAGAAATAAAATGGGATGTGTGTAATCAGACTGAAATGCTATTAGTTAATTAAATTTCCCCTTTCTTTGTAGAATAGTCAGCATTAATAGTATTCAATGACCATTTCCACTAAGTAACACATTTATTAATAACATAAGTTTATGCATTTTTTAAAATCAGTACTTTGAGACTTCTGGACATAAGATATTTACTATACACTTATACAAAACGTTTCCATGGAGCAGAGCTTCTTGAAAATTTGCTCCTATTCAGTAAAACAATTTTCACCATTTAACGTTACATGATTACATTTTGAAGTACACCCACATTTCACACACACTTTACAAATAATTGGATTATCAGTCTGTGAACAGCATATGCAATTCCAGATGTGGGCAAAAGCAGTTACGCATTTATCACAAGTAAGAGAATATGTGTGTATGTGTGTACCACACATATGATTTCTGGAGGAATAATGCAGAAGACAAATAAATAGATGGAGAAGAGAAATCCTCTCAAATGAAGGGAGATACAATGTTGAATTTGGATGTTCATATAAGTCTATTCCAGCTGTCTAGGTCAAAATTATACATCCTTATAAAGATACTTAAAGAAAGAAGAACGAGTTCATTCATTCATCCATTCATTCATTATTTGCCACCAACAGCCAACGCATGCATAATCCTTCCGCATTATCATTCATCATTCGGTCCTCAAAATACCATACTGTGGTAAGTTACAAAGGCACTATCACCTCCACCTAAATAAATTTACAAAGAAGAAAACTCAGAATTCTGGAATGATAAAAACTTTAACAATAGAGCAGGAAAATTTTCCCACCATATCATGCCTCCTGAGTTGCCTCCAAGATAAACAGAGCAGAAATATACAACTCAACATTTTCAAGTATAAGGACAATGTTGGGAAATATTCTGCTCTTCTATTTTTATTTTAGTTATGGACACTTAGGGAAGCATTTAATAACCTTTGCCTGGAAGATCTTACAAAATTTTATTTAAAAAAATAAAGAAAAATCAATGGAAAATGAGTCAGATCCAGAAAAAGTGGAAAAGATGTGTATATTCTCAACTGGAAAAAAGTAGAGGAAATTGGTGCCAAGGATTCCCTCGGCTTCCTTGTGAAGGGAATGAGCCCTTTCGTTCATGGCAGGAATAGATGCGATGATCTACCTAGAGAAAAATGACGCAATATATCCGCCACTGCCTATGAGGAGTCTTCCATAAAAACCTAATGGGATCCCTTGGAAGAGTCCCACTGAATAATTACCAATATATTCCCTTTTCTGAAATATCCACCACAACTTAAAAACAGTCCAAAAAAAATCTCTGTACCGCCAAAGTTGCCCTCAACTCTCACTTTGTCTCCGCTGCTGTACACACTTTCAGAATCATTTTTTCATTCTCATTTGCCCATAAACTTCTTAACTGCATAGTTTCACATTAAAGTACCCCAATTGTTCAACTTATTCCTTTAATTGTCCTTATTACAATAATAATAGATATTAATTATGGAGAATTTGGAAATTAGGGAAACGTACAAAGAATAAAATTTAAAAAACCCACAATCCTACCACGTATATAAACTACTATTAACTGTCGATGGGTTTAAGTTATATTTTTCTGCCACCTTAGAAGGCAGCCATAATAAAACACAAAAAACTTGATTTGGACTTCAAATTTGTCTCATTTCTCAATAGAATAGTATACTTTTATAAAGTACATAAATGAATGAATCTAATCTACGTGTATAAGCAGGAATATATCAAAAACGTTTTGTTGAGGATAAAAAGCAAGTTCAGACAAGATCAGGCGCGTTCAGGGTGGTATGGGGCCAGCCTGGTGGTGTAGTGGTTAAGTTCGCATGCTCTGCTTCGGCAGCCCAGGGCTTGCAGATTCAGATCCCAGGTGCGGACCTACACATCATTCATCAGGCCATGCTGTGGCAGCATCCCACACACAAAAAAAATAGAAGAAGGTTGCCACAGATGTTAGCTCAGCGACAAGCTTCCTCAAGCAAATAAAAAGAGGAAGATTGGCAACAGATGTTAGCTCAGGGCCAATCTTCCTCACCAAAAAAAAAAAAAGAAGAAGAAGAAAGCAAGTTCAAAAAATATATTCAGTATGATGCCATTTATGTAAAATATTAAAAAGGATATTACTTAATATCACTGCATATTATCTGTGGATACATAACAAGTTAAAAAATAAAAAGACAAACACATAGGAAGATAATGATGGCCTCTGGGGAAGAATGGATGAGAACAGAGGGTTGAGGCTTGAACTGTATTGGAAATATTTCACTTCTTTAACAAGTGATGGAAGTGCTTGTTATCTTGATGGTGGTGATGGTTTCATTGGCGTCTATGTGTGTCAAAACTTAACAAATGGTACACTTTAAATATGTACAGTTATATGTAATATCTGTCAACTATAACTCAATAAAGCTGTCCAAAAACAAAACTGAAAAATGATATAAAGAAAACATGGTAAAAGATAATATAATAGATCTCCATTGTGATGCATGGTTGTCTGTGATACCTTTCGCAATACTTCTTGGTATGTCTTAAATATTTTGTAAATAAGTAGAAAAAATACTATTTTGTCTAGAAAGCAGAAATAAGTATAAAATGATAAAAGCGTCTTCATTTTTTTAATCTAAAAGAACTACCACTTTACAAAATGTTGATTTTGCACATAGCGGGTGATGGCAGATAAAAATGCTATTTCTAAAAGGAAAACTACGGGACAAGGTCAGGAAGCCTGAAGAAAAGTAGTGTTTGTGCTTCTCTGTCAACATCACAAGAAATCCTTTTGAGGTCCCATTTTATTCTATAAAAGAGAATCTTTGCCTATTTTTGTCAAGGAAAGAGGTACCTTATACATATGTTTCTATATACATTAAATATTTAACTTGGAAATTTCCCTTGACATTCAACAAAACTTGTCAGATATCATCTCAACTCAGCGGCTTGTTACCTTTGTCTGGCAGTCTTACTGGCTCCTCCCTTGATATCCCTTCCTTCGCATCTTTTCCCCATCTGATCTTTTATGTCTATCCGCACCAGAGAAATCTCCCTACAGATTCCTGTTTCCCATCTGTGAAATGGAATATTGTAAATAACTACTGCTAGGATTGTTGTATGATTAAATAAATTAACACATGTGAAGAACTTAGAGCAGTGCCCATGACATAGCAAGCACATGATAAATGCTATTTATTATACATATTATCATTTTTTGAAAAATAATATTATATATAAATATATAAAAATATTATTATTGTGTTAAATTAAATATCGCCCATATCACATTCCCCTTCCTTCCTCTGAAGAAACATTCAGTAGATGCTCAATGTCTTGAAGATCAAGTCCAACCTTCGGATTCCTCCATCCCGTCCACTGCTTTAGTGGTTTTTACCACTCTTCTTAGCAAAGATTGCTATAGCCAAGTCTATTCTATTTTCCTTCTACTTTTTCTCATCTAACCTTTCTAAAACCTCGTCCATCAACCTTCTCAGGCCACCACAGGCCTTAGGATCACTTTATCTCCTACCTCTAAAATCTACTTGCTTCTAATATCTGAACTTCTCGCATTGACATTTGGGACACACATATAAAAGAGAGAAGCGAAATAATTCTAAATTCTAATTTAGCAATTCTAAATCCAGTCTTAGAAAATTATCTTGTTTCAACGTTGTTCTCAAAAGTTTGGATATCATTGTGAGTGGAAATTATTTTTTCCAAAGCAACTTGCCAAATTCAGTGGCTTAGATATTTCACTACTACAAATACAATGAAAATCGTGAGTTCCTGACAGTTAGCTGGAAAGGAAGAAGAAGTCATTATCTCCCCCTCACACCTCAGAGGGCTGTGAGGTGGGCTACTGGGATTCGGGTCACAAGCCTGCAGAGGCTGTGGATTCTCTTCCGTCTCCTGGTTGTTTACGTGCCGTTAAACAGCTGTGCTTCCAGAAAGGGGTCCGTTTTGCCAAATCCTCTTGCGCTCCCAGCAGAGGGGCACCACAGTATTGAGAAGAGCGTACTTTTCATCTCACTTGTACTTCAAAAACCAAACACAAAGCCTAAACAAATATGCTTAAATATTTAACAGTGACACTGAGGATGCTTAGGAAGGCAATACTGACCGATCAATATCCATGGTTCTCAAAACCAAAATAAAAGGCACAAAAAATAAAACAAAAAGGCACACTAGAATCATCTGGGAGCTTTATAAAAATATCAGTGTCTGAGACCCACCTCCACAACATCTCTGATCTAGATAGCAGAGGAAAAATAAACCCTGAGCTTCCTTACAATAACTTTACTATCAATTAAAAAAATTAAAACCTGAGTTTATTTACAGTAACTTTACTACCAAGCTTATCAGTTAAAAATCATAGCTTAAAAGACCCCTGGTTTTTACTTGAACAATGTAGAATTCGCCACACCCAGAATTTCTTAATCTGGAATTGTAATATCCGCAGAGCACGCCAGCGCTTCCAGCCACTTTGGCCACATAAGCGTTTCCCAGTGGCCTCTCTGGCCAGCATCATCCTAGCTCCTGAGGTTTTCTCTATTAATCATACCAGACCCAAAAGAAAAATGGATGTGCTAGGAGGAGAGATGCATGGCTTTCTAAAAGCTCCAAGAGGGAAAGAGGTTTTTATTGGGCCAAGCGAAAAGAAGAAAAGTTTACGCCTACACACTCCAGACACGTCACGAGTCTGAAACAGTAAGACAATCTTTGTCCAATGATTAGGAAACTAATAACTGCCAAATGTTTATCACGTGCCATGCAATGGCACATATTAAAATCTTCATATAACCTTCATAAAAGCTATGTGAAGTACATATTCTTAACTCTCACTTTATAAATGAAAAAAGTACTGAAAATCAGAGAATTTGTCACTCATTCAAGGTTCCATAGATAGAAATTGGTAGTCAGGAAGCAAAAGAGTACTGCCTGATTTAGATGTCCCTTCTATTTTTTTAACACTGCGTTTTATTCCCAAAGAAAAGACAATTTTCCCCTTAATTATACTCTTGGAAGCCCAGGATTACATCTAGGATTGATTTTACACTTAGTGTTTTCTGTGCACCATCCATCCATTATGAAAGCCAGAAAGCATTTCCATCTGTGATGCCATGGATGTGTGAAGCTCTGGTCTTTTAAGAGAACCTACCTTGAGGAGGGCGTGTTGTTGACTGATGCCCAGCTGCCACCCAACTGTATCCACCACTGGCTTTACATCAAGGCCATGTTTCCCCCCAAGATACATCCAGCCAATGACTGAGCATGATGGGGACATTAGTGCTGGCTTATTCCTGTCTAAAGTGAGACTTCCAACGGGCAATGCTTACTCAGGGACTACACATCAATATGACCCAAACTTCCTCAGAACTATGCTGCAGTCTGCAGGTCCCCCTATCTGATCCACCTTCTTTCTCTCCTTTCACAGAACTTCACCATGGTCTGCCTACTAGTGCTCCTCAGCCTTTATTCCATACAGGCACTTCTCCTAACAAAGCCCTTGGCATTTAATTCCATCATGGAGGCTGCTTCTCAGAGGACCTGAACCAACACTTCCTCTCTTTCAGTATCTCTCTCTCTCTCTCCTTATCCCTCTCCCTCCTCTTCTCCATCTCCCTCTCTCTCTATCTCTCTTCCACTAATTGAGCTCTACGTTTTTCAGTTCAAACTGTGTTCTTCTCTATATCTTCATTTCAGCCTCTCCAGTCTAGGCCCTGAACTATTCTAATAGGCTCCTGCCTGGTCTTCTGCCACTAATGTCCCTCAACATTAGTGTGTAGCCAGTTATTTTTCTCAAATGAAAAACTGGTCCTATTGCATTAATACATAAGCTCCTTTGATGGCTTCTCATCTTCTCAGGATAAGACTAAAGTCTTTGCACGACTTCTAAGTCTCTTCTTCACCTGGCCCTGCCTTCCTCACCACCAGTCTCTTGGCACCTAAGCTCCAATCAGACTGAATTACTGTTTCCTGTTGCTTCATGACTCTGGATGTGGAATATGGGTTTTCCCTCTGCCTAAAATCCCCACATCCATCCACATGCCATAGAACATAACTTGGCTTTTAATTAGTGAGAGTAAGTGATTTTGTCATAGCCTGTTTCCGTGATGTTATTTTTTTAAAGTTTGCATAGTAAGGCTAAGAAATTGTTTTCCTGATTCGTACTAACTGAACCAATGCTTCTTTAAGAAATTTATCCCATGGTCACAATCAAAGATGTGCAAGAGGGGGGCCAGCCTGGTGGCACAAGCGGTTAAGTGCGCAAGCTCCGCTGCAGTGGCCCTGAGGTTCGCCGGTTTGGATCCCGGGCACGCACCGACACACCGCTTGTCAAGCCATGCTGTGGCAGGGTCCCATATAAAATGGAGAAAGATGGGCATGGATGTTAGCCCAGGGCCAGTCTTCCTCAGCAAAAAGAGGAGGACTGGCAGATGTTAGCTCAGGGCCAAGCTTCCTCACAAAAAAAGAAAAAATAAATAAATAAAAATTTAAAAAAAATTGTGCAAGAGGATTTATACACAAGGCCCACTCACCATAGTGTTAATTACAATAAAAAAATTGTGAAATAACCTAAAAATTCAACAAAAGGAAATTGATAAAATAAATAACCGGCCACCCACAAAATGGAAATATATGTAGCTGCTAAATATGAAACCGAAAAAGAATAATGTTTTAGAAAACTGTTTACATTATATTAAGTGAAAATATAGATTTTAAACACTCCATGCCCTTGATGGTCCAATTTTAAAGAACCTAGGTATCCATATCTGTGGATGTATATGTAACAACTGAATGGATTTACATCTTCCAAGGAAAGAAGAAAGTACGAGTATCTCTGCTTTCTTTTTTAAATTTTTCTATATTTTTCAATTTCTCTCTCATAAATGTGTTCTAGTTTATAGTCAGAAAAAAATAGCCAAGCTAAACATTATTTTCAAAACTTCTTAAAGAAATTTTCTGCTAATGATCACAGCAACACGCCATTAATAGCATTCATCATAAACCTTTTAGCAAAATTCATTTTTATACAGAGGAGAATTTTCTCAACAGAAAAAGGAAAAAATATCCCCAAACATTCTCAGACTAAAGAATAAGCTATGAAAGCACCTGGAAGGATTGGAGGTGTGCAGTAGAGGAGAAGATATTTTTTAGGTTTTATAACACTAGTAAAATTCAAAAACTACCCACACGCTACAGAATAAATGTGTAATAATAATACCTGAAGAACAAAACAAATATTGCTTTATAAATTAAAAACAAGTCTTTGAGTTTAAGCTTATATATTATCTAAGTTTGACATTAGATAACACATTATAAATAATTATTCACAGGTAATCACATTTAATTAATAAATGAATATTTATTGAGAAAATCAGTATTCTTTCCTATGATCAAATTGATAGTCTTTCCCCTTCCAGGGAGAAATAACAACAAAAATATATCGCTAACTGGTAACAAAACTTATTGGAAAAGTAATTTTCATTTTCTTTTTGTTGTGGATTATTTTCCCTTACTCTGAGCAAACTAAAGCAACTGCTTAGATTTTGCTTTTCTTTCTTTTGCATGATTGACAAAAGCATGTTTTTTTCATTTTCAAAGTAATAAAACAGGATCAATAAAGTAAACTTCCTCACAGCACAGTAATGTCTCTAAGATGTGAACAGCTTTTTACATGTCTGGATCCAATTTAATCCCAACATCTAGCCAAGGTGCACTTCGCAGAATCTCAGAAATAAATGTATGGTTAAAAAGAAGTGGAAATTATCTAGACCTGTGGTTCCTAATCTTTGTGGGGCTTCATTGTTGAGTCATTGGGTTTCTTGGCACTCTTCTCTGACCTGTGTTTCCTCTCTCACTCCCTTCTACAAAATGGTATAGGAATGTCATTCCTTTAATCAATGGAAATTAAATACATTGGAATATCAGATGCCCCTTGTGTTAGAGCAGAATTAGCTAATATCCCCTGATCAGATGCCAATATCAACCAGGGGAGGCTCGCAGCATCGCACGCAGAGGGTGCTGGCTCCCTGGCTATGACGCTAGAAAGAGCTGACTTTGGAAGAACCCCTTAGACACAAAACTAAGCCAAGTCATATTTAAAAATCCTGCGAGAAGATTGGAAAATAATGTTATGACAAGGGGCTGCCTCTCAGAAACTTCCCAAGCCATGGAAATTTATCATCGCTTTGACGATGCTGATTAAATCAGCAAAAATTTCTCTTTTCTTCTTTCCACAATGGACCATCAACACTGGACATCTGAGAAAGCCCCATTTTATTGTTCCTTCCCCCTACAAATTCTGCTAGTGTGCTTGAGAACAGCAGCTTGAGTCTCTTAAAAACCACAGGTCGTTTTTGTATCTATACTGCTGAACAAAATGTATAAGGCTCCTGATTTCACACTTGCTTGCAGTTTCCAACTCCTCAAAATAGAAGCAGAAGATGGAAGGAGTGGACAGAGGAACTTGATATGCTCTGGAGTTCTGGGATTTCAGAGGAATATTGAAAAGGCTTTTACACTTTTCTTTGGAAAATAAAGAATTTTCTATTTCATTGAAAATAAATGAACAAACAAATAACTACAATTAAACCTATGGTATTTGAAAACTGCAAGGCTCCTAGGATAGTATTTAAAGGTAATAAAATATTACTGCCAAGGCTTTATCAGGGGGTATTTAATTTTATATTAACCCTTTTAATAAAGACAGAAAAACATGTGTAGATCTATTTACAAAGTATATATACAACGTTTTATATATATATTTACATACACACACACACACGCACACGTATAACTTTTTACTAAGCCTGATCATAGTTTGCAAAGGGTAAACTTCAGATGTCCAAGGTTCTCAATGTTATCCTCCTGTAATAATACGTCAGAATGGTTTCAGTTGTCTGTTGCTACATAGCAAAACACTCCAAAATTTAGTGGCTCAAAATTATAGCCATGTTATTTGCTGATGATCGTGTGGGTTAGGCAATTGGGCAAGGATCCGCGGGGAAGCATGCCTGTACTCCACAATATCTGGGGCTTCTGCCAGGATGGCTCTGACGGCTAGTAGCTGGCTGGGAGGGCTGGATCTCTCTCTTCTTGTGGTATTGGCTGGAATGGCTCAACTGGTGCTGGAGGATCCAAGATGGTCTCACTCACAGATTGATGCCTTGGTGCTGACAGTCACGTAGGGTAACTCAGTTATCCCCCATATGTCTTTTCTCTCTTTCTGTGGACAGTTATCATTCAATAATCTAGCCAGGTGACTGTCATCTAAGAGGACAAAAATGGAAGCTTTCAAGATCTCTTAAGGTCTAAATCTGGATCTGGTAAAATATTACTTCCATCATATTCTACTAGCCAAACAAATCAAAGACCAGCCAAGTTTGAGGGATGGAAGGAATTGTTGGTGGTCATTATTTTTTTCCCCTTGAAATGGAGAGCAGAGAAAAAAATTAGTGTGAGGTTCTGTTGAGATATACTTTCTGTTGTTTTTTTAGGATACTTAGCTTATCATTGACCAATTCGTCGGTGTATAAAATATATCATGGTATATGACCAGGATAAAACAGAGGAGACTCGGATCTAGTCACTAGGTGACACTTCTGAAAATTAACGTTGCTGCTTTGAGTCAGCAATTTCAGCCACCTTTCTTATCGTTTTGTGGGATTTGCATTTCTTCCCAAAGAGTGAAATATAACAAGGCGATATTAAAATAGCAGGAGACAAAAATCATTAGCAGGAGAAATGACCAAGAAAGTAGCCACTGAAAGCACCTAATACCTTGGTCTCATTTCATAAGGCAACAGCGTATTACCTGCCATCCTTGAGGAAGAAAAATTGAGGGAGGAAAATTGGCCAGAACTCCTATCAGGCTCTCCTTGAGGTAACAATACATTATCCCTTTCTTCTAATACTCCTCGGCTGCTGAGAAATACCCTGGTGACACTTGGCTAGGGCTGAGCATTGTAATTTTCACAGTGGGAACAACATTGCTTGCTTTCTTGGATATCTGCAGTGGTCTCTTGCCTGTGGAGATGCTGGCTACTTCACAGGTCTGCTGATAAGCCCTGTACTCTCTCATTGAAGAAAGTTCTCCCATTATAATTTTTACCACCTGCCTCTGATAGTCAAGCTGAGACTGGCTCAGTAGGGAGCCTGACACAATATTTAAACAACTCAGCCAAACTGCCCCCACCTACCTTGCTGACCGCCACTTGCCTTGTTCCCATCCTCAAAGCCAAGTCCAATCCCCTATCTCAGCCCTCAGTGAGAGAATTACCCAGGAGATAAGAATAACGGTGAAATTTGACTAATTTAACAGAAATACATTTTCTGTAAGGTCAGACACGTATATTTTCATTGGTAGCATTGATCCAAGCAAAATGGAGAACCGGCTAATGCACTTAAGAAATGAGGGAAGATTTCGATTCAGATTTCTACATGTGTTTAGCTTTTCTTGAGAACTAGCAATGCACAAAAGTCTGGATTGGTACAATTTCTGTTTGGCTAAAATAGCTCTGTGATGCATACTTGACAATATTATAAAATCATTTATTCAGCACTTGCTTTGTGCAGAGGACTGTGCTAGATATTATGTGGGTAGATGTATGCAGTCTAGTTAGAGAGTGTTTCACTGCTGTAATAAATTACACATTGAGTGGCTTAAAACAACTCAAATTTATTATCCTGCAATTCTGGAAATCAGAAAATCAACACAGGTCTCACGGGGCTAAAATCAAGGTGTTGGCAGCAGGGCTGTGTTCCTATCTGGATGTTCTGGAAGAGAATTTGTTCTGCCTTTTTCAACTTCTAGAGGCTGCCTACACTCTGTGGCTCTTAGCCCCCTTCCTCCATCTTTAAAGTCAGCAACATTGCATCTTCTTTCAACCTGTCTTCCTTAGTTACATCTCCCTCTCACTTCAGCTGCAAAAGGTTTTCCACTTTTAAAGACTCATGTGATTAGGTTGAACTCACCTGAATAATTCAAAACAATCACCCCATTTCAAGATCCTTAACCTTAATCACATCTACAAACGCCCTTTTGCCATATAAGGTAACATATTCTCAGGTTCCCATAATTTGGGTATGGACATCTTTAGAAGGCTGTTATTCTGCCTTCCACAGAGACATGTGATAGAGAGAGACCAGAGACTAATCTTCATATGAAATAGTGTTGAGTCCTCATATTTCTTTGAAGTTATTAATATTGAATGGGAATGAAAAAGCATCAATTTTTTTTAGCATTTCTAAATCTGACATCCATAGTTTGCCACTTAATATTTGATCTGAGAGGATGAAAAAATGTCATGAGTTTGTTTTATTCAAACCCACTTCAATATACCCAAGAAATCAGTTTGTTCAACTTTCTAATTTTCCCATGAACCCATCTAGTATGAGTTGAATTGTGTCCCCTCAAAGTTCATATGTTGAAGTCCTAACCCCTAGTACCCCAGAATGTGACCTTATTTGAAACAGAGTCATAACAGATGTAATTAGCTAAACTAAAATGAGGTCATCCTGGAGTAGGGTGAGCCTCTAATCCAATATGACTAATGTCATTATGAAAAGGAGATATGTGGACACAGACACACACAGGGAGAATGCCACGTGAGCATGAAGGCAGAGATCAGGGCGATGCATCTACAAGTCAAGAAATGCTAAAGATTGCCAGTAAACCACCAGATGCTAGGGGAAAGGCATGCAACAGATTCTCCCTCCCAGTCCTCAGAAGGAACCAACACTGCTGACATCTTGATCTCAAACTTCCAGCCTCCAGATCTGTGAGACAATAGATTTCTGTTGTTAAGGCCACCCAGTTTGTGGTATTTTGTTACGGCAGCCCTAGCAAATTAAGATACCAACCAACTCAGACAAACCACTCAGGAGGTGCATGCCCAGCCGGTCTTTGTTGGACTGTGCTAGGGTTGACAAATTGCCTCCCCCAGAAAAGAATATGAGCAAATGGGCCCAAGGTAAAGTTATCTTTTGTCTGTGTGTGTGTGTGTGTGCGTGTGTGTGTGTGTGTGTGTATATGTGTGTGTGTGTGTATATATGTGTATGTATATATATGCAAGTTAATATTTTCAATATTTCAAATATTAAAACCTGCACTTGACTAGAAGTTAAAAAATGTATGTAACAAAGATCAAGGGATTTACTAAAGTCGATAAACCCCAAATTTGAAAATCTCTTGTCTGTTGGCCCTACAACTTCAATAATGAAATGAAATTCAATCAATGACCTCATATTGACTATGAATTGGGTTCTTACACTATCTAAAATGTAATTAAGTTAGGGTTTTATATATGTATGTACATATACACACACGTACACATATATGTACACACATATATATGACGAATCTTTATCTTAACATTTTTATTGTCTACCCACACGTTTTAGGACATGTATCTGATTCATATCTGTATGCCCAAGGATTCATTTGTGAGAGTACCAATTAATACTTTTATCAAAGATAATGTGATGTGAAACTTTTTTATCCTTAGCAATGGCAGGTGTAAAGAATTCATCCCAATTTCTTGTCAAGAAAATCAATTCATTTTTTAAGAAATTTGGAGTTAATGTGTTTCATAGACCTTTAGTCAAAAAGAATAGTCATTTTAAATAAATATATATATATATAAAGAACTTAATATATATATATATATAAAGAACTTTATATATATAGAATTGTTTCATAAGGCCTTACATGGGAAAAATAAAATGGGGGAGGGATAATAAGCCAAGGACCCAGCTAAGGCATGCTCAGAATCCTGACCCACAGACACTAGGAGATGATAATTTTTTTTAAAAATGACTAAGTTTGTGGTAATTTGTTACACAGCAATAGATAATTAACACAAGCAGTAAGCCTTTTGAGTAGGATGACCGTACATGTTTCTTTCTCACCTTTGATCTGCAGTATACAGTCTGTTACTTGGCACACAGTTAATATTAGTAGAAAGGGAGCAAGTAAGGGCATATTATGTGCTAGGATCAAGGAAAGTTATAATCTAGCTGAGGAGATGTGACTGAAATATATGAAGCAATTTGGAAATAATTCTATGCTAATTTGTGGCCTTGGGTGTTTGAAGTTGGAGCCTGAGCTACACCTGGAAGTTGTGAGAGAAATGCAGGTGGGTGAAAGGGAGGTGGAAAACCTTCTGAAGCTGAGGTGGGGAGCAATGAACCTGCCATGCCCAGAACTAATAATGAGTCTGGCCCGAGAGAAGGACATGGTTGGGTTGGGAGTTGGTGAGAAAAAGCCACCTTGAAGAACTCAAAGGTGGTGGCTGTGAGGGCTGGAATATGTCTGTTATTCAGGGAAAAGAGACTCAGGTGGTCAAGACTGCAGGGCCCAGGGTGGTCTACATGCACACAGTGAGTGGGATAGTGAAGGAGGTTGCTGTGGAAACCAGCTGCCCATCTCTGGGGGATATAGCACTGATGGACACCTTCCTATTGCCATCTGTTCTCCACACAGCAGCCAGTCATCCTTTTAGAATGTGAGTCAGAGATTGTCACACTCCTCAGAGCATGTCACTCTCCTCTTTCAGAACCCTGTGCTGGCTCCATATTTAATTAACTGAAAAGTCAAGAGCATAAATCACCTGTGAGATCCTGTCACGTCTGCCCCATCCCTACCCTCTCCAACCTTATCACCTGCCACTCTCCCTCTTACTTTGCTCCTGGCATGCAAATCTCCTTTCTGCTCCTCAGACATGCCAGACACACCCCATTTTAGGGCCTCCAGTGTCTAGAATGCTCTTGCCGCAGAAAACCACTGGCCTAACTTTCCCATCTCTATAAAATATTAGCTCTTATGTCATCTTCTCATGGAAGTTTATCAAGACCACCCTATTTAACACTGCAAACTGCCCAATGTCTTGCATTCCCTATTGCTCTTACCCTTTCTATTTGTTAAAGTTATTGATTACATTTATTGTCTGGACATTCCACTAGAAAGTAAGCTCCATGGAGGCAAGATTTGTTTTGTTTTTTGCTTTATTCTCAGATACATCCAAACTGCCAAGAAAAGAGCCTGACATGGAATGAGTGCTCAATAAACATTTGTGGAATTGAATTAAATTGAATCCCTAAAGGGTGAGTTTAAGAAAGGCCATGGTATACTCTGCGTCTAAGGGGATGGAGCCGTGAAGAAGGCGCTAGGCCATTTGAGTGCAGAGCTCATTTGTCCTGGCTGACTTCTGCAAGACCTTGTTCCTGGTGAGAGGTGTCAGGAGGCTGTAACACTGGGCTGTGAGAAAGAGAGAGAGAGTTTGAAAATTACTAGGCTCTCTCCAGAGCAGGCAGACTCCACAGTGCAAATGATGGTTCTCCTGTGCCAGTGCTGTCTTACCTCCTCCACAGAGGGCTGGCTAGACAAGAAAGGAGATCTCAGGTGGTGGATGGATGGTCTTTCCAGCACACTGCTTTCAGCAGCAGTGCAGGCTCCTGAAGTCCCTCAGAGTCCACCCAAAAGAGGCCCCCAACAAGGCACAGCATCAGGCTAACTTCATTCTTTTCCCTTTTATTTCATAACTCTCTTTAAGTCCCCTTTTCTTGAGCTTAAAGTGGCAAAGGAAAGGGTGAGCATCACTGAGGCTCTATGAGGGCACCATAAGTTCTGGGGAAAGGAGGAGAACACCTTTACTATTCCACCTTTTTTTCCCAACATAATCTCCAGTACAACTTATATATTTATATCCAATTCTTGCCTTTTTTATATTTCACTTTTTTATCTCACACACAGCCCCCTCCTTTCACAAGGCTACAACTAAGATTGTGGTCAGCCTGAGTTCTCATCTGAAGACTCGAGTGGGTAAGGATCCACTTCCAAGCTTATTGAAGTGGTTGTTAGCAGGATTCAGTTCTCTGTAGGTTTTTGGACTGGGGGCCTCAGTTCCTTACTGTCAGCTGGAGGCCATCTCTGTCTCTTGTCATGTAGTCCTATCTATAAGGTAATTCACAACATGGCAGCTTGTTTTATCAAAGCCAGCAATAGAGAAAGTTTGCTAACAAGACAGAAATTAACAACTGTGTATAATGTAATTATGGAAGTGACATTCCATCACCTTTGCCACATTTTATTGGTTAGAATCAAGCCATAGGTCCAGCCCACACTCTGGGTGAAGGGACTAGACAAGAGCGTGAATACCAAGAGGCAGGAGTCATTAGTCCATCTCAGAGTCTGTTTGCCATACAGTCTAGACTGAGATAGAGACTGACATTACTCAACAAGACACTCAAATAGGGTGAAACTGCAAGTGTGACAAGGCTCATGAAGAAGAAGTCCATGGTGCTATGGTATTTTCTTAGAGAGGGATGTGAATTGGATAAATTAGAAGAAAAGCTTTTTCTGAGAAAGAAACAATTGAACAAGGAACTGAAGTTGGAGTAGGAGTTAAGTAGTTATTTTTCAAATTGTGTCTTCTTTTTGCTCCCTTCCTCTGCCTCTGAGTCACTCACTTAAATCATAAAGTTATTCAGGGAACCAAAGGTATGAGGAACATTGTATTGTACATCAGATGAGCTCACTCTGGAAATGCGAAGAGCATACATCATCTCCTTAACAGTAATCAACTGTTCCTTCAGAAGGAAAGGGAGCTAAACAGCTACCATTTCCAACATTCTCATTTGTGAAAACATCACCTTGGTGATAACAAAGCAGAAAAGAAGCTTTAAATAGAACATATTGATTGAAAAATTCTTGAAAGCAAAAAAATTCATGACTTTTTTTACAGTTGCAGTAAAGAATTAACTAAATACTGAGATGAGGGACCTGCTCAAATTGAGCAGTCCTGGCCACTGAACTCAAGTATTTTGCCTTTTTCTTCCTGTTTTCCCCTTACACACTGGCCTGAAAAAAGTAACTAAACAATACCTCATTTAATTCATCTAACACTGAATTGAGAAATTCAGGTTACATGAATTTATATACATATAAAAATGTAAAATATTCTTTAGTAAATGGAACCTATAAAACATAATTTCACTGTTTTATGAAACTATGAGGACATGTTAGGAAAACCATTTATTATTCTTTTTTACTATTTATTATTCTCTTAAACTGTTTATCATGTCTTTTATAAGACAGTGAGGGAGCAGTTGCCCAGTTTGCTCTTGTTTGTTATGTGTCCTTTCATGAGGTCAGCTATCCTCTCTCCATGTTGCTTCTACAAATCTTCCTTCCACTTTCCTCCAACCTCTCTCAATTTATTGCAATCTAAGAAGATCAGAAGTTCCCTAAGAAGAAACCAGACAGCTCAGTTTATGGAGTTGGTAGCTAATATGCAAATACTAAGTCAATACTATGGTTCTCAAGAGGATTTCATTCCTCTCTGGGAGAAAAGTTTATGGGCTATGTTATAGCTCTGGTCACTTCTCAAAACAGCCTTCATTTATTTTTGTCTTTAAAACTATATTTCAGATAGCTGAAACTGACAAAGATTAACCATGAAAAGAACAAATCATTACATCATTGTATTTAAAGTTGAGGTGATAGACATTCCCGCTCTCTGAAGCAAACCGCATGGATTTTATGATGGTCATTTTTTTTCTCTCTCTCAAAGACTTTCATATTTCCAAATATGCATATAATCCAGAAGGTAAGAAGTCTGTCAACCGGATCTTGTGCAATATAGTAACTTGAGATTTTGATTCCCATTATAGATGATATCAAAGGTTCACAAGATAATTTCATTCTAATTATTCCTAATTTTGATGGAACTAGAAACAGTGAATGTAAGAACTTGCTATTATTTTAAAAGTAAAAATTTTTCTTGCCTTGAATGCTCATAATTGAGAGTAATGTTTGAGATTGTATGTATAGATGTTTTAAAACATTCATTTTGTTCACTTTTTGCTTTTGGGCAGGATGGTGTAATTTGCAGTAGTACAATGCTATATAGAAAAACTAGAAAAGCCAGATAAAATACAAAAATTTTTGCAGTAGAGACATCAGAGAGCTGATAAATCAATGATGAATAGAGGGGCTAAGATTCTGGAGAAGGAGAACCACAGACAAGTAAGCTGCTTTTTCTCTGGTTCTATTTGCTGACTCTGGACCCAGACAAGAGTCTGAGAAATCAGATTTGTTATGGGCAAGGGATCAGAGAACCCAGAATAGCTTTTGACAGTTACATGAGGCTGAGTGACAAAATTAGAAGTTTGATAAACCTGACAGAGATGATTTCCCTTTCAAGACATTTGTTGAATTCCAAAGTTTTATCTGATGGGATGCTAAAAAGCTAAGCCAAAATCCAGGAAAAGCAGGACACATTTTTTGGGGTCTTATGGGGCTTAGAAGATTAAGACTAGAGTTCAGGATCTACCAGGGGTAAAGAGAGCTCACTGAGCACACCAGACTCTCCATGAAAACCCCAGAGGAACAGGAACAAACCAGAGGTAGACTAGACTCACCAAAATGGCAATTCAGTCTTGAGTCAACTCAGATCCAAAATGAGTTAAAGTGGTCAGCCCCATACTATCTCCCTAGCAGGAGAAGGTGTAAACCCTTCAGGGAGGGAATATACCACGATCTGGAGCCTCTACAACATATCATACAAAATATTTGGATTTTAATAGGAAATTACTAGCTATGCAAAAAGGTAGTATCTTATAACAAAAATCTAGAGAAAAACCCAGAAAACAGAAATGACTCCCCAGACCCAGATGACCATGATATTAGAATTTCAGACAAATATCTTAAAATAAATCTGAATAATTTGTTTGTGAAAATAGACGAAGGGATGGAGAACATAGATTAAAATGATGAAGAATTTCACCAGAGAAGTGGAATCTATTAATCATAGAAATTCCAGAACTAAAGAAAAATGAAATAGTTGAAATTAGAACTTCAGTATATGAGTTTAACACAGATTAGACATAGCAGAATATAGAGCCAATAAACTGGAAAATATGTCAATAGAAAATATCTAACTGAAACATGAAGATAAAAAGTAATGAAAATACAAAAAAGAGTGTTAAGATACATGTGAACATAGCAAAACAGCCTAATATTTATGTAACTAGAAGGAGAGAGGAGAAATATGGGACATATTTGAAGATGTAATGGCCAAGAATTATCCAAAACTGATTTAAAACATCAACCAACAACTCAAGAAGTTCTGAAAACCCCAGGCAGGATAAATAAAAACAAATCATATCTAATCAAATTATAACAAAACTACTGAAAATCCAAGAAAAAAAGAATATTTTAAAGTCAGCCAAGAAAAGAAAATTACCTTCAAAGAAGCAAGAATTAACTTTGATAACTTTTCACCAGAAAATATTGAGGTAAGGAAACAATGGAATTATGTTCACAAAGAGCTTAAAGAAAATAAGTACCAATCTGGAGTTCTATACCCAATGAAACTATCCTATAAAAATGGAGACACCAAAAGCATAGACAATAAAAGAAAAAAAGATAAACTGGATTTCATCAAAATTAAAAAGTTTTCTGCATCAAAGGACACTCTCAAGAGAGTGAAAAGGCAATCCACAAAATGTGATAAAATGTTTGCAAATTATGTATCTGATAAGGGATTAATATACAGACTATATAAAGAACTCAACAACCAAAAAAACAAACAACCCTATTAAAAAGTGGGCAACACACTTGAATAGACATTTTTATGGAGGAGATATACAAATAGCCAATAAGGACATGAAAAGATGCTCAACATTATTATCATCAGGGAAATGCAAATCAAAACCACAATGAGATACCGCTTCATATCCACTAGGATGGCAGTTATTGAAAAATTAACAAATAAGTGCTGATGAGGATGTGGAGACATTGAAACACTTGTGCATTGCTGATGGGAATGTAAAATGGTTCAGCCACTGTGAAAAACAATATGGCAGCTCCTCAAACACATTAAACATAGAATTACTCTATGATCTAATAATTTCATTTCTGGGTATATACACCCAAAAGAATTGAAAGCAGGAACTCAAACAGGTATCTGTATACCAATGTGCATAGCGGCATTATTCCCAATAGTCAAACAGTGGAAACAACCCAAATATAAATTGATGGGTGACTAGATAAACAAAATGTGGTATATCCTTACAATGGAATCATATTCAGCCTTATAAGAAATGAAATTCTGATATATGTCACAAAATGAATGAACCTTGAAGACATTATAATAAGTAAAATAAGCCAGACACAAAAGGACAAATATTGTGTGATTCCACTTATATGTCAAATTCATAGGTTTGGAAAGTAGAATAACGGTTACCAGGGGCTGGGGGAGGGAGAATGGAGATTTATTGTTTAATGAGTACAGAGTTTTAGTTTGAGGTGATTAAAGACAAACTATACAGACAGTAACTCTTAGCAAAGTAGAAATATAACTTCAAGTTATATTTATATTTAAGGAATTAACTTCCTTAATCTGATAAAATTTATTTACAAATCAGCTATTGTAAACATCATCCTTAATGCTAAATATTGGGAGTTTCCTCTCTAAGTTCAGAAACAAACAGATCAAAGGCATTTGCTATCACTACATGTACACAGCACTGTGTTGAAGGTCTAGTATGATAAAGCAAGAAAAGAAAATACATATATAAATATATGAACAAAAAAAGTAAGAAATAAAGCTATCACTATTAGTTTTAATAAGGAATTTAGTGAGATTATTGAATATGGGGTCAGTATAAAAAAAAGCATTTTTATAACTCAGAAAAAAAAACAAAATCTAAATTCTTAAAGAGATATTCAGAATAGCATCAACTGGCATCAAACGCCAAGGAATAAATCTAACAAAATGTGTAGATCCTCTACCCTGAAAACTACAAAACATTGATGAGAGAAATTTCAAAAGATTTAAACAAATAGAGCGATACACCACATTCTTATATAGGAAAGCTCAATATTCTAAAGATATCAATAACCACCAAATTGATCTATGAACTCAATGCAATGTCAATCAAAACCCCAACAGTTTATTTTGGAAAATTGACATGATATTAAGATTTATATGAAATACAGAAGACCAAGATTAGCCAAGGAAATGATTGTAGATTAATTCAAGTCCCAATTCTTTACTCTCCATAGTACTATTATATATCTACACTCTTCTGCTAACCTCACATGGACAGAATGTACTTTCTGGACTTTTGAGTTTGGTGCTTGACTATGTGACTTGCATAAGACAATGAGATATTAGGGGCTGTCATGCAAACAGAAGCATGAACTGAGTTTGTGTGGATGAGTTTGATCTCTAGCACTTTGCTATTACCATGAAAACAAACTTTAGGCAGCTTCTACCCTTTCAGCCTGGGTTCCTATGGAGCAGGGCCATCCTAGCCCACCTACCTGCCTGCAGCCTGAAGGAAAGCCATCATATCCAAACCACAGACCCAAGAGCATGAGAATAAATGCTTATTGTTGAATACCACAGAATGTTAGGGTGGTTTGTTATTCAGTACTGTTGTGGAAATAGCTGACTAAAACACACCAAAAAAAAAAATTAAAGAACAAAACTAAAGGCCTCACACCACCAAATATCAAGACCTAATAACATTCGTAGTAATTAAGACAGATAGGTTGGCACAAGGAGAGACAAATAGACTAATGAAACAAAGTAATTTAGAGAAAGAACCATATGTAAATAATCAACTAATTTGTGACAAAGATGGCACTGAAGTGCAGTGGGGAAAGAATAGTCTCTTCTGTATATCAGATGTCCATACAGAAAATAACGGATCTTGGCCTCTGTTTCAAACCATAGACAAAGAAATTTCAAGTGGATTTAATATCTAAATGTGAAAGGAAAAGCAAATATCTTGAAAGAAAACACAAAAATATATCAACATAAATTTTGGTAAGAAAAGATTTCTTAAACAATACACACAAATTTCTAACTATGGAGGAAACAATTGATAAGTTGAACTGCATTAAAAGCAAGAACTTCTGATTATCAAAAGATACCACTAAGAAAAGATAAAGACAAGACACAGAGTAGGAGAACATACTTGCAATACATATAGCTAACAAAAACTTTTATCCAGAGTATATAAAGCACTAAAAATTAATAAGAAAACAGATGTCCAATATAAAATGAGTAAAAGGTTTGAACAATCACTTTAAAAGTAAGATATCCAAATCACCAGTAAATATATGAAAAAATACTTAACTTCTTTAATCATCCAGGGAAAGGAAATTTTAAGGCCAGAATGCAACCCATTCAAAAGAATAGCTAAAATTAAAAAGGCAAGAGCCAGGAGCCAGCCCAGTGGCATACTGGTTAAGTCCACACGGTCCGCTTCAGTGGCCCAGGGTTCACAGATTCAGATCCCGGGTGCAGAGTGACACACTGCTTATGAAGCCATGCTGTGGGAGACATCCCACTATAAAGTAAAGGAAGCTCAGGGCCAATCTTCCTCAGCAAGAAAAAAAAAAGGCAAAGAACCAGAGCCACGCTAGAGCTAGACATCAGCATCTTTTCCCAACTCTGCATTTAGTGACATCATGTTGGTAGCTGTAAATCAGTCATGGTGGGAGTATTTACACCACAACAATTGGCAAACACTACAAATCAGGGCTTTTTTTTTCTCCCCGAAGAGCTGATTTATCAGCACACCACTGTGTAGTGTTTCCAAGGATATAGAAAGATTCAAACTTTCCTATGGTGCTGATGTATGTGTAAATTAATAATTATTTTGGAAAACCAGCAGTATCTCCCCAACGTGAACATGTGCAGTGCCACTCCTAGGTCTATATCCAACAGAAATGCACATGTAGGTTCACAAAAGGAAGTGAACAAGAGTATTCGTAGCAGCACTGTTTATAACAGTGCCAAACTGGGAACAATCTCAGTGCATCCCAAAAAAATGGATTTTTTTTAAATGGTAGTATATTCACACAATGGAATACTAAACAGAAATAAAAAAGAACACACCTGTATGCGTTAACATAGATGAATCTACCAAATATAGTTTTGAGTGAAAAAAGCCAAACACAGAAGTGTATATATTCTATGATTCCACTCATATAAAGTTCAAAAACAGGAACAACTAGTCTGTGGTCTTAGAAGTCAGGAAAGTGGTTAGCCTACACACTGAAAAACTGACTAGAAGGGGCACGATGTGGGATCCTGGAGTGCTAGTAATATGTTATTCTTGATTCTGGGTGCTGGTCACTTAGATAGATTCACTTAGTAAAAATTCAACAAGCACTTAACTGCACATTATAATTCAATTAGAAATTTGACCTTAAAAAGTAAGAAGCCAGACACCAAGGAATAGATACCGTGTGATTCCCTTTATTTAAAGTCCACAGATGAACAAAATGAATCTATGGTGAAAGAAGTCAAAATGGTGCTGATTGGAAGGCGAGTATTGCTTGGAAGGTGGAAGAAGGGAGTGTCTGGTGCTGGAAATGATCTACGTCTTGACCTTAGTGGTTCCATGGGTGTGTACATTTGTGAAAAATCATTGTGTCGTAAAGTGAAGATTGTGTACTTCGCTGTTCTAAGTTGTAATTCAATAAAAGATGTTGAGTTTCTCTGGGGAATTAGCCTGGTCAGTCTCATTTATCTTATTGAAAAGGCATTGCTTCCTGCTTTGCACATTCTTCCTGCTCAAGAACTAAAAATTTCTGGTTCATTTCTCTGCTCACTGATTGGGACTCAAAATGACGAGAATTCAATGAAAAAATATAAACGGATTGTGTTTACAGGTAAAAATAGTGAGTGAGAGTTTATTGACTACACAGTCAATAAATATAGGGACTAAATAAATATGATAACTATACTAAAATCTACGAAGTAATACTAACGTGATAAAAAGCCCTCAAAGAGTTTACAATCTAGTCTGAAAAACAATGCACTGAAATGTATAAAACATTTAGAAAACAGCGTAAGAGCAAATTAATACAGTGCCGTGAAACTAGCTTTTTCTGAATTACAGCCAACTCTAAAATATGATTTTCAGTCATGAAGAACATACCTCTCTCTTACTCCTCCCACTTTCATTTCTACTATGAATTCTACCTTCTTTGAGGAATATATAAAGGTACCTGTAATAAACATGTTAAAATCCAAGTGCATTTCTGCTTTTTAGAGTGATTTTTCAATCACATGACTTAAATGTCTTTTTGAGTATAAAAAATCTTTAAAAGGCTGAGTTAAAGCTATCATAAAACCTGTAAAGCAAAGCTCTAAATCATTAAGCTGGGAAGAAGCTGGGTTTTATTGCTCGTAAAAAGCTAAGGGAAAAAGAAAAGGAGCCAAGAAACTCCTCTTAAAATGAAAAAGCATTTAGGAGAAGTGGAGAAACGGGATAATGGGAGCCAGAGGGGAGCAAGAGAGTTGCATGGATAAAATCAGTTATGTCTACCATGGCCACATGTCCTGGTTGCCTGACACAGCCCTGGTTACCTACTGCTGTCCCAAAGTCCTGTCATGTTTAGCATTTTTCCTTGATGTTTTTGTTTGTATTGCAATAAACTAGGATGAGTTTCAAGTTTTGAGTTTGAACTAGAGTTCAAAGTAGAGCTCTATTTTAAATTTGTAGCTTCTGCTAAGGTCTCGTCCAGCAGTGTGTGACAGACGTGTGCGATGAGAAGGATGTTCACTTGAACATGTGGTTAAATCTGAAAGACAACCAGAGATAAGCCATCTCTCCTCTCCTGTCCCCACCCAGACACAATATGACTAACACCTCCCACTCAAGGATGCTCACTGGTGCAATGAGGTTTGCCCAGATGACATCAACTGGTGATGGATGGTGGTGGGACAGGTATTGGATGCTGCTTTCTCTGCCAGTCCTTGGTTGTACCAATCGGCTATGCTGAGGCCTGTTTTGTAAACTGTGAAATTCAAGAAACTACCAGGCTGCCAGTTAGTGAGGTTAGGGGTTCAGTGGGCAATGTGGGAAATTACAGCTTAAGAGAACGCAAAATAAACGTAGGAAGTAGAGCCGGGGCAGGTCTGCCATAGAGCGTATACCATTGTCTGTCCTTCTGGGTTAGTTTTTTTAGTTTGCTTTATGGTATAAATCAACAAATATTTTATTGTTTGATTTTCTTTTAGTATTTTGCATTAAACCCTTTTAGCAGTTAATGAACTCAAAAAAAGTGCATGTTTAATGAATTAAACCACTTTCCATTTCTTAGGTAAGGTTATGGTGAATGTGTAACTTGTATAAAATCTTTTCCAATATTGATCACCCATCTTGAGGGCCACAGGGATAGCATGGGCCACATAACCACTACAAGACTCAAACCTGTTATATGTCAGCATCTACTCAGAAAGCTATTTGTATTCATTTAATAAAATTCTGCCCCAAAATGATGACGTAATAAATGCATTTGTAGATACTGGAATATATCTCTCTGTGAAGCATGACTTTTCACTTAAATCAAATGGCAGTGCTTTCTAAGCTAATTTCACTTATTTTCAATATCAGATTTTCTTTGCATCTAAAAGACAGTAAAGTGATAGTTGCTAATGTCCTGGCTCCATTGACAGAAGAACGTTGCAAACAATGAAATGGAGTCAGTTTTATATAACGTCATTGGATGCTTCAAATGGAAAATCAATAAAGTCAACTCCAATAATGTCCAATTTTTTTCCATCTAATTCATGGAATCAAAGTTAAAGTTTTGGAAGTTGAGTCAAAGATAAAACATCCAGCACTATTGTGAATGCTATCATAAATTTGGTTTAAAAATTCAACATTAAGGGCAAAGTTTTATAAGTGATATACTTTTTAGAGTGTGTGTGATTTATTTTTTTATAGTGATAATATACATACAATTTTGGTGGAGCATGATGTCATGGTAAATATGGTATTCTTATTAAATTAGGAAATCTATAGAGCAGAAATGTGTTTGGAATTGGTTTCTGTGATACACAGAAATGTTCTGTGTATTCTGTGATACACAGAAATGTTAACTTGAGTCAAACAAGCTACAGTATTCTACCAATAGGAACAGAAGCTATAGATGTCAAAATATACAAATATTTTTCCATATAAACAGTTAAAGCAACTGACTTCCAAATATTTTGTGATGAAATATGCTGAATTTAAAAATATTTCTCTTTTTTAATCAATCATAATTTGGATTTTAAAAGTTTGAACATTGGAAGAATTTCTTTGTAAATCAACCTATCTTACAATGATACTGAGCATTTTCTAAATGAGTTATGTAAATTTTGGTTGTATTTTGTTCAAAATAAGTTGTAAATCTTTAATCAAACCATCCAAAGAATCGTCCACCAAAAAAGCTCAGCTTCCAGAGAATTTCAATTTTTGAAAACAAAGTTTATAAACAGGAAGTCATTGACATTTATCCTGACAAAATTTGAACGGATTAAACAACAATAACTCAAAGAGTGGTCAAAATTAAAGATTAAAGATTAAGTAACTATGCTTTGAAATATCTCAACCAATAGGAAACTCTTTTGATGGAGCTACTTGTAATTTAACATATTTATTTCCTGAACCACAATGGAATAAAATTCAGAAGGCCTCTGTTTTGTAACACCTAAATTTGACAAAACCTCAGAAAAAATCGTAAAGAGAGAATCTATTTAATGACTTCTGTCTTGTAAAAATATTTGCTGAAGAAAAGCCATCTAACTAGAGTCAGAATGACAGTATCATATGTGCAAATGTTTGGGTGGAAATATTTACACATTTTAATACAAAAAATTACAACTGAGAATAACCTCCATTTAACAGGATTTTCTCTGTACTTACCAGATACTTCAGCAACTGTGGACAGTTTTTTTCTCATTTGAAAATTGAGTTAATTATGGTATCAGCAAATAACATTTATTAACCATAAGGTGAAACTTCAAAGTTTCAATCTTATGAAAAAAATAGAAACAAAACATATTGAAAAAAATACATTCTTCAGAAAATACAAGTAACACAAATGGTAGAAACAGATAAAGCTAATAAATTATTAAAGTATGTAAAAATTTACCAAGAAAAATTATTCTGCTTATGTTGTTTTTTAATGTGCAGATAATCGATGTGTAGAGTTTTCAAAAAATTTTTCTCTAATGTGCACAAATATCTATTTTACTTTTTAAAAGAATTTTATTTTTGAAAATAAGTTTTGAATAGACTATTTTATTAGTCAATAGCAAAATTAATTTTGGGGTCCATAAATAAGTAAGCCAAAAATTATATAATTTCAATTATTTTTAGCACATCTTTTCACTCTTAAAAGTGAAGGCTGCTATGGAGAATCACCAGCCACCATTAATGGATAAAGTCCTGTTCCAGCTCATTACCTAGAGTTGCCCAGGTGTGAAGCAGTTTGACAGCAAATCAATACCGGCAGTTAAGGGCTTCTGGGTTTTTTTTTTTTTTTTTTTTTTGACAGGGGCTTGTATTTAAAACCCTCTGATACATAACAGACCAAAAAATGGAAACGTAATTTTTGTTATACAGAGTTGAAGACTGTTACTTGCCACAAAGCTATAATGGGCCTAATTTGATTGAGCTATAAAAGCTAGCTTTGCAAGCAGAGTTTAGGAGTTTGACAGGGGAAGAGAAGGTGGTTGACCACAGAATCCTTTATAACAATAATAACTAACATATATGGAGCATTTCCTCTGTGCTCTATGCTTTATAAGCATTATTTCATTTTTCCCTTGCCACAACACTGTGAGATAGGAACTATTATTAATCCCATTTGATTTATGAGGAAAACAGGCTCAAAGAGTTAAGCAGCAGGAGATGACACAGCTGTAACTGGCAAAGCTTAGATTCCAAGGCCTGCAGCCCTTCTGAGGACCTTGGACTGTAATTACTACTGACATGAGGCCACACATACAAGTTGTTCAAAACAGACATGGCCTCTGAGTAGAATCGTTTTTACTTTGCTCTAGATAGTTACTTTTCATTATACTTGATTGCTCTTATTTAAAAAGAAATTTACAGGGGCCGGCCCATGGCTTAGCGGTTAAGTGCGTGCCCCCGGCTACTGGTGGCCTGGGTTCGGATCCTGGGCGCGCACCTACTCACCGCTTGTCCGGCCATGCTGAGGCAGCGTCTCACATACAGCAACTGGAAGGATGTGCAGCTATGACATACAACTATCTCCTGGGGCTTTGGGGAGAAAAAGGGGGAAAAAAAAGGAAGAGGATTAGCAATAGATGTTAGCTCAGGGCCTATCTTTCTCAGCAAAAAAAGGAGGTTAGCACGGATGTTAGCTCAGGGCTGATCTTCCTCAAAAAAAAAAAAAGAAATTTACAAAACAAAACATCTTGCGGTTATAAGTGTGAACTGTTTAGACAACTAGATTTCCACCATATTGCTTCCCACCAGCACTCTTCCCCCCTCTCGCTGCATCACTCTGCCCCCATCTGGTGGCAGCATACGTGCACAGCAGGGAAGAAAAAGATTTTTAAAAACTACATTTGATGATAAACTTGTGAAATATCTGTCCTTTTCATTATTAATTAGGACACTAAGGACTCCCCACAGTTTAAAATATCATATTTTGACATAGATTTTAAGAAACTAAGTCCATTAAAATAAATAAATGCAGCCTGTTTCACTTTAGTAAAAGCAAGTTTATCAACTTAAATTGTGCTACATCTAAAGAAAACATTATTAAGAAAATATGGGCCAAGTTGAATCACTGAGAAGATGATTCATAGTATTATAACCAATTCTAATCATTAAACATAGATTCTTTATAAAAAATTAAGATTCAGATCCAAAATTGAGCTGTTCTGATACTTAATGTTGTACTTACATCGTAAAAAAAAAAATAAAAGAGAAAACAAAGAAACAAACTGTGGTAAAAACAAAAATGTCCAATTTGAAAAATATTCTATTTTATATGAATACAGATGGGGAAGAAGATGTCTCAGCTCTCTTATAATAAGGTGCTTTAGGTCTATACACATGAGAATTAGGGTCAGCTGCTTACAAAGCAGGACAAAAGTAGGATAGGGTTGAAAGTTCCTTCCAATGATGGAAGGAACCACGAAAACTCTGGAGTACACTAACAGATCAAACATGAGGATTTCCAAATGAAACATAGAAACTGAATCAGGCTGCAATATGAGTATAATAGAAAACTACAAATAATATTGTTAATAAAAATATGTGCCTCTCACCTCCGCCAACACCTGGCACCTTGTACTTTATGCAGATATTTAGAGCCTCCTCTAATGCTCCACATTCTCTCTTACTTCTGGTCTCCCCTAATGTGTTTTCTTATCTTTCATCTCCAGAGTTTTGTGCATGCCATCCATGTGCCTGAAACACTGCTGCTTCCAACTCTTGACCTGCTAGGTATAGCTCATCCTTTAGTGTAAGCTTAGCCATCCTGTTTCACAAGCCCTCCTTAATCACCTAAGACAGAGCGAGATACTTCAGCGATGGGCTTCCCTAGCATCTGTGCATACCCTATCAGAGCATAAAAAGATCACACGGTAATGTTTGTTTACTTGAGAGTATCTCCCACTAGGTTAAGGATTTCTTGAAAGCAGAGCCTGCAATGTGTTCGTGAGTAATCAGAGCACCCAGCATGGCATCTCATCTAAAATAGTATATAATCATGCTCGATATTGACTGAGCACCTACTATGTGTCAAGTTCTATGTATTTTACAAACATTAAGAGATTTAATCCTCACAACAGCTCTGTGAAGTTATCATCCCCAAAGACATAGAGGGCTTTGACAAGTGGCCCAAGGATCCACAGGTGGCAAAGGGGCAGGGCTGGGATTCAGAGCCCGCAGTCTTCGTCACTGCAGGGTACTGCCCGCTCCCTGTGCATCCATTCAGATATTCATCATCATCTATGAAGGACGATTATTGTGATCTCTCTTCATGAAAGAGAGAAACACGCAGGACAACAGTTAACTTTAGGGATATCAGAGAATTATTTAGAATGAAGTATAATGCAACCTCAAGGATGAGCCAGGGATAATCCAAAGCAAGACCTTTGTTCCCTTAGTGGCCCAATGAGACTTTATTTGCCTGGGGGTGGCAGTTAGAAAAAGTGACTATGGAATCGTAGCTCCAAATCCAAAGAGGATTTGGGGATCAAATTTGGCATCAATTCATCTAGGAGATCTTGGAATCCCCTTTGCAACACTCCATCAGAATATATCCAGGGCCAGAGCACTCACCATCACCTAGAGAAGTCTAGAATTTTTTCATAGTTTGTTAGAAGTCTTGCTAGATTCATCTTGCCTCTGTTGAGTTGAAATCTATCTTCATGTTGGTCTTATTTATTTCCTGAGGTGAATAGAACAAGCCATAACTGTCTTCCACACAACTTCTCTTCCAATGTCTGAAGGTAGCTGTGATGGCCATTTCTATACCTTCTCTCCAAGCTGAATATCCTCAATGCCTTCAACTGCTCCTCATGTGATATGGTTGTCAGGATCCTCATTATCCTTAATTCTCCTCTGGACATAGCTATTAGGAGTTAGAATTAAGATGAAATGTAGAGCCAAGCTCAACCGACTAACGAAAAGCCAGTTCCCACTAATTCACCTAATATTTCTTGATCTCTAGGTAGAGACTCCTTCACTGCATTAAGAAGGACCAAGCATTGCTAGAATGAAGTAGTAATGACAAGAAAATGTCCATACCATTCTCGTGTGCATTCACCATGAAATTACTCAGGACTTCTTGTATTTGAGGATGACCTTGAGATCAGTCATAGCAAGCCCATCTTACACAGCCACCAACAGGGATTTAGGAAGAATTAAAAATGTATTCAATGACATGAAAAATTCTCATGATGTAACATTAAAAAGGGATGCAAAATTATAGATAATGGATGATAATTATATATGTGTGTGTTTCATGTATAGACAAATATTTTAAACAAATCTTATAGAAGGATGTGAAGACCCATTATTTCATAATTTTCTGCATTTTCTAAGTTCTCTAGAGTGACGATGTGTTGCTCCTAATATCAGCTTAGGGAAAAAAACTTTAAAAATACTTAAATTAAATGTTATTGCCTAAATTCTAAGATAATCTGAATAAAGTTGACTATAAAGCAGAGATAATTAAGTGTGTGTGAGACAGAGAGAGAGAAACAGAGACAGAGATGACAATTTAAATGGGCAAAGTCCTTTACTAGGATTTTTTATAAAAATATTTTTATATAAAAATATACATTTTTTTTTTTGCTGAGGAAGATTGTCCCTGAGCTACCATCTGTGCCCATCTTCCTCCCTTTAGTATGTGGCACGCTGCCACAGCATGGCTTGATGAACAGTGTATCCATCAGTGCCCGGGATTTGAACCTGCGAACTCTGCACCACTGAAGCGGAACACGCGGACTTAACCACTACACCACCCGGCTGGCCCCCTAAAAATATTTTTGTATAAGATAATTTGATGTATCTGCCAAATGAGGAAAATCTAGAGGCAAGGAGCATATCTAAGGGTCCTCAGCAACATTTAAGCTCATAACAGAGGATACAGGAATGAAAACGAAGAGGTGAATGAGTAGCAGTTTGAGGAAGAAGACTGCATAGAATACTCTGTTTGGGTGTGGAAAACAAATTCAAGAAAAAAATTTTAATGAGCCCATGCTTTAAAACCTGCAGGGCTGAGTGATTAAGAACACTAGAGGGAAGAAAAGACGGGGAGGGAAACTGATGGAGGAGAGTAGGAGAAAGCTTATTTTTAGATACATTTAACGACAAAACGCTCAAATGAAAATGTCCACCAGACACACGGGGCTGTGGGAACAGACGTCAAGAGAGGTCAGGATTAGAGATGAGGTTTGGGAAGGCAACAGTTGATGCTGCCAAGGAGGTGCAGAGAGCTCGGGGCACGGGGCTTCAGGTTCTGTCCGAGCTCAGGGAGCGGAAGAAAAAGGTGCTGTGGAGAGAAGGGGAGAGGCCAGCCTCTGAGTAGAGGGAAAACCATAAAACAACCCAGAGGAGAAATTGCACATGTGAAATGTGCCAAAAAATCAGAGTAGAGGGTCCTGAGTTGAGCCATCAATGTGTCACTGCACTTGGCGCTTGGCAAAAATAGCTTCAGTAGGGGGTGTAGCCGTCAGTCCTAGGGCAGAAAGGAATGAGGGAATGTGGGGAGGAGACAGAGGGACTGACATCTCCTCTGGCTCCCAACCTTATAAAAGGTTTTAATGTCATTGAAGTAAAATAAATAGAGCAAAGATCAGACTTGCTACATTTTAACTGGGTCAACTTAATTGCTAACAAAAATTTTAAAAGCAAATTAAAAGCTGCACAAGAGAATAGTGGTAAAGTTGAGTCACAAATCGAGAATCCTAGAGTGATGGAAAGGCCTTTTTACCTTTGCTTTTGGGTTGTCTGATTATTTTTAGATACGTATATGGGTTGATTCAAATAGTTGTCAGTGAACCCACTTTATCAAAATGATTTTTTAATTATTTTAAGTAAAATTCAATTACTGATAAAATCCCAAACAGGTTATAAAGAAGCATTTAGGCATGTCAGATTTTTTGTAGTGCATTAAAAGTAAGTCTTAACAAATGAGTCTCGTGGTACAGTCTGAACTGCCCTTTCATTCAATAAATAATTACTGAGAGCTTGCTGTGTGCCAAGCATTGGGGATATAACACTGAACTACTGAAGAAAACAAGCTCTTGTTCTAGTGAGCTTTAGACTTGAGGCTGGGGGTGAGGGCAGCTGTGAATAAACAATAAACAAGTAACATGCCAGGTCGTAATCACTGCTCTGAAGAAGATCAAGCTGAGTGAGGAGGACAGAGAGTGATGGGGCTATATTTTTAGGGAAGTCAGAGAAAGCCTCAAGTGAGATTTGAGCAGAGATACGAAGAGAGTGAAGAGGTGGGCAAACCATACAAAACACTCCAGGCAGAAGGCACAGCTGCTGGAAAAGCCCTGAGATGACAAGAAAAGAGACCAGTGTAATTGGAGCAGAGTGTGTGTGGGAGTCAGGGCAGAGGTGGGGAGAAGAGAGGTGTAGAGAATGAGCTGAGTGGCACTGGGAGGTGGGAGATCGTGGAGAAGTTGGCAGGATCTTTGTCTTTAACCCCGAGTGAGATAGACATCCATCCCATAAAAGATTTTGAGAGGAAGAGTGGCTGGACTTAGCTCTAAAAGGATCTTCCTGGCTGCTGTATGAACAATCCACTGTATGTAAGGGAGGGGCAAGGATGGGACCAGGAAGACCAGCTAGGAGGCTATGGCTGAGATCTGGGCAAAGGAGGACGGTGTCTTGGGCCAGGGTTATAGTAGCTGTGGTGATCAGAAGTAGTTGGATTTCGGCTACCGTAGGAAGGTAAAACCAACTGGATTAGCTAATAAACTGGATTGTAGATGTGAGACAGAGAGCAGTCATGGATGCCTTCAACATTTGAAAATGGAGTTGTTATTCACCTGAATTTGGAAGATTGAGAAATAGGTTTTGGAAAGCGTGGTGTATTAGTGTCCTGTGACCACTGTAACAAAAGATCAGAAACCAGGTGGCTTAAAAACATCGGAAATTTATTCTTTCATAGTTTTGGAAGGCAGAAGGCTGAAATCAAGGTGTTGGTAGGGCCACGCTCTCTCCAGAGGCTTTAGGGGAGAATCCTTCCTTGCTTCTGGCAGCTTCTGATGGCTCCTGTTGGTCCTTGGCTTGTGGCAGCATCACTCCAATACCTACTTTCATCTTCCCATGGCCTTTTCTCTGTGCCTCTTCTCTTCTGTCTCTTATAAGGACACCTGTCATTGGATCTAGTGCCCATCCCAATCCAGGATGATGTCATCTTGAAGTCTTTACTTTAATTACATTTTTAAAGTCTTATATTCCAAATGAGGTGACTTTCTGAGGTTCTGGATAGTTATAACTTTGGGGAGGGGGCACCAATAAACTTCTACAGATGGGAAATAGAGTTCTACTTAGACATGCAACATCTAGGATACCTCTTATATATCCTAGTAGAGAAGCAAAGTGGGTTGTTGAATTTATGTTTCCAGTTCAAAAGAAAAGTCTAGAATGGGAAAAAAATTAGGAGTCACCACTGTATAAGGGTTATGTTATGATAAATTGTTACCAAAATATCTAGAACATGTATTTACCAGCCTGAAATACAAAAGGGTTATGTTATGATAAATTGTTACCAAAATATCTAGAACATGTATTTACCAGCCTGAAATACAAGTCAGAAGTCCATTTTTCTAACATCTCAATATAAAAATATTTTCTTAGAAAGGCCCTGAAAAATAGAAGCAAAACAAATTTATAATAAATAAGAAATATGATATTTGAAAGCCTCTATACTTGAGGATAACACTTTATGAAACTAGACTCTTTGCGTCTTTGTTTGGAGCCATTAAAGAAGGAAAAGGACATTGTGAAATCAGCAATGTACATACTCTTGTGCCAAGAATCGCATATTACATAGCGTAATAAATTCTCTGATACTCCGTTGCCATCAAGTCGTGTTCTAGATTCATATTGTTCACATTTCATCTCCTGTCACTGATCTCTTAAGAGAAACAAATTAAAGCTGAGAGACAATCTCAAATCTCAGCCCTTCAGGCACAAAAATTGTCTCTACTAAGAATATCTAGGAAGTTGAAAAACAAAACCTTCTCTCTTTAATAGGAAAACTGTCAGAGAATAAAAGAGGAAAAGCATGTTTGTATAAGAATCAAAATAAACACAATTATTATCAGCTTGAATTTCAACTGCTGAGTTTTGCAAAATGTAATGTCATGCAGAAAAACTTTTTGAAATGTATTCTATGCTATTATGTAAGGTTCAGAATAACTCCACTTGACCTAACATAGAAATAACCAGTAAATTCTTTCAACCAGTCTTGTCAACTGTTCTGATTAATCAAATAACCTAGTTTTCATCATGTTACCATGGAAATCACCCATGAGTTTACATTTCAAAGTATCTGAACAGTATAATGTTAGACAACACTAAAGCTTATGCTGAGTGTAATTTGACTCTCTTTAGTAATATTGTTAAGTCCTTTAGTATCTTATAGTGGCTCAAGAGTACCACTGTGAACATCATTCATCGTTGTGTTAATGAAATATGAGAACAGATAATGATTATAGTTCAGAGGATGCCAATTCAATAGAGCTTTCTGCATGTTGTGTGAGACACACATCATGATCTCAAAATGAATCGTCTCACTGAAAGAGGTTTGTTCTGTTTCTGGAGAAAGGGATTCTGGAAAGAGTAGCTGACTCCTTCCCATGCTTCTTTAGCCTAATTACAGCTCCAACCCATCTTCTTTTCCTGCTGGGACCAAAAAGTAGATGGGCTAGTTGAAAACCTGATGGAATAGAAGAGGCCGAGGATCTGAATGCCATGAAACTAGAAGAACTTGGCCCCAGAAGATCCCTGGACTTTGCAGTGGAGGTGAACATTCACAGAATAAAGGTGCCAGGTCATCCTTTCCAATGAACAACTGCCTTGAATTTTCTCTATTCCCAGTACTAAGAGAAGGAGGAGTCTAGGAAACAGAGAAAACAGGCTTCCTTTTGATGCCTCTACAGGAAGCCAGACAGTCACTCTAGAGGTGCCTCTCTTCTGATATCTGATACATTGAATCTTTTTAGTTCGAATTGAACCTGGACTATCAACTAAGAGTCATACACCTGAAGGATCTTGGCAGCCATGAAGAAAAAGAACAAATAAAACAGTTGAACTTGAAACACTTCAAATAGAGCTGTTGGAGGAGACAGACAATGACTTAAATAACAACATAATAAGAATAATTGAGACAAATTGAGATAAGAACAAAGTGATTTTTCTGCAATATAAAAAACAAACAAAAAAACATGATTTTGAAATTTGGAATTTTTTTAAATCAATAAATAAATTGAAGAAGATGGTTGCTGTAAGACTTGAATCTTTTGTTTCAAAGATCAAATGGTGCAAAACTATGGAGACAAGAAGAAGATTAGTGATTGCCAGGGGTAAGGGAACGAAATAACAGAGCACAAACGATGTTTAGGGCAATGCAAACACTCTGCTTATTATAATGATGGATATATGTCATTATACATTTGCCCAAATCCATAGAATTTACAACACCAAGAGTGAACTATGGGGTAAACTACGGACTTTGGGTGATTATGATGTGTCAAGGTAGGTTCATCCTTGTTAAAAAGTGTAATATTCTGGTAAGTGATGTTGATAATGGGCAAGGCTGTGCATGTGGGGGGGAGGCAGAGGGTACAGGGAAAATCCACGTCCCTTCCTCTCAATTTTGTTGTAAACCTAAAACTGCTCTAAAAAAATTGTCTTAAAGAAATCAAATGAAAGACAGATACAGATATAAATCATTAAGGAATATTTAAGTGACCTTGAGGAGAGATCCAAGAGACCTATTATATGAGCAACTCTGATCTCAACAGGAGAAAAAGGAACAGATGTAAGAAACACAGTAATTAACAACAGAAGTATATTCTCTCATCTGAAGAAAGATATATTTTCTTCATTTTCTCAAACATAAAATAATGTTGGTTTTCAGCAGAGTTTGCAGGTTCTAAAACATGAGCTCTCACAAGGAAACCAGAACTGTAGGTGCTAGTTCTGGACATATATTAATTATTTATGTGGGACACAGTAGAGACGTTGATACTATGGATTTCATTCTTAGATTTGGTGAAAATCCGAGGGTATCTGGTGTAGAGATGGGAGAGAAGTCTGGGCCTCGTTTTGACAGTGACCTCAAAGTTTCTCAGTGGTCCAGAAAGGGCAAAGCCAGCGAAAGGCAACTTCTTGCGAGGATTCTGCAGATTTGAAAGAAAATATGCCATATTCATGTTCAAAGTTTATGTTGTTCTTTACGTTCATTCTTCCAATGTTCAGGTACTCCACAGCTGCGGATGACTATATTAAGTTAAATTTATAAAAGCAATATATTTTAGCCTTTTTGTATTGCCTACAGCATATATATCTTATCTGATACAGAATTTTTTAAAAATGAAATTGTATCTTGCTGTTGAAATACATACAAAAAATAGATTTTTTCTCTAATACAGTTTAAACCGTATTATGCTTGACCTAGCTACATTAAAAAAAAATCATATTGTATTGATGCTGCATAAAGGATTAAACAGTGGATCATTTTTCTTGAGTGAACACTGGTCAGGTTTTGAGGGAGTGTTTTTTTCTCTCTGTTCTGTATTATCGTGGAGAGACTTTTTCAAGATAAACAGTTTCATAAAACTTTCCATCTAAGGAAAAAAAAAGACTTCCAAAATGCCTTTGAAAAATAACGTTGTGGAGATTAAGCCATGTGTTTCAGGAAAAGAAATCTTTACTAATCCTTTGAACAAGGAGAAAATATAAATTAAAAAAAAAATTAAAAACTGCCCTATGAATCAGAATTTAGAATTAGGACTAGATGAAGGTTCTCAGGCCTGGGGAGTTTCTCAGCACAATTAGTGTTTCCTCACCTGGTTTTGAAAGGCAACTGTTCCAGATTAACCCTATTCTTTTTCTTGTCACCTAAGGGAAATATACTGCACTAGGGAAAGAGAACATTCCAGAGCTCCATTCTTAGTCGACTAGGTATGCTAGTGACCACTGGAGTTTCTTCTGCACCCCCGGGGAGGCACCCATGACACAATTGTGCACCAAAGTCACAGAATTCATGATGGGGCTCCTGGGCTCCTGAGGTCTGGTCACTATGGTCTGGTTGCTATAAGCAAGAAAGGCCACACCAACTGGCCAGTGAACTTTTGGAGGA
This sequence comes from Diceros bicornis minor, assembly GCF_020826845.1. Lineage (NCBI taxonomy): Eukaryota > Metazoa > Chordata > Mammalia > Perissodactyla > Rhinocerotidae > Diceros > Diceros bicornis. The sequence goes on along the minus strand of NC_080776.1, from coordinate 13,003,526 downwards.
ATTACTTAACTTATCACCAAAATCTCACTTTTTAAAAAACTTTTTAAAAGAAATTACAACATTTAAACCTACTTATTGCAGAAGATTAAAAACTACTTAAAAGCACAAAGGAGAAAATATATACAACTTCTAATCCTATTCTCCAAAGACAATCGCTTTGAACGTTTTGGTAATATATACGTTTAGTATTTTTATACAGATAACTATAGGTTTTATTAACAAAATTGAGGTCACACTGTACATATTATCCTGTAACCTTGTTCTTCTCATTTGCCAATAAATCTTAAACATTCTTCCATGTCGTTTACTTTTCAACAACACACCATTTTAAGTTGCTGTGGAGCGTAATTTTTGGCGAAGTGTTTTAAGCAGCTATCTATAAAATATATATTTTGAAGCAACTCCCCGTTTTGCTATTATAAATAACGCTAAAGTGAATATCCTTGTAGGTATATTTCACGTCATATTCACAACAACTCTGCTATTTGACCAAACCACTCCCCTCTTCAGCCCCTTAATGTGGTCCTCACATCACATATTTCTTAGTTCCTTTGACGTTCACACCATCAGATTTTACCATACCGTTATTAGTCAGGATTCTTAGTTGCCAGCAGAGGAAGAAAAATCTGGCTAACTTAGGCCACAAAGTGAATTTATAAATAGCTTACAGAATTCCCAAGAAGACAAGGGAAGTTCTCAGAGGCACAGTTCTGGCCGACGAACCTACTGCTGCCCCGACCACTAAACACAGAACCCACAGCTTCCTCCCCCAGCCTCACCGAGACTGGGAACTGGACACTGGTGCCACTGGAGACTAGAAGTAGGTGCTGTCATAACCGTTTCTAGAATGGATGCAGCATCCCCGTGCTTCTTCATTTTACCAACTTGCAATGCAAAGTCTCTAGCAGGTGTGTCTGATGATCAGGGCATAGGCTATGGGCACATATTCCAGTTTGTAGGAAAGCTGGACAGCAGGTATCTTGGAGGTAGACTCTACCTTATAAGTTGGGAGAGCACCCAAGCTAACAAGGGCCTCATATACTGGTCAGCCTTGTCACCGTCTTCTACTGAGCCCCCAGCCACTATTCCTCACCAATTGACTGACTTAAGATTTCGCGCAGTCTTCTTTTCCACTTCTTTTCCTGTCACTACTTTTGGTGTTATCAGTATCCACATGGATCTAACACCTTGACTGCTAGGTTTCTTGGTCGTCTAACTTCCAAAGATCTATTCCTCCACCACACCTCAGCCACCACTTCTGTAGCCATTCCCTTGATCCTGTCATTATTGCTGTCGTCTCTGAAATCCTGACCCCTTCTTGCTGTGTCTTTACATGGTGGAAGGGGTAAGGGAACTCTCTGGGGTCTCTTTTACAAGGGCACTGATCTCATTCATGAGGGCTTTGCCTCATGACCTAATCACCTCCCAAAGTCCCCATCTCAAATACCATCACGTTGGGGATTAGGTTTCAACATATGAATTTTGGGGGGACACACAAACATTCAGTCTATAGCACCAACTAGCTTAAAAAAAAATAAAACCTCTCTCCAAGGATCTGACCTAGTCATTCTTCTCTCTTCTATCTACATATTCTACAACATTTGTCACATATCTTTAAACAACATTTATATAACAATGACTTCCAACTTTGTATCTCCAGGCCAGAATTCTTCCTATAATTCTTGAGTCATATATTCAATTTCTCTTCAATATCTACGCATGTATGTCTAGTAGACATTTCAAATGTAATAGGGCCAAAACAAAACTCTTAATCCTCTCTCTCCTGCCTCTGCAACCTGCTCTTCCTCTAAAATTGCCATCACACAGCTGCTCAAGTTAAATATTTAGTGTTATCCTAAATTCCTTTAGTTTCCTCCATTACAGTAGTCCACTCTCCATTGGCCTAGTACTATTGTAATAGCTTCCTAGCTGATGTCTCTGCTTCCTCTCTTGCTCCCCCTATGATGCATTCTGTATGCAATATCAAAAATAATCTTTTAAAAGTGAAAGTCAAATAATGTCATTCTCATGCTTAAAAATTATCAATGGTTTTTCAATGTATTTTTAATAAGCTTCAAGTTACTGATCCTGGCTTAAAAAATCCTACATGATCTAGGCCCTACCTACCTCCCAACCCTTGTCTCACAACACTCTTCTTGTTCGCCACACATTGACCATCCTTCTTCTTACACTTGGGCCTTTTTTTTAGCTGTTCCCTCTTCCTAAAATGCTACTTCCATATCTGCACAAGGCTGGTGCTCTCTGATCATTCAGATCTCTGCTTTAAGCGGAGCTGTTTTGGATGTCATCTCACTCAGAAGGATTCCCCGATATATTTCATCTAAAGCAGTCTCTTAGCAGTCCCTTCCAACCACACTATTTACATTACTGTATAGCATGGACTATTGTTTGATATTTTCCTTTTTGTTTGTTTGTTTATTGTGTGTCTCCTGCCCCCACTAGACTATAACATCCATGAGAGGAGGCTCTTGTTTGTTTCACTTACCACTGGGTCCCCAGGGCCCAGAACAGTATTTGGCACGGATGAAGGACTCAGCAAAGGTCTACTGAATAAATGACCATTTTCTCAAGAAAATTTCTCAATAAGTAGAATTAAAAGGTCAAAGACAATAATAGTGCCTCTTAGGAAATCTTCATTTCAGAGAATCTGGTCGCTTTCAGCAAACCAGAATTTTGTCTTAACTTCCAACAGGAGTGTTGGGCAATGTGAGGAAGGAAGATGATGATGAATGTCCCTGATACACAAAGCACTACCACAACATGCCATTACCTAATGCAAAAGTTCTCTCCCTTCTAATGCCTAAACATGACTCTTGGCTAGAAGATTGATGGGACCCCAACCACTTGCTTTAAAACATCCAGGGAAGATGCCTTCCAGCTTGCTCTGCAGCATCCTTTTCCATGGCCCTTTAGTTCCTGAATTAAATGCAATATGTTTCTCCCTTATAGGCACAGAAAATGAAGGTAAGCATAAAAAGTTAGAAATATTCTTACATAAAAAAAAATCACCAAAAAGAAAGAAAAGGGGAAGAATTCTACAGCAATCATTCTTCCATTCATTCTACTAACATTTTTGAAGACCTACTCTGTGTCAGATGCTGGTCTAGAACTTGGCAGTAAAGAAAACAAAGTCAACTGCTCTCATATCATTTACTTGACTTTAAACACTGGATTTTGACAAATCATGCCTTTTCAACCTAAATTACATAGTTCCTTCCTCCAGAGAAGGACTTCCTCTTCCCGTAATCTGTAACACCCTTGTCCTACTGAGGCAACAAAACCTAAAGCTATCATTGACTGTCTACATTACCCATTAGACATGCGCTGCGGATTAAGAAATGAGATCTAAACCTTCAATGACTTTAAAATGCTTTTGTTCTATTTCCTGAAGACAGAGAGATTTCTCATGCTCTACTGTATTCTGTACCACACGGCCTAGTGTCATGTGGAGTTAGCGTTCACCATATTGCACTGAATTGTTAGATGCACATTTTTAAAGCACACTAGGATCTTTGATATAAATATATCTCTTAGAATTGATGGTGTCATAAATACAAATTGTGTTTTTTTCTTTCTTAGTGGTACATAAAATAAATAGTGCATCTTACAACCAATGATGTCTTAGATTCAATGAAATGCTGTAATAATGCTGAGTGATTCGCATTTTAAAAGTCCCGGCAACTGGATGCTAACAGAGTGAATAGGTGATACCCTTGAGCTAAGGGGCAGGAAAGTGAGCATGAGAAATCTCTCTTGATATAGTTAGTTCTGCTCTCTGCACCTGAATGTCGACATAACGTGTTCCAACAGGCTTCCTCCCTTTCCTGCTTTCTTCCGGGAAACAACACAACTGTATGAGTCCAAACCATGGATCCATATTAGCGCCATGACCTTGGCATAACTTTATGGTGCCTTTATTTTCCTCTTATATGAAATGTGGCAACTACTTCATAGAACTGCACTTAAAATTAAATGAATTAAATCCTGTAAAGTACTTATCAGTGCTTGGCAGAGGAAATTGTCAATAATTATTTTTTTGTTCCCTTTTTCTTTCCTGGAGCTTATCAAGTTCTTCCCTCATCTTTTCTATATCCCCTCTTAGAAATACAAGATATACTGTGAGAAACCATCTCTTCTGCACCATATAATGGAAAGGCTGGGCTCCAAAGTCAGAGAAACTGAATCCAAATAGGGGCTCTAGTGTCGGGTTTCTCATGCCTGGCAATATTGACATTTTGGGCCCGATAAATCTTTGTTGTAGGGAAACTGTTGACATGGCAGGATTTTTAGCAGCATTCCTGGCCTCCACCCATAAAATACCAGTAGCCCTGTGACAACCAAACATGTCTCCATAATTGCCAAATGCCTCCTGGGAGCAAAATTGCCCCCCTCCCTCCATTGCCAGCCACTGTTCTAGCATTTGTCAGCTGGTCGCTTGGGTATTTTTTCTGCCTTTAAAACAGAAATGATAATGTTACATCAAACAATTCTGAGGACAGGCAGGGAAATCTATTTCAGTTCTCTAAGGCTGCTGTAAACCTAATGGGGATTCTGTTTCTCATTTTCTAACTACAAGTGTAGTTTTAATGTGTATTTTGAGGGATAGTTAGTGCTTCCATGAGGGAGAAATGAAGCATAGCTAAAAAAAATTATCACGCTGCAGGCATCTGGGAGCAAGTTGTCCTTAACAAGGAGTGTGGGGTCTTCTAGCAGATACTGAGTAACCCAGTTGGTGAGGCAAACACCTTCCAAAGGTCAGGCTCAGAGCGACACCAGCACGAGATTGTGTTGAGGGCAGATCTGAAAATCTATAAGCCCTAAATTTGCTACCTCGAAGGTTACAAATCGGCAGTGTTGAAGGACAATCATAGAATGGTAATTTTGTCATATTTGCCTATAGAGAGATAGGTAGATACATACATATATATTATGTATATTTATGTGTGCATATATATATTATGTACAAAGAAGTGTGAATACGGCTGATTTGGGCAAAATGGTGGCCATCAGCCTTCTTCTATCTCTCCTTCGAGGACTCCTCTCCCCACTGGGATGCCTCCTCCCTGTCTCTGGAGCCCACTGTCTCTGCTCACCTTGACTCCAACGCCCTCTTTCTCTGCACACTTCACCACAGAACTTCCTGTGGTACTTCTATTAGATCAACCTCCTATCTCAAAAGGATCTGATAAGGCTCGATGAGTTGCCCTGTACCCTTCCCCAAGCAGTAAACTCCTCTTAAAAGCACACCGTTATTCAACCAACAGAAGAGAGCTTTTCATATATGATTTGTTCCAGAGTGGAAAGGAAATTACTTTGAAAATCAAAAGACCAGGATTTACCAATACTTCTCTATAATTCTTGTGTGTGAAATGTTGAAGAAGCAAAGATACTCTGTAAAGGCTCTTCTAGATCATGAACTAAGAGAGAAACTTGCACTTCCTCCTGAAAGGATTAAGCGATTACCAGAGCTATGATTAACTCTTATCTCTGAATTCACACACACATAATATGGGGATTCATTTTAAAGCGACACTTTTTTTTTTAATCCAGCTATGTTGTCTGGTTAAAGCTGTGAAACTGCAATAAACCTGTGAAACTTCAATAAACTTATGTCTTCTACGCCAAATGGCTGGAAGGATGAATATTTCCAGTCTTTCTCTGGATGTTTTTGACATTAGAACAACTCCTGACTTTGTACGTAATAATACACATTGGACACATTTACTAAGCACTCGACTCTGTCTCAGACATGGAGCTAAGAACTTTAAATGCATTGTCTCATCTAACTCTCATTTGACTGTAAATGCCACTGCCTGACATCCTTTACAAAGAAATTATTCTATTTATATTTGTTTCTAAATTTTAGAATTTGCTTTTGCCCTGACATTACTTTTATCAAATCATCCATTTATTACTCTATATAAAAACAAAGAGTAGGCAATTTGATGAACACTGATTAGTTTAAAGAATGCTTCATCTGTATCCTCCCTAACCTTTCCTCTGCTGATGTATTGTAATCTATGGCCTTTATAAATATTGCAATTACTATATGCTGCTTTCTCATTCATATTTGTTTGGGGAAAATAAGAGGAATTTAACAGGATATATTTTTGCTGGAAATAGAAAATAAAAGATTGAGGTTTAAATCTGGCTTTGTCACTTTTCTTTAAGTGTTTTTGCTCCAAGAGGTTTAAAGAGGTTGACAACCCATTAATTTCATAAGATAATAAAGGAGTAACACACCCCAGACCAGTCTTACAAGAAATGAAGGTAGGAGAAGACAGATGATGGCCTGTCATGTGGTATGATAGGATGAGGGGCAGAAAGAAGGTTCCTCACCCCACATGACAATGTCTACTATTCTTTCTTACGCACCCATCAAAGGCTTAAATCCCTCCATTAAAATCCAATTTTCCTAACAAGAGCAATAACATATTTTATCCATTCTAAGATATTTTTTGTATTTTCCCATTTCTAAAATCTGAATATATTTTATAATCAATGTCAATGTGTACATTTAATAGAGGTAATCCACCACCCTCTGCCCCAATAAAAAGCTATAAAATCAGTGGCACTTTTTATAATTAATGGCATTTTAGTATCAGGGAAATATGGAATTTAAAGTGCATTGGATATTAGTTTAACAGAGAGAGCAAGATTGATCCATACCTTCAGGATAGGTTACAGGAGCAGAGGCTGGGGTTTACAGGAAAAAAAAAAAAGGAAAATAGCGGAATGATATCACACTTTACCTGTGCTTCAGTGAATAGAATCTTAATCTAAAAATTTCTTGAAATTCTACATCTCTCATTGGCATATAGGTAAGTTTGGCCTTCTGGTACATTTTAGTGATTTGATGTAAAACATCTAAATGCTGTCTTCAGACACTGTGAAATGTAGAGAAGAGGAAAAGAGAGAAAGCAAAAAACAAAATAGGGCAGAGACTCAACTGACATTACCCAAGGAATCTTTAAAACTTGTAGTAAAACCAGCTGCTTCTTAATATGTGTCTCCCTTTCTCGAACATTATCTCCCAATTTCCAAAAATTTCATTGTTCCTGAGTGGACTGATAGGGAAGTTTTCTTAACCTTTTGTAGTCTGAGACCCCTATAGAGTCCCCCCTCACCTCCAAAGCTAAGACACGAGCTCAGGCTGCATTTCTAACCTGGGGTCCATGGAGGAGCTTCCAGAAGGTTTGTGAACCAGGGAACACTCATAAATAACCTTTAAAACTTTCTTTCTATTACTTTGGAAATTATCTTCATAGGTAAGAGAGCTTAATGTCATTTTTTGCAACTGTGTTATTATTTTCTAAGAAGAATTAAAATGTGATAATGATCCTGAATGAGGAAATGTATAGCTGCCATCGTTTCCGTAGAGTAGGAATTTTTAAAAATCTCATCATTCTGATTTTGACACGTGTCTGTTTGCCTTGATGCTAGACAATGTCAAAGAAAAAAGATACTACAAAGCTTATGTATATTAAGGTTTATTTTCATTCTGAAATGTCATGAGTGTTTCTTCTTTGTGGAAGGGGTCTTACCTTTCCACAAAGCATAAAGCCAGTAAAGTCAAAGGAATATCATATGTCTTCCAATCTGGAAATACATCTGGCCATGTGGCTCTTTCTTGGGAGAAGACTCAGTTTTAAAAGGCTAGAACTTCAGCAAAACCTGGATATGTCCCAATGTAGAGCTTTATATATTCAGGATGGAAGAAAGGGCTGGTGTAAAGCCCAACTGTTCTTCTAACCAAGAGGCTACTCTGGGAGAGGGGGTTGGAGATGACAAACATATTGATGGAGAAAGAGCCTGTATAGGCTGAAGTCAAAGGGCTGTAGAGAGCTTCAGATATCCAGAAAACCAAAAGACTCTTGAAAGTCCTTCAGTTCAGACATCAGTAAATGTGAAATAAGGATTCACAATCTTTGTCCAGCTGACATAAATTCAAGAAATGAGGACTTTGCAGAGACAACCTCACAGACTTCTGGACAAAGGAAATCCATGCATTTACTCAAATGTTTACTGAGTACTTACCACGTGCCTGGTACCACTCTAGGCACTAGGGATACAGCACTGAACAATTTAGATAGGATTCTTCCTGATGGCACTTGCATTCTAGTCGGGGATGTGACGTGATGACAAATATTTAAAATTTTGTTCTTCTTCCCTTCCTATTCTCTGTTGACAAAGCAAGCTTGGGGGCATTATTTCCTGTCCTTGATTGTCATAGAAATGGAATCATTTAGCAAATACTCTAGCTTCTTCCATTCATCATTATGTCTGGGACAGTTGTCCAGCGGATGTTACAATAGTTTGTTCTCTTTTATTGTTGTGTAGTTTCCTATTATGTGAATACACAACCATTTATGTAACTATTGTATTATTGTGGACATCTGGGTTGTTTCAATTTTTCACTTTAATGAATAAGGCTGCTATGAACATTCTTTTGGTTCTCACTAGAATTTAATAGTAATGTTTTGGCTTCATTGTATTCTTTATAGTTAATTTTTATTTAAGGCAATTAGTGCTGGTTTTCTATTTGAAATAGTGATAAAACTTTTCCTTTTAAATTTAATTAATTTGAAAAAAGACTAAATCTATAGAAAAATATTAAATAAATATTTATACTTTAAGGGATGTATTTGTTCAACTTCATGAAGGAAGCAGCCAAAAGACTGAAGTTTGTGGAACTGTTCTAAGACAATAATAATTGGTAGCTAGAAACAGAAAGGTTTAGGGAATAAATACTGCGGGAATTTAGCAAACAGGATTACAAGGGGTTGGTGTGAACACGAGGCGTTCAGATTTCACCAGAGTGCGAATACCTCAAGGAAAAGAATGATGCCTTGTTCACAGTGATGCACCCAACACCTGGAAAAAGTAGCTGGACCCAAAACTTTTTCCATAAGCACTGGCATCTAAGGAACAGATTTCTCTAGGGAGAAATCATGGAGTCTACTCCAGGTAGGGGGAGCATTGTGAAAAAGGGAACAAGGCAGAAAAGAACAAGCAATGTTCACAGAATAGGAAAGAGAACAAACCAACACGAGAAGATCCTTATAGGGTAATAGAAAAGGATAAAAGTGAGAAGGGAGGGGTGGGTCCAGACTCGGGACTGGGGAGGCAGGAAGTTGAGTGGAGACCCCACCTCCGTGGACTTCAGTCAGACAGTTAATTTTGTAGACTACACACATGAATGTTTTCCTCACTATGGGAACTTGAAAAACATGAAGTAGCTTATCAGTGGAAAGCAACTCAAAGGAAGCCTCTGAAATTTCCATAGCGAGTGGGGGCCTCCTCAGCTTATCACGTTCCTCTTTATCAGAAGGGATTTCTGCAGAGTCCCAGACTGCAGTTTGCACTCTGTTCTTCAGGAACGGGAATGTTTTCAAAATGAAGTACAAACTCGTCGCCTGACTCACATGTTCCAGACAAGAAATTTAGTCTCTGTGTTCTCTTTTTTATAGCCCATGCACATTTCATATTTCATCTAAATGGGAAAGTTCTCCGAGAAGAGGCCCCCTCCCATGACACAGCTGACATTGGTTTAGAAGGGACTAATTAAGTTTAAAGTTAGTCAGAAGTATCTGAGGCTTTGGACCGTGAAATATCTTTTCATCAAAAACATATTGTGCAAAAGCAGAGAAGCTGTGAAATTCTGCATCTCTTATTAGGAGTGTGCTTCATGGTGTAAACAGAAATCTTCATCTCCCAGCAGTGAGTGTTCTTAAGGGCCTTACAAGTCATAACCAGCTCTGTCATCTCTGTGAAGTGTAAACTTGAAAATATAACACATAACTATGGTAATAAGCCCTGTAACCTAATAAGACGACAGCTCATAAACGCATCAATGTTTAGGAGCAGCACAGTCTAACACTCTGATTCAGGGTATGCTCAGAGCAAGGCATTGCCTCACAGGTAGGCTGTGTATTAGAACTGTGGCCCAAAGCAGCTGCAGGTAATGGCTGTAAGGCAGAGCCTGCAGGGTTTAGATTTCGGAATGCTAAATTTCTCCCACTCTGAATTATACGACCCCAGGCGAGACATTTCACTTACCCACAACTTTCGTTGTACAGATAAGGAAACTGAGGAGCAGGAGACATTCCAAGGATCCTAGTTTTAATACAGTAGTCCCCCCTTATCCGTGAGGGGTGCGTTTCAAGACCCCCAGTGGATGCCGGAAACCATGGATAGTACCAAACCCTGCAGATACTATATCTTTTCCTATACACACATACTTATGATAAAGTTTAATTTATAAATTAAGCACAGTAAGAAATTAACAATAACAACAATAAAATAGAACAATTATAACAATATACTGTAATAAAAGTCACCATAGATCTTAGCAACCTCAGCATATGATTTTTTTTCATTCCTTATTAAGTCAAGAACTTCCACATTTCACTTAAAGGAAAGACTGGATGACTTCTCTTTGGCATATCGGAATTGCCAGAAGTGCTACTCTTGCACTTTGGAGCCATTATTACGAAAAATAGGGTTATTTGAGCATAAACACTGCGATACCCTGACAGTCGATCTGATAACCCAAGCAGCTACTAAGTGATGAATAGGTGGGTAGGTTATATAGAGCATGGATCTGCTGGACAAAGGCATGAGTTCATGTCCCAAGAGGGATGGAGCAGGTAGTCTTGAGAGTTCATCAGGCTACTCAGAACAGTGAGCAATCCAAAATTTCTGAATTGTTTATGTCTGGGATTTTTCGATTTAATATTTTCAGACCATGGATAAGAGGGGACTACTGTATTTCAGTTTCTAGACCTTCTGGTGTAGTGAGGAAGTAGTCATCTCTGAGGGTATCTCCTTTTACTCAGCAAACATAAATCTTGCAGAGGTATATTTATGAGTAACAATAATTATCACTGTCATTTCATATTTCACACAGAATGATGGTGTTCCCTACACACGAGTAGTGAGACATGCATTTGGAGCTGATTTTTCAAACAGTGCATAAAAGCTGTGCACAGGTCCAGCCTTACTCTTTGCCACCATTCATCTGTAAATAGTACAAATGTAAATAAGTGAAAAAATTATCCTAGGATAAAAATAAGTTTGGGGAAACTTGCATATTATTTTCTGCTTCTTGAAGATTTTTCTCTGGGTATCCGTATAGTAAAAGCTCCAAAAAATACTAAAGTAAAAAACGGTTTAATTCCATGTCCCCTCAATTTCTTTGACCAGGACCCTTTCTTCTCTTTTGCTGTAGTCCTTGCTCCATCCCTGAAAAGATTAATTATTAGGGAAAATTCCGGATTGAATCACACAGGCAAAAATATTCTGGATTCTTCCTCAGAACTGTGAAGTAACTAAATGCAGAAATTGCAAAAGAAGAAATGCAAACAACTGATAAAGATATGAAAATGTATTCGACCTTCCTGGTACTCTGAGTAGCACATATTACAAGAATATTGAGACACCATTATTTATTCTATTGGCAAAGATTTAAGAAAATGCTAAGGATCGTGATTAAGGAGAGTGTAAACTGATATTACCTCAAAGATGGGCCAATTTGGGCATACAAATAAATGCCTCCAAAAATACATGTTTCATTTAACTTAGAAATTCCACTTTTTGGAATGCATCCTAAGGAACTAATTAAGCAAATACACAAAGATGTACATACAAGTTGTTTATCATACTGTAATTTATAACAGTGAAAAACGGAAATAGTGAAAAATAGGAAACCATTTAAATGTTCATTTAAAGACAATTAATGATATGGACCATATATTCCATTAAAAGTTACTATAGAGATACATGCTTACTGGAGGGAAAGTGTTTAGGATGCATTATTTTTTTTTTTAATTTTATTTGTTTATTTTTTTCCCCCCAAAGCCCCAGTAGATAGTTGTATGTCATAGCTGCACATCCTTCTAGTTGCTGTATGTGGGACGCGGCCTCAGCATGGCCAGAGAAGCGGTGGGTCAGTGCGCGCCTGGGATCCGAACCTGGGCCACCAGCAGCAGAGCGCGCACACTTAACCGCTAAGCCACGGGCCTGGCCCAGGATGCATTATTTAATAACAGGAAGCAGATTCAAAACATTATGAGTGCTTTGATAATATTTTTGTAAATGTGTGTGATGATGTACACTCCACCATTAACAGTAGTTATTTCTGGGTGCTAGAATTACAGCTGACTCTTGCTTAAATTATGTGACTCTTTTAATTTTCCTAAAGTAAAAGGTATTACTTATGTAGTAAAATAGAAATGAAATTTTTATAAGAGAGGCAAATCCTATCTGGAAGTAGGAGCAATACTGAAAGATTCCTTAAGAGTTTTTCAGCTCAAAGTCGTTGAAAATTTTCTGTGACCCTCTGAATTGTACCACATAGAATAAAAGCAGTAAAATTATTTTTTTTTAATTTTTTGTTACAAGTTTCTTGAGATTTCTTTTGAAAATATCACTACAAAATAAATTTAAGAAGCTTTTTAGAAACTAGCTAGAGCTTGAAGAATCCTTGGACCGACTCTCTTATTTTACACAAGAGGAAGGCTCCAAGATAGAGAAATTATCACAAAGCTAGTTAATCGCAGGACCGGAGTGAAAACTGCCCAACTATCCTCAACTACATCCCTGCAGACCAAAGCAATTCATATATGTAATAAAACAAACTCAATGTTAAAAGAAGTATTCTTATGAGAACCATTCAGAACAAGAATTGAATAGGCTTGCAATGAAAATGTCTTAAGATATCAATAACAGCGTCAATTTCTGCTCACCTCTAAGTCATTTCAGCTATATATTGTCTTGTTTTGTTTTTTAAGACAACTTTCTTTTCAAGAGTAAAAGATAGCATTGCTCATTGTATAGAATTTTAAAAATACAGTTAAACATCAAAAAAGAACATTAAAATTACTCAAAATTCCATTTGAGGTTTTTCTATGTATTATAGTATATATATTTATTTTAGAAAAATAGGATTATATTCCACCAACTGTTTATAACTTGACTAATTTACTATTGGGAAGTTCATCTTTTTGGTTTTGATTTATAAGAACTCTTTACATCTAATGAGAGTGACACTTGGTTATGTTGTGAATGTTTTTCCCAGTTTATTGTTTAGCTTTCTACTTTATTGTGGTTTTTTTTCCACTTTATTTTTATGTAGTAAAATCTCTCATTCTTTTCCTTTAGAGTTTCTGCCTGTTTTCTCAAGGCCATTATCAATCTACTTTACATTGAACTCCATGCTTCTTTGTATTTTCTGATATTATCATTAATGTCAACCAAAATCACTCAAACAATTTGAGGTTCAGATATCACAATGGCCCTGATCTTATAATGGGAATGATCAATAGTTTTTCAAATATAAAGTGAAAACTTTCCAGTCTAGTGATTATGAGGGGACTGGGGACTGAGGGATGAAGTGAGCTGGAGTTAAGAAATATAGTCAAAGTCTAGATAATCAGTGAAAAATAACTAACGCACAAATATATGCTGTATTATGTGTGATACTAAGCATCGAGAGTGATACTAAGACATTTAGTTAAAAAATATAATACTTTCAACTATTCAAATGTTTTTTTCAATATAAACAATAACTCTATTTACATGTTCAATTTTTTTCAACTTTATTTTGCCTCTTGGCACTTTATAAACACAGGGGGTTACATCCATTAACTTAGGAATATTTGTCAGCGATCAACATGTAAACTGGGCCTGGGTTTATACATCTGTCTTCAACTCATAGTTGGACTGAGTCATATGTGTGCCCCAGGAAGTCTAATTGAAATGATTAAAATATGTGTTTAGCATTTAGGGAAGGAGGTTGGGTGGTGTCTCAAGTAAGGACAGAGAAGGAGAGTCACAGGAGGCATCTCTGCTGTTTCCACCCTCCTCTACTGTCCAGAACAATTACGATTTGGCCCCACACTTGCATCACCCAGTGCAGTTCACTATATCCAACCTCCTTGACTAGCAATTTATTCTGTTTGCTCTTTGTAGAGTCTACCTCCCACACTAAGTGTGTAAACTACTCCATCTGAGAGAAGTTCTGCTAAACACAATTTTCTCCAGGGATTTTCGGAACCCTTATAAACCAGAGCTATTTGATCAACCCATTTGAATGAAATAGAATTCTATTTCAAGCTAGAACAATATTTCAATTTGTTAATTTCATGGAGACTGATACATTCATTAGGAGCCGTTAGCACTTCATAGCTTGTTTTCTTACCCGATAGAAGGATAATACGCTTTAGAGATCTTTTTGTTTCTAGCACTTTAAACACCTTTTGAGTTGTATCACGTCCTAAAATAGTCAGTTAGCTAGACCATTAAAAAAAAGGAAGGAAAAAACATTTTCACGGACACTAATTTGCTGAAGGTTTATGTACATTATCCTTTTCGGGTTAGTTGCTCCCCTCTCTTCCCGTCTTTGTGTATTTGTGTCTCCTATGGAAGGGAAATCGGGGAGCAACATTCAGGGCTCTTTCTTCCTTGACTCTTGCTGGTTTCCAGAGCTACTTTCTGATTCAGCTTCCTCCAGAGACAGGAATCAATTCCTCTTGCTCAAAGTTACACAACTCTGTCTTAACTCACTTTCTCTCTCAGCAATGTTCAAATATGATTATTTTAGCTGTGTCTTATGTGGTTACAAAAAAATGTGCTCTCAATGTTTGTAGAGAAAGTTTTCAATAACAAAGGAAGTATTTTCTTTTACTCCACATGTGATTTTAATCCTCTCAGAGTGTGGCTTTTAAGAGGAAAATGAGTTTAGTGAATCAGAATCAATGAATGTGCCATCCTGGGTAGGTCAAGTTTGACTCATTAATCTCACAATGGCCCTGTCACCAGGATATTTTCATCGTTATTCACACCTTCTACATCATTCAGAGTCTCCAAAATACTCTTTGCATTGCTGTAACAGCTGAATCATTGAAAAGCAATTAATATTTTACAAATAGAGATTTCACATTTCTTTCACTGGATTATGCCTACTCCTATGACATATCTCTGTCCCATATTAACTCCAAAAGCTCAGAAAGATAACTTATAAGACACAGACATTCCATCAAAACCAAAACACAGAAGAAAAATAAAGTAGAAATATTCTAGGACAGAACATCCTGGTTACTGAAACTTTCTTGCTGTTTTTTTAAATGAAACCTTTCATAACTCTTCTATCGGTAAGACCAACTTAACCATCTCATCTGGCTGATCTTGTATTTTTCAGGGCTGAATGTAACCTTGCCCTTCCATTTCTGAAGCCTGTGGGGTTTTCTAGAAATCTGGCCCAAAAAAATCAGTCAAGAAAAGAAAAAACATCCAGCCAAAGGAGATAATGCCCAAGATCAGCTCTCTGGCTAGCTTTACCCAAAAGGAAAGTAAGTAATACTTGGATTAAAATAATCAATCTCAGGGCCGGCCTGGTGGTGCAGCGGTTAAGTGTGTGTGCTCTGCTGTGGCGACCTGAGGGTTCGCAGGTTTGGATCCCAGGCACGCACCAAGGCACTGCTTATCAAGCCATGCTGTGGTGGGGTCCCATATAAAGTAGAGGAAGATGGGCACGGATGTTAGCCCAGGGCCAATCTTCAGCGGCAAAAAGAGGAGGATTGGCATCAGATGTTAGCTCAGGGCTGGTCTTCCTCACACACACAAAAAATAATAACAATAAAATAAAATAAAATAATCTTTACTCAGAAAGAAAAAATGAATTTTAAATCTTCCAAAATTAGATTTAATGTTTAACCAAAAGACTATGAGTTTACAAGTCAGCAGACCTGTGTCCTCTCAATTGTTTAGCTGTATGACCTTCAACAAGAAATTCAATCTTTCTGGGTCTCAGTTTCCTTCTTTGTAAAAGAGGAAAATTAATGAATACTCCATAGGGTTAGTATGAGGTATCTGTTACCTGTCAGATAGATAACAGTATCTATGTAACACCGTGTAACAAACCATCCCAACATCATTTCTCACAAATCTTTGGGATGGTTGGGTGGTCTCACATGGGCTTGTTCTTGTGGCTGTATTCATCTGGTGAGACAGCTGGAGCTGGAGAGTCTGGGATGGCTTCATCCAGATGTCTAAGGCCCTGACGGGGATGGTTGGAAGGCTGGACCTCTTTCTTCACATGGCCTCTCATGAATTAGTAGATTAGCCCATCTTTCTTTAACATGGCATCTAAGTCCCAAGAAAGTGGAGGCAGAAGCTTCAAGGCATCTTGAGGCTTAGGCTCTGGAGCTCTCACAACATCATGTCAGCCACATTCTATTGGTCAAAGCAAGTTACACAGCCAGCCAGGATTCAAGACAGAGAAATAGTATCTACCTCTCAATGGGAAGAATGACAGCATCCTACTGCAAAGAGTGTGAACACAAGGAATTGTTATTCATTGGAGCCATTATTATAATGACCTACCTCGTGCCTTGTGGTCTAGAAGCCCTATTTTCAAATTGTGTAAAGTTTAACAGAGTCTTTTTTAATCCTGTTGATTGGAAGCTGTGGTAAATTATTACAGTAATGGCACCCTACAAATCACAGCTGCCTGTATCCATGCCTTTGTGTATTCCCCTTCCTTGTTGACTCTGAGCGTGGCCATATGACTTGTTTTGGCCACAGGCATATCAGCAAATAGAACACAAGCAGAAATTTGATAAAGGTTTGCTTATCAAGTCTTGTTCTCTTGGGCTACCACCATGAGACTGCCATGCCATAAAGAAATGAGGGATGAAAGACCATGTAGCAAGAGGAGTTCAGCTGAGCTCGGGTTGCAAAAGTTCCACCAGCTGAAAGCAGCTACAGGAGTGAATCCAGGTACGACCAGAAGGACCACCAGTCAACCCACAGCACCATAAAAATAATAAAATTTACTTGTTTTAAGCCATTGAGTTTGGAGATATCTTGTAACACAACAACAGATAACTGAAACACAAACCAAAAATATTCTAGCTAGGGGCCAGCCTGGTGTCATAGCAGTTAAGTTTGCGTGCTTCACTTTGGTGGCCCGGGGTTTGGATCCCGGGTGCGGACCGATGCACTGCTTGTCAAGCCATGCTGTGGCGGCATCTCATATAAAGCAGAGGAAGATGGGCATGGATGTTAGCCCAGGGCCAATCTTCCTCAGCAAAAAGAGGATTGGCAATGGATGTTAGCTCAGGGCTAATCTTCCTCACACACAAAAAAAAATTCTAGCTAAAGGGTAGCCTATAATCACTGATAAACGCTAGCATTACTACAAAATCACTACTCATTTCATGATTTTAAACATATCATAGAATCATATAACTTCAGCACTTGACCCATTTAGAGATAATATAATCTAGTGGTCTTCAAAATATCTTTTAACTATAGAACTCTTTTTGAAAACTTCTTACTCAGGCATTTAAAATAAAGAACTATCTGGGGCTGGCCTGGTGGCGCAAGTAGTTAAGTGTGCACACTCTGCTGCGGCAGCCCGGGGATCGCAGGTTCGGATCCTGGGCACGCACCGACGCACCACTTGTCAAGCCATGCTGTGGTGGCGTCCCACATAAAGTGGAGGAAGACAGGCATGGACGTTAGCCCAGGGCTAGTCTTCCTCAGCAAAAGAGGAGGATTGTCAGATGTTAGCCCAGGGCTGATCTTCCTCAAAAAATAATAATAATAATAATAATAATAATAATAAATAATAATAAAATAAAGAGGTATCTTGTTAGGTTAAATTCAATTTACTGGTTCAGGTTTATAGTATGTGCTTATAAAACCATTTAATGAAAACACAATTTCCTTTTCTTTAACACAAAAATATAAATCCAGCTTTATAGATGACAGTAAAAGAATTCTTGCAGTTTAAGCTTACAATTAACTGACATTTGTTCTTTTGGTAGTATGGTATAAAGAAAATCCTTATTCAAGACAGGTAAGTAGTTGTTAATATTAAAGGTCATTTCATTATTTTCCTTGCAAGCTCAAGATATTGAGCAGTCAGGAGAAGCATTATAACTTGTTCCTACTCAGAAAAACATGAACCCATCAGGACAAGTGAATCCTTGACTGATGGCCTCCCTGAGTTTATATTTAAAATATATTACATTTGGCTATGTAAAGATTGCCATCTTTAAAGAGTTTAAAACCTATGTAAAAATAAAATTCAAATCAAATATTTGTGGAGCCCTTGAAGAACCTCGATGGTTCATTTGGAATTCATTTTGGTAACTACTGTAACACTTGCAAACTGGTTTTGCTTTGTTGCTGATTTTGTTCAAAACCAAGGGAAGCTGATTAGACATTTTAAAAGAATGATTTCTTCCATGTTTCAGGTGTCAGTGCATCCTCTAAACTATTTGTTGGGCTATTTAAATAATGTTTCTGCTATTTTCCTTTTTTATTTGTTAAGAATTAAAAAAATAAAAACAGGAAAGGAACTGCCTAGCAAAAGAAATGTCAATGTTAAAACTGAATTACAGAGCCGGCCCCGTGGCTTAGCGGTTAAGTGCGGGCGCTCCGCTGCTGGTGGCCCGGGTTCAGATCCCGGCGCGAACCAGCGCACCGCTTCTCCGATCATGCTGAGGCCGCGTCCCACATACAGCAACTAGAAGGATGTGCAGCTATGACATACAACTATCTACTCGGGCTTTGGGGGGAAAAATAAATAAATAAAAGGTTTAAAAAAAAAAAAACCGAATTGCATTTTTCAGCTCCTTTGTGTGAACTGGTGACATACTTGAGGTTTCAGCGGGGTGTCTGGCCTTCATCAGTCCAGCCAGTGAGAACGTGCTCTGTTGAAGCCTTCGGCTTACCGTCACCACTGTTTTTGCCAGGGCTGACGGTTTAGCAACAGGAAGCTATGTGCTCTTCATCCAATTTTAATGAACCCTTTACTTCCAAAAGGGAAGCCTAACAACAGAGAAGTCTTCAAGGAAGCCAGGTAATTCAACCATTTGACTAGCTTTTGGAAGGAATGAAAGTGTTCCGCTAAGGGCGTGGAATAATCAATGTGATCATTGCTCTGCTGCTGCAATACAGGGCCCAGAGCACAACGGGAAGAACTAGATCAATTTCCACTCCAAGACACATTCAACAGTGAGACACATGACAAAAAGTGTGGAAGAAATGTGCATCCAGAATCTAAGAAATCTGGAATTTTTAAATTACTCCTGCCTGGGTAGTTGGGAGGGTAGAAGGAAAGGCAGAATGGAAGATGTCAGGAGTTGTTCATTGATTCATTCATTCATTTAGTCATTCAACAAATATTTACTGAGCTTCCATCTGTGTGCAGCCATGGGGCTCAGCACTGAGGACACAGCTGTGTATAAGACAGACATGGTCCCCAACCTCTTGGGGAGCTACATACACAAAAGGACAAGAAGTGGCAAGAGCAAGAAGGAAACATCTAGAAGAGAACTGTCAAAACTCTGAGACCAGCCCTGGATGACATCTGGACCTGACTAATTGAGACACATTTCTAATTCTTATTTCATTCCTTTCTCATATTTACAGTGTATTGGAAGTTGAATGGAAGTAGTGAGGTGAGGTCATGATGTCCTCGAGCTACAGCTCTCTGGCCTTCTGGACAGACCACCCCCCACAGGGTGGCATCACCTTGGTGAATCATCATCATGATTCAGGTATGGCTTGCAGGCTAATAACCTTGAATTGTTAGCACTCTGAGAAGGAAATCTGTCCCAAAGGACAGATTACAGGGCTGGTGTATAAACCAGAATGCCAATTTATTAATTTACACTAAGAAATATAACTATTGGATAAACCAGCACCAATAATGTCTTATCTTGCAGCAGGCCAAGCTACATGAGAAACCAAATCATGAACAGAAAGGTGATTCTAGACAGCATTCTCCACTAAGATAGCATGCACCCGCGTCCTTTCTACAAACCAGTCTTGCCTATGAGACTATGTGGAAGCTCTTGGTTTGGGTTGTCTATGATGTTTCTATTATCAGCCCACCTCCAATCTGGGGACAGAAAACACTGCCCTTGCCATAGGGGTGGGCATAACCAGGCTTAGCTAATCAGGGCACTCCCACCCCCTGAGCCAAAGTGATTGGTTCAGGAGTGGGCACATGATCCAAACCAAGCCAATCAAGGTTCGTTTCCAGGATGTCCTCACTAAGGCTAGAAGCAAAGACTTCTGGCTTCTGGGGAACAAGTCATTGTTGCCTTCCACACTTGCTCTTCTCTCTGAGCATCTCTTAAAGTCCTTTAATATAATAACATTAAGGAACACGGCTCTTCAGAGACACTTTGTAATATCCTATATACCTCTATACTATTTGTTTTCTGTTCTTTTTTATGAATGATTCCTTCAAAAACAACGGGAATCTTGTTCCTGTTGCAGGATATTTTGCATAGTCATTTGAGTGAAAAAATTCCAAAAGCATTCTGTTACTAAGTACCTGCTCTACTCCAGGCAGAGTGCTAGATACCTGCAATTCAATGGTAAGCAAACACATGTGCCAAAACGTCCTTGCCCTCTCAGACCAGGAGGTCCAGTGGAAAGGCAGACATTAATTTTTTAAAGTTTACAAAAATAAATACATAATTATGAATCCTAATGAGCACTATAAAGAAAAGCTTCATGGTGCAATAAAAGTGTATAAGCAAAATTGCTATGGTTTCTTGGTCAAGTTATTTAACTCCTTTTGCCTTGGTTTCCTCATCTGTAAAATCAGAACACTAGAATACACCTCAAAGTGTTGTTGTGGATTAAATATAAAATGCTTAAAAGAGATCCCTGGTTGGTGGTCAATCAATTTTAGTCATTATTAATCCCATCGTCAACAACAGCAACATCATTATTATTAGAGGGAGGACTAGGCCTCGTCTGGAGGTGGGGAAGCCTTCTCTGAGGAAGAAACTTTTAATTTTAGTCGTGAAGGGTTAGCAAGAGTTTTCTCAGCAAAGAGGCGGAGAAACATCAACATTAGGCATAGGGAAAGCCCAATGGTGATAGGACATATGGAACTTAGAAAAATGGAGAGAAAGGCAATAAGGTTAGAGCCTAGTATGTGATGAGGAGAGGGTCCTGAGGCTGGGTCATGGGTCATGAAGGATAGTGAGGTGGATAGCAAGTGATATGATAAAATTTGCATATTTAAAGACCACTGTTAAGAACTGAATATTTGTGTCTCTCCAAAATTCATATGATAACGTCCTAACCCCTAATGTGATGGTATTAGGAGGTAAGGCCTTTGTGAGGTAATTAGGTTTAGATGATGTCATAACGGTAGGGCCCGCATGGTGGGATTAGTGCCCTTATAAGAAGAGGAAGAGACACCAGAGCTCTCTCTCCACCATGAGAGGACACAGTCAAAAGGCATGTTGGTCCTAGACTTCCAGCCTCTACAACTGTGAGAAATAAATGTCTGCCATTTAAGCCACCCTGTCTATGGTATTTTGTTATGGCAGCCCAAGCTGGGCTGTGTGGGTAAGAAAAGCTTGACAAGAAATAATGGTCACGGAGGCAGAGTCAAGATGGCAGCGTAGGCAGACTCTGAACTCACCTCCTCCCATGGACACAGCCAATTTACAACTACTCGTGGAAAAATTACCCCTGAGACAGAACTGAAAACTGGATAAGAGGAACTCCTGCAACAATAGACAATCCTAACTGAGGTGGAAGAGGCAGAGACTCCCTTCCGGAGAGGAAAAATGCCACCTTCACAAGCCACCAGCTTCACGGCCGCCGGGAGCAGCTCACAGGTACTCACTCTCCCTGGAGGCGCAGGGCCCTGAGCCGGGGAGCGCCCCTGCTGTGGGCATTTTGTGGACCCAGCACAATCGAGACCAGCGGCATAATATCTGACTTTGCTGCTACTAAAGCATTGGGGAGCACCCCCAGAAAACCCGGTTCGCAAAGAAACTAAAACTGGCTCTTAAAGTGCCCGCGCGCAAACTCACCCGTTTCAGAGAGCATCCTAAAATCACCAGAAAGAAAGGTGCACAGTGCTTTGGTGACAAGAGACTCACCTAATAGGCCCTGAGTGCATCTCGGTGAGGGGTGAGACCTCTCCAGGGACTGGGACATTGGCGGCGGCCATTGTTGTGGCCTGGTGAAAGCGTGCTGGCACAGAGGCCATTGAAGTTCTCCCTGAGGCCAGCTAGCCCAGGGTCTGCCCCACCTGCTAGAGCACCGATTTAATCCAACTCAGCCAGGACAGGCAGCCCACCCTAGAGACTGGCCCCACCCAACAACAAGCCCTCAGGCAACGTGTGGGCCTGCATAGATTGGTGACTGGATTCTCTGCAGCCTGGCAACTGAGCCGACTTGAGCGGGGCAGGGTGTGCACAAGGAGCGGGTGGAGAGTGTGGGGCGGTGGCGGAGTGTGTGGGGCTCCTGCAGTGGAGAGACTGGGTCCGCTTGGGGAGGTCGGGGCGCTCACACGGGGCAGGACTGTGTTGACTGTGTGTGGACCTGTGGGCAACAGGGCTTGTCAGCTGCAGAAGACTTGTGCTTCTCAAAGACCCACATAGGAGGTTTGCTCCACCTTCCAAAGCCTGAAACAATCGGGTGCTCCTGTGCCTGAGGCCAGCCCCACCCAGCTGCAATCCTCAGAGAGCTGACAAGAGACCTAATAGGCTAGAGACTTACAGCAATGGTAAGGCCCTGAGCCTAACAACCTGCCACGCTGGGGGCCTACTCACTTAAAAGAAATACTGCAACACACATGTGGTATTAGAACTTACAGCCAACTGTGCTGGGGTGCCCCACACCTGATAAAGAGACTGAAGGGCCCACAACAACTACAAGCAGCTGAGCATTACAACAGCTGGCCAGGAGCATAACTCAGCCTCCCTGGGCGCCTATAGGGAGAGCTAACAGGCCACAATAGAAGGACACACGTAGCCCACATAGGGGCCACCCCTGGAACATTGAGAACTGAGGGAAGCACACTGGAAGCCTCCTAAGGCATCACTTACATAAGGTCACCTATCCAAGAGCAGGAGACATAGCTGACCTACCTAATACGTAGACACAAGCACAGGGAAAGAGGCAAAATGAGGAGGCAAAAGAATACATTCCAAGTAAGGGAACAGGACAAAACCCCAGAAAAGGAACTAAGTGAAACAGAAATGAGCAACCTACCCGACAGAGAGTTCAAACTAAGAGTGTTAAGGATGCTCACTGATCTGGGGAGAAGAATAGATGAACTCAGTGAGAATGTCAACAAAGAAATGGAAGATATAAAAAAGAACCAATCAGAAATGAAGAATACAATACTGGAAATGAAAAATTCATTAGAGGGACTCAAAAGCAGAGTAGAGGATACAGAAGAACGGATCTGTGAGCTGGAAGAAAGACTAGAAGAAATTACCCAAGGTGAACAGGTAAAAGAGAAAAGAATTCAAAAGAGTGAGGACAGTCTAAGGGACCTCTGGGACAACATCAAGCGCACTAACATCCATGTTATAGGTGTCCCGGAAGGAAAAGAGCGAGACAAGGGGGCAGAGAATCTATTTCAAGAAATAATAGATGAAAACTTCCCTAACCTAAGGAAGGAAACAGACACCCAGGTACAGGAAGCACAGAGAGCTCCAAACAAGATAAACCCAAAAGGCCCACACCAAGACACATCATAATCAAAATGTCCAGAATTAAAGATAAAGAGAGAATCCTAAAAGCCGCAAGAGAATGTCAAGTTACATACAAAGGAAACCCCATAAGGCTATCAGCTGACTTCTCAGCAGAAACCTTACAGGCTAGAAGAGAATGGCACGATATATTTAAAGTGCTAAAAGGAAAAAACTTACAGCCAAGGATACTCTACCCAGCAAGGTTATCATTCAAAATGGAAGGAGAGATCAAAATTTTCCCAGATAAGCAAAAATTAAAGGAGTTTGTCACCAAGAAACCAGTGCTACCAGAAATGTTAAAGGAACTGATTTAAGGGGAAAAGAGAAGACCACAAATAAGAAAAATTATCTATTTCCATGATTAGAACGTAATGGATACAAATGCACAAAAAAGAGGTTAGATATGATACCAAAACATAAAAGGAGGGAGGAGGGGAGTTAAAGAGTACAGCTTTCAGACAGAGGTCAAACTAAAGTGACCATCAATTCTGTATAGAAGAAGTAAGGAACAGAGAAGGACTACTAAAACACTGAGAAAAAAAAAAAAGTTAAAAAATGGCAGTAAGTACATACTTATCAATAGCTACTTTAAACGTCAAAGGACTAAATGCTCCCATTAAAAGGCATAGGGTGGCTGACTGGATAAAAAAACAAGACCCATATATATGCTGCATACAAGAGACACACTTCAGACCTAAAGACACTCACAAACTGAAAGTGAAGGGATGGAAAAAGATACTCCACGCAAATGGCAATGAAAAGAAAGCTGGGGTAGCAGTACTCATATCAGACAAAATAGACTTTAAAACAAAAACTGTAAAAAGAGACAAAGAAGGGCATTACATAATGATCAAGGGAACAATCCAACAAGAGGATGTAACACTTGTAAATATCTACGCACCCAATGTAGGTGCACCTAAATATATAAAGCAATTATTAACAGACATAAAAACGGAAATAGACTGTAACACAATAATAGTAGGGGACTTTAACACTCCACTTACACCAATGGATAGATCATCCAAACAGAAGATCAATAAGGAAACATTGGCCTTAAACGACACACTAGAACAGATGGACCTAGTAGATATAGACAGAGCATTCCATCCAAAAACCGAAGAATACACGTTCTTTTCAAATGCACATGGAACATTCTCCAGGATTGATCACATATTAGGCCACAAAACAAGTCTCCATAAATTTAAGAAGATTGAAATAATACCAAGCATCTTTTCTGACCACAACGGTATGAAACTAGAAATCAACTATAGGAAGAAAATCAGAAAAGCCACAAATACATGGAGATTAAACAAAATGCTACTGAACAACGACTGGGTTAACGAAGAAATCAAAGAAGAAATCAAAAAATACCTGGAGACAAATGAAAATGAAAAGACGACATGCCAGAATTTATGGGATACAGCAAAAGCGGTTCTAAGAGGGAAGTTTATAGCAATACAGGCCTATCTCAACAAACAAGAAAAATCTCAAATAAACAATCTAACAATGCACCTAAAGGAACTGGAAAAAGAAGAACAAACAAAGCCCAAAATCAGTAGAAGAAGGGAAATAATAAAAATCAGAGCAGAAATAAATGAAATAGAGACCAAAAAAACAATAGAAAAAATTAATAAAACCAAGAGCTGGTTCTTTGAAAAGATCAACAAAATTGACAAACCTTTAGCTAGACTCACCAAGAACAAAAGAGAGAAGGCACAAATAAGTAAAATCAGAAATGAAAGAGGAGAGGTTACAACAGACACCTCAGAAATACAAAAGATTATAAGAGAATACTATGAAAAGCTATATGCCAACCAATTCGACAATCTGGAAGAAATGGATAAATTCTTAGAATCATACAACCTTCCAAAACTGGATCAAGAAGAGGTAGAGAATTTGAATAGACCAATCACCAGTAAGGAGATCGAAACAGTAATCAAAAACCTCCCCAAAAATAAAAGTCCAGGACCAGACGGCTTCCCTCGTGAATTCTACCAAACATTCAAAGAAGACTTAATACCTATCCTTCTCAAACTCTTCCAATAAATTGAGGAGGGGGGGAAGCTCCCTAACTCATTCTACGAAGCTGACATTACCCTGATACCAAAACCAGACAAGGACAACACAAAAAAAGAAAATTACAGGCCGATATCACTGATGAACATCGATGCGAAAATCCTCAACAAAATACTAGCAAATCGCATACAACAATACATTAAAAAGATTATACACCATGATCAAGTAGGATTTATTCCAGGGATGCAGGGATGGTTTAACATTCGCAAATCAATCAACGTAATACACCACATTAATAAAATGAAGAACAAAAATCACATGATCATCTCAATAGATGCAGAGAAAGCATTTGACAAGATACAGCATCCGTTTATGATAAAAACTCTGAATAAAATGGGTATAGAAGGAAAGTACCTCAACATAATAAAGACCATATATGAGAAACCCACAGCTAATATCATCCTCAATGGTGAAAAACTGAAAGCTATCCCTCTAAGAACAGGAACCAGACAAGGATGCCCACTGTCACCACTCCTATTTAACATAGTATTGGAAGTCCTAGCCAGAGCAATCAGGCAAGAGAAAGAAATAAAAGGGATCCAAATTGGAAAGGAAGAAGTGAAACTGTCACTATTTGCAGATGACATGATTTTATATATAGAAAACCCTAAAGAATCCACCAGAAAACTTTTAGAAGTAATAAACCAATATGGTAAAGTTGCAGGATACAAAATCAACATACAAAAATCAGTTGCATTTCTGTACACTAACAACGAAGTAGCAGAAAGAGAAATTCAGAATACCATCCCATTTACAATTGCAACAAAAAGAATAAAATACCTAGGAATAAACTTAACCAAAGAGGTGAAAGATCTGTACACCGAAAACTATAAAACATTTCTGAAAGAAATTGAAGAAGACGCAAAGAAATGGAAAGATATTTCGTGCTCTTGGATTGGAAGAATTAACATAGTTAAGATGTCCATATTTCCTAAAGCCATCTATAGATTCAATGCAATCCCTATCAAAGTTCCAACAACATTTTTCACAGAAATAGAACAAAGAATCCCAAAATTTATATGGAACAACAAAAGACCCCGAATAGCTAAAGGAATCCTGAGAAAAAAGAACAAAGCTGGAGGTATCACACTCCCTGATTTCAAAATATACTACAAAGCTATAGTAACCAAAACAGCATGGTACTGGCACAAAAACAGACACACAGATCAATGGAATAGAATCGAAAGCCCAGAAATCAACCCACACGTCTATGGACAGCTAATCTTTGACAAAAGAGCCAAGAACATCCAATGGGGAAAAGAAAGTCTCTTCAACAAATGGTGTTGGGAAAACTGGATAGCCACATGCAAAAAAATGAAAGTAGACCCTTACCTTACACCATGCACAAAAATTAACTCCAAATGGATTAAAGACTTGAATGTAAGACCTGAAACTATGAAACTTCTAGAAGAAAACATAGGCAGTACGCTCTTCGACATCGGTCTTAGCAACATCTTTTCAAACACCACATCTGACCGGGCAAGAGAAACAATAGAAAAAATAAACAAATGGGACTACATCAAACTAAAAAGCTTCTGCACAGCAAAGGAAACCGTCAACAAAACGAAAAGACAACCTAACAATTGGGAGAAGATATTTGCAAACCATACACCTGATAAGGGCTTAATCTCCAAAATATATAAAGAACTCATGCATCTCAACAACAAGAAAACCAACAACCCAATTAAAAAATGGGCAAAAGATCTGAACAGACATTTCTCCAAAGAAGATATACAGATGGCCAACAGACACATGAAAAGATGTTCAAAATCACTAACTATCAGGGAAATGCAAATCAAAACTACAATGAGATATCACCTCACGCCCGTCAGAATGGCTATAATTAACAAGACAGGAAACAACATGTGTTGGAGAGGATGTGGAGAGAAGGGAACTCTCACACACTGCTGGTGGGAGTGCAAACTGGTCCAGCCTCTATGGAAAACAGTATGGAGATTCCTCAAAAAATCAAGGATAGAACTACCATATGATCCAGCTATTCCACTGCTGGGTATTTATCCAAAGAACTTGAAAACACCAATTTGCAAAGGTACATGCACCCCTTTGTTCATTGCAGCGTTATTCACAATAGCCAAGACTTGGAAGCAACCTAAGTGCCCATCAAGAGACGAATGGATAAAGAAGCTGTGTTATATATACACAATGGAATACTACTCAGCCATAAGAAACGACGAAATCCAGCCATTTGTGACAACATGTATGGACATTGAGGGCATAATGCAAAGTGAAATAAGTCAGAGGGAGAAGGTCAAATACCGTATGATTTCCTTCATTAAGTAGTAGATAATAACAACAATAAACAAACACATAGGGACAGAGATTGGATTGGTGGTTACCAGAGGGGAAGGGGGGAGGGAGGAGGGTGAAAGGGATAATTCGGTACATGTGTGTGGTGATGGGTTGTAATTAGTATTTTGGTGGTGAACGTGATGTAATCTATGCAGAAATAGAAGTACAATGATGTACACCTGAAATTTTTACAATGTTATAAACCAATGTTACTGCAATAAACAAAAAATTAAAAAATAAATAAATAAAAATAAAAAAATATAAAAAAAAGAAATAATGGTCACCTGCACAGGGCAGTGGCAGTGGGTCTGAGAGAGAGATTAAAGAGCTAGTTGGGGGTCAAATCCGTAGGCCTCGAGAAGGGTTGGCTACAGGAGCCAAGGGCAAGGGATGTCAGGGGAGGCTGCTAGTGTTGGTGGAACTGAGTGGAGAGTGATGCCATTGACTGAGAGGAAACTGGAAGAGGACTGGGTGGGGGAAGGAACAGGAAGCAGGGAAGTTTCTGGTAAAGAGACAACAGACTCAAGGTGGCTGTGAGTTCAGGCTCAAGAAGGCATAGAAACAATGGTCCCTGAAACACTGGTCCTGCTAATGCATCACAGATGAGCTCAAGTTTCATTGTGACCCTTCCTACAGACCAGCTCTGGGTCCTCAAAGTAACCTCCCGTGAAGAATGCTTCCTGTCTCTGCCTCCCTGTGGCTTCACTTACATAACAAGCCATTCCTTCAAGAAAACTGGCGTCCCAGATTCCACAGAGCAGCTGGAGACTGTGTGAAAGGTCCTGCCCCTGGGAAAATGATACAGAGTAAGATGCTGTTGACTTAAAGGGAACTTTCACTGGCCAACCCCCCGGTTGACCTGTCCATGTTCTCCCAGCAGCCCTCACGCACCCAATGCCTCTGAAAGCAGAGTCAGACACCCATAATTCTCACTCAGGGGGAAAACTGAGGCCAACCTAGTACTAAGATGTCTCAATATAAAATGTTACTTGAAGAAATGCAATGTTATTATGTTTAAGTATAAACCATTTATTCTTTTACGAGAATGAGTTAATAAAGTGTTGCATGGTGGAAACCCAGAAAGAAGGCTTTAAGGAGTGGAAAAATAATTATTTGAGTTTAGCATGTCAAGCTTTTAATGAAGTGGAAATTACGTACAACATCAGTATCAAACTGGCAACGTTAGATAGTTTTGCCCCCTAAAGTTGCCGACATTTAAAAATCTGTAAATTTCAGGTGAATATAAGCTTTTTAGCTTTTTTCGAGAATGGAAAGTTCTGGCAAAACTGAGCCCACATTCACACATGATGACAATGAACTGAAGCTCCTTATTATGGGTGTGAGCTCCTTGGTTCATCCCAGTTCTTGTCACTCTCTGGAGGGTCCCAGACACTGAGACTGAGTCACTCTGCTTCTTTTTACCGTGCTTGCACCATTGTTTTTCTTTAAGTTAACAGAAAAATGAATATTTCTTTTACCTTTGTCTCTGCCAAAAGTGAGAAAATTAAAACTAGATCAAGATGGCCATCTATTTTAGAAAAATTGATTAACATATTCCTTTACAAAAGCTGAAATGATTTCTGTGTGTTTGTTGTGCAATTGTGTCCGTATAGACATGTAACTGGGGCTCTTCAACATTTTTCATCTGCTGATCCCTGTAGCCATTTGAGTTGCTGCCTTAGTTTGAGTCCTTAACAGCAGAGCATCAGACCAGGACTCAAGTACAGGCAGTTTATCTGAAAGGTGGTCCCAGGAAGCAGGAGTGAAGGAGTGGGGAAAATAGGAGAAAAGAAAGCAGGAAAGACAACTGGAAAGGTATACTATCGACGTCACTGCTGTGGATAACAGGTCTTTGAGAGGTGAACAGAATGCCTCCCGGAACGGGATCATGGGGTACAGGAGGATGGTTCCTGGACCCACTGGTTGAAGGCTGCCCAAGGGTCATCAAACCCCCCCCTCTTATAGGCTGCCCTTGCTCCCATGCCTGGCAGGCACTGAACAAGCCCTGGATGGCAAAGTTAAGCGATGCTCAGAGCACACCTGAGGCGGGACGGAGCAGTGCAAGGTGCATCTGAGCTGGCATGGAGCCATCCAGTTGCCGAAGTCAGAGGTTGGCCTGGAGAAATGATGCAATGCATCTAAGACATCCACAACAGTTGCAAGCCCTGAAACTAGAATTTCCACGACTCTTTGGATTCCTCTGATAGGACCTTAAAAAGTTTAGACTCCCACAGCTGAGAGAGAGCATGATACAGTAGTTCTGAAAAGACGGGCCCAGCTTCTCTGGATTTGAATCCTGGCTCTAACACCTCCTGGCTGGGTTACTTTGGGCAAAGTACTTAACCACTATGACCCTCAGTCACCTCATCTGTAAATCAGCAATAAGTATAGTACCTACCTCAAAGGGTAGTTACCATATACTGGGAAAATAATAATATTATAATTATCATATTAATTATAATAATTAAAGTTAAGATAATAATAAGCACTCTATAAGTGTTATTGTTATTGTGTCTATTTTCTCTTGGAAACATTTTCTTTGCCAGCAATATAAAGCTAATTTTATACCCCAGCTAATTTATAACCAACTCTCCAGAATAGTCCCTGAATTAATGGGATTTTTTTCTGTACCTAGAATCACCTAACAATCTCTTCTGCAAATTCCAGAAAATGATACTAAGTGAAAAATATATGTATATTTCTCAAATAATGTTCTAAATTCCAATTCCTAAAATAGTAGTTAAAAACAATGTGTTTTTTTAAGCCAGTGAGTGACTGAAAGTGTCAAAAAATATCTGATATTGGGTTTCTCCATCTTTCAAAGAAACTAACAACATTTCAAAAATCTGAAAATTAATGCAAAAATCTGCATTCTGGAAGATTTTCATCTATAGCAGTGCTTCTGCATGGTCATCCTGTAGACACTACCTGGGGATCTTGTTCAAAAGCAGCCTCTTCTCAGTAGGTCCACAATGGGGCCTGAGTTTCAACATTTTCAGCAAGTTCCCAGGTCGATACTGCTGGTCTTTGGACCAAACTTGGGATGACAAGGACCTCCAAATATGAGTCAGAGAAAAAGAAAACCTCAGACTAAGACAGAGGCGGGGGCACATGGGTCTGGGAAACCAGGCTGGCATCTGGTAGGCAGAGTGGCGATAGGCCCAACAGAATCTCTGAGAAGGGCCCAGCATCGTGAAAATCCACCTGCCCTATTTTCAAAAGGTTATCCAGTTCTGTCAACAAAACTGCTAAAAGAACTTGAAATCGGGCTTCATGAAGTCCCAGCAAAACCAAGAAAGATGGCTGGATGATCTCCTGAAGTCCTCTTCCTATACACAAGGAACATTCTTCTAGTAGTTTATGATGCAAAGGCAGACCACTTACCACCTGCCTACAATACTGCAGGGGCGCTTACTGATGTTGCAATCTGGCCTCAAGTTTTTCATGGTCTCCTCATCACCATCAGTTTGGTTTGCAAAATCAAAGACTCCAAGGAAACAGGCAGGAAGGACCACTGGAGAGAAGTCAAAGTCATCCACTGCCATGGAAAGAAAATCTTGGATTTGGCCATCTTTTCCTCTCAAGCTTCCTGACTTGAGTTTTCAATCAAAGACCTAAACAATCATGGATTGCCCCCACGCCACAATGGGACCCACCCTGCTTATCCCTCTGTGTTCTAAATTAAGATGGTCCAAGAAAATAGCTGAAGATCCCGTTTGTTCTACATATGCCCTGGTAAGGAAATGCATTATAAAAGTTTGGCTAAATAATTTTTTCTTTTTGTTATGGAATCGGCTCTGTAGCAGAGAAAGTATGTTTTCTAACTTCACAAGGAAACAAATCCTATCAGTTTTCAGGGAAGACACAAAGCTTGTCTGGTTCTCTTTTATGACAAACATGTTTATTATAAGTGATATATTATTTTAATAAGTTCTACCACAGTTGGCTGGTTCAGAAGTGATTGGCAATGAAGACATAATTGTAAATAGAGAAAATGAGCTTTCATTTGCCTATAATTTATAGTATAAGATTGGAAAAAATAAGCAAAGAATTATCTGAAAGAAAAAAATTCTGGGATAATTATTAAATCTAAAAACTACAGATGGTGGCAAGAATTCAAACTTTGCACCTCTCCCTCTTATCCCCAAGGCAGAGTATGAGATAAGAAGTTTGGGAACTAAGGTAGTTAAATTTTGACAATTCTCAGGGTGCCTTCAAAATAAATTTTCCCCTGGGAAATTAAAAAGCCCTTAAATTTTTCAAAAGTAAACTATAACATACACTCATAAAAAATGCACAAATCATACGCCTACAGCTCAATGAATTACTACATCGTGAACATTCTCATGTACCCACCATCTAGATCAAGAAATAGAACACTAACTCCTTCCTCCTCCCAAACACAACTACTCACCTGACTTTTAACTCCTTAGATTTCTCTTTTAACTCACACCTGGTTTTTGAAGTCCCAATGAAGTCTCATAGACTGTGTCCTTAAGTGTATGGCTTCTTTTGCTAGATATTATGTTTGGCAGATTTGTGTGTGTTGTTATGCGTATCTTCACTGCTGTATAGTATTCCAATTCATAAGTATACCACAGCTTATTTATTCATTTTAATATTGGTGGACCTTCAGGCTTTTCCCAACTTGGGGCTATTACGAATAATGCTACTACAGACATCCTTAGACAAGTCTCTTGCTGTAAATGTGCATCCATATCTGCTGAGAGTAGATCTGCTATGTTATAACATTTGTATTTGTTCAGCAGTAATAGATAATGCACAGTTTTCCAGTGTTGTTCTACCAGATGTGTGAGAGTGTTCCCACTGCTCCACTCTTGCTAGTGTCATTCTGTTTGATTTAACCTATTCTGGTGGTTCTACAGTGGTATCTCATCATGGTTTTCATTTGTATTTCCTTTATTGCTAATGACCTTGAGAATCTTTTCAAATATGTATTGGCTGTTTTGATACCCTCCTTTGTGAAGTGGCTGTTCACATCTCTTGCCTCTCCCTGTTCCTTTTTTTTAACTTAGGTTGTCTCTTTTTTTATGAATTTGTAGGAAATCTTTATACATTCTACATAAAAGCCCATTGTCAGTTTTATGTGTAGCAATTATTTTCTCCCGCACTGGAATTTACCTTCTCACTCTCTCAGTGATGTTTTTTAAAGAATTAAAAAAAAAATCTTAATTTTAAATTAATTTATTAGATTTTTCCTTTATATTAGTAGTTTTATATCCTGTTTAAGAATCTTTTCCTGTCTCAAACTACGGAAATATCCTCCTGTATTATCCTTTACAAGCTCGATTGTTTTTCTTTTCATAATTAGATTTAAATGCATCTGGAATTGATTTTGTGTGTGGTGTAGGGTTCAAATTTCTTTTTTTACATAAGGATATCCAATTAACTCAGCATAATTTATTGAAAAGACCATCTTTTTCCCACCATTCTGTAGCACCACATTTGTCATAAGTTAAACGTGGATTAATCTTAATTACTCTAGCTTATATTGCGTCTTAATACCAGTAAATACTCTCAATTTTTTCTTCTTCCAGTTTATCTTGTATTCCTTTTCTGTGTGTGTGTGTGTGTGTGTGTGTGTGTGTATGTGTGTGGTGAGGAACATTGTCCCCGAGCTAACATCTGTGCCAATGTTCCTCTATTTTTTATGTGGGTCACCACCACAGCATGGCTTGAGGAGTGGTGTAGGTCCACACCCAGGATCCAAGCCCATGAACCCAGACCACCGAAGCACAGTGCACCACACTTAACAGCTATGCCACTGGCCCGACCCCCCAAGTTTATCTTGTATTCTTGTTTTTTTCCACTTCCTTCTATATTTAAAAATTAGTTTGTCATTTTGCAAGCATACATACACACATTACAAACATACACACACACAATCTGCTGGGATTTTGATTCTGATTGAACTGAATATATAGATTTGGGGAGAATTGACATTTTTATGATTGATGTTTTTATTCTATTGCATATAGTATTTTTTTTTAGAGAAATTTTCTGGCTGCAGAGGTATGCTATTTTTTTTTTAATTTTTTATTTATTTTTTTTCCCCCAAAGCCCCAGTAGATAGTTGTACGTCATAGCTGCACATCCTTCTAGTTGCTGTATGTGGGACGCGGCCTCAGCACAGCCAGAGAAGCGGTGCGTTGGTGCGCGCCTGGGATCTGAACCCGGGCCGCCAGCAGCAGAGCACGAGCACTTAGCTGCTAAGCCACGGGGCCGGCTCTTGCATACAGTATTTTAAAATTTTATTTTCTAACTCTTTGTGGCTAGTATACATAAATATAACTGACTCTTTATATTGATTGTGTGTCCAACAAAATTGTTGAAACACATATTAACTCTAATAATGTATCTGTAGATTCTTTTAGACTTCCTACTTATGCAATCATGTAGTCTGCAAATTGTGATGGTCTCATTTCTTCCTTTCCACTCCTTATGATTCTTGCTTTACTGCCCTGGCTTGGACCTTCCACACTACGTTAACTAAAACTGTCGATAGTGACCATCTGTTCCTCATTACCATCTCAGAAGGAGATTTATCACTATTTCACCATTAAGAATGATGGTCACTCTAGTTTTTTGATAGATATTCTTTATCAGAATAGGGAAGATCCCTTCTAGAGCTAGTTTGCTAAGGGTGTTTTTTTCTTTTTACAATGAATGTGTGTTGAATTTTTTTCAAACGCTTATCTGTACTTATTGAACTAATGTAGTTATTTTGCTTTGCTAATGTAGTGAAATACATTGATTGATATTCAAATTATAAGCCAACCTTGTGTTCCTGGAATAAACATTTGGTTATGATGTATTATTTTTTTTATATCGTGAGATTTGGATGACTAAATTATCGGATATTTTCAATCTATATTCACAAGCAATATTGGCTTATCATTTTCCTTTCTTATCATGTCATGTTGCCTTTCTTATCATACCTTTGTCAGGTACTGGTGTCAAAGTTATGCTGGCCTCATAAAAGAGGTTGAGAAGTATTTCTCTTTTTCTGTTCTCTATAAGAGTTTGCATAAGATTGATGTTATTTGTTTATGTGCCTGGAGTTTTCTTTGTGGGAAAGTCTCTAAGTACAGACATACTTATAATATATTAAGATTTTCTATGTCTTCTGTGTCAGCTTTAGTAAGTGGTGTTTTCTAGGAATTTATCAATTTCTTCTAAAATTTCAAATATATTGGCATAAAGTTGGTTATAATATCCTCTTAAATCTTTTGAATGTTTATAGGATCTGAAGTGATGCCCTCGTTTTTATTCCTAAAGTTGGTTTTCTGTGCCTTCTCTCATTTTTACTTTTCAATCTCATCAGATATTGATTCATTTTATTCTTTTGAAAGAATTGACTCTGAGCTTTGTTGATCCTCTGTCTTTTATGATTGTTTTCAAATTCATTAATTTCTGATCTCATCATTAGCATCCCCTTCCTTCTCTTTACTATGCGTTTCATTTACTGGTATTTTCTCATTAGCTTCTTGAGCTGGAAGCCTTTTGGTTCCTCTTTAGCAGAAATATATCTTCCTCAGAGTTCTTTAAAAATTTTCTATTTAAATCTGGTTTTCAGCAGTTTTACTAAAAGTGTTTTGGGTAGATTTTTTTTTACCTACTTTTTGGAGGGTGTCTCTTGAATATGTCTTGATATTTTTCATCAGTTTTATAAAACTCTCAACTGTTATCTCTACAAAAATTTATTTGGCTTTATTCTTTCCCTCATCTCCTTTTTACAATTTTAGTTATGCATATATTTGAGAAGGAAAGAAATGGGTGTGCCCCAGAACTTGATCATCTTGATTTGTATCCTGCATTGTGCACAAGAAGCCATTGTCAGGACAGAATATGGAGACACAGAATGGTTTCATATAAGCAAAGGTGTCAGACAAGGATGCATGTTATCTCACTGATCTGTTTGATCTCTATGCAGAACACAGCATAGAAAAAACTGGGCTACATTCAGATGAAGGAGAAGTGAAAACTGGTGAAGAAATACCAACAACCTAAGATATGTGGATGACACCATCTTATCGGCAGAAAGCAGCAATGACTTGAAATGACTTCTGACAAAAGTGAAAGAAGAAAGTGCCAAACCAGGCCTGCATTTGAACATCAAAAAGACAAAACTCATGACTACAGGAGAACTACACAACTTTAACATAGACAATGAAGACATTGAAATTGTTAAAGACTTTGTCTTGGTTCAGTCATCAATTTAAATGGAGACTGCAGCCAAGAAATGAAGAGAAGACTGAAACTCGGAAGGGTAGTAATGAAAGAATTAGGAAAGATCATCAAGTGTACAGAAGTGTCATTAGAGACTAAGGCCAAGACTATCCACACCCTCGTATTCCCAATTACTATGTGTGGGTGTGAAAGCCGGACTGTGCAGAAGGCTGATGGGGAAAAA
The DNA here is from genome assembly GCF_020826845.1 of Diceros bicornis minor. Taxonomy (NCBI): domain Eukaryota; kingdom Metazoa; phylum Chordata; class Mammalia; order Perissodactyla; family Rhinocerotidae; genus Diceros; species Diceros bicornis. The sequence continues at coordinate 12,967,151 of NC_080776.1, read as the reverse complement.
AATTATTCATTTGAAATATGGTGTTGGAGGAGAGTTCTACGGATACCCTGGACTGACAGAAAGATGAACAAGTGGGTCTTAGAGCAAATTAAGCCTGAACTATTGCTGGAGGCAAAAATGATAAAACTGGGGCTGTCTTACTTTGGGCACATCATGAGAAGGCAGGAATCTTTGGAAAAGACAATAATGCGGGGAAAAGTGGAAGGAAACAGGAAAAGAGGAAGATGAAATATGAGATGGATTGACTCCACTAAGGAAGCCATAGGCAAGAGTCTACAGAAGCTGAGAAGGGCTGTTGAGGACGGGATATTGTGTACATCACTCATTCATAGGGTTGCCAAGAGGTGAAGTTGATTTGACGGCACATAACAACAATATATTAGATATTTTCACTATATCTCATATATCTCTTACTTTGTATTCTGTATTTTCCATCTTTTTGTCTCTCTGCACTGCAGTCTACATATTTTATTTTGATTTCTCTTTCAGTTCACTAATTCACTTTTCAGCTGTGATTAATCTGCTATTAAATTCATCCATTGAATTATTAATTTCTGTTCTGTATTTTTTAGTTCAAAAACTTCCATTTCATTCTTTTTTACAGTTTCATGTTCTCTGTCAACACTCTCTACCTTTTCTTTTATTTCCTTGACATATCAAACATAGCTATTTTAATGTTTGTGTGTGTGTCCATTATCTGGATATCCTGTGGGTCATTTTCTACTGTCTGTTGTTTCTGGTGATTTGAGGTCACATTTTAATTTCTGTTCGTATAGCTGGTTATTTTTATTTGGGTGATAGACATTGTGTATGAAAAATTGGGGAGATAATTTGAGGCTCTGGATGTTATCATCCATTGGAGTTTATTATTAGCAATTCCAGATCACCTTCATCTAATCAGAGGTTAGGATGATGTAAAGCTTACTCCAGCCCCTACAAGAATTAGTTTCTGTCCAGCTCATTCCTATTCCCAATATATATCTCTTTAAAGTCCCAACAAAAGCTCTTATGATGTATTAGGACTTTTTCTCCTTGGAAGGCCCTAGCCTCCAATCGTTGCCCCTCATTCTTTTGAATCTCAAAAGTTATTCTCAATTTTCCAATTTTTCTATCATCTTCACTACAATTGTCAGGTACCTTTAGGGAAAAAAAAGCGTCTTGTTTTGGGGCCAGCATGGTGGCATAGTGGTTAAGTTCGCAGGCTCTGCTTCAGTGGCCTGTGGTTCACAGGTTAGGATCCTGGGCACGGACCTTCACACCACTTGTCAAGCCATGCTGAGGCAGGCGTCCCATATAAAGTAGAGGAAGATGGGCACCGATGTTAACCCAGGGCCAATCTTCCTCAGCAAAAAAGGAGGAAGATTGGCAACAGATGTTAGCTCAGGGCTAATCTTCCTCACCAAAAAAAAAAAAAAAAAAACACCTTGTTTTGCCTCTCTGGGATTTCTTCCTCTCTCATGTCTTGGCACTTCACTTCTTTGGAAGGTCTCCTGTGCTTTCAGCCAGATACTTAAAAGAAACATTTTGTTCTACTTGTCTGCTTATTCTTATCAAGAAGGTTGTTCTGAACTACTAATCTGGACATTACAGGAGCCAGAAGTATGTTTGCAAAAGCAAATATTTTGTATAAATATACATGTCCGATCCACCAGTGCTGCAAAAATATGTCCTCAAGGACCTCCTCTATCTATTAGACCTTAAACTCTTCTCTTAATATTAATGGGGCCTTGGAGTGAAGGAGTGGGGCCTATAGATTCATATGATTACATTATGGCTATAAAGATTCATATTTGGACTATTATATAGGTAGTATGCCAAGACATAATTAAAAAATAAAACAATACATGTACATATTATTTATTTGTTTACATGTTCTTCATCTGTTTTTTCCTACAAGGATGTAAACTGAATAGGGCACGTACCTTATGTGTCTTGTTTATCTCTCTATTCCCAACAGCCTTTAGCTACGCAACAAGTATCTGTTAATTAATGAATTAAGAAAAATAGAAAACCTGTATGTCTTCTATAATGTTCCGTAGCCAAGGATTAAGGATAGTCTTTTTAAAGACATATATTGATAATACTTTCTATGAGATATCAAAGACCTGAGATAGTCAGCAATGGTAAATATAGCTGTTGCTACCTGGTAGCAAATTGTCCATGGTAAGGGAAACAAACCAACACCACCTTTCTATTCTCACTGCCACCGTATTATTTCTAACTCTCTTCGTCATTTATCTGGATTATTCAAACATTCTCCAATTAGTTTCCATACCTTTGGTCTTGCTTCTCTCCAAATCTATCCACCAAGACCTCCGCCAAGTCCATTCTCTATTACACAGATAGGATTGAGTCACTGTTGTTGAACTTTAACATGAAAGCAGTGGGAATATCCTCCAAATCCTTAGTATGGTATTCAAGGCCCTCATAATCTTGGATAGAAACAGGGCTGCTAGGAAGTATTCAATATGTATTTGCTGAGTAGCCAGCTTCAACCTACCTACCTAATCTTTCCTACTTCACTCTGCCAAGTACCGTCATTGCAAGACAACTCATTCTTCCCCAAACAATTCATGCCCTTTCAACTCTGTTTTTGTTGCTTATGTCCAGAAATTCCTAAGCCAGCATTTCCAGCCTCTCAATCTTTAAGAGTTCGTTATGTGATCTGCCAATTCATCCCCAGCTCCCCAGTTGAAATTAACCATTGCTTTATTTGAATTCTCTTTGGACTTTTTAACTATCCTATGTCATTACATCACATCTTATGTTACACTTATTTGTTCAAGATTTCTCCCATTTTATTTCCAAATTATTTCAGAATTTTTACCTTAGAATTTCTAGAATACTTAGAATTTATGGATCTACTCCCTATATTATTAACTCTCTGTATATATTCATAGTAGGCACTTAATAAATAGTTGTTGAATAAGTAAATCAAAGGAAGACTCCACACAGCTATTCTCAAACTTATTCAGGCAGTGGAGCCCCTGAAAATTATGCTATTCTGTGCTGAACACCACAAACTACAGTTCATAAAAGTTTAAATGACAAAATATATCACATTGTGATAAATTGGAATTATTAGCTTGAGATTCCTGAGTAAAAGAAACAGAAACATTTAAAAGGAAAAAATTCTGAGAGAAAATGTTAGTGGAGAAAATTTTTTCCTGTACTTTCATCTTTCTCTGGTCAGGAAGTGGCTCTCATTGTAGTATAAGGAGTAGGATGCTCAGGTCCCATATTCCGAGAGATTGTAGGTTGAGAGTCGCAGATCCCATTTATATGACTTTTCTGACTGCTGCTATTCTGAAGTGAGGGAAAATGTTAGTGAGATGAGAGATTTAGCATCCACACCTATCTACAAGATAGATAAACTTCAGGGAATGATCACCCTCTGGAAAGAGCTGTTATTTTTCTACTTGCCTTTTAGCTTCAAGCTCTTTCATGCCACTGCACATCACAATGAACAAGCTATCAAACCATATCAAACCAACGTGGGCAACTAAAGGTCTTTGAAAACTCATGTAATTAACATCCCTCTGAAATCAGTCTTAACTTCGCAGACAAAAGTCAGGCAGAAAATGGTCCCGACGCAGACCAGAGAAGCGCAAATACTGAAAATCTGTTTCAAACACCAGCTCACTTCAACTTCCACCACTGTAAAGTTGGCTTCCAGAAACAACCGGTTCAGTCAGGCATCATGGGAATAAGGGCTTTATAGTGCCATGTCAAATAATCGCCCAAGGATCCCAAAGGGCTCCAGAGCCACACATACATCATGCATTTAGTTGGAGGCAGGACTATGGGAATGAATAAACTCAGAGTTCGTATTGATTTTAGAGAATTTCCAGTTGGTTCATATCAGATGCACCTAATTCAGCCTCTGTTTGAATAGTCCCAGTAAGGAGGACATGATCACGTTCCTGAAACCCACAGAATTTTCAAAGCACTCTAAATGGCAGGATATCCTTTAATTTTACCCCAATATTTGCCCACATTAACTTCCATTTGTTGGTCTCTATATTTATGTAGATTGGCCCATCAGTCTCTCTCTAATGACTGTCTAATGGCTTGACTTCTCCATCTCAGTCTGGGTCAGTGCCTGATTTATTAGCAATCACTTACTAAATGTTAATGAATGAATGAATGAACAAAAAAGTGAATTTCAAAGACCTTTCGTCTCTTGGCAATTAGTCCATCTCCCCACCAAAGCCTTTAGCTGTCATCCATCTGGGCATGAGGCAAGTCAAGATATTTAATTTTCAAAACATAGACCCACGAGGGCAGGCATCTTTGTCTATGTTGCTCACTGATGTATCCCAAATGTCTAGAACCGTGCCAGACATAGTGTAACTACTCAAGAAATACTTTACATGATAAATAACAAAATCCCGTTTGACCCCATGCATATTCTTTGTTTACTAATAGCACAATAGACCAAAACTCTCAATACTTTGCAGAGAGTTTAGTCTCAAATTAAATATTATTCAGCACCTTCCAAAAACCTCATTGAGATAATTTATATTTGAGGGTAAAAGACGTGCTAACCACTTATTCCTCCTCTGGAGTTGCTAAGTTCTCTCCCAGTACAAATTGAGCAGCAGAAAACTACTAAACCACGTTATTTTTACTCCTCATATAAATGTCTTCTCAGAACAAGAATTAACATAATACCATCTGCTTCTAAGTAGATTTGCAACAGGAAATGATAACAGGAAAAATGTGTTTAAAACTTGTGTAAAATTGCTATGGAAAATATTTTCAATTAAGTTGTTAATTGTAAACAAACCCGCAAAATATATTTCTCCTAGAATAATGTGCTAAAATAATCTCTGACTCACCTAGAAAATGGTATACTTCGTTTATCAGACAATAAAAGTTATGTAAGCCGTTATGTTTTGTTTTGTGTGCTTGCTTGCCTGGCTGCCAAAAAACCCAGAGCACAAGTCAATGATCAATTGCGTAAATTATCATCAGTGTGGTTTCTGGTATAAATACCCACATTGTGTCTCAAATACAGGAATCCTGATATTCTACTCTTGTTTTAAAGATCCTATTGTGTATGAGTCTCTGTCAATAGTCATGGTTAATTCATTTCTTAAAGGGAGATGATTTCCTGCTACTTTTTGATTAAACTTCTTCCTTCATTATACGTAAAGTCCTACACTAAATCACAAAGAAGGGCCCCTTCCCTTTCCCTTCTGTACAATTTCTCTCCTGTTTTGTGTTCTACTTCAGGAATTTGGTTTTCTTTCTTGGCCCTGTTCCATCCACTCTTCTAGGAAACCATCATATAAACTGATTCACAACAGTGTTAATGGTTTACTATCTACCCTTTCCTGAGTCACAAGTCAATCTCTCAATTTCCAAGGTGATTATTTCACATTTTCTGTTTCTCATGAAACCTATGAGAGCCCCTCCCCATTTTTCACTATCATCTAGTGATCTTGCTTCTTATTTCACTGAGGAAAGAGATTCCCTGAGAAAAGAATGACAACCTTCGGCCACCAAATCTGGCCATCTACCTGCATCGGCACCTTCACTCTCTGCCTTCCTTCCTGTTGAAGGTATGAACTGACCCTCTTCTGATCTAAGACACCCATTTACTTTATCTAGAATCCCACCCCTCTTGTTTACTCAAAGACTTTCCGACTGTCATTGTTAGCTTTCTCTAACACATCACCAATTTTTCTCTCTCTCTTCTGGATATTTCCATACCTATGCAAACATGCTGAAATATCTCCCATGTTAAAAAATATATATATTTAAACCCTTCACATTTCTCTTTTAGTCCTGCTCCATTTCTCTGATTCTTTTTATAGCAAAATTCTTTAATAGTTGTCTACACTTGATTTATCCATTTTTTTTTTACCTTCCATTCTCTCCTTAACCCTCTTCAATCACACTTTTGTTCCAACTACTCCCCATCATCGGATCCAATGGATCTCATCTTCTTAGACCTCTCAGCAGCATTTACATACTTGATCACTTCTTTCTTCTTCTTCTTCTTTTTTTTTTTTTTGGTGAGGAAGATTGGCCCTGAGCTAACATCTGTGCCCATCTTCCCCTACTTTATATGTGGGACGCCACCACAGCAAGGCTTGATGAGCAGTGTGTTGGTCCACACCCAGGATTCAAACCTGCAAACCCCAGGCCATCAAAGCAGAGCATGTGAACTTAACCACTATGCCACTGGGCCAGCCCCCTGATCACTTCTTTTTTGAAACAAGGTAGTCATTTGGCTTTTGGAAGGCCAGATTCTCTTGATGTGCTCCTATCTCTTTGTCCCCTCCTTCTCCACCTCCTCCTTTGATTTTTATTTATTTTTTTTCCCCCAAAGCCCCAGTAGACAGTTGTATGTCATAGCTGCACATCCTTCCAGTTGCTGTACGTGGGACGCAGCCTCATCATGGCCAGAGAAGCGGTGCTTCAGTGCACGCCAGGATCCGAACCCGGGCCGCCAGCAGCGGAGCGAGCGCACTCAACCACCAAGCCATGGGGCGGGCCTCCATCTCCTCCTTTGGATCTTCCTTCTCTTCTCAGATGTAAGTGTTGCAGTGCCCCTAGACTCAGCCTCCAGACTTCTTTTATCCCCTATTTACATGCTCTCCCTGAGCGATCTCATCCTGTCCCATGGGTTTAAATTCTATCTACACACTAGTAAATCCAGAGGTTTATATCTGAGCCCTCTCTCTTCTAAACTCCAGACTAGCATATCCTACTGCCCACCAATCATCTTCTTAGATGTCTAATAGACATCTCAAGCTTAACTTAATGTTCAATCAAACTATTGCTACCCTTCCCCGAAACAGCTTACTACCTCTCATCTCTGTAAATAACAACTCTACACCCCCATTTTCCAAGGCAAAACACTTTGAAGACATCCTTGACCTCTCTCTTTTTTTCATATGCCGTATGAAATCCTTCAGCAGACATTGCTTTATCTACCACCAAAATACCTCTTGGACCCAACCGCTTTCTTCCCACCTCCGCTTGACAACCCAAATATAAGGCACCATTATCACTCGCCTGGGTCTCTACAGTGGCCACCTGAGTGGTCTCTTTGCTTCACTTTTGCTCCCCTACAGCCCATGCCCCATACAGTAGTCAAAGAGATTCTTTTAAAATTTAGATCATAAAATGTCACACTCCTGCACTCAACTTTCTAATGGCTACCCATTGTTCTTAGAATAAAATTTTATTATGCTCTGAGCAGCCTTTCACGATCCAACACCTGGATATTACTCTGACTTATTTCCTAAAGCCTCTCCCTTCCTTCACGTCTTTCTGGCCACATGCCTCTGCTCTGGTTCCTGTGACGATGCATGCATACTGCACCAGAGTGCTTTTGCCCTTGCTGTCCTCTGCCCATAACAGTCAACTGCTAAACACTTGCTTGATTCTATTTCTCACTTCCTTCAGGTTTCTGTTCAAATATCATCTCCTCCAAGAAAGCTTTCCTGACCACTCTCTCCACACTAGAACACCAGTAATTCTCTCCTCTTTCTGCTTTAGTTGTATGTGAAGAATTTACCCCCTGACATCTTATCTTATATTTGTTTGTTCATTGGTTAGTTTCCTGTCCACCCAAATAAACAGTGAGCTCCATGAGTTGAAGGCTTTCATGCTTTGTTTCTTGCTGCGACAAGACCCCAACACACTCAAACTAAATACTGTGGAAGTATAAAATTATCCAGTAACATGAAATTTAGTGACTTTTTCTTAGCCCCCATTCTCCTTGACTTCTCTCCCTACTTGTCAATACAACTAACACCTCCTTCTTGAGAAAACCTTCCTTTCCTCTTTGGGCTGCCCTCACGTCTCTGTATTCTTTCCTTCAAGACTCTTCGTGGCAGACACTGATACACTGATAAATGCCTCCCAATACCCACTTTGTCCCCTTTTTCCTTAGTAATGAAACTTCCCATTTTTAATGGATCATTCAGATTTCTTATTATTACCCAGCCAAAACACTACATTTGCCAGCCTTCCCTGCAGTGTTACAACTTACTAAGTTTGGAGCAATAAGAGGTAAGATGAAATGTTGTGAAACTTTCTGGAAATCTCCTTAAAGCAAATATGTGTGCCTTTCCTGCTCCCAGGAACTCAGATGTGATAGCCAGAGCTCTAGCAATCATCTTAGATCATAAAGACAAATGATGGCCACAGCTTAGTGATAAGGAGCCATAAGCTGGAAGGACTCTGGTCACTGCTTTGTAGGGCCACCATATCAGGCCTGGCCTACCAACCACCAGCCCTTTATGACATGCGAGAGATATAATCTTCTATTTTGTTTAGGCAATGATTTTATTTTTTCCCCAATGAGACATCTCTCACCGCACTTAAGGCATTAGCATTTCCCCTCAACAGAATGACTCTTAACTGCCTTGGCCCATCCCCAGACATCTCCTGAGTTCTAGTCCTGCATATCCTGAACCCATTGACTAGAACTTAAGGCAAAGTGCAACTCATCATCTTCACCCTCAACCGGAAGTCCTCCCAGATTTCAGTATTTCCCTAGATAATACCAAAAAGCCCTAATCAACAACATGCTAGCCAGCCAAGCCCAATTGCTTTTATTATTTATATGATTCAAGTACTGATATGCCTAAAATGGTGGAAATGTAAAATGCTTTGAGGGATTGTGGGTAAACAATTCATAACTAGAGATGATTTTCCTATATCCAAAAACTGAGCTTACAACATCAATGGAGTTGGGGGAATACCGGGGTTTCAGAAAGAGTGAAATCTATGCTAAGCTGAAATCCTATTAAGCCCACTGATGTGATGCTAACATCTGTTGCCAATCCTCTTCTTTTTGCTGAGGAAGATTGTCCCTGGGCTAACATCCATGTCCATCTTCCTCTAATTTATATGTGGGATGCCACCACAGCATGGCTTGATAAGCAGCATGGGGGTCGACACCCAGGATCCAAACCTGTGAACCCCAGGCCACCGAAGTGGAGCGCGTGAGCTTAACTGCTACACCACCGGGTGGCCCCTCCAGTATTTATTCTTCATAAGCCAATAATAAAACATGATTTGCTTAGCACAGCAACCAAGACTTAAAATGAACTATTACAAATAACAGAGCTGCCGTGAACTGTTGGCTTAATACACAAATGCCCTTAAAAAAGCTTGGAAAACATGCTTAAAATTAGTGCTGGCTAGAGGCCCAGAGGCTTTATAATCTGGTAATCCTATTTGTAAGGTTGTATCAGGCATAATGGTGTAGTACATGAAGTGCATTCCTTGCTCTACCTCTATCTTTCCTCTGGACATTCTACCATCACATTTGCCATTCCCTCAAGCACCTGACCTGTGAGCCTATGTTGCAGTTGCCTTCTTACTGAAAATGCCACCATGGAGCACCCTTCCTCAGAGTCAGTCTTCACAGGTTGCCAGGAGGTCACCAAAGTCTGGTCTCTGCTCGCCTCTCCCCTTCCTGACCTCTGTGCCTCCCCAAGTCATAAGCAAAATTATCATCTCAGTAGGGTTCATGGGAAAAAAACAGATTCCTGAGATCTTCCCTTGGCTTCCAGACAGCATTTGTACTTTTTACCATGGCCTTCTGGAGACAGTGTTCCTGCCTTTCCTGTCTAACTCAGGGAAAGGAGGGGTGGGCAGCCACGGGAGAAGAAAGGCATATAACACCAGTCAGAATAATCCCTTGAGTTGGCAAGGGCAAAGGGACTCTACATAAGCCTCCAGCCTGATGTTTAAAGAAAGCAAAGACACCAAGAATGATTCCAATCAGTGACCACAACCAAAAGTTAAGACTAAGATAGAAATCATAGCATCAAGTCCTCTGGAAACAATGCACTCTAAAAGTCACTGCAAGGGCTAGGGGCTTCACTGACTTTAAAACCCCTATGCAGCCTGAGTCTAAGGGACTTGATAGCACTGATTTACACACTCCAAAGGATCACTGCCTTATACCCACATAAGCAGAGTCATAAAACGACAGCGTTCCTGAATCCTGAATGCCCTGTCTGAATTGTTATCTGTGGAATATATCAACCACCCAAGCACAAAATAATAAATCTTATTAAGATGTTTCCAGAGGTCAGAATGAAGGGAACATGAATTTAAGAGCAATTTTTTTTTGCTACTTGGCATTTCTCAAAACTACTATAAATTATCCAAGGCTCCTATAATTAATAGGCTTTCTTAGAGTTTTATGAGCTCCCAACATGGCCTTTCAAGTTCTTATTAAAGAAGAGTTGACTTCTGAGAGATAATAAATTAATTAACAATTTTTAAAAGTGTGGTAGCTTAAGGGTGTTTCTTTGTGTTTCCACAGATTTTTTTTTTTTTTTTTTTTGCAGAGAAAGATTTGCCCTGAGCTAACATCTGTTGCCAATCTTCCTCTTGTTTTTTTCTTTCTCCCCAAAGCCCCAGTGCATGGTTGTATATCCTAGTTGTAAGTCCCTCTAGTTCCTTTATGTGAGCCAGTACCACAGCATGGCAACTGGTGGACGGGTGGTGTGGTTCCATGACCCGGACGCAAACCTGGGCCACCAAAGTAGAGAGCGTGGAACTTGAACAACTAGGCCATCAGGCTGGCTCCATAGATTCTTGAAGAACAAAAATAACTAATAAAAAATGCTCAACAGAAATTTTTGTTTTAGACACTTGTTATTAACGGAGCAAATTTTGACAATAGTTTTAACACAAAGAATAAGAAAGATATTTAAATGAATGTGTAAATTATAGCTATCCTTATGATGCTTGCCCCTCCCTGGTGCTGAGATCCATACTGTAGGTTATTGTCGCTGTTTGTTGTTGTGTTGTTGTTGCTTCATTGCTGTTGTTGTGTTGTTGGTGTCGTTTTAGCACAGCTGTCTAATTCTTGATGTTGGCTTTGGGAATAGTTGTCCCCAAGTCTAGAGACGTACAAACGATGGGAAAAATATTTTAAGGAATAAGTATAACCACTCAAATGGCCTATAAAAGCTACCAGTAATTTTTGGCCCATCTAAAATATTTACACAGGAGATCCTGGTAGACATGGGAAAAATCCATCTTTTAATAATATCAAAAAAGTATATAAAATGTTCATGTAGAAAGTCTTAAGATTCTGATTGGGAAATATGAGTATTTTACTGTGTGTAAATGGTTTAGCTTGGGAATCCAGAGTTGCTATGGATGGAAAGATATGGGTGGAATGCTAGGAATGCTCTCATTAGTACTTCTGTACATTCCGGCTAATGTTGTACATTTGCCTGAAGGATTTATATTTATATGGAATACCCATATAAACCAAAACAATTTTTCTCCCAGCAACCGATGTGAAAAGTTTCTCCTAACAAGAGCCCCAGAAAAGCTAAACTAATTGTATTACGGGTATACTCTTTCTTCAGTTGCTTCTCCCTGAGACTGAGCATGGCCCAGTCAGTTCTCTGTTCCATGTGATGGCCCAGGTGTGGTAAGAGGGAAATGGCTCAGTGACCAGTACTTGCAGTTTAAATAATTATCTAAACTGCCAGCTAAGTTCGATCCTTACTGGTCTACCAAAGCAGATGAATTTGGAAGTGTGCAAACGATCCAGGGAGACACTAGCCAAAGCAGGGCTTGGTTGGCTCATTTAAGGCACCGATCATTCAGGGAACTTTTAGAAAACCCAGAGATTTGCTCTTCTGTCCTTTGCCCAGAGTCTCATTGCACCTGACATTTCAGTAGATTTAAAAGCCTTGAGGGAGACTGAATGCTTATTCTAGCTGATATTTACATCCAAAAAGTCAGAGCTGTGTTTATACTCCCTTATTGCTGCACACTAAATAATAGCCTTGTGAAAAGCAGTGAAATTAGGTAGGAAAATATGACACTTAGTCAATGCCGTGTCAGGGACCCAGCAGCCCAGCAGCCCAGAGCTGCCAAAACACATCTGCTTTGCTTTGTGACACATGGTAGGCCGGAGGGAGGCGCCAATTCTCTGGGTTCATCTCCTGGGGTTAGAGCCAAGTCCACACAGGCCTGACGATTGTCATGACCACTAGGGATGGGTCGATGGGTCCTGCCACATGCAGGAAGCTCATTACCTCAGTCTCTGAAATCAAACGATCTGGTCTTTAGATCTTGGCTCCAATTCTCGCTGCTTTGTGACCCTGGACAAGTTACTTAGGCTCTCTAAGCCTCAATTTTTTAATATTTATTGGAATATCAGTGCTTACCTGTAGAATTATTATGAAAGCTGAATGAGAAATATGTGTACAGAAAAAAACCTCAAAACTGTTTATTATTCTGTTTTACATCAAAATGAATATAAAAATTTGGTATACATTTTCACTGCTAGGCTTATAGCAACAATTAAGGAAAACTAGAGGTGAAATCATAGCACTTCCTTCAACCTTTGAGGTCTAAGCCGTGGAGAGGAACCATTCTCATTCCCAACAGTTCACTTAGCCTCACAGAGAAAACATTCAGCTTAATGGCCTGTGGGTCTAAAATGTTACATTATAAAAATATTTTCATTTGTGTTTGCTTTTCCAAAAAGAAAACAATCCCATCCCAATGAATAGGAAGTGCAGCACTTCGTTTGAGATTAAGCAAGGAAACCACGAGTGGATAGCTCTGCGGTCTAGACTCTGCTTCACTGGAGGTTCTTGGCCAGTCGTTCTCATCATTCTCATCATTAACACTGGCCTGTAGGTACCACCGGGAGTCGAAAAGACATCTGTTGGTAATCAGTAAACCTGTATCTGAATCATTTGAGCAATTTATTAACCCAACCTCAGCTCTTGCATCAGTAGATTGGGATAACCATGCTTCCTCTATCTATCTCCTAGAGACTATGTGTGACACTCTCTCAAGTGAGAGAGTATATAATTGAAAGTCCTTTGGAAATTGCAGGGCATAGTGATCATCTAAAACCTTATCATCAATGCAATAAGAATGCAGAGAATGGAGAGATCCTTTCAAGATCAAACCAATCCCTTAACTCTAACATTTTTTCCTTGTTTAACCTAGATCATAATAAACGTAGCATGTATCGCGTTTGACAACATTTGAGGCATACCTTGGAAATTATCAAGGCTTGAATTCGTTTCCTAGTGCTACCATGACAAATGGCTTAAAACAACAGAAATTTATTCTTTCACATTCTTGGAGGCCAGAAATCCAAGATCAAGGTTTTTGTTGGGTTGCCTATGAAGGCTCTTTAAGGAGAATCAATTTCTTGCCTTTTCCAGCCTCTGGTGTCTCCCAGCACTCTTGGCTTATGGTCATGTCACTTCAAATCACTAACTCTGTGGTTACATTGTTTGCTCTTCTGAGTATCTCCTCTGTGCGTTTCTTATAAGAGCACTTGTCATTGGGTTTAGGACCCTCCCTGATAGTCCAGGATGATCTCATCTCAAGATCCTTAACTTAATTACATCTGCAAAGACTCTTTTTCCAAATAAGCTCATATTCACATGTTCCAGGAATTAGGACCTGGACATATCTTTTAGGGGCCACCATTCGGCCCACTACAAGGTTCAAGGTTTAAAAGTATTAAGTTGCTTAGGTGTCATCTTCTTAACCAGTGAAATGGCCACAGTGCAGCCAGTCTTTACCTTGTTCTATTTTGTCAAGGTCAGAGGTAACTATGGCTCCTCATAGGACAAAACAAACAGGAAACAGAAGTTCTGTTACCAGAAAATGAGTGAAGAGATATTAACTACAAGGCTGGCATTGAAAAACACCAGAAAACAAAGGACTTTCTATGGGTCTGTGTATTAGTTTGCTAGGGCTGTCATAACAAAGTACTACAGACTGGGTGGCTTAAACAAGAGAAATTTATTTTCTCACAGTTCTGGATTCTAGAAGTCCAGGATCAAGGTGTCAGCAGGGTTATTTCTTTGGAGGCCTCTCTCCCTGGTTTGTAGATGGCTGTCTTCCCTCTCTGTCTTCACATGGTCTTCCTTCCTTGTGTCTGTGTCCAAATTTCCTCTTCTCATAAGCACACCAGTCATACTAAGTTAGAGCCCACCCTAATTACCTCATTTCAGCTTAATTACCTCTTTAAAGACCCTATCTCCAAGGACAGTCATATCCTGAGGTCCTGGGTGTTAGGACTTCAACATACGAATTTTAGAGGGACACATTCAGGCCATAAGTCAGCAAACTTTTTCTTAAAACGCCAGATAGTAAATATTTTCAGCTCTGTAGGCCATTTGATCTCTGTCATAACTACTTAACTCCGCCATTGTAATGTGAAAGCAGCCAGAGACAATACAAACAAATGTGTGTTTGTGTTCCAATTAAGAAAGCAAAAATGAGAGGATGAGGTTCAAGAAACAAAGAATTGAATGACCTTCCAGCTTTAGTATCCCACCCCTCAGATGGGATTTCTGACTCGGTGACACTGGAGCTCCCAGGCACGGGTGCTTCATGAAGACAATGAAGTGAGTACTCCAGTGTTGCTTTGTGTTTTCTGTTTTTAAAAACTTTTTTTTATTGTGGTAAAAAACGCATAACACAAAATTTACCATCTTAACCATTTTTAAGTGGACAGTAAATTAGTGTCAACTACATGCACATCATTGTGCAACAGATCTCTAGAACTTTTTTATTTTGCAAAACTGAAATTCTGCACCCATTAACCAACAACTCTGCATTTCCCCCTCCCTCAGCTCCTAACAACCACCATTCCACTTTCTTTTATTATGACTTTGACTATTTTAGATACTTAATATAAGTGGAATCATGCAGTATTTGCCTTTTTGTGACTGGAATATTTCACTTAGCATAATGTCCTCAAGTTTCATCCATGTTGTGGCATATAACAGGATTTCCATCATTTTTAAGGCTGACTGACATTCCGTTGTATGTATATACCACATTTTCTTTATCCATTCATCTGTTAATGGACAGTTGGGTTGCTTCCACTTCGTGGCCACTGTGAATAATACTGCAACAGACATGGGTGTGCAAATATCCCTTTGAGATCTTGTTTTCCATTGTTTTGGATATATGCCAACGAGTGGAATTGCTCCAGTGTTGTTTTTTGTATACCCTTGATTTTTATCAACAAGGGGAAGATGTTTTCATACTGTTATTTTTGTTTCTGTTCATTCTTGAGTAATAGATGTGTGGCATTGATGATATGTGATGCTGGAAAACAGAGAGAGAGGACAAAGTGGGAAAAAAGCAAAGAAAAACATCCTCCTTTTCCTCTTGACTTCTTCTAAATGCCCATTAACATTAACAGCTTTTAGACATGGAGCAAATTTACCTCTTAAGCAGAAAAAAATAGTATTTTAGGGAAAGCAAGAGACTATGAAGGAATTAGATTTCTAGAACTTTCTGTATTGAGCTTGAAATTTTGCATCTAGGCCTAATTTAATTTTCCAAAGTCTTTGGGGATCTTTACAATAATTAAACTGGAACTAAGGATACATAAGTTAGAGAAGAAAATAAGAGCTTCCATTTGCCGATAAGAGAATTCCAACCAGCAATAGTATACAGTGTGAGGTATACAAGAAGGCCTCACATAATAATCACAGAAGGCCTGTGAACCAAAGGCCTAGCCATGTTACCCCTGAATCCCATAGTAATTAGGGAGCAATGGGAATCATTATTACTTGTTGAAAAGGAGAGTAGAAACTAGAACGATATCTGCTTTATTAAGACTCTTTTCTCTTTCAAGGGAGAGTAACTCAACAAACCAGTGTAATCATGGCGCCTATAACTACAAAATCCAAAGCACCAGAGGCTTAGGCACAGCAGGATCAAGGTCTCATACGATGTCACCAGGCCTCGGTCTCTCTCACTACCTCTTACAGAAGCTTTTTCCACATGGCAAACACTATGGTCACTGATAACCCAACACACACTTAGCACCTCCACCAGAGAGGGAGCAACTTCCTTGTTGGCTGTAGTGTAAAAGTTCCAGAGACAAACTCCAGTCAGTGCAACGTGGACCCCGTGTCTATCCCCAAACCTACCACTGGGACAACGGCCAGTGGAGGAAATAGCTTTTTTTCAGAAAATGAGTAAAGAAATATTAACCATCAGAAAACAGAGAGCTTTCAATGGTTTAAACTGAGAGGATAAGATGGGCTGTTCTCTACGGCCTCTTTCAGCTCAGACCTACCTTCCTTAGTCGAACTACTTAAGGTCTGAGCTCGTGGTCACCATTACTGTATCACTGAAAGGAAGCATCTATGCAGCTTAGACCTTCCACTTGGTAGGAAAGAAAAAAGTAAGTTCCTTGTGAGAAGGAGGGGATTTTTTTAAAATGAAGTCACTGGTTTTTTGCACGATACATGGATTTTCTTATTGTTGACAGTTATAATTTCATAAGCTAAAGTAGAGCAATGTGGGGCGGACCAGGGTGATGAGAAAAGGCATTTCTTAGGAGGTGGCATTAAAACTGAGAACTGCATAAAGAAAAGAGGGAGCCACACCATGATCTGGGGGAAAAACATTCCACATTCAGAAACAGCATGTCCAAAGTCTGAGATGACCCTGGTGTATTCGGTGTCAGAAAGAAGATGCAAGCCCGGAGCACCAGTCAAAGGAGACCTCACTGTGCCTCGCATGGTCCCTGCTGATCTGATCCCCTTTCCTCTCGGACCTCACCACTTGCTACTCTGCCCTGCATCCTCCACATGAGCCACTCTTGCCTCCTTACAGTCCTTCCAATATTCCAGGCATCCTTAAGCCTCAGGACCATTCCTCTGACTCTTCGATCTGCCTAGAATAGCAGGCTCTTCTCTTCCATTCAGATGCACCTGCCCAACTCCCTCACTCTTTAAGTCTTTGCTCAAATTTTACCTTTCAACAAGGCCTACCCTGACTATCCTATTTAAAACTACATCACACTCTCCCACCAGCTCATCTCCACACCCCCAATAGCTTTTCTCTGCTCTGTTTTTTCCTTTCCACTTATCTTTGTCTAATACAGTATATGACATATATTGTATTTATTGTTTATAGACTCTTCCTGTAATAATATATAAGCTCCATGAGAGAAGATTTTGTTCTGCTCACTGACGTATCCCAAGTATCCAGGACTGTACTTGGCCTATAATAGATGTTCAAATAAATGTTTTTTGAGTAGAAGAGTAGAGGGAGAAGGGAAGAAAGATTTGTCTCCTCAATGCTATTTTCTTACCATAGAACTATAGCATACACTTTTGTCCTGCAGTTACATTTCCACCTCCAATCCCTGAAGTCTGGTAAGTATGTTAGAGCCTCATGCCCTGAATATTAGACTTGAATATAATTGCAATAGAGTGCCCTGAGAAGAGGCCAAATCCCATTGTAACCACTTTCAGGGATTGTCTTATTTCTTTTACTGCCCTAGAATTGTAATATGCAGAATGCTACAAGAAAAATTAGGCCATTGGCCAAGGATTGGAAAAACTTCTGCTGTTGGTGTTAAGCTGGGATGTTTCATTGTGATACTATTGATTGTGAGAGGATTTGAAATAGTTTTCTTTTACTTAAAAAATTATTTGGGGATAACTATTCCTAGCATCCTACTGCAGATCCTAGCATCTGTCAAAATTTATATAAAATCTGAACACTGAAGTCCCAAGTTTATGAGCAAGCCATTGCTGTGTTCATTCCTTCTTATACCTCCACATGGCTTACCTCTTTGACTTTTCCTAACTTACAGGATAGGTATTCCCTAGAAGAATAGGACGGTTTTCATCTGCCCATCACATCAATGGGGTAAGGTAAATCAGGAAGGTAGATCCTTCATTATTCTAAGATTTAACACTAAGATCAATCTTTATAATATTTTACCCAAAATTCCCTGAGGAAGCCAAAAAGAAAATTCTACAGATTTTGTATGTGTATTGGGGTTGGTGCAGGGGTTAGCGGAAGGTACATTTATAAAAGCTTACCGCTAGTTTTGGAGTCAAGATGGCGGCGTAGGCAGACTCTGAACTCACCTCCTCCCGTGGACACAGCCAATTTACAACTACTCGTGGAAAAATTACCCCTGAGACAGAACTGAAAACTGGATGAGAGGAACTCCTGCAACAACGGACAATCCTAACTGGGGTGGAAGAGGCAGAGACTCCCTTCTGGAGAGGAAAAACGCCGCCTTCACAAGCCGCCAGCTTCACGGCCGCCGGGAGCGGCTCACAGGTACGCAGCCCTCCCTGGAGACGCGGGGCCCTGAGCCGGGGAGCGCCCCCGCTGGGGGCATTTTGTGGACCCAGCACAATCGAGACCAGCGGCATAATATCTGACTTTGCCTGCTACTAAAACATTGGGGAGCACCCCCAGAAAACCCGGTTCACAAAGAAACTAAAACTGGCTCTTAAAGGGCCCACGCACAAACTCACCCGTTACAGAAAGCATCCTAAAATCACCAGAAAGAAAGGTGCACAGTGCTTTGGTGACAAGAGACTCACCTAATAGGCCCTGAGTGCATCTCGGTGAGGGGTGAGACCTCTCCAGGGACTGGGACATTGGCGGCGGCCATTGTTGTGGCCTGGTGCGAGCGTGCTGACACAGACGCCATTGGAGTTCTCCCTGAGGCCTGCTAGCCCAGGGTCTGCTCCACCAGCTAGAGCACCGATTTAATCCAGCTCAGCCAGGGCAGGCAGCCCACCCTAGAGACTGGCCCCACCCAACAACAAGCCCTCAGGCAACGTGTGGGCCTGCATAGATTGGTGACTGGATTCTCTGCAGCCTGGCAACTGAGCCGACTTCAGCGGGGCAGGGTGTGCACAAGGAGCGGGTGGAGAGTGTGGGGCGGTGGCAGAGTGTGTGGGGCTCCCACCGTGGTGAGACTGGGTCCGCTTGGGGAGGTCGGGGTGCTCACACGGGGCAGGACTGTGTTGACTGTGTGTGTGGACCTGTGGGCAACAGGGCTTGTCAGCTGCAGAAGACTTGTGCTTCTCAAAGATCCACATAGGAGGTTTGCCCCACCTTCCAAAGCCTGAAACAATCGGGTGCTCCTGTGCCTGAGGCCAGCCCCACCCAGCTGCAATCCTCAGAGAGCTGACAAGAGACCTAATAGGCTAGAGACTTACAGCAATGGTAAGGCCCTGAGCCTAACAACCTGCCACGCTGGGGGCCTACTCACTTAAAAGAAATACTGCAACACACATGTGGTATTAGAACTTACAGCCAACTGTGCTGGGGTGCCCCACACCTGATAAAGAGACTGAAGGGCCCACAACAACTACAAGCAGCTGAGCATTACAACAGCTGGCCAGGAGCATAACTCAGCCTCCCTGGGCGCCTATAGGGAGAGCTAACAGGCCACAATAGAAGGACACACGTAGCCCACATAGGGGCCACCCCTGGAACATTGAGAACTGAGGGAAGCACACTGGAAGCCTCCTAAGGCATCACTTATATAAGGTCACCTATCCAAGAGCAGGAGACGTAGCTGACCTACCTAATACGTAGACACAAGCACAGAGAAAGAGGCAAAATGAGGAGGCAAAACAATACATTGCAAGTAAGAGAACAGGACAAAACCCCAGAAAAGGAACTAAGTGAAACAGAAATGAGCAACCTACCTGACAGAGACTTCAAACTAAGAGTGTTAAGGATGCTCACTGATCTGGGGAGAAGAATAGATGAACTCAGTGAGAATATCAATAAAGAAATGGAAGATATAAAAAAGAACCAATCAGAAATGACGAATACAATACTGGAAATGAAAAATTCATTAGAGGGACTCAAAAGCAGAGTAGAGGATACAGAAGAACGGATCTGTGAGCTGGAAGAAAGACTAGAAGAAATTACCCAAGGTGAACAGGTAAAAGAGAAAAGAATTCAAAAGAGTGAGGACAGTCTAAGGGACCTCTGGGACAGCATCAAGCGCACTAACATCCGTGTTATAGGTGTCCCGGAAGGAGCAGAGCGAGACAAGGGGGCAGAGAATCTATTTCAAGAAATAATAGATGAAAACTTCCCTAACCTAAGGAAGGAAACAGACATCCAGGTACAGGAAGCACAGAGAGCCCCAAACAAGATAAACCCAAAGAGGCCCACACCAAGACACATCATAATCAAAATGTCCAGAATTAAAGATAAAGAGAGAATCCTAAAAGCCGCAAGAGAATGTCAAGTTACATACAAAGGAAACCCCATAAGGCTATCAGCTGACTTCTCAGCAGAAACCTTACAGGCTAGAAGAGAATGGCATGATATATTTAAAGTGCTAAAAGGAAAAAACTTACAGCCAAGGATACTCTACCCAGCAAAGTTATCATTCAAAATGGAAGGAGAGATCAAAATTTTCCCAGATAAGCAAAAATTAAAGGAGTTTGTCACCAAGAAACCAGCGTTACAAGAAATGTTAAAGGGACTGATTTAAGGGGAAAAGAGAAGACCAAAAATAGGAAAAATTATCAATTTCCATGATTAGAACCTAATGGATACAAATACACAAAAAAGAGGTTAGATATGATATCAAAATATAAAAGGAGGGAGGAGGGGAGTTAAAGAGTACAGCTTTCAGACAGAGGTCAAACTAAAGTGGCCATCAATTCTGTATAGAAGAAGTAAGGAACAGAGAAGGACTACTAAAACACTGAGAAAAAAAAAAAGTTAAAAAATGGCAGTAAGTACATACTTATCAATAGCTACTTTAAACGTCAAAGGACTAAATGCTCCCATTAAAAGGCATAGGGTGGCTGACTGGATAAAAAAACAAGACCCATATATATGCTGCATACAAGAGACACACTTCAGACCTAAAGATACTCACAAACTGAAAGTGAAGGGATGGAAAAAGATACTCCACGCAAATGGCAATGAAAAGAAAGCTGGGGTAGCAGTACTCATATCAGACAAAATAGACTTTAAAACAAAAACTGTAAAAAGAGACAAAGAAGGGCATTACATAATGATCAAGGGAACAATCCAACAAGAGGATATAACACTTGTAAATATCTACGCACCCAATGTAGGTGCACCTAAATATATAAAGCAATTATTAACAGACATAAAAACAGAAATAGACAGTAACACAATAATAGTAGGGGACTTTAACACTCCACTTACACCAATGGATAGATCATCCAAACAGAAGATCAATAAGGAAACATTGGCCTTAAACGACACACTAGAACAGATGGACCTAGTAGATATAGACAGAGCATTCCATCCAAAAACCGAAGAATACACGTTCTTTTCAAATCCACATGGAACATTCTCCAGGATTGATCACATATTAGGCCACAAAACAAGTCTCCATAAATTTAAGAAGATTGAAATAATACCAAGCATCTTTTCTGACCACAACGGTATGAAACTAGAAATCAACTATAGGAAGAAAATCAGAAAAGCCACACATACATGGAGATTAAACAAAATGCTACTGAACAACGACTGGGTTAACGAAGAAATCAAAGAAGAAATCAAAAAATACCTGGAGACAAATGAAAATGAAAATACGACATGCCAGAATTTATGGGATACAGCAAAAGCGGTTCTAAGAGGGAAGTTTATAGCAATACAGGCCTATCTCAACAAACAAGAAAAATCTCAAATAAACAATCTAACAATGCACCTAAAGGAACTGGAAAAAGAAGAACAAACAAAGCCCAAAATCAGTAGAAGAAGGGAAATAATAAAAATCAGAGCAGAAATAAATGAAATAGAGACCAAAAAAACAATAGAAAAAATTAATAAAACCAAGAGCTGGTTCTTTGAAAAGATCAACGAAATTGACAAACCTTTAGCTAGACTCACCAAGAACAAAAGAGAGAAGGCACAAATAAGTAAAATCAGAAATGAAAGAGGAGAGGTTACAACAGACACCTCAGAAATACAAAAGATTATAAGAGAATACTATGAAAAGCTATATGCCAACCAATTCGACAATCTGGAAGAAATGGATAAATTCTTAGAATCATACAACCTTCCAAAACTGGATCAAGAAGAAATAGAGAATTTGAATAGACCAATCACCAGTAAGGAGATCGAAACAGTAATCAAAAACCTCCCCAAAAATGAAAGTCCAGGACCAGACGGCTTCCCTGGTGAATTCTACCAAACATTCAAAGAAGACTTAATACCTATCCTTCTCAAACTCTTCCAACAAATTGAGGAGGGGGGGAAGCTCCCTAACTCATTCTACGAAGCTGACATTACCCTGATACCAAAACCAGACAAGGACAACACAGAAAAAAAGAAAATTACAGGCCAATATCACTGATGAACATCGATGCGAAAATCCTCAACAAAATACTAGCAAATCGCATACAACAATACGTTAAAAAGATTATACACCATGATCAAGTGGGATTTATTCCAGGGATGCAGGGATGGTTTAACATTCGCAAATCAATCAACGTAATACACCACATTAATAAAATGAAGAACAAAAATCACATGATCATCTCAATAGATGCAGAGAAAGCATTTGACAAGATACAGCATCCGTTTATGATAAAAACTCTGAATAAAATGGGTATAGAAGGAAAGTACCTCAACATAATAAAGACCGTATATGAGAAACCCACAGCTAATATCATCCTCAATGGTGAAAAACTGAAAGCTATCCCTCTAAGAACAGGAACCAGACAAGGATGCCCACTGTCACCACTCCTATTTAACATAGTATTGGAAGTCCTAGCCAGAGCAATGAGGCAAGAGAAAGAAATAAAAGGGATCCAAATTGGAAAGGAAGAAGTGAAACTGTCACTATTTGCAGATGACATGATTTTATATATAGAAAACCCTAAAGAATCCACCAGAAAACTTTTAGAAGTAATAAACCAATATGGTAAAGTTGCAGGATACAAAATCAACATACAAAAATCAGTTGCATTTCTGTACACTAACAACGAAGTAGCAGAAAGAGAAATTCAGAATACCATCCCATTTACAATTGCAACAAAAAGAATAAAATACCTAGGAATAAACTTAACCAAAGAGGTGAAAGATCTGTACACCGAAAACTATAAAACATTTCTGAAAGAAATTGAAGAAGACGCAAAGAAATGGAAAGATATTTCGTGCTCTTGGATTGGAAGAATTAACATAGTTAAGATGTCCATATTTCCTAAAGCCATCTATAGATTCAATGCAATCCCTATCAAAGTTCCAACAACATTTTTCACAGAAATAGAACAAAGAATCCCAAAATTTATATGGAACAACAAAAGACCCCGAATAGCTAAAGGAATCCTGAGAAAAAAGAACAAAGCTGGAGGTATCACACTCCCTGATTTCAAAATATACTACAAAGCTATAGTAACCAAAACAGCATGGTACTGGCACAAAAACAGACACACAGATCAATGGAATAGAATCGAAAGCCCAGAAATCAACCCACACGTCTATGGACAGCTAATCTTTGACAAAAGAGCCAAGAACATCCAATGGGGAAAAGAAAGTCTCTTCAACAAATGGTGTTGGGAAAACTGGATAGCCACATGCAAAAAAATGAAAGTAGACCCTTACCTTACACCATGCACAAAAATTAACTCCAAATGGATTAAAGACTTGAATGTAAGACCTGAAACTATGAAACTTCTAGAAGAAAACATAGGCAGTACGCTCTTCGACATCGGTCTTAGCAACATCTTTTCAAACACCACATCTGACCGGGCAAGAGAAACAATAGAAAAAATAAACAAATGGGACTACATCAAGCTAAAAAGCTTCTGCACAGCAAAGGAAACCATCAACAAAACGAAAAGACAACCTAACAATTGGGAGAAGATATTTGCAAACCATACATCTGATAAGGGCTTAATCTCCAAAATATATCAAGAACTCATGCATCTCAACAACAAAAAAACTACCAACCCAATTAAAAAATGGGCAAAAGACCTGAACAGACATTTCTCCAAAGAAGATATACAGATGGCCAACAGACACATGAAAAGATGTTCAAAATCACTAACAGGGAAATGCAAATCAAAACTACAATGAGATATCACCTCACGCCCGTCAGAATGGCTATAATTAACAAGACAGAAAACAACATGTGTTGGAGAGGATGTGGAGAGAAGGGAACTCTCATACACTGCTGGTGGGAGTGCAAACTGGTGCAGCCACTATGGAAAACAGTATGGAGATTCCTCAAAAAATCAAGAATAGAACTCCCATATGATCCAGCTATTCCACTGCTGGGTATTTATCCAAAGAACTTGAAAACACCAATTTGCAAAGGTACATGCACCCCTGTGTTCATTGCAGCGTTATCACAATAGCCAAGACTTGGAAGCAACCTAAGTGCCCATCAAGGGATGAAAGGATAAAGAAGATGTGATATATATACACAATGGAATACTACTCAGCCGTAAGAAACGATGAAATCCAGCCATTTGTGACAACATGGATGGACATTGAGGGTATAATGCAAAGTGAAATAAGTCAGAGGGAGAAAGTCAAATACCGTATGATTTCCTTCATTAAGTAGTAGATAATAACAACAATAAACAAACACATAGGGACAGAGATTGGATTGGTGGTTACCAGAGGGGAAGGGGGGAGGGAGGACGGTGAAAGGGATAATTCGGTACATGTGTGGTGATGGGTTGTAATTAGTATTTTGGTGGTGAACGTGATGTAGTCCATGCAGAAATTGAAGTACAATGATGTACACCTGAAATTTTTACAACGTTATAAACCAATGTTACTGCAATAAACAAAAAATTTATTAAAAAAAAAAAAAAAAAGCTTACTGCTGTGTATATGTTGATCATGGGGGGAACCGGAAAACAGATTCCCATGATCTTTAAGCACCAGAATAAAATGCAGGCACATGGGCTTCCTCGTTCTCCAAATTGGAAACATCTGTGTTGTCCAAGTTCTCACTTTTTCCCATGATCAAAGGAGCAGTTCCTGAAACAGTGGGGTCTTTCAAAAGTATACCAGGCTTTTTGAAGCAACAATGCAGGATGCCCTGAATTTAGGATGTCCTAAGTATTTTTGACTCTTTGGGGATATGAATAGTTTTCCATCATAGGTGGCCCCAACAATTTTGGTTGTAGAGATTGAATCAATATATAAGTGCCATATTTTGCTTAAAATATGACACCATAAATTATTATTTTGTATACTTTTTTAAATCTGTTAATTAAATTATGACCAATGTTTTCTCATTACTTAGGATATTTACTTTATACTTGTAAGTATAAATGTTTATCATATATCATTCTTATGCACATATATGTATATAGGTGAAATAAACTGTGAGTAAAATAAATTGGTTAAAGTATTCCTAAAACTTCCCATTCAGAGTTCAACTTTCTGAATAAATTTTCAGAGTGTTGATGACATGACACTCTCAAAGAGTTCTCCAGTACTATCTCTGGATTTTCTCCCAGTCCTCTGTCATCTATCCTGAAAGCTTTGTTACTGCTACTTTCGTCATCTTACCAAGTTACCACCTGAAAGTTTTCAGACAACAACTAGGATTTGATGCTCTGTCAAATGGCCTATAAACAGTTTGTTGATGGCAGCCTCCAGGACTACAGTTGTTTTTACACCCCACTGGGAATTATAACCAAGTTTGCTCATATGCAAGTTGTGAAAATTATATCCCTTGACTGACAGCAATTGTAAGACACTACCAACCATAAGATGCATCTTGATTTCAAAGATGCTAAAACGTAAAAAAAGAAATGTACCAATGAAATGCAATAATTCTCCTATCACTCCTAATCACTATCTGCTATCTATCCTAACCACTTAAATGGTAAGATGGGAATAAAAGAACTCAGAAAAAATTCCAGCCCCTTTTCCATTGCTTCTCCATATAATGAACATTTTGGGAGATCTTTACTGAATTTTTAAAATTTAAATAACATAGTATGGCCATATTCATACAACTAGACTCTTCATGGTACATGAATTCAACACTAATGCTTTGGAATCTGCTTTCTCAAAATTGCAGGTCTCTAAAGCACTTGCATTCATATTCTGAACCATCAATATTGATGAAAACTATGTGAAAATAAAGGAACATAAAAGAACTTATAAATCCCCACCAAATCATGACAGTTTTAGCCCATTAAACTTCCATTAACCAAATCACCTTCAGTGCAGCAAATAATGAGGAATTTCAATTGTAGCTCAAATTTCTTAGTAATTTAGTCACCTCAAATCCATTTTAGAAGTAGTTGGAAATAAATTTTAGTAAATTAAAAGGCTTATCATATTTCTTGATAACATTCTTCCAAAGTTTAAGATTATATTTTGCATTTACTAAAATCCAGCCTGCTTTTCTATTAGATGTGGTCAGTTTTAGGAGATAAGTACTAAAATTTTCGTCACAATTCTTGACCTCAACTGAATTGGCAAATGAAATTTTGGAACAAGGGACATATTATCCAAACAGAAAAATTTTCTTGAACCCTGAAGTGTTGTACCACTTATTGGAGTCTTGGAAACAAATGCAAAATATTTACCAGCCCATAATTTTTAGTAGCCTTCCTTCCCCAAAGGAGTAGGCACATAGTAATGAAATAAACCCATATTCCTTTCCACTCAGTCTGGCACAAAATGTGCTGGTATTTAAATGAGCAATAATATTCAAGGATCTCCTCCTTCAAACATGTTGTAAATTATGAAGGAAACCAAGTGTCAAACAAAATATCAGAGCCGCATGGGAATGGAGGAGTTCTCTGTCAATACAAGGCTGGCACTTGTTTTCAAATCACTATAGGTACCTTATTCTCTTGTTAATCCTTCCACACCTTCTCAGTGAGTGAAGAATGGTTTTGTTTGTTTATTTTTTTTTGTTTGTTGTTGTTCATTGCAAGTGCCAATGAGCCATATTACTATGTCGTTAACCAAAGCAACTAAGGAATATTGAAATTTCATAGAAAATGAAACTCAGGTGGTAGTAATTACAAGGCCTAATAAACCCACACATACTTTTATGTACTGAATATTTAATAGTTACAGGGCACAATATTGATTCAGAAAGCATTGTGCATTAGTTTCCTCTTTCCTACGGATGAGAATTTTAAAATCTCTTGAACTACAGAGGCCCAGAGGAAAGCCAAGCTAAGCTTGGGCACGGACTTCAAAGCTACGAGTAACTAAAAGATCTGGTCCATTTCTCCTACTTTACAGATAAGGAAACTGAAGCTCCAGGAGGCTGAATGTTGCCCAAGATGACACAGTTGGATAACTGAAACCGAAAGCAGGTTTCTGGCCTCCCACGCCAGTACTCCTGCCCCTTCACCATGTGTTATATGTGATGGCAGAAACTCACAGATATATGCATTGCTGAAGACTTCAATTTCCTTAAAGGCCTAACTTGATTCAGCTAGAGAAAGCCTGGAATTGAAATTATAAGGACATTGGATACCTAAACACTGAGAGTCACAATGCATTTGAATCAAATTATTTCTAATAAACAACTTAACATTAATTCAGCTCTCAAGGAGCTCCAAAGCTCATTACTGACATTAATTAGCAATCCTGTACAATATCCCTTTGAGGTGAGCTAAGCATTATTAGCTTTGCTGAACAGATGAGAGGCCCAGCTATATGTTTTATGTGCTTATTGTCAAGATCCCTAGCTACCAAAACTCAGAGATGTGCCCCAAATCCAGTAATTTCTAGGACAACAGTGAGAGTCTAAGAGCACTAACTTCCAGATCTGGTTTTCAGTTTACTCTGATGCCAGTGTCCATTTTTCTTGCTTTATTTGAATTTCCTAAAATTCTAGAATTTTAGACCTAAATAAGAAATTAGAAATCATTCCATCCAAGCCTCTCAGTTTACAGATGAGAAAACTAGAACTAAGAGGGATTCAGTATTCCCAATTTGGGAAAACTGTTATTCTTATTAATTTATAGAATTAGTACAAGATTCAAAAATTGACAGTATTGATACATATGAAGGCATATTTTCACAATATTTTAAACTGTACTGATTTAGTTACTGCTTTGTTAAATCTGTCAAGTGTGATTCTGGAAACGGACCGTATGCCATTTGAATTAAAATATTTACACTTTCCTATTGAAAAAAACTAAAGAACTAAAAAAAATTGTCT
Organism: Diceros bicornis minor; assembly: GCF_020826845.1. NCBI lineage: Eukaryota > Metazoa > Chordata > Mammalia > Perissodactyla > Rhinocerotidae > Diceros > Diceros bicornis. The sequence goes on along the minus strand of NC_080776.1, from coordinate 12,939,223 downwards.
ACAACTAATTTTAGGCTAATAATCATGTCCAGCTCATTGCCTGCAAAGCCAGTCAGTCAACAGATACTATCCATCCCCTACTGATGCTGTAGTGTTTAGGGTCTGGTCATCTAGGAGGGGACCACACAAACTGAGCCCTGTCTACCTGGAGCTTCCCGTGGAGCCCTGACTCCACCATTTGTCAAACTTTTCTTGGCACTGACTTAAGGGTAAGAGAGATAATAAAGTGGGAAATATGTTTTTATGAGCTATTATTATCTTTTATCTTGACCATAAAATATCCAACCAAGATTTCCCATCCGCCTACTATGTGCATTACCCTGTGCAGTGTACTAGGAATAAAGCAGTGCCTTCCAGGTGGCTGACAGCCTGGCGGCCTGCCTTCTACCAGGAATTTACTTAGGACAGGTCAAAAAAAAAACAGGAGAGCTGGCTTGCATTGGTGATAGGAGCTCAGAGTTACTACTCACTGTGTCCTTGGATGTCTAAACAGATAATTTTATCTTCACAACGCTATAGGGTAGGTATTATTGACACTATTTTATAAATGGGGAAACTGAGGTACAGAGAGATGAAATAACTTACCCAAGTGGCAGAGCCAGACTTCAAACCCAAACTTGTCTGCTACCAAAGTCCATGCTCTTATCCACTGCTGCTGTGGTCCCAACAACAAAGAAAACAGAAAAGAATAGAGATGCAGCACACCCAACACCCAGCTCCTTTACCAAAATCAGACCAGCTCTCTCTTAGCTAAAGCCAACTAAGAGATGAACAATAACAGAAGCCAGGTCTAGTCTTGCCAACCTAAACAATACAAATGTGATTAATTCTAGAAACTGTTTAAACTGAAGAAGAGAAACCAGATGAAGATTGTGATAATACACTACCATAAAGGCTAAAAAAGATGGGAAAAGAGCTGTTGCCCATAACAATTTTCACAAACCTGCCAAATACTCTAAATGAGGCACTGAACTGCTGCCTATTAGCTCAACATTTGTAAGTAAAAGCCATAGGACTTTATTTTTTTTTTATTTTTTTATTTTTTAAAGATTTTATTTATTTATTTTTTCCCCCAAAGCCCCAGTAGACAGCTGTATGTCATAGCTGCACATCCTTCCAGCTGCTGTATGTGGGACGCGGCCCCAGCATGGCCGGAGAAGCGGTGCGTCGGTGCGCGCCTGGGATCCGACCCGGGCTGCCAGCAGCAGAGCGCACGCACCCAACCGCCAAGCCACCGGGCCGGCCCTGCCATAGGACTTTAAAATTAACATCACCTTTTTCTAAACTTTGAATTATTAAACAATTTACTGAATGCAGATTATAATTCACATAGAAGTTAAGAGCAGTGGCTTTAGATTCCAACTGTGCCGCTTGCCATCTGTGTGGCCTGCTGCAACAGAGTTAACCTCTCCGAACCTCAGTTTTCTCATCTAGTATGGATATTCAATCCTACATCACAGGATTGCTGTGGAGATTAATGAAATGATTTATATAGAGCAATTGGCACATAAACTGCATTAGGTAAATGTTACTATGAATGTTAGTCATTGCATGTCCATGTACAAAATGTTATAGAGTGATGCAATACGCTGTAAGAGGTGGTTCTTTCCATCAAGGACCATATAATCTATTTGATAAGACGAGACCAAGAGACAAATCAGTTTGTGAACTATACGAGACAATCCACAGGGAAGTGCTAAGCAGTGTAAGTACTGTGGACCAGTGCTTCTCAGATCTTAGCGTGCACACTGACCCCCTGGGGGTCTTATTAAAATGCAGCTGCGGATTCAGTGGGTCTGGGGTGGGGCCTGAGAGTCTGCGTTTCTAACAAGCTGTCACATGATGCTCCATTTACTTGTTCATGGACACACTTTGAATAGCGAGGCTGTAGATGTCCAGAGGTGGGAGGGGGCTGCCCAGTGAGGGTTGGGGCAGTAAGCTTTGGAAGAGGGATGGAAATTGATCCGGAGTTTGAAAGATGAATGGGACATGGACAACTCAAAAGGAGATAGGTGACATCCTAGACATGGGGAATGGCATGGTAGAAGGCGGGATGGCAGGAAGACAAGTAGAACAATGAAGAAACATTCAATTAGTTGACAAAGTCTCTACTCCGGTCCACTCTTTGGGGTGTAGGGCAGCTGTACCTTACATCTCAGACAGTAGCTCTCAACCCTCACTGGGCACCAGAACCACCTGGACAGCTTAAAAAATCAGATATCTGAGCCTCAACCACAGAAATTCTGATTTAGCTGGTCTGAGTTAATTTAACTTCAAGAGTTCATATTCCAAATACGGAGGGAAAAAATATTGCATGTAACCAATAAGTAACCATCCATCATGAAAATCACCTGTGCCGCTACCTTTGCAAGTCCCGTTAATATCTCAGCATCTCTTAGCTAGCTGATGAGTTATGAGCTATGGGGAAATTAAGGCAGGGTGCATCTTTCTCTGCATGGCTCACTGGTGCAGCTTAAATAACTAAACTTTGGAAAGACTTATTAAGGCCAAAGTTACGTTTTTTGCTTTGTAATCATCTATGGCTCTGCAAGTGATGGCTGATTTATTGTTTGATATATTCTTTCAATAAATTTCAAGAGTTAGTACTACACCATTCAATACTAATGGTTTTTTTTATTCCTAAATATAGGCTTACCATTTTCCCTTTGCTTGTCTGGAAAGATGTCCACCCCCTTCCACAACTTCTCAGAAATATTGGCTGGTTGCTCTGAAGTTCTTGGAAAAATCTAGGAAATAGGTCACCAGAGCCTGCTAATTTGAATGCTCCATGTTTTCCAGATATTCCGTAAGAAGTTCATTCCTTCTTCTAATTTGTCATTCCTTCAAAACCAAATCAGTCCCCAAACAATACTTCATCTCTGATCTTTCTGTAGAGGACAAAATGAAGAAGATATTAAATATGTCTACCTTTAAATAACCTTCTATAGTTAGATTTTCTTTTCTCAATGTGCGAGATGTAAATTTTTATATAATTACTCTCTTCTGTTTAATATTCTAAATAACTTTGGAGTCTTTGATATCCCTTACCAAATGATCTCCTATTTAGCTTGAGCACTCCTAAAATAGCACAATTTCCATGACCCGTGAAAGACATTGAAGACATATTTCCCAATACACTTTCTTGGGGAATGTTTCTCCAAAGTCTTTTTGGTTCTCTAATATTGAGACAATAGGGAAAATGTAGGGAGAGAGCGAGAGATTGAGGATTGAAAGAGAGGGAGGCAGAGAGAGAGGGAGGGAGGAAGGAAGGAAAAAAGAAAGAGCAAAATTCCCACATAAATAGTTTGAGAAGCAGGGATTTGGGGAGAAATCCTGAATAAAATATTTCAGCAGAAAAATAAATATAGACTGCCAAATTGCACCCATATTCTTGTTGGAGTTATTCATTTGCTTTTCTGACTTTAAACAAGGGTAACTAACAGCTACTGAAATATGAATGTGAGTGCACAGGACACTGAATGTTAGAAAATGTATTATAGGAGCCACTAAATGGAGAATCTAGATTCTAAACATGGCTTCTAAAGTACAAAAAGCTCTTCTATGAGAAAATACAATGTTATAGCTCTTGAAAAAACATTTCCACAGAAATGTAAGGACTTAAGTTTGGAGACAGACACTAACAAATCATTTCATATTGTCTTAGTCCATTCAGACTGCTATAACAAAATATCAAGATTGGGTAGCTGGTAAACAACAGAAATTTATTTCCCACAGTTTTGGAGGCTGGAAGTCTGAGATCTGGGTGCCAGCATGGGTGAGTAAATGCCCTCTTCCAGGTGGAAAACTTCTGTTTGTATCTTCACACGGTGGAAGGGTCAAGCTAGGTCTCTGGGGCCTCTTTTATAAGAGCACTAATCCCATTCATGAGGGCTCTGCCCTCATAGCCTAATCACCTCCTGAAGACCCCACCTCCAAATGTCATCAACTTGGACATTAGTTGTCCAAGTTGTGCCCCCATGAATTTTGAGGGGGCACAAATATTCAGACCATAGCACATATACACAGTATTTTAGAAGATTTGTAAACCTTTCACAACATGGATTTTTCTCCATTTCAAAGGAGAAGAGTTAGAAGAAAATGAGTTCCTTTAACAACAGCAGTAATAGCTAACACTTCCTGAACGCTTACTCTGTGCCAGGCGCTGTGTCCCGTGCTCTACACGTATCATCCCAGTAGACCTTCACAACAGCCTCGTGAGACTGGCGCTATTTTATTCTCATGTTACAGATGCAGAAAATGAGGCTTAGTAGAGATGTTGAACAATTTGACCAAGATCAAATATTTCGTTAGTTGTGGAACCAGAATTTGATCCCATGCTGCTAGACTACAGAGCCCATGATCTTAATCAATCCGTTAAATAAAATATACAGACCAGAGTCACATGCCTTATATTCCACATATCCTCGTGCATGATGCTTATTTCTTTATACTTCTTTCAATAAATCTACCCAAACGATAGTGCCTATCCATTTGGAAAAGCACTAATCAATGACAAAGGAAAAGCTTTGCTCTTATGAATTCATATCAAAACTATTAGTCAAAACAAAGGCCTAAGGTCATTTTGTTTGAAGTTCACCTTTCTATTAGTTAAAGATTGAAATGTCCTCTAAGACAAATTTAGAATTCCTAGAACAGCCTGACCTTTAATGTTCATGTCATAACACAAATGCACTTTGGTGTCATCATCATATTATCAATGGTATCTTTCCGTTATTCATCCTTCTCTGTTCATGAATCAAGCAAACATCCTGTAAACAACTAAATTTATACAGAAATATAAATAGGGTGAAGTTCATTGGTTATTCGTCAAAATATCAAAAGATCCGTGGGGAGAAAATTACGTTACAAAACTGCGACTTGGGGAGTAAACTTTCACAGTTACATCATTTTATCTCAAATTAAAATTTTTTTCTTAGGTAAACCATAAAATTAAAGGCTTGGAAAGAAAGGTAAAGAGTTCAAAAGAACACTGAATTGCTTCATGATATGCAACAATTAGGAACTTTGGAGATGAAATAGGAGAAGTAAGAGGGTATCTAACAGTAATAATTTTTTGTTGGCTTTGTTTTGTTTTCGAGTGTTTGCCGTGTGCTAAATCCTTTACATGGATTATTCTTCATTTGGGTTCCCCAACAGCAGATTCTAAGACAAGGATTCAAGGGCATGTGGTTCATTTGCAAGTTGTGGGGAAACCGGTAGGCAGGTAGAGAGATGAGACAGGGAGGGGGGAAGGCAGTCAATAAAGTGTGCATTATCAAGCCAGTTACCACTGTAGGAGACAGAGCTTAATCCTGCAAGAAAAATGCTAGAAAGCACAATAAAACACATGCCTCCCAGTTATTCTGTCTGAGAGGTGAGGGAGCTGAGGTATTTATACACCCATTACCTTCAGTCATTATTTGCAAGATGCTCCTGGGACATGAATTCCCTAGCACTTCAGAACTGCAGTCTTCCACAGCTTCAGAGAAAGCCTCAGGCAAAGAGACGTAGACAGGGACCATTAGAAGTTGACCTGCAGGCATGAAATAGGAAGGTTCAAGAGCTGTAGGCGGTGCCCCTAAACATTTGCCACAGATGGTCTAATTTAACTTCTTGCCATAATCCCAAGAACTCTATGAATTTGCAGCATTTTTATTCCCATTCTAAAGATGAGAACATTGAAGCTCAGAAGCATTGAGTAACTCACCTGGGGCCACACAGCAAGTAAGGGGCAGAGCTTGCTTCAAAGTAGATCGTCTGACTCCAGAGCCTGTAATCTTAGATATTACTCTGTACCATCTTCTAAAAGTTGTCTTCTAAAAACATAACTCCACCAACTCCTCAAGGAAAAGGTATGTCTATATCCTGTTTTCACCAGCCAAGAAGATCTGGTAGAGATTTATATTCAACACCTTCCATCATGAAAATACTGGGTATTTCTTTTTCTAAAACAATTTTCTGGCACTTAGTAAGTGCTGAATAAATGATGAATGAATGAATGACTCTATAAGGTTAGCCATAAATACATGTATGTGTAACCCTTATTTCCAAAGAAACCTACTAGCGTCCAGTATAAAAGGAGGTTGCATAAATTCCATCATTTAACCACATTTTGCTGAGCATTCCTCTCAGTTGCAGGACCACAGCTTTCCACCAAGGACCCCAAGTTTTACTAAAAGCCTCAAGAGAATATCTTACATGGACCCCCAGACCATGCTAGTCACAGACTGTGTGACAACCATCATTTTTTCTTCTGTCCGTCCCTTTTCTGCTGAATCTTCCACATTCACCAGTGCCATTGCTTCTTCCAGGAATTTCACCAGGAATTTCCAGTGCTTCCAGTGGGCACCACCACTGATGCGTGGCAGCCCCACAGTACCAAGCTGCCTGGTGTTTGTCTGGAAGCAGGAGAGGACAGAAGCAGTACTGTTTGCCAATACCTTGTATGGAGTAGTTAGTGGAAAAGATCTCTGGCAATTTACTCTTAGTTTTCTCTTGCTCCAGGAGTCCATTGGGTACTGGGCCTAAAGAGAATTTAGGGATGCTCAGCCAGCCAGTTCACCCTTGTCTAACCCCAATGTTACAATAACATTCCAGCTAGGTCCCCCAGTATCTCATTTATACTTTGTTGAATGCATAGGTTAATATTTTATGCCTTACTTATATATGCAACATTGTATATAAGGTTAGGAACATAGCTTAATAATGTTATTGCTGGCTGATATTTTCCTCAGCTCATCTCTAACCTTCTAACTTGCCATTCACTATATCTACAAATACACTCAGAATGTGTGCATAACAAAGAACAAAAAAATTTTAAGTTTAAAAGTCTATTTTCAAAATTTGCCAAAGATCTATATTATGGAATCTGGCACACCCACAGAATTTACTTTCTTGACCTAATGATATGATCCCAGAACATTCTAATGAAAGTTACAAAGAGGGATTATCCCTTAGCCCAAGGGAAGGAGTCTTGATGAAATTTCAGGGATCGAGGCAAATACACGGGGTGACATTTTGGGCAGAACAACTTCCCCTGACATTTCTCAAATGCATAGCTAAACTCCAGCTATAAGTAAAGCTTAACGTAAATAAAAAGTCCCATCTTTTTTTTTTCCTGTGAGGAAGACCAGCCTTGAGCTAACATCTGCCAATCCTCCTCTTTTTCCTGAGGAAGACTGGCCCTGGGCTAACATCCATGCCCATATTCCTCCACTTTATATGGGACACCACCACAGCATGGCTTGACAAGCGGGGTGCCTTGGTGCACGCCGGGATCCAAACCGGTAAACCCTGGGCCGCTGCAGCGGAGCGTGTGCACTTACCGTTTGCGCCGCTCGGCCGGCCCCTAAAAAGTCCTATCTTAAATGTTGATTTTTTCAGGTCAAATGGCAGTGTCCTCTTTTGAGTGATGATCTTTAAGTGCCAAAAATTAAAGAACATTAATAAAAAGTTTCCGGTTTCAGAAAGATTAGTCTCCCATAAAGTGTGTATAGATGGGTGAAAACAAATATAAATATAATTGCATTTAACTTTTCATTCATCTTTGAAAAAAAACAGTAAAAATAATTAAGGAAACCAAACGCAAATGCTATTTTAAAAATACAAATCAGACGCCTATAACATCATGCATATAAAAGTTGTGTAACTCAGTATCATGAGAAAAATGGAGTTTCAAATTATGGCACAAGTTTAATCCAGTGCCCACAAGGCAAATATACAGTTAAGACAAAGTTTTAAAAAAGAAATCTCTGAAATAGTAGGTATCTCATGACCACTATTGGAAAGGCAGCAGTTGTGATGACATTATCATCGCCTGTGCACGCACACCAAACTTTATGGTTTAGAAGAAAGTCCTGAGACAATAACGGAGCATCCTTTCAGAAATACTGCATCACCAACACTCTTGCTGGCAGAGGCAAACTCAGACTTCCACAACTCTGACTTCAAAAGGGTTCCAAGTAGTATGGCTATGGGTATGGAGAAGTTTTAGGTGTGCCTTAGCCAATTTATTTTGCTTATATTTTCCTTTTTGTGGATGAAAAAATTACTTTATATAATAAAAACCTTTGTTTAAATAAGTCAAAAAGCACTCAATATATTTAAATTTAAAAGTCTAAATGATAACGAATCATCTTATCATCATTTGACAGTGCTTCTTTCTTTCTTAATGGTACGTAAAATAGTGATGTGTCTTACAATTGATGGCATTTTAGCTTTAGTGAAATACTGAGCTGGACACTTAAAATAGATTATCTCGTGAGATTTCATTCTTGAAACCACTCAATGCTACACAAAGTTACAGAGTCAGTTAGAAATTCTTTGGTTGCAGGACTTAACTAATGGTCCTAAATGCATGACAGAAATCCAACTCACATTGGCTTAAATAATAAAGGAAATTTAAAAGTTCATGGAACTCAGAAGTCCAGAAGGAGACCTGGGCTTCCACTAAAGTTTAATCCAGCAGTTAAAATAATGTAATTCAAAGATCTGGTTTCCTCCTGTCATTTGGCTGTATCCACTGTGGGGTGAGCTTCATCCTCAGGCTGGCTCTCCTCGCAGTAGGGAAATGCTGTAGTAATTCCAGACTTTACCTCTTCACATACACTAACCAAGGTGTTGTGGGCTGAACTGTGTCCCTCCAAAATTCATATGTTGAAGCCCTAACCTCCAGGACCTCAGAATGTGACTATATTTGGAGAGAGGGCCTTTAAAGAGGTGATTGGGTTAAAATGAAGCTGTTTTGGGGTAGGCCCTCATCCAATCTGACTGGTGTCCTTAAAAGAAGAGGAAAATTGGACACACGAAAGGCACCAGGGATGCCTGCACACAGAGGGAAGACCATGAGGACACAGCAAGAATGTGGCCATCTGCAAGCCAAGGAGAGAGGCCTCAGGAGAAACCAAACCTGCTGACACCTTGATCTTGAACTTCCAGCCTCCAGAACTGTGAGAAAATAAATTTCTGTTGTTTAAGCCACACAGTCTGTAGTACTGTGTTATGGCAGCCCTAATACACAAGGCAAGAAAGAGACTCTTAAGATAGCTGCTGCAGAAGGGAAGAAATATCATTTCCCAAGAACACCACCAAGCATGTCCACCATATTACGTTGGTTCTGATGAGTTAACAAAGAGATGAAATAGATCCATTTGCTGTGGCTAATTAAGTTCCACCTCTAGAGCTGGAATAAAGTCAATTTCATCCAAACCATGGCATAAGAATGGTTTCCCCGGGGGGTTCCCCAAATAAATTGGTACTGGGCACAGTTCCCAGAAGGAGGAGACACAGGTGCTGAACTTTGCAGCTTAACAACACTGAGTATCTTTCCCAGCTCCGTATGAGTCCGTAGCAGTTTCTCAACCCAACTTTGCTTCACTCTCTTGTCTAGTGTTTTCCATGCCTTACACTGCCTCTCTCGTGCCAGAGAAGTATCCTCCACTTCTTTCCCCAGCTTAAGAAAGCTTTCTCCATGAGAAACTGGCCTTAGAAGGCAACAGCCTTGTGGATGGAGAAAGGAGAATTGTTTCCCCTAGCAGCACCTACAATTAAAAAAAAAAAAATCACATAAAATTTTAGGAGGAAGAAAAGCAACCTCACTCAGATATCACAATTAAGGGTTTTTCCATCTTTTTAAAAAACTCCATGCCATGCAACGGAATATGATGCATTTTTTTAAATTGCCATCCGAGGAAGTAATGTTTGAGTGGTCCGAGGGTGGATACCGTGTTCCCTTTATGTTTTCTCCATCCTCCTTTCTTCCCGTCAATACAAGGGAGAGTAAAGTGCTTTGGTCTGTATGTATGTGAGAGGCAGGTGATTACCTTTCTTCTGACCCATACAGCTCATAAAACCTTGTCAGAACAATTTTTTTTGTCAAGTGGAACTTTTCATCCGATCTCTGTTCACGTTCACTGACCAGGAAGGCTCTTTCATTTCTACACTGACCAAAGGATACTACTGAAGACAGCCTGGAGTGACTGTTGGACCTTAACATATCAGGAATTCTGAAAAAATAACTCTTCCTTTTCCTACATGCGGATTGTCCAAAAGCTAGCTCAGAAGAACCTGTTACCAATTTCACTTCAATCCAGTGGAACTCCGACCCACAGTCAGAGGAGCTCTGAGGAGGGGCCCATGGGTGGACCTCATACCCACAATCTGTCCTTTCCTCAGAGGGTTCTTTCCTGTTCCGTGTCATGGATTTGAAACGAAACCGAAGCTGAGTGTTCAACAACACAAGCTTTTATTCAGTGGCCAAAGAATGGAGAAGTGAGAGCTGTGTTCACAAATCAACTTCTCAGCTCCTGGGGTGATTAGGCAGCTGTTATAAGGGATCTACATAAGGAAGGGAGGAATATTCATAGTTATTCAGGGAAATGGGCAGGCTTTTCTGGGGAGCAATGGGTGCCACTTCTTTTCTTTCCTTTATTTATAATCCTGCCATTGCCATGGCAATTGTAAACTGTCATGGCACCAGTGGGTGTGTTATGTAGCACGGTAATGTGTTACAGTGAGCATCTAATGAGCCGCTGGGTCTATATCAGGTCAAGACTGCCACGTTGCCTTCATTCGGTGTTAACTGGTTTTGACTATGTCGCAGTCATCCCCTCCTTCCTCTTGTTGTGATTTCCTGTCAGCTAAAGAGAACATGTTAGGCTTGTTCTGAGCAGGGTGGTGGTTAATGTTTTATGGGGCTAGGAGCCAGGGTAACAAATGTAGAATCCACTCTGAGCCTCAGTAGCTCCCCATCCTAAGGAGGGTAAGCATGTTGTCTCGCTCTGTGGGAAGTGACAACCCCCAGACGCTGTGTGAGTCCCACTGTGCCATAGCTGTTTTTAGATTTCAAAGTGTATGTAGTTCAATGTGTTGGTCTCTAATGAATAGAAGTTTTCTTACCACTGATCACAAAGCTTTGAAACAGGCTGGAGTTGTTCAATACTGTTTTCAATAACACCAATTCTTTGAACACAGCCATTAACTATCCATCAAGAAGACCTCAGTAATGGGCATTTTTCTTAGTCTCTCTGCAACCTCTAACCTTCCCTCAGATCTTTATGAGACAATCTATGAATCCTTTCACTGCTGTAGGGGAAAAAACAAAAAAGCCCTATTGAGGAAATGCGAGGAGAGGCATGTTGGAAATGCCCAGTCTATATGCCGGCAACAGCTATAACAAGGTCCTTGGCTTTTTCTGTTGAATAGTTATCGACATTTTTGTTGATAGGATAGGGGAAAGCTTTTTACTATTATCCAAGATGAGTTTTCTCCTAACACTGTAATAGTGCTGAAATATAAAACAGCATGAAACAGTGGCAAGAGATCTAGAATAGAAACCCAGAAATGGGATTCTTACCTGGCTCTGTTCTAACCAGATGGCCTCACATTCTTTATCGTAAAATGAGGGAGTCCATCCTGGCTTTCAGTCTATAGAACAAATGTTTATTGAGTCTCTGTTTCACAGCAGGCAGTGTGCAAGTCATCCTGACTGATAAAACACAGGCACTGCTGATCTCAAAAAGCGAACAGCCTCATAGGAGCAGGTAAGTAAGCAGACACCCGTGATACGGAGGCATAAATACTATGATGGAGTTTAGCATAGAGCACTAGGTGATAAACATCATATAGTATTAAAAATCACATTCATATATAAATAAAACTTCATATATGCTATTGATATCCTTATTTTCATCATAGATAATCCTAGTGCAGAATCTCAATTTTGTAGAGACCTTTGGTTAAGCAAAATTACTTATTACCTTAGTGCTACACAAAGTCAGACTTTCTAAAGACAATTAGAATGTTAGAAAATTTAATCAGAATTTATCAAAATAGAATTCTTATTAAATATAATTCAATATCAAAATAGATTAATAATTAAATTTTTAAAAACAGCAAAATGTATCAGGTGTTATACTTTTAAACCATACCCAAAGGATGTGAGTAGAAACTTTTTTACAAACTGATATAATTTCCAGGTTGAGTCTTTCTAGAACCATATCATAAAAGACACCAGTTTTTTCAACTATAACATTTTAATTGTAATACATTTTCGCTGAAGTCCTGTTTTGCAAAATATTTACTTAGAGGCTTAGCTATTTAGTTTTAGTGCAGAAATCCAAATTCTGACACGGAATTACGTACGCCATGCCCCTAATTCTCAACTTTTCATTCTGTAGTAACGGTATTTTCCACTCACAGTAGAACACACACACACACACACACACACACACACAAATATATTCTTTAGATGTTAGGTAAACAATAATTTTTCCAGTTTTATTTTGCTGTATTTTTTTTGTTACTTTTCTAGTTTATTATTATTATTTTTGTGTGCGTGAGAGGAAGATTAGCCCTGAGCTAACATCCGATGCCAATCCTCCTCTTTTTGCTGAGGAAGATTGGCCCTGAGCTAACATCCGTGTCCATCTTCCTCTACTTTATATGGGACACCACCCAGCATGGCTTGATGAGCGGTGCCTCAGTGCGCGCCCGGGATCCAAACCTTCGAACCCCGGGTTGCCGAAGCGGAGCGCGAGCACTTAACCACTACGCCACCAGGCCAGCCCTAGCTTTTCTAATTTAAATGCATGCCTCCAACACCCTCCAAAAAAAATCCACAAATCTAGAATAAGTATTTTGGCAGGAAAGAAAAAGATCTTTCTAGATCTAGATCAATGGTCTCATCTTTCTGGAACCTGAGCTCTTGCTATTACACAATATTTTAAACTTTTTTTTAATAGTCTGACGTCTGGCACAAGCCTCTTACCGGTTACTTGGGGTATGGCTTCTTACCCTAAGTTAAATTACTCTCTTTGAGCTTAATGTTCTGCTGGGTGGAAAAATAAGAAGAAAAAGAAGAATAGCTTTAAAATTGTTTGATGTATTTTTAGTTGTTCATTTTACATATTTGGCGTCACTCTGCCTTCTAGCTAAAAAAATAAACAAACCACATTCTATCAAAATCTTCAAATACAAATCAGCCACATTCCATGTCTTTTTACCATCTGTACCTTAATTACTTTTTTGGAAGGCACACTTCCAAAGGGATGAGTTTTAATATCATGCATTGAGACATTCCAAGCTAGCTTTTTCTTTTCAGATAATAAAATCCTTTTATCTGCAAACTAGTACAAGTTAAAATGGAGCTGTTTAAATTTCAGCATCTACTCAATGTCTCTTGCTAAATCAAGATTCTTTGTCTGAAACAGCAATAATTCTTCCATTTCTTGGCTCTTTGTAATCTAAGCTTACTGTGAAGAAAGAGACCATCTTGATCTATTTCCAATTGCTCAAAGGTTAAGAATTGGAAAGCAGAGGAGTTAATTTCAGCAAATAAACTTTTCTGGGAAGAAATCTTTGGTCCATTTACTGTAGGTGGGCAGCCACTGCTGGTCATTAATTCTAGGCGAGCCCTGCTCAGGGCTTAGAGACTTTGGTGATAATATTTTGAGAACTTAATCTGATACGGAGGCAGTCTAACCAATGATTCCCTGCCGCTCCAGTGGAGAGAAATCTAGTGCTCATGATTGCTTGTTGCAGGGCTCATTCTAAATAGAGAAGCAAACTATGGAATTTTCTGAGGCTTGTTTGAGCAGTCACTTTCCCAGTTGCCAGGGGTCTGTGCGTGTCTGTGTGTGTGTGTGTGTGTGTGTGTGTGTGTGTGTGTTTACCATAGTTGCATATTCATGACTGTGGTCCTATGGAGAGACTGGGGCATGCACCTTCTTTAAAGTATGAGGATTTGGTCTTTAGCTCTTGGGGTATTCTTCTGAATACTTGAGTTTTCTTTTCCCCTTTATGGCCTTTAATGAGTATGTTTTACAACTTCTTCTGAATATCTGTTAATTCTCATAAGAACCCTCCAGGTAGTACTGATTCTATTCCCACTTTACAGGTGAGGAGACTGAGTAATTAACTTTCCCATGGCCCCACAATGGTAGCGATAGGTTTGCAAATCCAGGAAAACTCCAAAGCTTGTACCCTTAAGAACTAAGAGCAATTCTACACACTGAGTGGAGGGACTGTTCTCGCTATCCTGCTCCCAGTATATCCCAAGATGTATACCCTGCTCACAGCATATCCCAAGACATTCACTCTGCTCCCAAGATATCCACCTTGCTCCCAGCATATACCAGGATATCCATCCTGCTCCCAGTATATACCAGGATATCCATCTTGTTCCCAGTGTATCACAGGATTCCAAGGCAGATGATGGAGGACCCTTCTCTGGAAAACCTGACTGGCCCTAGATAAAAGTCCCCTGTAAAAGGGCAAATTGGCTGATAAATAACCCTGCAGCTGGTTAGCCCTGGCCAAGTGCACAGAACTGCAAATCAGTTTTGCAGGCCTCACCCTTAAGTATGAACAAATAACCAAAGATCACCAGATATTTGAGGAAATACACAAATGTGAAAGAAAAATATAAAGACCCAGAAAAAACAAAGTTAATATTCCAACTAGAAGAACACTTCAAAAGTATAATTAATATCCTCAGATTTATAATAAAAGATATTGCATCTATAAAGCAAAAACAGGTTGCTATGCAAAAGGAGTAATCACACCAAACAATATGAAACATATATACAACTCAATAGGAGAGAAAACAAAGACTATAAACCAGCAAATTAAAAAACAAAGTGCGGAAAATATAGATGGCTAAAGTCACTAGTAGTGAGAGAAATGAGAATTAAAACCATTCTGCAATACAACTTCACAATCATTAAATTGGAAAAAATTTAAAAGTATGACAATATTAAGTGTTGACAAGGATATGGGTGACAGAAAGTCTGGTAGTGGGAGAGTAAGTTTTTAAATCATCTTTTGAAAACAGTATCTTGCCAAGTTGGAGGGAGGCATATCCTATGACTAGCAATTCTACTTTTACATATGAACCCTGGAAAATCTCTTGAATACATACACAAAAAGCCTGTCCAAGAATATTCATGGCCACATTGTTTGAAATAGCAAAAAAGAAAAAGAAAAAATGGAAACAACCAAAATGTCCATTGAGAGGAACGTGGATTGGTAAAATGTAACACAGTCATACAGCAGGAACCATGAAAATGCATAAATGAGAGCTACATATATCACCATGAGGAAGACTCGCAAACACAATTTTGAGCAAAAAATCAAGTTACATTACATCTTGCAGTATGATGCCATTGACATAAACTTTTTAGGAATATAAAACAGTGTATAGAGAAAAATGTGGCAAAACCATAAAAATATACATGGTAGTGATAAACACCAATACAATTATGTCTGGAAAGGAAAAGAAGGCACTGTAATTTGGAAATTATTTACAAAGGATTTCAACTCTATTTTGTAGTGATTTTTTTTTTAATTTGTGGTGTGCGTTATTCATTGTTTTCCTCTATACAACTTTGTGTGCCTAAAAGAGATTTTTTTAAAAAAAATAAACAATTATAAAATGAGAAAAATCTCCTGGAAATTAAAAAAATGATAAAATTTAAAATTAAATAGAAAGATTGGAAGACAAGGTAAAGATAATTGCCCATAAAGTAGAACAGAAAAATAAAGATAGTAAAAATTTAAAAGTTAAAAAATTTAAAGTGCAGACAATGTCCAACATCTAACTAACAGGAATTCCAGGAAGGAAACAGAGAAACTGAGAGGAGGAAGTTATCAAAGAGATAATATAAAATAAAAAAATAATAATAATAAAAAAAAACTTCTAGAAGTGAAGGACATGGATCTTCAGAGTAAATAGTTTCACCAGTAAAATGAATGAAAAAGATCCACACCAAACTTATTGTTGTGAAATTTAAGTACACTAAGGATAAAAAAAAATGACTAGAATGTCCAGAAAGGAGGGAGAGGTAACATAGAAGAAGATTCAAAATAGAATTGAAGTTGTCAACAGCAATGCTGCTTGCTGAAAGATAGTTGAGCTTGGTCTTCAAATGATTTTTAATTGAAATTCTATACTACAACTATTCGTCAAATGTCAGAGTAAAACTGAAAGAACTCAAAAAATTAAGTTTCATGAGAAAAAAAAATCTCAGTGAAGCAGCAATCACATTAAAAAGGCAAAAGAAGGGGCCATCCCGGTGGCATAGTGGTTAAGCTCGTGGAGTCTGCTTCGGCGGCCCAGGGTTCACAGGTTCGGATCCCGGGCGTGGATATACATGCAGCTCATCAAGCCACGCTGTGGCAGTGTCCCACATGCAAAGTAGAAGAAGACTGGCACAAATGTTAGCTCAGGGACCATCTTTCTCAAGCAAAAAGAGGAAGATGGGTAACAGATGTTAGCTCAGGGCCAATCTTCCTTACCAAAAAAAAAAAAAAAGGCAAAATGATGTAACCAAAAATTGTAATACCTCATGTTGACAAGACATGGGAAGGTGAACTGGGTATATGGATGGCTTAAACGAAGCTAAATCCTTAGTCAACACAACAGAAATTTCAATAGATAATGTCTCAAATTGAAAAATCAAAATCATAAAATAAAACATTTAAGCACTTTATTTATAAATTTGGAAGAACATAAAAGTTAATTAGCTAAAAGGCTTGCAAACAGTTGCCCTTAGGAGTGGAAGTGGTGGGTTAGAGAGAAGCGAGGGAAAAGATTGCTAATTTTTACATTATAAGTTTACTAGCATTATCGGATTATTTTATTTAACTACATGCAGACATCACTTGTATACAAATTAAGTTAGATTTAATTAAATTAAAATGAATTAATACAAAAATGCATATAAAGAAATTCTTGCTTATACTTTTAAGGGGTTTACAAATAACATAAAACACATTCATAGACCACATGGAGGACCATGGGCTCCAGGTCAAGGAGAAAGTAAAAAGAGGTGTCAGAAGAGGCTGAAGGAGACGGCATCCAGAACACAGGTGGAAGGTTTGCTTTTGACAGAAATGAGCAAAACCTCAGTGGTAACAGATGAAAAGGAAAAGACTGGATATGGGTGCAGCTTAGATGGCAGAAGTCGAGGGAGTCTCCATCAGAAGACAATGTCAGGGAATGAGAGTGACAGATGAGAGGGTGGAGGTCCTCAGAGCATAAAAGGAAATCTTAAAATTAGAATTTTCCTCTCTCTTCTGAAACTGGCTTTGTAGTGACTGCCCCTTATGCTATATTATAACCAGGGCCACACGACAGAGCAGGCTGGTGGGGAGTGAGGTTCCTCGCCATAATCTCTCTCCAAAGTCATCCTAAATAAACATTCAAATAATCATCTGCAAGCAAGCCTTAAAAATTACACTGTCTGTATGTTCAAGACAAGTCCTCTATCCCTCCCTTTCAAAAAGACTCTTGCCCCTAAGCCCATCCTAATCATAAATTTCGAGACTTCAACTGATCAATATAATCAGAAATTGAATATATGTGATCAGGAAGGGAATCTGATCTTTTTGAACATTGGGAATGATGCGAGTTCTAGCTCATGCACAGAGACCACTCTCTCCCAGACTCTCCAGTACCATCAACCCACATCCTGCTGCCAACAAAACAAAGATTTTAACTGTGAGGAGGGGGCTACCTAGAACTTTACTTGGCCACTCTAGGCAGCAGGAAAGGACCTAGAGCATGCCTGGCTTGTACAGACAAAGCCCCTCTTTGCAGAAGAAGGGACGGGTTACCATCAGTCAAGGAGCCTCTGAGTAGATCAATCCATCTGAGGGAGCTGTCAGGAGACACTGTGTCCCTTTGGGGAAAACCCTCGGCCCCTCCTTTAATTGCAAACTCTTCACCCTCCCAGAGGAGAGGAAGTTGAGTGCAGTGTGTTACAAATCTTCATGACACTGATTGAATTAGATAGGAAAATAGCTTCATTGTTGACCTTTGTCGTGATTCTCAGTTGAAATCTTAGATGAATATAAAGTCAACTGAATGGATTAGGAAATACATGTGAAAATACATTCCAGGTCCCGCCATGCTGAGGGTAGAAACCACCCCTTTTTTCATTCTTTACACCCCTCTGTGCCTTGCACAGTGCCCAACATGGAGGCGTGCCCAAGAAGGTCTATCTCATTAATGATAACCACTTGGATAGGCAATTTTCCTTCCTAATGGCTAAAATGCCAAAAAGCTCTGCAAGTTGGATTTGCTGGCAAAACTGGCTGGTAACAAGTGTTGGAGGAGGTGTACTTTTTGAAAATCACTGCCATGGCTGATGGAAATACTTAAACATAATAAAAACAGCCATGAAAAACGTTTGAACATTAGGAAGCCAAAACAATCTGTCTACTGCCTTCAGCTTCTAAAGGCAGCCGTCCAATTGCAGTTTTGTACTCTTATTTCACAACTCTTCATCTTCCTGTTCTTGTTGTTGGGTCTTTTTAAAGAGATGATGAATTTTAATCAGCAAAATAAAAAATGAATGACTTCAATTTGAGGTCTTACAAAATCGTTCTGAACATAAAGGGACTAAGTAGAATTTCAAATGCAGTGAGAGAAAGAATACCAGACCAGGGGAATATAAATTTTTTTCCCAGCATATTCAATCTGTAAATATTTAAGCTCCTACCGTGTTCCAGACACTATATTAGGCACCAGGTAGTGTTAGTTTCTGGGAATATGATAAACACTGAATCTGTACTAGAAAACAGGCCAAAAGACTCATAGTGGAAAGATTTAACAAATATTTCTGTTTCTTTATGTCTTTCTTTGCAGTGGCTGTGTAAACCCGAGCCATACAAAGGAAGCAGCTTAGTGATGTCACAGTAGAGAAAGCAGAAGGACCTTCAGACATTCATGAGCAATTCTGGCTCTGGAAATTCTTTTGATCTTAATCTCAATTTCTGCTTCGATAAGTTCCAAATTGTGACAATTAACTCTTTTTAGTCAAACTGGCTTTAGACGTGTTCTCCAGGAAACGCCCAGAGACCCCCTGCTTTCTGATTAGCATCCACTATGCCCATCTCTCAGCCTTCTGCCTTGGTTAGGAGACTGAGCCCAGAGGGTACAGAAAATGAAAGCTGACTAGGGGACCCCAGGTGCTATTTGTGCCACATGGCTGATTTCCTTCTCCCCCAACCCCAGTCATCTGAGGAACTCCAGCCCTCTCACTGCTTTCCCTCTTTCCCAAAAGATTTCAGGAGGGCCCAGGAGCCGGTCTGACAGCAGCTGCTGGAGTCTGGTCCTGGTGGGTCTTCCTAGGTACTGGAAGAAGAACTGGGGTTTGGAGCGACTCAAGTTTATCTTGAATTCTAGTTCTATTTCTTGCTGGCTGTGTAACTGTAGGTGAGTCAACAGACCTCTCTGACACTCACTGTCCTCAATCATAAAATGTGGATAACAATGCCCATGTCATACGATTGCAGAGAAGACTCAATAAGTGAATGCACATAAAACACCTATCACAGTGCTGAGCTCATAGGGGGTGCTCAGATAGATTCTTTCCCTTTTTACCCATTTCTCCTTTCCCCTGATGCTGGCAGCTTCTCTGGGGATCAGAAGCCCTCTTCACCATGAGCCAGGTTCACCCAAGCCCACACCCTCTGTGTCCTTCTTTTAAAACCAGCCTCTTCCATATTTTAATCATTTTTTCCTTTAATATATGCAACAACTTTATTGAGATAGGATTCATATACCATACAATTCAACCATTACACATGTACCATTCAATGGTTTTAGTATATTCAAAGACATATGCAACCATCACCACAGTTATTTTGGAATATTTATACCACTTCAAAAAGAAACCCTTTAGCAGTCCCCATTTCCTCCCAAGTCCCCTTGTCCTTGGTAACCACTAATCTACTTTCTGTCTCTTTATAGACATTTTATAGACATTTCATAGGAATAAAATTATTCAATATGTGATCTTGTCAGACTGGCTTCTTTCATTTAACATCGTGTTTCTAGGTTCATCCAAGTTGTAGCATGTATCAGTACTTCATTACTTTTTATTACCAAAAAATGTTCCATTGTATGGATATATCACATTTTGTTTATCCATTCATTAGTTGATGGACATTGAGTTGTTTCCACTTCTTGGCTATTACGAATAATGCTACTCTGAAGATTCATGGACAAGATTTTGTGTGGAAATACGTGTTCATTTCTCTTGGGTATATACCTAAGAGTAGAATAGCTGGGTCATATGCTAACTCTGTTTGATCTTTTTAGGAACAGCCCACTGGTTTTCAAAACAGTTGCATTATTTTACATTCCTGCCAATAGGGTATGAGTGTTAAAATTTCTCCACATCCTTTCCAATACTTATTATTAGCTATCTTTTTTATTATAGCCATCTTAGCAAGTGAGAAGTGGTATCTCATTGTGATTTTGATTTGCACTTCTCAAATGAGTAATGATGTTTGAACATCTTTTCACGGATTTATTGGCCATTTATATATCTTCTTTGGATAATGTATATTCAGATCCTTTATCCATTTTTTTAATTGGATTTCTTGTCTTTTTTTTTTTTTTGGTGAGGAAGATCAGCCCTGATCTAACATCTGTTGCCAATCTTCTTCATTTTGCTTGAGGAAGATTGTCCCTGAGCTAACATCTGTGCCAATCTTCCTCTATTTTTTGTATGTGAGATGCTGCCACAGCATGGCTTGATGAGCAGTGTGTAGGTCCGTACCCAGGATCCGAACCTATGAACCCCAAGCTGCCAATGTGGAGTGCACAAACTTAACCACTATGCCACTAGGCCAGCCCCAGGTTTCTTGTCCTTTTGTTATTGAATCATAAATATCCTTTATATATTCTAGATATGTCTCTTATCAAATATATGATTTTCAAATATTTTCTCCTATTCTATGGGTTGCCTTTTCACTTTCTTGATGGTATTTTTTGAAGCACCAAAGTTTTGAATTTTGATGAAATTTTATTTCTCTCTTTTTCTTTTGTCACTTATACTTCTGGTGTCATATTTAAGAAGAGTTTGCCTAACTCAAGGTTATGAAGATTTACTCCTATACTTTCTTTTAAAGAGTTTTGTAGTTTAAGTCTTACATTTAGTCTATGATCCATCTTGAGTTAATTCTTGTGTATCGTGTAAGAAAGAGGTCCTACTTCATTCTTTTGCATGTAGATATCCAGTTATTCCAGCATTTATCGAAAGACTATTTTCCCCCATTAAATTTTGACGTTTGTCAAAAATCAGTTGACCATAAATCTAAGGATTTATTTCTCTTATTCTCAATGTTCTATTTATCTATATCTCCATCCTTCCTCCAGATTGTCTTAATTACTGTAGCTTTTAGTAAGTTTTGAAATCAAAGAGGGTAAGTCCTCCAACTTTGTTCTTTGTTTTCAAGACCGTTTTGGCTATTCTGGGTTCCTTACATTTCCATACGAATTTTAGGATCATCTTGTCAATTTTTTGAAAAAAAGAAGCCAGCTGGTATCTTGATAAGGATTGTGTTGACTCTATGGATCAACTTGGAGAGTATTGCCATTTTAACAATATTAAGTCTCCCATTTTATGAACATAGGATATCTATTTCCATTTATTTCAGTCTACTTTAATTTATTTCAACAATGTTTTATAGCTTTCAGAGTATAAATTTTATGCTTCTTTTGTTAAATTTATTCCTAAGTATTGTACTCCTTTTAATGCCTTTGTAAATGGATTTGTTTTCTTAATTTCATTTTTGGATTGTTCATTGCTAGGTCTGAGTGAAGGTGTCGTCTCTGGCCTCATCGGACACCTGGTAGCAAGGGAAACTAAACTAAAAGAGAAGGGCCCAGCCAAGCCCAAAGAGGATCATTGAGGGACCTTAAAGGCCCTAAATATGCAGCATCACCAAGAGTTCCAAATACCCAAAGGCAGGATGGTAACAAAGGCTAGGGAAACCTCAGCTTTTAGAATGACTGTAAAGCCCTGCTCCCCACTGACCTTCACACACAACTGTTGCAATGCATTCTATGCACTTTGTTCCCACTAGTTGGGCTTACAGCTGCTGCTGCTTCTCACATTTTCTTTCTCTGACTTCCTGGAGCATCTCCTCCTCTTCCTTTTGTCACAAGCAGTTTCACTGCTGAAACCCTCTCGACAAAGGCCAGTCTCATGGTACCCTCCAATGTCCTACAACCAAAAACTCCCCTTGAAGCTGCAATGAGCAACCCCAGGATTTTCTGGACTCCTACCTCATTCCCGGTCCCAAGGCTCAACACTGCCAACAGAGGCAGAGGCAGCCTTCAGATTTCAAAGTCAGAAATCCTGACTCAAATGATGATTCTGCAATTTGAAATATGTCTCTGAGGCTGGCCCGGTGACATAGTGGTTAAGTTCCCATGCTCCACTTTGGCTGCCCAGGGTTCGTGGGTTCGGATCCTGGGTGGACCTACACACCACTCATCACGTCATGCTGTGGCAGGCATCCCACATATGAAAAATAGAGGAAGATGGGCACAGATGTTTAGCTCAGGGCTAATCTTCCTCACCAAAAACAAACAAAAAAAAGTGTTCCTGAGCAAGTTAAATAACCTTTATAAGCTGTAAAAGCAAGGTTTATGATCTGTAAAAGCAAAGTTAACAATTTTACGGATCTCATTTGCTCAGTTATTGAGAGATTTAAGTGAAATTAAATGACGTAAGGCATGTAAAGCTTTGTGCTCAATAGAAATTGGCTATTATAATAATTATTATTATCACTACTATTTAGACTATGTTCTCCTTCTTCTCCTCCTATTCTAGGCATCTTCTGCCTCAAAATATCTCTCCTATGTTTCCCTATGCCACAGTAACCTAAAAAATAAAAAGATTGCCTAGTCCCTCTCAATTATTTCACAGAAACCCAAGGGGGTGCTCATGAATAAGTATTCTCGGTTGTAATGTGGCATCTGCCATTTTCCTTCTCCCCTGTTCAGGCCCTTTTGACTTGTCTGTTCTTCTGTTCTCCAGGCTAATCACCAAGGGTATCCATGCCAAGAGAGCTGTCTTCCTTTGTCCCAAAAGCTGTGAGACCCGTCCTCCATGCTCACATTGCTGGCAATCAGATGCCCTGTATGCCCCTGTCAGAAACATGAGTGTGGTTGGTGTGCTTAACTCTTACAAAGCTAAAAACACTCCGTCCCTCATCATCCTTACCTGCTCATTTCCTATGACTACCCCAACCACTAACTGTCTGGCATCCATTGCCTCTGGGTGGGAACAGGTATATCCCACAACCAAGAGGTCTTTTTTCAAAGAGATCGGTGGCAAAGCCTACTTCTTAAATCCATTAGCAAGCATATGCCTGAAAGGCAGATTTTCTAAATTTATTTTTCATATCATGAGTAAAACCTACAAACCTGATCATAGAGTTTAATAAAGGTTATCTTGTGCTCAGCAATGAAAAAAAAAGATATAAGAACAGCCAAAGCCCTTTGTTTACTCAGATGCTGTGCTGTAAAGTGTCTTACACTGTTATGTAAGGGAAGCAGAATTCATGACCTAGTGACTTAAACAAACAGCTTCATGGCTAACTATTTAACTAAGGCCAAGTTCCCAAGTAGTGTTTAATCTGATTATATCCTGGTGTTTATAATGTGGATCAAATTCTTCTGTTGGGTTTTCTTGCCTCTCCTGCTGAACCTCACGGTTTCTTCTTCACTGCCATTTGACATAAAGAGATAAAATTTCATTTGTTGTCAAATTGTTTTACTGCAGAGCCTGTCTTTATCTAAGAGAAACAGAAATTTCTATGTTTGAGTAAATGTCAAGTTTCTGAAGCATATTTAAATAATTGTGAGAAGTCATAAAACATATGATAATCCGTGAATAATGCTTACTGTTTATCACTTCAGATATAACTGAACTGAGAGGGTAAAGACAATTTTTTTTTCTCTTTTCCCATCTTACACTGAATTTTTGTTTCTAATCCAGTATAAAAACTCAGTACAACTTCTAATATTTTGAAATATTGGTCAATATTTTCCCGTCTCACTACCATAACCGTTTATAACCAAGTTAAACTAAATAAAAGAGATTCTGACAAAATTCTAAACTTAAAAACAGAACTCAGAGCCTTTTTTCTTCCACACAGATTTTTTTAAGTTTTGAATATCATTGACCTAAACACTTGAATCAAGAAACTAGAAAAAGAACAGCAAAATAATTCAAAATAAAATAGAAGAGATAAACACATTAGCAGAAATAAATGAAATAGAAAATAAACAAAAAAGATAGTATTTATTTTTCAAAACTAGGATTTTTTTGCAAGATGTAACATAGGAAAACTTTGGTAAAGCTGAATAAGGGAAAAGAGACAAATAAACAACATCGGAATGAAAAATACGTCAAAACTCAGATACAATTTAAAATAATTGGATTACTATTAAAAAACTATAATTCAGCGCTTTACAAATTTTAATGAAATAAAAATAACTTTAAAATATATCCCAAGAAAATTGACTCAAGAAGAAATAGAATATCCCTCCCAAAAAGCAGAAACAATCAAATAAATTAGATTGGTAGTCAGAGACCAACACCCAGAAGGCATTAAGTCTGGAAGGTTTTGGAGAAGATTTTTCAACAGGAAAGAGAAAATTTCAATCTTACACAAACTATACTAGCAAAGAGAAAGATATACAAAACACATTTAATGTAGCTAGAATATTCGTCAATATAGAAAGGAGGAAGAGAGAGAGAGTTAGAGAATATCCATGAAGGATCTGAGCTGTTAGGGGGACCTTGTGGGGAGGGGGCACAGTTGGCTAGTCATTTGTCAAGGGTTGTGAGACAATAGAGGAAAGTGGAACCTGGATTCCCTTCAATGTTTTTTGAGAGCTCCAAGTAAAACATCCAATTTATTTTCAGTAACTTTTGGCTACTGCAATTTGTTCTTTAAAAATAACTGCACAGAGATTGGATTGGTGGGTACCAGATGGGAAGTGGGGAGGGAAGAGGGTGAAAGGGATGATTAGGCACATGTGTGTGGTGATGGATTGTAATTAGTCTTTGGTTGGTGAACATGATGTAATCTATGAAGAAATAGAAATATAATGATGTACCCCTGAAAATTATATAATGTTATAAACCAATGTTGCCGCAATAAAAAAAAATGACTGCAAATATATGCTCAGTGAAATAAGTCAGACAGAGAAAAACAAATACTGTATGATCTCACTTACATGTGGAATCTAAAAAAGCCAAACTCAGGCTGAGGGGTGGGGGAAATGGGGAGGTGTTCGTCAAAGGGTACAAACTTCCAGTTATAAGATTAACAAGTGGTAGCAATCTGAGGTACAGCATGGTGATTATAGCAAATAAGACTGTATCATATACTGGAATGTTTCTAAGAGAGTAGATCTTCAATGTTCTCACCACAAAAAAGAAATGGTAATAATGTGATAGGATAGAGGTGTCAGCTAATACTATGGTGGTGATCATTTTGCAATTTGTAAATGTATCAAATCAATATGTTGTACACCTTAAACTTACACAACGTTATATGTCAATTACATCTCAATAAAGCTGGGGGCAAAAAATGCCTATATAAAGAGACTGACTGCTTGAAGGGCCAGGAGGATTTATTCAGGTTATATAATGCAATGTTCTGATAGAAATAGATTCCGTCTCCCCTTTGTGAATTACTCTTTACATTGCTAAAGCAGAATTGTCACGTTCCAGTGACCTAAAGACTCATGGTGAAAACTATTTTATCCTCTGAAATTTTTAATTATAAAGTAACTTAATATATGAAGGAATATGTATACACACACACACACACACACACACACATACGCAAGAAGTACATACCACCAACTTTTAAGGAAAAAACTGCCAATATCTTGTAAGCGAACTGTGTTTTTCATACCTCTCTACTTCCCCATCTATTCGGAATTTTCTGCTTATCATATCATGCTTTTCACTATAGTTTACCATTCTCCCAAAACAGTATGCTGACAAAGTTTTCATTTTTGAACTTCATGTAAACTGAATCTCTACCTTGATTTTTCAATCACTATGTTTTTTTCAATCATTATGTTATGTTGGTATATGTAGTCATAGTTCATTCATTTTCAATGCTGTATAGTTATTCCGCTGTCTAAATATACAAGTTATTTATACATTCTAAAGTTGACGAACATTTGGCATGTTTCCAGTTTTTAGGTGTACAGAATAATCCTGCTATGAACATTATTATGTATGTATCCAGAAGTGCACGTGCACCAGTTTTTCTTAGGTATAGATCTGAAAAATGAAATTCTGGGTCCAAAATTATGTAAATTTCAATTTTTGTGAAACAATGCTAAATTATTTTCAAAAGGAATTTTACCAGTTTGTGCTCTCACCAACAATCCATGAGTTTCTGGCTCTTTGTCATCAGATGTTTTAATTATTGTGAATCTGATGGTTATAAAATTGTGATGTTACTTGCATTTCCCTGATAACTAATCAAGTTGGTATATTCTTCGTATGATGTAGTTCAGAAGAATTTCTCTGGAAGAATTCTTCCCTAGGAATGTGCAGCTGCCCCTCAATGCCCTGCCAAGCAAGGGCATGTTCAAGCCACACTTGAGCACCAGGCTCCAGCCTCCAGCAAAGATTCAGCGAGCTCCTCCAAGTCATGGCTTCCCCAAAAACCCTACTTCCCACTCCTACAGAATCTTCTCAACAACCAGCAGAACACCCACGCCAGCGCCAAGAGCTACGGCAGAAACCAACCAGCTGAGGGAAGTCCCTCTGAGGCTATTTCCTGACCCTGAACAACAAATGAAAGTAATTAAACAGATCTTGATGCCATCAGTGTATGCAAGATACACTGTGCTTTCTGCCATGGTCCTACGGAAGACTCTGTGGAGAAGGTTGAGGTCAGGGTTAATGGATAAAACTTGAGCTTGTGTCTGTACATGTTGGGAAGTAGCTCACTGTGAAGACATCTATTTCCCAGTGTAAAGCCCTGTTGTAGCTATAGAAAATGGCACTTTACAGAACTAACATTTTCTGTACAAGGAAAGCCTACACTTTCTGCCTGTTCAAAACTCTACTTAGTAGCAGTTTATTCTCAAAAGCATTTACATTTCTCTACTTTTATTTTTTAAAAACTATTTTCCCTAAAGTTGAAAATCTTGACATTAGGGAAACCAAGACCTCAAAAAAAAAAAAAAAAAGATAATTCTGAAATATTTCCCAAAGTCATTGTATCTATTTTCACTCCCATCATTGGTGGTAAAGTCTGGGCAAGTTACTTAACCACTCTTAGCAGGTGAAGAATATTTCACTGTGGTTTTAATCTTATCTTATTCATTAACAGAAATAATGCTGTGGGATTTAAATTCTGTGAGCTGCAGATTGCTATATGCTTTTTCTGGTAATTTTCCAGATACAGCAGCAACAAGTTAAATAAGAACAAAAGAGATGAGAAGCTTAAAAGAGAAAAGGATGGAAACTAACATTTAGTGAGCACCAACTATGTTTCACTGATCAGGTGCTTTATTTGCAGTATTGAAGGCAATCCTCATAGATCCTTGTAAGTGAGATATAGAAATCCTCATTTTTTTTTTATAATTTTATTTATTTATTTATTTTTCCCCCAAAGCCCCAGTAGATAGTTGTATGTCATAGTTGCTCATCCTTCTAGTTGCTGTATGTGGGACGCGGCCTCAGCATGGCCGGAGAAGCGGTGCATTGCACGCCCAGGATCCGAACCTGGGCCACCAGCAGCGGAGCGCACGCACTTAACCGCTAAGCCACGGAGCCGGCCCAGAAATCCCCATTTTAACAGAAGAGGAAACTGATATTCAAAAAGCTTAGGAATCTCCCAAGGTCAATTGTTCTCAGTGATTTTCTTTCCACTAGCACACTGGCTCTAACATTAAAGAACATCCTTTTATGATGTTTCCTTCTACAGGAAATCCTTAATACATTACAGCTGGTGTTTGTAAAAATGAAAATGAATTGAGATTTTTACAGTAAAGATGCTAAAATCCAAGTTTTTCTTTTTATCTAGGAACTTAAAGTACAAGAAATAAGAAATTCTTTATAAGAAAAAAACGAATTCAAATTGATTTTTTTCTGGTTAATTTCACTGCAGACAGCAATCACAGAAAAATAAATTAGCATGTGAAGCCATCTTTGATCAGATATTTTGTATGTTTTCTTGTATTTCTGGGTTTTGATCAAGGGTCAGATGCTCAATTTTTAAAGTAATGGCCTCAGGCAGCTCATTTAACCAATTAGAAATGATAGAAGAACATATTCCACAATAAACATTTTCCAAAGTATACAAAATCAAATAAATGAGATAATAGAGCAATAAGCAGAATAAGGCTATACTTAAAGTGCTACATGATTATAGACTTTATAAGAGTACACGAGGTTCTAATCTTACTTTGTAATTCTAATTTTATTATTACTCCAAAAAAGACAAAAATGGAAAAATGTATTTATCAAGGTGAGAGAATTCAGAAACCATCTTTGAGGAAGCTGAGGGTAAACTTGGGAACTTTGTATTGTACAGAACGTTGTTCTTCTTAACTATTGATTTGCAAAGTTTGCTCTGCAGCCCTCCTTTCCGAGGATTAATTTCTATCTTAAATGTAAGTGATATGAAGCCACGGTGTTCCTGTTTTAGAGATTAGAATCCAGTTCTGCAGAAATTGCAATTGTAGCTTTAATTTCTTGAAGGTCTTTCTCACATATTTCATTGTTTTAATATATTAGCCTATGTTTTAATGCCTCTGTTCTTCATGTAAGATTTTCATTTATCAATTTCCGGAAATGAGAAACTTGAGAGGATCTACTACCAGAACTTCTGACAACTGGCTGGACTCTTTGCTCAAATTTGATACAAGTTGATAAGATCATTGGAATCTTGGTTTTTTTCTTACTATAAAAGATCTAAACTTTGATATTTCACACATTAGTCTAAAACTCTCCATGTGAGTAGTTAAATATTTAAATATAGACTCTCTACTGGAATGTATCAGAAACTAAATGTTAATTAAATGTGAAATAATTGAAGATTTATGGCTGGCTTTTACGTATTTATCTTAAATGATCCACAATTAGAAATGAAATTAAAATCCTGTGCAGATCCATCATAACGATTATCAGGAAAACTTTGTGACTGACTATTCCCACGTTCTGCTACAGGAGAGCCCATACAAAGATTTATATATACCTGGGTCTGCCCTCAAGTTCCCAAAATAGAAAAGATAGAGTGACATATGGAGCTAATAAAGATGATAAAAGTAATCAAAGTAAACAATCTAATCAACTCATAATTATAGTACTTTTCTTATGTAGAGAAGATGACTATATAATGATAAAACTAATTTTTTAGCTATAAGAAATTTAATAAAAAAAATGGCTGTAATCCTCTACAAATTTTGGACTATGTATAGTTATTTCAGTGATACTGCCATAGCTCAAAGAATTCCACTCTTCAAACTGCCTTAAGGCATGTAGGTGCGCAGACATGTGAGCACACACACATACACACACACACACACACACACAGTTAACCCACTTCTTTATATTGTTACCTCCCTTTTGACCAAAAAGATTATTAGCCAGCTTGATTGTCCAGCTTAGAACCTAGAACCAAGTCCAACATAAGTTTCTAAAAGTCTAATCCATCCTCAAAAAATAAAAATTTACCACTATTTCAAATGTTTTAGAATAGCAATTCCAAAAGAAAAACTCAAAAGTGTTTTCAAGTTTGTAAACAGATTTTGGATTTTAGGTATAAGCTTCCCAAAGTCCTATGTTAAAGGAGTGCTTATTTTATTTAGAGGTTCAGGCAAGTTTGTGAATTTTTTTTAATCAGTTCCAAGGCATACATGTTAAAGAGTTGATAACGTCTACCATATCTTCGTGATAGAGAGGGACGGGGAACAGCTCTAGGAATCTTTTCTATGACAAGTTAGGACCAAAGAATCCACTGCCAGGGGGTACAATGAGATCCACTGAGATTTTTAAACTCAAGCAATTCTAAGCATAGTTAGCTGGTGTATGGCTAGCTAGACAATAAAAGGAGAAGGGGGTGTCAGGAATCAAAGGAGATTTTTACGTATAGCTTCTATTGTGTCACTCAACCAAAGGGTGTATGCTATGAACTCTACAAATCTTGTTCATTGCATTGCATGTAAGGAAGAAATCATGACGGTAAGATTTCATCATGTTTATATCCTTAGTCACCATTGTCCATTTACAGGACTTTTAGATGAAGTTGAAGTGCAGTACAAATTTTTAGTTTATGTTAATCCAATCAGATGGCCAAATTTTGAAATTTTTCAAGAGATTCACTGCCCTACATATTTCCTTAGATCAAGAGCCCTTTGGCCTCAAAGACTTGGGAAGTAAAGGCCTGCGAAGACCCACCCTGTCAGCCCGTCTAGTAGCTCACATGGTTGATCTTCAAGCATCTATATAGCACTCATTTACCATGTTAAACCACCCTAAGCTTAATGGAGAATCCTGGATTTGAAGCACTGCAGTTCTATCTCACAATTTCAGAAGAGGTTGAGCTAAGCAAATACTTGTTGAACGTGTCACTGTGGATCAGGCTTTAATTTTCTATGGAAAATTCCAAGAACACATCTCAGGATGTGTCCAAATTTTCAACCATCTGTCCTATCATTATAGCTCAGTTTCAAGAGAAATCAATGTTACTGGGAAAAAACCACTGCCCACGTGTCGTCAGGACTCATTATTTTCAAATGAAAGAGGATGAGGGGAAAATCTGGGAGAGGAGGACTCATTCTCCCTCAACCATGGAGGAAAAGTCCTAGGTTTGACTGCAATGGGACTTGTACATTCCCATCCTTAAGCCAATCACTGTGGCTACGGAAGTGCCCTGGGCTTTAGCCAATTTGTGCCCATCCCTGAAGCTACCAGTGGTAACAATCCCAGTCAACCAAGGGCTAAGAATGCAGGAAGGAAATTCTCACCCGGAAAATTTGGTGCAGATAAAAAGGATAACAAGACGACAATGAGCAGGCAACAAAGAAGTGTTCTGCCGATCAAGAAAATGTTTCTTGGTGACAACGTTGATGGACACTGAGGGTATTATGCTAAGCGAAATAAGTCAAAGGGAGAAGGTCGAATACTGTATGATCTCACTCGTAAGTAGAAGATAGAAACAACAACAAACAAACACATAGAGACAGAGATTGGACTGACAGGGGACGAGGGAAGAGAGGAGGGTGAAAGGGATGATTAGGCACATGTGTGTGGTGAGGGATTGTAGTTAGTATTTGAGTGGTGAACATGATGTAATCTATGCAGAAATAGAAGTATAATGATATACACCTGAAATTTATACAATGTCATAAACCAATGTTACAGCAACTAAAAAAAAAGAAAATGTTTCTCTCTTATAATTTCTTCTTCCATGTGGCTAAACGATGTTTAGGATGCCTGAGCTTTTCAAAAGTATCTTTGCTTTCATGAAACTGCTAAGTTGAAAACTAAGAGTCATCGTCTGAGATTTCAGCTTGGTATTAGAATGGAGATGTGTGCTATGTGACTACAAAGTCCACATCTCAAGGATTGTTTAATATCAGTAGTCTCAGGGATTCACTCAGCAACTATCACTAGGCTTACAAACATGAACTTTTCTACAAATAAAATTGATAAAATTTTCTGGGCCTGTCACTAAAATTCCATCTTTTATTAGTTCATAGACTATATTTCACTAATGTTTTGAGTCAACATCTCTGAGACTTAAAGGCATACTCCTAACATGGCTCAAGACTGAGAGCACTCCTGGATTCCAGCAAGTTCTCAGCATCTCTGACTTCTCAGGGAGCTTCATGGAAAGGAGATATTTTCTACTCCCTGACTACTTTACTATTACTCTACTCCTGAATCACAGGAATGATTCAGACTCGATCTTAAAAAGACATGCCTGTGGTTAAGGGTTATGCAATGCATTTCATCTAGAAAAATTTGCCAAGGGAAATTGTAGATTCTTCCTACCTAGGATTCTGAGATCTAGCTGGGGTGACTTAGACAGATTTTACTATTTCTGTACCCATTGAAGAGTGGGAGACAGAGGATCAGAAGAGTGGGGTTTCCTACTATTATTATTTTGATGGGAAGAATATCTCAAGACATCCCACCATTAAAAAGAGCCCATCCACATTTCTAGATTGATATAGTAAAAAACTGTGAGAGGGCTGGCCCCGTGGCCTAGTGGTTAAGTTTGGCACACTCTGTTTTGGTAGCCTGGGTTCGGATCCTGGGTGCAGATCTACACCACTCAGCAGCCATGCTGTGGCGGTGTCCCACATGCAAAATAGAGGAAGATTGGCACAGATGTTAGCTCAGGGCAAATCTTCCTCAAGCAAAATGAGGAAGATTGGCAACAGAAGTTAGCTCAGGGCCAATCTTCCTCAATTAAAAAAAAAAAAACCTGTGAATCTAAGGAATAAAGAGATGGTGGTACTCTAGACCTCATTCAGTAAAACCACCTCTCTGTAGTCTCATTTACAAATAAAGTTTGAAGACCTAGAGATGACTTCTACCATCAGAAACTATATTTTCTCCCAACAGAGTTTCCTAATAAATTTTTTAAATACTAGCTTAGTTTACTCTTGTACAGCTTGTGTAGTCAGTAAATCATATTACAGACCTCAGAAGATTAGGGGAATGGGACATAGCAATGCTGTCATCAATGTCAAGCTAACTCATCCACTAAATAAACACATTCTAATAGGAAGAACTAACCTAACCCTGGTTAAATGGTGGGCCAAAATCCCATTTACGTGGTCAGAATGCTTGTCTAGGTCAGGATCTAAATCCTCAGGAATAAAATCTAACCGTGTTTGGTCAAGTTTGAATATCAAAGGATCCAAA
This sequence comes from Diceros bicornis minor, assembly GCF_020826845.1. Lineage (NCBI taxonomy): Eukaryota > Metazoa > Chordata > Mammalia > Perissodactyla > Rhinocerotidae > Diceros > Diceros bicornis. Next base: position 12,906,503 of record NC_080776.1, on the reverse strand, counting down.
TACCATTACGCAGTGATATAAATATGCAATGACATCTCAGAACATCAAAGCCAGCCATTCTGAGATGACGTAAAGGAAGAATAAGGGAGGAATTTCAGGCCTTGACAATCTCTCGATTTTCTATGCACACCATTCTCCATAATTTGAATTTTCAAGTCTCCTTAGCAGGCAAATAACTTCATAATATATCAGAAAATTATATATATGTATAAAATACGTATATATCACCTTTCTCATAGTTACATAGAAAAGGAATTCCTTTATCAGATTTTCCTAGGTTAAATTAATTCTCCATTTCCCTTCTACTTCTCAAAGACCAGTGTGTGTACCGTGGGTATTAGAAAGAACACTGGATGGGTAGGAGACAGGATTTCAGGATTCTGACATCTTTTCCAGCTCTGCACCGGTTGGTCAGCTGTGGGACAGCTAGGAGGGCAGCTAAATTTTCTGCCCCTCAGTTTTCTCACCAATAAACTGAGGGGATTGGATTAGTGGCTCTAACTCTTCTCAATCCTTGCCACGTGTTTGTGGCCCATCTCCCATCTCCCCAGCGCTGAGGTGACCCTGCAAAACTATTGGTGTGTAGATGTTCCTTCTCTATGAGAGCAAAATGGAGACCAGTCCCAAGCCTTCCTCTAGGCATACCTCTGAGTGGAGATACAGCCATTAGTCCACTCCCATTCTGTCATCAAAACATCCTGAAAAATAACGCTGCACTTTGCTGTAGATGTTACGGAGGAGACACACAACACATGAAAACTTTATAAAAATCCACTCTAAACATGTCTCTTTTTCCCCAAAATTTCTCACCACTTACCGGCTGCCTCCTTCTCCCCTTTCTCCATGTAGCTCACTCACCAGCGTGAGGCGCTCTCACTCATTTCTTCTACTTACTGCTCTGTAGCTCCTGCCACCCTCCAAGAGCTCATCCTCCCAAAACACTCCGTACAGCATGAAGTTCTTCCAGAAGTTTCCTCCAACTCCCCTTTTCCCTTGATGAGCAACTCTGAACTCTAGTGAATAAAAATGTCCCATCTCCTTGTATCTATATAGACCTCCATGTCTTCTATCTGTCTACGTGGGTGCTCTAGAGGTGATTTGGTCTCGTTGAAACACTTTTGACCTGCACATCTCCCAAGAGAAACACTTACTAGAAGTTTCTGCTCCCAGGATTAGTTCAATGTGACAGGATTTGCTAACTTAATGCAAAGCAATGTCCGGAGTCCTGAACAAAGGAGTAAACTTTTATCTCTCGGGACACAGAAGAGTTATTAATAATATTTTAATTTTGATTCTATTTTCATTTGATTGGATATAATGCCAGTATATAAATGGCCAACCCCATCTACATAAGAAAAAATACCTAAACTAAAAACTGGTTATTCTGTGAAGCATAGATGTCTCTCTACACAGCTCCCTCCCTCTGTGATCTCCATGCACATACCAAGTTCCACTGAAATTCATCTAAAATTCAAGATGACACATACTCATTTGGAAAAATTTCAGCTGCTTTCATATTTTAGGAGATTGGCTTTCACGACAAATTAAATTTAAGATGTTCAGGTGTGCCCTCCTCTGTCCACCCAATTTTGCCTCCTAGTCCAGATGCTTCAGATGAGGAAACTGGAACCAGTGAGATATGTTTTCAAGTAATTTCTGATTATGAGTGTGTGATGCTACCAGTTTTCTTCTATGATTGTGTGAAACAGACCACTGAATGAAAAACTTCACGTGGAGGAGGCAAAACATATCTTCTTTCATTCAGTTTCTGGCATGCTGCCTGGACCATAGTTTATTTAATCAATAAATTCATTGATGAAATTACTGGCCCATTCATTTAATGCATAAATACGTTAAATGAATCAATCCAATCTGTCAATCAATGAACACTTTCTTTTCAATGACCCCAAATTCCAATTGTTAGTAAAAATAGAACATGGTCATTCATTCCCAAAGAATAAGGAAGAAGAAAGCAAATCCACTTAACTGAGAAAATGGCTTTGTACATCATTAACGTTGCCATCTAAAAGCAAGAAGATCAAGGTTGGGCTTTAGGCAGAGATGGTATCCCGCCTCACAAATCTTCTCCCTTGCCCACCTGCTGAACACCTGGAACTGAGAGACAACTTGCTGTCGCAGAAAGTGCTCGGGCTTGGGCTCAAACTCTGTGTGCAGCACTTGCTGCTGATTCATCTTGGGCACATCCTTTTACGTCTTCCTCTCTCCGTGTTGTGTCTGCAAAACGCCCTGACTGGTGAACACGGCATTTCTGCAAAGGATAACAAGAACACGCACATGGGATTTTCTAACCTCTCAAGTGCTACTTAAACATAAACATTGTTTCTTTGAAGCATTCGTACAGACACATTCCTCCAGGATTATACTATCCTCCTCCAAACAAATTCAAAAACCAATATTTTTTTTAAAGGAAATTTTTATCCGACCACTGGTTTCTGAGTAAGTAAAACGAGAACACCGGGAAAGGATACAGAATGAGTGTGAGGGCTGAAGACAAACAAGTTGTGCTAACTCACAAGTTTGACTCAGGCAGATCCTTCATGGAAAATAGCGGTAAGCGGTGATCCTGTCCTAGTCCCATCTGTAGTGGTGGCTGTAGTGGGCTGCCCAGGGCCCCCTGAGGGTTGGAGGCATTCATCCCTTCAGCTGCTGGAAGTGATGGCTACTGACCCAGGGGTAAGTTTGAAATTGCCCTCCAGCAAAGCGATGCTCTCCGAAGGCTGCCTCTCCCAAGGTTCCATTCCCTGCCCCAGGAGACACCCACATCCAATGACTGGTAGACCGTTGGAAGGGAGAAAATAGAAGCCCCCTTACCTCAAAGGGGAATAATGAAGGCCCTCTCAGCTCCTCACTTCCGGTGGGGTTGGCTGAGCCTCTTTGCTGCTGCCTTGCATTCCAGCTTCTCCTTCTGCCCAGTCCTGCTGCCCTCACCCTCCCACGGGTGTTGCTGCAAAACACATCCCCCAATAAACTTGGTGTGCACAAAGTTTAGTTTCAGAATCAATTTTTTTGAAAACTCGATTTAAGGCACCATTCAAAGCAGATTGTTGGTCATCTAAAGACAAACTGAATTCTCAAGGATCCTCAATATAATTCTGATGACAGCATTATAAAAAAGTGGCGGTGTGCTTTATATGTTCATATAAAAGCCAGAGAGGAATCAGAAAATTCATTATTTCCAGAATCTAGAAAGATGTTGGCACATAGAAAGTGCTTCAGTAAATATGTGTAGAATGATTGAATTAATGTAGTTTGCACCAAATCAATGGGCTAAAGGATAAGCTGAGCTTAAAACCCGAGAGCCTTGGACAAAGGCTTTTAAATTCCCTCCAAGTTCTCCTCAATCCCACCCTCCCCCAGGGGAGCAGGTCAGAGCACAAGCCCAGGCATCAGAATAGAATCCTGAGGCCAACACCCACCGCTGATAAAACAATTGCACCACCAACTCAGGACTTGCTTCTGACTCCAAAAGGAACTCTTTTTCAGAAACTAAAGTAATTTAAAGAAAGCATTCTGTTTTTCCAAGTAAAAAGACTAGATCTTTCTGAATGTGTTTGTTGAAATCCAGAAATATAAATCTGGAGATTCAGAGAGGAAGAGGACAGAGGGAAGGGGAAGGGGAGATGAGGGTTCTGGTGGTGTGCGTCTCTTCTTTTTTTGTGTTTGGTTTGGACAGGAAATGCGTGCATTGGATGATTGGAAGCAGCTGTGGGCTGTGACATCTGGGGCAAGAATGGAGCAGAAGTTCCTGCAGATGAAGCCCTTGAAGCAACTCCCTCAGCTCGTCCCCGCTCCACTGTAAACGTCCCCAGCACACTCTGCGTCCCCTTCCCCTCCCACATCCCCGGCTCCTCCCTCTGAGGAGCAGCAACCACGCATCAGTGTTGCAAGGGTGCAGGAGGCAAATTTCACTTGGGAAAGTTGCAAAAGGAAAAGAACCTGGCTGAAGGGATGATGCAGGCTCTGATGGGGCCTGAGCAGGGTAGCGCTTATCAGGGAGTGACCTTTCAGACTCCGGTGGTAGAGCCCCAGCAGCTGCAGTGTGTATCTGCAGTAGTACTATAGTGCGTCAGTCAGGACAGGCTAGCTTATGCTGCGGTAATAAGTGACTCCAGTCTCAAGAATATTTTCTTGTCACATGATCCCTGGCCAGCGGGTGTCAGCTCCCATCTGCTCCACCCTGCCTTCACTCCTGGACCTAAACAGAAGGAGCAGCCCATATTGGGGGTGTTGGTGGGCCCACAAAAGAGAGAAGATAGAGAGAGGCGGCTGACCAAGAGCTGGCTCTTAAAGCTTCCATGTGGAAGTTATGTGTGTCACTTTTGCCCACTTCATTAGTCAAAGCAAATCACACGGTGACTTCTGAGTTCAACAGAAGGGGGGTGTGTAATCCTCCCCTAGGCAGGGGCACCAAAAGTCACATGGCCGCCTAAGTAGTAAAGGGATTCTTCCAAGATCTTTGTCAGACCTCTTCCTGCTGTACTTTCCTCTCTTATGCTTAGCACAGTGCCTAGCACTGGGTCATCATTCAATAAATACTTGTCCGCATGAATTAAGTAAACAAATGAGCAAATGAATTACTGAATGACTATGGAAACTGAACTCTGCTCAGTTTTTATCTTAGCAATGCTAATTTACAGAAAAGGCCTATTGGCATAATTAAGTTGAAAAAGCTCATTTACAAATAACCTCTAAGTGTCACCTTGCACAACTCTCAGGAGGACAAGTCATCAGTGGCAGAACTGTCAACACAAACAAGCCACAGGACTTATGCCAACACTGACAGACTCCATTTTTATATTTAAAAAGTGGCACCAGGGAGACTGGCCAGTCTACATTCTGAACTGGAGGCAAAAAGCTATTGCGGTAGCATGCATTAAGATTTCGTGTACTTTTCTGTTGTGAGAGATTGAGCTACTGTGCAATATTTCCAGCCTGGCCTTCCTGTGACAGCTCAAACCAGAATTGAACAATTTGGGAGAAAAATCTTGTTACATGTCCAATGCATACTATACTCCCCAAATGACTGAGGACAACAGTATCACTTTGCTACAGTACTGAGTATAATGAAACAAGATTCTGCTAGGATAATTTGTCCAGGTAGTTTTCAGTGAACATATATAAAACACACAGGCTGGGGCCCGCCTGGTGGCATAGCAATTAAGTTCGCGCATTCCGCTGCAGTGTTCTGGGGTTCACAGGTTCGGATCCCGGGCGCAGACCCATGCACCACTTGTCAAGCCATGCTGTGGAGTCATCCCATATAAAAAGTAGAGGAAGATGGGCATGGATGTTAGCCCAGGGCCAATCTTACTCAACAAAAAAAAAGAGGAGGATTGTCATTGGATGTTAGCTCAAGACTAATCTTCCTCACAAAAAAAAAAAAATACAAAGGCAATTGAGAGATATTTTTTCAGCTTATTCTGAAATGATTTCTTTATTTGGGCAATTTCAACTCATGAAGACAGATGTAAAACTTTAAAATAGTGACAATCTGATGGAAAAAGTATTCTTTTATTTCCTTGTGTATGTCTCTTCTTTTTCTGAAAAGGAAGAAGGATGAGAGGCTCACTGAAATATTTTGTATAACATTATGTTCGATGCAGTAAGACATGAAGAACAAGTAACAAGTGGAAAGAAATCCATTATACTTAAGTAAATTGACTTTCTACTACTCTAAAAATAAATAGCCCAGTGATTTTTATTTAAGCATACGAAATGCATTTTACTCTCATTAAAATTTTATATATGTTATGGATAAATATCATAAGCTCCTTAACTGAGAAGTTTAGGTCTTGTATTTTGTATATCATACACTGGGTCTCCAGTGAGTCCCAAGAGTAATAAGTGCTCAGGGTAGATTAACAAGCAGTAATGTCTCCATCTGGAAGGAATAATTGGCAAGAGGTGCTTCCACACTTAGTCTATTCTTAAGGTTCACTATGTACTCATCTAAAGTCTTCCAAGATTTGGAGGTGTTAACAAATAAAGAAATATTTCAGTTTCACAGACTTGCCTTTCTTGTTTCAGGATCCAAGACCCTAACCCTCCTTGGAGAAGGCAGACATCAAAGGTCCACCTTCCCAGTGTTAATTACCTAAGTAGAAACAGAAACACAATTCATGAGTGGATAACTGCCCACAGCAGTGCGAGACCTAACCCGTGTCTTTGGTCAGACTATGGTTAGTATGTGAATATTGGGTTATTCTGTTTATTTACGTATTCCGTGCTTGGTCTAATTTTTAGCCATGTGCCAATAATAACAACAAAAGCAGTAAAGTCTATTATGTCTCTCCTATGTGCTAGATAATCTTCTGAGCACTTTACATGCATTAAAACATTTGATACAACCTCTATGCCATAGCCCATGGTTCTCAACATTGCTGGCACATTACAATCATCTAGGCAGTATTTTTTAACCCCAAATACCCAGGCCACACCCAAGGCCAACTAAATCAGAATTTCTGAGGGTGGAACCAGGCATCAGCACTTTGCAAACTTCCCAGATGATTCCAAAGTGCAGTCAAGGTAGTAAAGATAAATTGTTTGACCTATTCTAAAAACAGGGCACAGATACAGTCATGCAGCTTTGGTTAATCACTTAAGACCTAGTCTATTAGCAGGAAGTCTAACGGTTTCTTCTTGAAACAGGCTCCTCATAAATTATAAAAGTAATTGGGGACTCATTCGGTCCAGAGTTGGGAGTAGTTGAGAGCCAGTGTTACATCCAAATGCCAGGCAGAGAGAGACCCATAGAGTCTAACAGCCCACTGTTGCCATGGCATCTCATTGCCGTAGGGTGCACTGCTGGGAGGGGATTCTGCAACTCTATGGGCACAGGTTTCTGTTCCCGGGGTGACCTTGACGGCCCAAGACCAAGGACTATATGTCAAGGTCAGTTTCTTTCAGAGATCTCATTGCCCTGCCTTGCCTCTGAAATTTGGTTAGGACCACACAATGCCCCCTGGGATTGTTTCAAACTCCAAATCTTAGGGAAAGGGGAGCAAATGGATATGGAGGTGGGGACGCAGTGGAAATTAGATTTTCCTCATACACTTTTGTTTTTTGACGTTTCAGTATTTGTTGACATGGGAATATTTGCACAGTGTATTCTTTTTTTGTTTATTTGCCTTTTTTATTGTGCTAAAATATACATAACATAAAATTGACCATCTTTTTAAGTGTGCGGTTCAGTGGCATTAAATACATTCACATTCTTCTGCAACCATCACCACCATCCATCCCCATAACTCTTTTCATCTTGTAAAACTGAGACTCCGTATCCATTAAACAATAACTTTCCCTTCTCCTCTCGTCCCAGCCCCTTGCAACCACCATTCTACTTTCTATCTCTTATCTCATGTACTTTTAACTTGTGTATGATTCAATAGTTATTTTTGACCCTGATGGTAACCTACATTATTTCCCTTTACGGCTTCTTGCATGTGCTTACTCCCTACACAACACGTGGAGAATGGAATGGCGCCCTGCAACCAGTGTGGAGTGACATTTTCCCCTCCCATGCTGTGTGTGTCAGTCAGGGAAAGCAGGGACATTATCCATCTTTAGTCACTTTGAGTCACTTGGCAAAAGGGAGATCTCAGCGTTGTCCAATAGAACTTTCTGTGATGATGGAAATGTTCTATATCTGCACTGTTCAATTTGGCAGCCACTAGCTACGCGTGGCTATCAGGCCCTTGAAATGAAGCAACTAAGGGACAGAAGTTTTTATTTAAATTGCAATTGGAATTTAATTTCACCCATGGCTAGTGCCTACCATATTGGACAGTGTAGCTCTAGATAAGTTCTTGCTCTAGCCTCAGCCCTGGATTTTGTGGTCAATCTGCTCTTTCTATTGTTTTGAATCCTAGGCAGGAATGTTGCACGACCTCACTAAGTCTCAGTTCATCCATTTATACAAAGATAATTTCTATCCCTCAGGTTTCAGTGAGGCTTACATGAATAATAATAATGGCAACCTGTCTTAGTTTGCTTAGGCTGCTATAACAAAATACCATAGACTGGGTGGCTTCAACAACAGAAATTTATTTTTTCTGGAAGCTGAGAAGTACAAGATCAAGGTGGCAGCAAATTCATTTCTTGGTGAGGCCCTCTTCCTGGCTTGCAGATGTTTGCCTTCTTGCTGTATCCTCACATGGGGAAGAGAGAGTTCTAAGGCTCTTCCTCCTCTTATAAGGACACTAATCCAATCATTAGGGCCCAACCCTCAGGGCCTCATTAAACCCGCTTACCTCCCAAAGGCCCCACCTCCAGATGCTATCACTTTAGGAATTACAGCTTCAACATATGAATTGGGGGAACACAAACATTCAGTTCATAACATCCAGGGAAAACAAAAGCTAATGACTTTTCAGTTAGAGACAATGAAGAAGTGACTCCAAGTTATGCCCAAGTGTGCAGCAAAAAAGTCCAGCCATATGGACTGAAATGGCAATGATGTTGACCTCTAATTCTGCCTGCTAATGGGTTATAGGAAGACGTCTAAACGATGTGGATGGGATTTCCCCTCAGCATGCCCAAGCCGTTCCTACAAACCACTCAACATTGTCATCCTACAGGAACAGGAAGTAACAGCTGGCCGAGCAAGGGCTTCCCGATGAGTCGCGAAAGAGCAACAGGATTACAAATTAGACTCATGTCTAAACGTGGGTCCTCTGCCAACTCTCTCAGAATGAGTAAAATTGAGAAAAAGAACCCAGAAACACATCCATGACAGCTTAATAGGATTTAGACAACTCTACCTCATTAACTTTGCAAGGGAACCCTGGCAAAGTATGAAATTAAAGCATCATGCCAGGCTAACTGAAAACAGTTTGTTATTCAAGTCATAGCACCTGCCCTAAACCCCAAAGACATAGCCCACAGCTGCTTCCCCCAACTGTGTCCTAGAATTTCTAAAGAGTTGGCTGGTACCCAGAGGGTGGGCACTCTAGTGGAAAGGGATTCTCCTTTTGAAGCTGAGTGTGCCTAACAAGTACCCAGTTTTTATTTAGATTATATGTTTATTTGGAGCAGGGCTGATGGAAATTCCAATGGGGCTGAAGCCCTTCCAAGCCACACCTTAGCTGCACACTGGTGTATCTGACATGAACAAGAACTTGAATGGCTGAGTGAAAGGCGGTCCATTATGCTCTATGGCAACGTGGGATGCTACTTTTTCTCTTATTTTCCTTTTATTTATTTATTTATTTATTTATTTACTTTTTGGCAGAAGTGAAAGGATCAAAAGGAGAAGCGTGAATAGCGAATCTTCTAAGAACATTATAAAGAAAATCCCCTAATTCTTAAGTTGTTTGAATGTTGTGAAAGAGACTTATTCAGAAACTCAATCACTTTTTTTGTTTCTCAGAACAAATACACTTTCAGAGAATCCAGAGACACTTACTTCCCATTTCCGAAACAATTGTGTGCCCTTAAAGCATTTTCCTGAAGGGAAAACTATCTCAACCAGAAAAAGATCATGAGTTTATGCCATCATTGACTTAGATGTGACTTATTTGATTTCCTAAGAATGACAAGCAATCAACCCATTCCGTCAGCAACACAGTTTGTGAATAAAACAAGGTTATTCCTCTTGATGAGGCCTGAGTGATTAATACCATCTGAGAAATGGTTAATGCGAGCACCATCTATTTTCATAGCTATCCTGAAATAACCCTGTGGGAAAGTTATGAACCTGATACAGGTCACCAAGTGAAGAAAGTCGAGTGCGGTTCCTCTCACAAGGAAGATTTTGGCTACTTGGCAACAAGAAAGAGCTCTAGCGACAGGACTGTTAGACCAAGAAACTGCCTTAGTTTGCCAATTACCAGAAAGCCATCTGGGAGAACGTGCTACCCAGGGAGTCCAGTTGGCAGAGTCTATATGAACGTATTTGCAGGTGAATTACTACACACATTGTTCAGTGGTTTTGCCAATGCTCTTCGGCAAGGGAGGAATCAGCAGAATTGTGATGTAATTACTCCCCTGAAATTCAACTTTGAAAGTTTCAACATTGTGGGTATCGCCTCATGGAAGTCCTCGTTCATTTTTTTTAAAGTGTTTCATAACGATGATACAACTTCAGTCATATAAGGCCACTCACTCCCCACGCTCGAGAGACTCAACTCAAGCGTCTGCTGCTCCAGAAATTCTTTTATGATGCCCCTGTCCTGCCCCCCAGGCTCCATGGCTATCCTTAAACCACACCCATGGTACCCGGGCTTCCCTGCATCACAGGTCTTATCACAGTGTGGAAAAAGTTCCCGCTTAGATATCTGCTTCCACGATGAACTGGAAGCCTCTCCAGGCTGGGGTCTGCGTCTCCTCTTTCCTGTGTCTCCATCCAGAGCACCATGCCTGGCCCAAAGCAGGTTCTTGGCTACTGTTACTTGAGCTCAAGCAAACCGAGACCCTTGGGGATGGGATTTCCCAGTGCTGAAAATGGGCTATTTTAAGTCTCCTTCCTATGTGAAATAAAAGGGGGCTTTTCACAGCCGTTAAATCTCCTATGAGCCATTTCTCAAAACTAAAATATGTTTATATGTATTTTCGGCTATGCTAACCCCTGGTGTTTTCCGGTCTTTAGTCAGAGCTGTTCTGCAGTCTGGGACCCATTCCTTCTTTCCAAGTTTCTCGGTACTAGTTTTTTTTCATCTCCATGGTGTTTTTCCTTCTGCGAATTATGTTTCCCTTCGGACCTCTTTTCTCTGGCAGTGTACAGACCCATGAAAGTAAAGTTTGCATAGCCTTCTTGATTTTTACAGGAAGCTCTAAGAAAAAAAATAGAAGGATAGTCTCCATGTTGTAAATAAGGTTCATTTGTCTGGGGATTATCTACCATTGCAGTATCCCACTAAAATTCAATAGAAAAAGTTTTGACAGCATACCTTGACTTTTTATGAAAATCCACAATTTTATTTAAAAGTCAGAAATGCATCAAAGAAAATTTGGATTGTATATTTTGAGGAAGTAATTTTCAGACCCAGAGGTAAACAAAGTACAAAGGGGAAAGTATATAATAGACTCAAAATATAATCAAAATTGGAGGGTGCCTTGCAATTGTAGATCTAAAAGATTCTTCTTAATATCATATTAACACTGAGGTTCATATGATATTAATGTAGAACTTACTTCCCATGAAGGCAGAGACCTTGTCTGTCTTTCTCACCACTCTCCCCAGCTTTCAGCACAGCACCTGGATGAAGGAGGTCTCAATTTGAGAAATAAATGAATATTTCTGAATAATTAAATAGATGGGGTTAATAGAAGTAAGTGGGTCCAACTAGATGGACATACTACCTTCTTTCTTCGTATATCTCAGTATAGCACTGGAAACAGAAAATTTTCTCAATCCAAATTCAACCTTCCAACAATCAGTCTACCAGCAACTGAGATCATGTGGAAGTTATGCACAAAATAAAGCCAAAAGATTGGTCCTCGTCCTCAAGGCAATACACTCTAGCGATGGACTCCATACATACATGACATTAACAACAGGAAAGACAATACACTCTTCTGTCCTTCCATTTCAAACACTTAACTAGGAAAAACTATACACAACAATTTACCTATATTCCAGATTCTATGGGTTTTTTTTAATAGAATGTCTATGAGGAAAAATGAATATTTGCCCAATTTCTAATTTAAAAGCGAGAAGCTAGCTGTACCTAGGACATTAGAGATGAGAAAAACCCAGAAATGGGAACCTCTCATTGAAGATCATGTGGAAGTTATGCACAAAATAAAGCCAAAAGATTGGTCCTTGTCCTCAAGGCAATACATTGCCTCATTGAAGCATTTTAGTGGTATAATCTGGAAGACTACCAGTGATGGTAAGAGTTAATACTTATTGGGCTTAATATGAACCAAACCAGGAAGTTTTCACTATTCACTTACTCCTTCCAACAACTCCATAAAATAGTAGCTATTATTTTATGATCAGAATTTCACAGATTTAAAAAAACTGAGGCTCAGAATGGATAACTTGTCAATGGTTATGTGATTTAGCTTATCAAGTTTAACTTATCAAAGGTTATGCAACCACCTAATGGGCCGGGCCTGGATCTGAACACAGGCAGTCAGACATCAGAGCCCAGCCTCTGCCACTGCAGATGGTCATAACCACCTCTTGCACTGCGTCCTATAGTTAGTCAGTGTTGTCACTTCCAGAGGTCCGTTGAGCCTCATAACAACTTGGGGGTCTCTTATTTCCTCAGCTTATAGATGCAAAAATGAAAGCTCAGGGAGGCTAAGTAACTTCCCCAAATTACAAAGCACGTACTGAGTGATGCCAAATCCTGACTTCCTTTCACTACAGCACCGTGCCTCTCATGATGTGTACATGACATGACAAGTACATGTCATCATTGTGTCACAAAATTTGGAGAAGACTATGCCTTCAGAAAATTTTGGTCTTCAAGATGTTCACATGAACCAAAACCAAGAGACTCACAGTTGCAGCTTGCTGACACTATTTGTTAGTTAACGGAAATCCATTTTCTCTGTCTACTTCTCTTATAATGCCTGCTACTCTTTGGCATCTGAGCTGTCCAATCTCTCCTATAGGTTTTTTATACACTGATAATAAGTACAGAGAACCAAGCAGTGTCACAGGAGCCCAACAATTATCAGAGACCATGTCTGGCATTCCAGTGGCTGTCTCAAATGGGAAGAATTCTTGGTAATCTCCCCTCGGAGGTTTTAAGTCTTTGATTAAGTAAACTCTTCAAGACAGCACAAGATCCATGTGGTTTACTTTTTACATAAATCACATCATGGGGATCCGATAACATTCCAGTTACTCTTTGTAGTATCTCAAAGAAATGAAGTCCCTTCTGAAATGCACTAGCCCAGAAAGAATGTTGTGTTCTGGTGAAGCTGGCTGTAGGCTGCCACATGATTTAGATAAAGGATTTCCAATGAGCATCTGAGTCATAAATAATTCATTTAATGATTTAAAATTATCAGGAAACATCTGCTCCCCCAACCCAAAATGTAAAACACTGATAAGCTCTCAAAAAATACCCAAGTTAAATACGATTTATCAGCTCCATGTCCTCCTATTAATTTTGCAGTAGTCATCATCAATGGAATTAAATGAGGGCTTCCCACAGTGCTGGGAACAGCAGAAAAGTAAAGACAAAGTGCCTGATCTCAAAGAACTTATGCTACAGCAGACACTATTCCTATCTCAGTTTCCTTACCTGAGCAAGTTTTCCTAAATGAGGAGATTGGATTGGAGACTATTCCAGAGTTCTGTCAGGGTTCTCCACAGAAATGGAACCAATAGGATACATAGATAGAGCTAGAGCTAGAGCTAGAGCTAGAGCTAGAGCTAGATAGAGATAGAGATAGAGATAGAGATAGAGATAGAGAGAGAGAGAGAGAGAGAGAGAGAGATAGAGATAGAGTTAGAGATAGAGATAGAGATAGAAATAGAGACATAGATATACAGAAATTTATTATAGGAATTGGCTCATGTGGTCATAATCACATGAGGATGAGAAATCTCACAATCTGCCATCTGTAAGCAGAGAACCGGGAAAGCCAGTAGTGTCATTCAGCCCAAGGACAAAGGCCTGAGAACCAGGGGGCTGCTGGTATAAGTCCTGGAGTCTGAAGACCTGAGAACCAGGAGCTCTGACGTCCAAGGGCAGGAGACATGAATGTCCCAGCTCAGGAAGAGAGAGAGAGAGTTTGCCCTTCCTCTGTCTTTTTTTTCTATTGGGCCCTCAATAGATTGGATGATGCCTGCCCACATTGGTGAAGGCAGATCTTCTTCATTCAGTCTACAGATTCAAATGCTAATCTCTTCTGGAAACACCCACACAGACACACTCAGAAATTATGTTTTATCAGCTATCTGGTCATCCCTTAGCCCAATCTGGTTGACACATATACAGAGACCATATCTAAAAGGTCTTATTCAGTTCAAATTAAGTCCCCAGAGAGCCTTCCACTAGCCTTCCTCTACTCCCTGCTCTCCAAATGTTGGAATCATACAGTCTTTTATTTTTAGAAATATGTCATTGGAAAGAACCTCAAAACATCTTCAGCTCCATTCTCCTACTTCACAGAAGTTTGTAATTTATCTAGTTTTTGAAGACCCCAAGAACCTAATCCATAATTTTCTCTTGCTGATTAGGCTACTTATGGACTCCAACAGTCTAACAAAGCACTCTTTCTGGAAACTTAACCCATGTCCTGTTGGAGTCTATGCAGCTAGAGAAGAGTGTTGACTTTTTATATCTGAAAGAACAGTCATGAAGTCTTCACTGCTTTTTCTTTCATAGGCCAACAACTGTCTTAGTTAAATTTCTTCTGTACACAGGTACCGGAAACCAACTTCAGCCATCTTCACAAGGAATTTATTATAAGGATGTAGGGATATTATATACTATGTAGGGGTAGTGATGCAGCTGACCATCAGGAAAAGACTAGAACTCTGAAATGGAAAGACTCTAGAACCAAGGTGACCCTCCAAACAGTAGCAGGTGGATGGTCAGAACACAGACTGAAGCCAGACTCCCCAGGTTCAAGTTCCTATCCTACCACAGGCAGCTGCTTTCAGAGAAGAAGGACCCTGGTCACATTTGATGATGACCGTCATCATCAAATCATTTACTACCTTCTGAACTCCCTGTAGGTTCACTACACTTTTCTGAATGTTGTCATCAAAAGTACAGAACAAACTACATGGGCAGAATTAAAGAAATGCCCTATTCTTCATCCGTGAAGCTTGATACTTTACGTGCAATGAGAGGAACTGATAGAGTTTATACATATATCTAATGTCACTACATCTACTAAATAACTGAACTTCACAGGAAAGAGAGGGAGCTAATATTTACTGAACACCTATTATGCCAGACACTCTACAAAATGTTCTCTCTCTTAATCTTGCGAGGTAGGTATTGCTAACTTTTCTAAGGTTTAATTTTCTCACCTGAAAATTGGGGATAAATATTTTGGCCATGGTTACCCACTTCTATGGATTGAATATTTGTGTCTCCCCAAATAAATACTTTAAACACCTAACCCTCAGTGTAATGGTATTTGGAGATGGGGTCTTTGGGAGATAATTAGATTTAGATGAGGTCATAAGGGTGGATCCCCCGTAACAAGGTTGATGCTCTTATAAGATGAAGAGAGCAGAGCTATCTCTCTCTCTGCCACGTGAGGATACAGCAAGAAGATGACCATTTATAAACCAGGAGAAGGGCCCTCACCAAGAACTCAATCACACTGATCCCCTGATCTCAGACTTCCAGACTCCAGAACTATTTGTTGTTTAAGCGACTCGGTCTATGGTAATTTGTGATAGCAGCCCAAACTGATTAAAGATATCCATTAAGACAGGCATGAATACAAACTATGCCAACATCTCTTGATAGTTCATGATTTTCCGTCTTTGAGTTGATAGATATTAGATATGAGTATGTATAGCACTAACTGTTGTTGCTCTACGTCCTCCTCCCCATGGTCAAAAAACATCTTAAATTATCAACCTTTTTGGTGGTACTTAAGATAAGGAGAGGGAAGAACATTTCAGTTTAACTCCAGGTAACTCCAGTCACACTCTGATCCTGACAAGCTGGCCGAGCAACGTTCTGGACATGAAGTATCTTCCCTGACATTCTTCAGGCAGGCCCTCAATCTCTCCTAAAATTAATTTTTTATAACATAGTCTTCCTCTGAACCTTATTTTCCTCGTCTGTATAGTGAGGAGAATTATGAGGCCTACCTCGAAATGTTATAGTGATGATAAAAAGTTCATCTAAGCGAAGGGTTTGGCACCATCGTTGGTACATAGTATGCACCTAATAAATGTTAGCTTCTATTCTTGTTAATGAAAAAGAACAGTTTATTCCTAGGTAGCTCAGTGGAATACATCGTTGCCCTGAAGAGAGAGGTACAGCAATTTCCCTTCTTATTACTTTTTTTTTTTTGATCATCCTAATCTGTCTCTGAGGATCATATCCTCTGGTCACAGAGCCATCAATTTAAACACTACTCCATGTCCATATTGGTAGACCAGTAGGTCTCAACCTTACCATCCTATAAAACCACTGAGACCCTCCATGATTCCCTAAGCCCAGCCCCAGGTCCTTCTAGGAAACAGTTTTCCATGTGACTCTTGCATTTCTGAACCTCCTGGAGTGTGGCACTAACTACTCTTTTGTTCTGGACCATCTTTTCAAGGGTGTTTGTATAGTAAACAGCATTGGAACATAGAGATAGTGATGCCTTCCAGAGCAAAGGGAAGACTTGCCCACTGCTCAGTATAATAAAGATAATGTCTCCCTTCAGAGCAAAGAGCAAATTCTTGCAGCTCATTATAAAAGTTTCAGGTTCCCCAGCTCAGGGTTCCTCAGGTACGATGCAAACCACTATATGTACAACACCCACTTGAGTCCCTCCCCATCAATCCCGTGGGATTTGTGGGACATGTTTACCAAAGTAAACATAAAGCTCATGATGCTTGCTCTGCTGAGAGTGAATAATAAAGTACTTTGTCATTGACCTAGGAGTCTCATGTCTTCTACCATTATCCATAAAACTGTGGCAGATTGACTTGAAAACTGACAAGTACATACAGTAAAACCTCAGACCTTCCACAGTCCTGACAGCCTCTCAAGAACAAACTAAGATAGACTCAAACACAATATTCCCTTCTCCATGCTAGCATCCTATAACTCCTAAAGGCTATTAGGAAGTATGTCTGGGTGCAATGGCCCATGGGGTAAAAGGAGATAATTAGCTCAGGAAAAGCAAAGAGCTGTTGAGAATCAGGCAGTTTACTGTCTATGGATCCCTTGAAAACAACCCCCATGGGTTTGAGTGAAGGACATTAGACAGCAATTTTTTAGAATTTGTTCCATTCTTGACACTTGGGTACTTTTGTGTTCTTTTAGATTCTTTGAGAGTTTTTCCATGATTTTTAAGAATCCTAACAATTAAGGAGTAACTAAAGTAATGTATAATAATAAAGTATCCTAGTAAGAAGTTCATTCTTGGTGTTATAAAACCAAACTCAGATTTTTCAAGTTTTCTTAACTGCTAGCCATCCTAGCATGACCTTATATTCATTTAATGAATCAAGATGCTTTTAGTTTTCAGGTAACAAAATACTATGATTCAAATTGTCTTAAACAATAGAAATTTTATCATCTCAGACACACAAAAATCCTCCAGAGTTAAGGTGACCTCCAGATGTGGTACATCAGGACTCTTGCTCTGTTTCTCTGTAACACCCTTGGCTCAGCCCTTCTCCAGCTGGTGAAGATGGCTGCAGAAACTTAAACATCATATGCGATTAACTTTGTATCCAGAGAAGGAAGAGGATTTTTGTTTCAGAAAAAGAACTTTCCCAGTGGCACCCAACAGACTTCTTAACATCTCATGGACCAGGATCAAGGCACTCACCCATTCTCAAGCCAACTACAGGCAAGTGGAATGGGCAGCCTTTCATTTAGACTCATCATTGTGTTATGTTTGCTAAATTTTAGGTTTAGGAGAAAGAAAGATGAGAAGACAAATTGACATTGAAGGTTGATTTTAAGAATTCTATGGTTTTCTCCAGGAAATAATAGCATTCTGTATCATTCTTATTGTTCTTACCTCATTTTCTTCATCCTTTCAGCCAACAGCCATCCATCTACCCATCCAAGAAATATCTATTGAGTGCCACGTATGTGCCAGGCAATATTCTAATTTCTGAACACAAGTGAACAAAACAAAGTCCCTGCCCTCATGAAGGATATATTCTTCTGCCTTGTATTAGAGTTATTTTGATACTGTAATAGTCAGAGTTCTCCAGAGAAACAGAAACAATAGGAGATGATAGATAGATAGATAGATAGATAGATACATGATAGATAGATAGATAGATAGATAGATAGATAGATAGATAGATAGATATAGACAGATAAATAATTAGATGATTGATAGATAGATAGATGATAGATAATTAGATGATAGAAAGATAGATAGATAGATAGATAGATAGATAGATAGATAGATAGATAGATAGATAGATTTTAAGGAATTGGTTCACACAATTGAAGGGACTGGCAAGTCTAAAATCTGTAGGGCAAGCTATCAGACTGGAAATTCAGGCAGGAGTTGATGCAGTTTTGAGGTAGAATTTCTTCTTATTTAGGAAACCACAGGTTTTGCTCTTAAGGCCTTTAACTGATCAGACGAGGCTCACCCATATTATCAAGGCTGATCTCATTTACTTAAAGTCAACTTATTGTACATGTTAACCATACCTACTAAATACCTTCAGAGCAACACCTAGATTAGTGTTTGTTGTAATAACTAGGTACTATAGTCTAGCCAGGTTTATACATCAAACCAACCATCACAGATGTCCTGCTTATCTCCTCAATTCCACTGCCAGTATCTTGAAAAAATGGTTGTATCATATATCCGTCTATCTTTAATCCCCACAGAGCTTTACACAGTGCTTTTCAACTAGTAGATGTTCAGGAAATGCATACTATTGGATTACTTAAGCTCAATTTTATGACAGATGCTCTGTCTGCATGTCTGCAAAAGAGAAGGAAAGTTCATATCCAAGAGGTTCACCCAGAGCTGAAGCAAGATCATGAATCATAAATCAAAAGCGATAACCTCCCCTTTCACTCAGCCTGATCTGAAGACTGCCTTTCTTCAAGCCACACACCCCGTCTTGACTCAGGAGCACACCCCAGACCATGACACCAATGTCAGGGAATTGCATTCCTCCAAAAAATGCTACAAAGTGCACCATGTGTCTTTTTAGGGAAATGAATGTAAAGCTAGGGCTTAAGATACTTTATTTTTTCCCATCTGACCCTGATCTTTTCTTAAGCCATTTGATCTGCCTCTTTCCACAAAGCAGATGTTCCTGGAGAGATCATACAGGGAGCCATGGGCCAGAGCCATGCCTCTGATCTGCATGTGTCTCCACTGGCCACCTATGGGGCTCCAGACAAGTGAGGCTTCTGTGAGTCAGAGTCTGACATTTCCAAGCATTCCACACACCTGATATCTTGATGGATCCTCCCCACTCCCACCCAGTCCTCAAGGAGAAATACATTTGCAACATATTCTCTTGGTACACAGATGCCTGACCCACAAATGTCTTCTCCATGGAGTTAATCCAGACACACTCTCAAGGCTTGACCCTCTACACCCAAAATCAAGAAAAGATAAAAGTTAATAAATGTTAATTGAGCACCTACTCTAAGCCAAGCACTGAACAAGCCATGTACACATAGTTAATCTTCCCGAAAATTTTCTGAGGTAAGCATTGTTATATCCATGATAGAAATGAGGAAATCAAGGCCAGCTGTAATTTGCTGCACAGATCGCAAGTCAAAGAAAAAGGCAAAGCTAACTAAGTCTGGTCACACCACCTTGGTTCTCTCATTGTTGGAGCAAACTAATCATAAGATAACTATTTCCACTTACTACTTGAACAGAATATAGTGCAGTTGAACTCAGAGTGTTCTGAAGTATCCAGACTTTTCCAAAGAAAAAGGAAAGTTGTTTTTTGGGTGTTTTTTTTTTTCTTGTTTTTTAAGATGGAAGGAGTGATGTGTGTGTGGAATGGAAAGTGAATACAAACCTTTTCAAAAATAAAATGTTTTCCTGAAAGTGTATTAATTAATCTGTCATTGAAAATAAGCAATACTGAAGTCACTGTTTAAAAGGATATGAATTTCTTGATGTTTTCCAAAATCACATTCTCTTGCAAGGAGAATTGTCAGGCATGGCCCCACACCTCAACACATGAGATCCCATTATAAATAAGGATTAAATTAGGTAGTCAGTGAAAAGCAAATATTCCCTAGTACATCTTCAATTAAAAGGTTGGTTCACACCACAGAAAATCCTGCTGCCCACAAGCTGGGAAAGTAAATCAGCCAAGACTTGGCTCTTCACCTCAGTGAGTTGTTGGATGAATGGATGGATGGAGGAACGAAATTCTGGGGTCATGGAGGCTATAAAATGTCATGGAGTGATGCAAAAAAACACCACCAAGAAAGTGAAAAGACAACCCACAGAATGGGAGAAAAGATTTGCAAAATCATATATCTCATAAGAGACTTGTATCCACAATATATAAAGAACTCCTAAAACTCAATAACAAGAAGATAAATAACCCAATTAAAAATGAGCAAATGGGCCCAGCCCCAGTGGCCTAGTGGTTAAGTTCAGTATGCTCCACTTCAGCAGGCCGGGTTTGGTCCCCAGGCATGGACCTACACCACTCGTGCCATGCTGTGGCAGCGACCCACATACAAAACAGATGAAGATGGGCACAGATGTTAGCTCAGAGCAAATCTTCCTCAGCAAAAAAAAAAAGAAAAAGCGCAAATGATTTGACCAAGTATTTCTCCAGAGAAGATAAATAAATGGCCAGTAAGCACATGAAAAGATGGTCAAAATCACTGGCCAGCAAGGAAATGAAAATCAAAACCACAATGAGATACCACTTCACATCCATTAGGATGGCTGTGATCAAAGGGAAAATCACAAGTGCTGGTGAGGACATGGAGAAATTGGACCCCTCAGACACTGCTGCTGGGAATGTAAAATGGTGTAGCCACTCTGGAAAACAGTCAGCAGTTCCTCAAAAGGTTAAACACAGAATTACCATATAACCCAGCAATTCCACTCCTAAGTACCTACCAAGAGAAATGAATACATATGCCCACACAAAAATACACAGATGTTCATAAAAGTATTATTCATAATAGCTGAAAAGGGGAAACAGCCCAAATGTCCATCAATTGATGAATGGATAAACAAAATGTGATATATCCAGATAATAGAATATTATTTGGCAATAAAAAGGAATGAAGTACTGATACATGCTACAACATGGATGAACCCTGAAAGCATTATGTTAAGTGAAAGAAGCCAGTCACAAAAGACCACATATTGTACCTAAGGAAATAAATTTATTCGTTGTGATACTGCTTAAAACTAAATGACCATTTAAAAAAAAATCTAAACCAAGCATGCAATTATAGACCCGTCAAGTTAAAAGGGACCCCAGTGGACAGCTACTTATCACACAAAACATTTCACCGAGAACAAATGCTCAAAGAGTTGGTATATGTGTTGCCTCTCCTTTCAGACTGACTGCCTCAGGCTTCATTACCATGCTGGTATGTCCCTCTCTCCCTTACCACCAACAGCAAAACCATCTTGTGGCTAAACTGAAGCAGAGAAAAATCAAGAAACACGGGCTTCCTCACTTGGTAAACTGTAAAAGATCTCAGGCACCATTGCTTCTAAATCAATACAAAAGCATTTCTGGGCTATCCATTACCCTCAGGACATCTGTCTTGATGAAGAGCGCCTCCAGTTAGTGAAATTTATCTTGTTTACAATCAAAACTTGTTGTTAAAAATTAAAAGATTGACGATGCTAAAACGTGTTCTGTATGTCATACCTTTTAGAACAGAAAAGCATAAAACAGCACACAGTCTTTTCTTGATGACTCAGGGATTATCAAGAACATTCATGTCAAAGAATCCTAAAATTTATATGGAACAACAAAAGACCCCAAATAGCCAAAGGAATCCTGAGAAAAAAGAACAAAGCTGGAGGTATCACACTCCCTGATTTCAAAATATGCTACAAAGCTATAGGAACAAAAACAGCATGGTACTGGCACAAAAACAGACACACAGATCAACAGAACAGAACTGAGGGCCCAGAAATAAACCCACACATCTATGGACAGCTAATTTTTGACAAAAGAGCCAAGAACATACAATGGGGAAAGGAAAGTCTCTTCAACAAATGGTGTTGGGAAAACTGGATAGCCACATGCAAAAAAATGCAAGTAGACCACTATCTTATACCATACACAAAAATTAACTCAAAATGGATTAAAGACTTGAATGTAAGACCTGAAACCATGAAACTTCTAGAAGAAAACATAGGCAGTACGCTCTTCGACATCAGACTTAGCAGCATATTTTCAAGCACCATATCTTACCAGGCAAGGGAAACAGTAGAAAAAATAAACAAATGGGACCACATCAAACTGAAAAGCTTTTGCACAGCAAAGGAAACCATTGACAAAACGAAATGATAACCTAACAATTCAGAGAATGTATTTGCATAAACCCTCATAAGGGGTTAATATCTAAAACACATAAAGAACTCATACATCTCAGCAACAACAAAAAAAACTAACAACCCAATTAAAAAATGGGCAAAAGATCTGAACAGACATTTCTCCAAAGAAGATATACAGATGGCCAACAGACACATGAAAAGATGTTCAAAATCACTAACTATCAGGGAAATGCTAATCAAAACTACAATGAGATATCACCTCACGCCTGTCAGAATGGCTATAACTAACAAGACAGGAAACAAGTGTTGGAGAGGATGTGGAGAGAAGGGAACTCTCATACACTGCTGGTGGGAGTGCAAACTGGTGCAGCCGCTATGGAAAACAGTATGGAGACTCCTCAAAAAATTAAGAATAGGACTACCATATGATCCAGCTGTTCCACTGCTGAGTATTTATCCAAAGAACCTGAAAACAGGAATGCATAAAGATACATGCACCCCTATGTCCATTGCAGCGTTATTCACAATAGCCAAAGCTTGCAAGCAACCTAAGTGCCCATCAAGGGACAAATGGATAAAGAAGATGTGGTATATATACACACTGGAATACTACTCAACCATAAGAAACAATGGATTCTGGCCATTTGTGACAACAGAGATGGACCTTCAGGGCGTTATGCTAAGGAAAATAAGTCAGAGGGAGAAAGTCAAACACTGTGTGATCCTCACTCATAAGTAGAAGATAAAAACACCAACAAACAAACACAGAGAGACAGATTGGATTGGTGATTACCGGAGGGGAAGGAGAGAGGGAGGAGGGCAAAAGGGGTGATTAGGCACGTGTGTGTGGTGAGGGATTATAATTAGTCTTTGGGTGGTGAACGTGATGTAATCTACAGAGAAATTGAAATATAATGATGTACCCCTGAAATTTATATAATGTTATAAACCAATGTTACCGCAATTAAAAAGAAAAAGAACATTCACATAATACAGGACCTTTTTGACCTTACATTTAGTGGCTAAGACTGAGGTAATTTGGGAATCCTTATGGCTTCTCTGGCTCTTCTCATGTTAGGCAGCTCCAGTGGCTCCTTACTTCTCTCTTCCTGCCTGCGATTTGCTCCTTGTCTGCTGCAGGTTTGAAAACCAAATAGCAAAACTGATGAGAGCATTTTGACTCTTACTTGACACACAATCCTAAATAAAAGACCTGTTTTTGAGTCCATCTCAGAATCTTTAGCGTATATTATGTGACACTACATTCGGCTCTTCAGAGTTCCCTCATACTCAGTTCATGATTTTCTTTGTTCCATGTATTCCAGCAATTGGACAACTTAGTTCCAAATAAAAGATATGGTTAATTATAATCTTCTCATCTATTAGTTAGGGCTCTTTCATTTTGTGGTGACCCAAGACCGAATCAAATTGGCTTAAACAAAATAGGGAATCAAGGTATTGACTCCTACAGCTGAAAAGTCCATCCACCCCAGGCATGGCCAGATTCAGGTGCTTAAATAATACTGTCAAAGTTTCATCTCTCAACATCTTTGGCTTTACTTTCTGCCATGTTGCCTGTGATCTCAGGCAAAGTTGGCCACCAGCACCTATGAGCTTACATCCTACCAGTTTACCAACCCCAACAGAAACTAGGTATCTTTTCCCCAGTAAATGAGCGAAAGTCTCAATGCTGATTTTCATTGGCCTGGATTGAGTCACATGATTGTGTATGAACCAATTACTGTGATCAATTGGCCAGGCTTTGATCATGTACCCAACCCTGGAATTCAACCCATCCAAAACTACCTGGATTGAAAATAGGGAAAGTTAAAGTTAATTCCTTAAGATGAAATTGAGGTGCTATTAGCAGAAGAAGAGAGAACAAATACCGGGCAGGCAAAAAACGAGAGAAAGCCACTGAAGTTCATTACAGGCCACTTAATCTAGGTTTCTAGAGGTTCAAATACATGGGAACTTTTGAATAGTTATTTTACTATAGAGTCATTTCTTTTAGTAACACTCCTAAAAATTTTCTGTATGCAGAGAAATAAACATGGCCCTGAAACTATACAATATACGTCCAACATTAGGCCTTTTTAAAAAGAACATATTTCTGTTTCCTGATTACAGCATGTTTCTATCATCACCCTTATAATAATTTTCACACTTTTTCTCTCACTTGAAGTAAAAATTTCAGTGTGAAATTTCTCCCGTCTTTAATGTCATTATGTTAGCAGTGTTTGTAAGTCTTTCTGGAACACCATTTTCTCCCAAAACCAGAAGTATGAGAGCCAAAAATAATCTTTCCTTTTAGCCTAGTAGCTTTCCAGTGAATGTTGCTGGAACCTTTAATAAAAGGCAGTATTAGCAGCCAGGGCACTCCAAGCTGGTACTGCACAGAAGCATCTTTTAAATTCCTTTGGGTACCAGTCTCCCAGGAAGATGTCCTTCTCCCGTTGAAGAGACCTCATTTCTGCAGGGAATAGGATTGGCTCTGCCCCTGGCACCAAAGAGGAGCTTCCCAGATACAGAAGGGATGCACAGAGTGCAGCCTTATTAAATTCTGCTGCCAACACTCTTACTTGGTGAAAATTGGCCTGGCAACCCCCGTCACACACCCTGCCCACCCACCTCCATAAATCCTGCTGTGATGCAGGGGCCAGGGAATGGATCTGTTCTCTATTCAAAGGCCATGGAGCCAAGAACTCCCAGAGTTCTTGCGTCAGAACCACCATTCTCTAACTCTGCTGGGTGTTCCGCCTTAACCCCACCTGGCAAGGGGCCACAGCATCTCTTGGAGTCACCCACCTCCCTGTGGTTCTGGAGGAAGAACACTGCACTTGCAGTAAGGAGAATGGGGTTTGAAACTTGATCCTGCCACTAACCAGCAGAGGAATCATTCTTATTCACCACCACAGGATTCTTCACTCCCTTTTATGACCAAGCTCCTGTGGTCCTCTCACCTGCCCCTGTGTATGTGGTCCAGGCAGGGCTGTCTTGGAGCCTAAGACAACGAGCAAACCTGCATCCCCCTAGCTACAAGGACTAGTTCAGGGATGAGCCTTGGTCTACGACTGTTGAGCATGAGCAAGTCAGAACAGTTTGCAAGGGCTACTCAAAGAAGCATGCTCTTTCCTGCTGAACTTGAAGCCAAACTGATGCCGAAGACCAACTCATCATTGGTTCCCTGGGACTTTCCTGGCTTTAAAATTGAAAGTCCCACATCCAGGGGACCCCCTCAATCCCAGGCAAACCAGAACAGGTGGTGACTCTAAGTAGATGTGAGTGCTGGTTGTAAGGCTGGAGCTCCTGCAGCCGTATAGTTTCTACGTGAAATCTGGCCACGAACCCAGCACAAAGGAAAAGGAGCTGAGAGATGGAGAGAAGTCAGTTCCTGGTCACATCTCAAACCCCTGGATCTGGACATGCCTATAGCCAGAAGCCTTTGGAACCGCTTATTATAAGAACTAATACGTTCTCTTTTTGCTTGCACCAGCTCGACTTGGATTTTCTGACACCTGGAACAGAAAGTCTGCTCACTAATACATCAGTTGTGTCATATTGCACTAGTTGCTTAATCTCTCTGAGCCTCAGTTAGTTCACCTGTAAAACTAGAATGACATTTCCTTAAGACCAAAGGAGACCACAGGGTCAAGTGTTTGCCTCGATACCTGGCATATAGTTTGTTCCCTTCCCCTTTATATGCCAGAGCGCTCATAAACTCTAGACAATGAGGGCTGGAGAGGAAATGGAGATGCACTTGTTTTGATAGCTCATTACACAGATGGGGAAACTGAGATACAGATTAACCTGACTTAGCTAAAGCCCTTCAGCTAGTGACAAATTCAGAACCAGGCCCCCTGAGTTCTGCCTAGAGCTATTTCTATCACATTGTGGACCCAAAATCTCATTTTCTCTTCTGAGAGGGCTGGTCTGTTGATGCTAAGAGAAGGGCAAGTCTTTCATAGCCCAAGGAGACTCCACCCAAACATGATGACTTCAGCATGTCAGGGACAGTGCCAGGAGCAGACTCAAAGTGAGGGCTCACCTGACCAGTCTTCCTAACTGGACATCAGTCCAGCATCCTCATGGGTCCTTACAAACGTGCTTCTTCTCCCACTCCAAGGGCACCTGCCCGAATCAAGAGAAGTCTCTCCCCTGAACGCAGACTTGAGTACAGGCCTGAGGGATCCATTCTTCTGCCAACTACATAATAATGAAATGTATCAATAACCAATTGGCCATTGTGGGATTCAGAAGCTACCTTTAGATGTTGTTTTCTTAGGAAAGTAAAATTGATTCTCAAAAATGAAGCTCCCAGCTCTATTTACACCTGCTTTTCCCAAAGCAAATGATACTAGGGGGGAAAAAATGAAAAGGAGAGACAGTAATAACTGTTCGCCACCCTGGATTTGAGGTGGGAGTGGGGAGAGGGCAGGGAAGGCTAGGCCCCCTGTTGTCACCTGAGGGGGCTGCTCAGGGCCCAGCTGGTCTTCTCTCTGTTTCCACAGTTTGGAGGCATGGCGAGGGGCCCACCAGAGCATGGGGAGGTGGAGCCCGGCTGTCTGCTGAGTGGGTGATTTATTTGCCCTGTCCACAACCTCCTGTCTTACAGCCTGGTCTGGTTTTCCTCAAAGCTGACTTGAGATCACAAAAGGAATATTCTCCTTGACTGCCACATGTTTGGAAGGAAGACTGGGACAGAGTGGCCAAGTGATTCCCCCAGGACTGCTGGTCTTGGGTCTAATTGCTTCAAAAAATCTTGGAGGAATATACAGTACTGAACTGAAGGAATTTTCCTGTCTGTAGACTAGTGGTAGAACCACTGTGCGTCCAGAGTCAGAAGAGACTGCTTATAACCCACGATGCATTGAAATGTGTCTGCCAGGCTCTTGAGAGCCATAGCTGTTTTGCTCACCAAGTATCACAAGACCGTGTGTCTGGCACATACCAAATGCGAGTAAGTGTGAGTTTCATGTGTGTGGTGTTAAAGGGTCCATTTCATCACATTTCTCAACACTACAGGTTCTGGACCAACTGACGAGTAGATAGAAGAGTCAGATCATGACCCAAGCATCAGCTTTATCCTTAGTCAAGCTGGATTAGTGGTCTTGGCTTAAGCCTGGGGCCAAAAGAAGCTCCCTTCTCCTTCCTGTCCCCATCCCAGCTGAGCCTACTGACCCAATGAGAGGCGGAACAGCTGGACACCTGCCTGTGCCCTTCCCATCAGGTCCTTCCTTGGTGAGCCTCCTGCAAGGTAATAGGGGGCCTATGGGCAGGCAGCTCTGAAGGAACGAGTCCTTAAAGTTCTGAGCATAACGTGCTGCATGGTTCCCTTTCCCATCACTTAGATAAACCATGCCTTAGCCCAGAAAGAGGAAAAAGTCACAGAGGGAAGTGCAGAAGTTTGCCCATTGCTTTGTCAAAAGGTTTGACGACACTGCCCTTGGAATTCAGAAAGCAGACCCACCTTACAGGTAAAAGAGGCTCCTCACTAGGACTCCAGTTTCTCATGACAGTAAACTTCCTAAAAAGGGCTCTCAAATGGACTCACCTTTTCCCAAGGTCCAAATGAAAGCCAGGGGTCCTAGAGCAAACCTCTCACACCACTGTGTGCGTCTGATGACCTCAATCATGGGCCCTGCTGGGCCACACACAGGGCCAGTCATGTAGGGAATCTAAGGATGCTTAATTAAGCCTCAGGACCCCTCACTCACACAGGCCCTGGGGGGAACCCTAGGAATGTATTCACATGGTGGCTGGTTTTATGAAATTTGCAAAGGTAAGCTAATTTAACCCCACTTGGTTAACACCACAGTCTACTTCCTCTCTGTTGTCCCCCCTGTCACACTTACCTCCATGTTGGGTAGTATTGGAGTAGTGGTGGGCATTTTGGGATCTGGCTAGGGAAAAATTGATTTAGAAATCCACTGGTTTGGGCTTA
Source organism: Diceros bicornis minor (assembly GCF_020826845.1). Taxonomy (NCBI): domain Eukaryota; kingdom Metazoa; phylum Chordata; class Mammalia; order Perissodactyla; family Rhinocerotidae; genus Diceros; species Diceros bicornis. The sequence goes on along the minus strand of NC_080776.1, from coordinate 12,878,452 downwards.
GCAATAACACACGCATGTAGCTTTCAGTCACTTCTGTGTATAGTTAAGCTAGTGTTAACTGTTGCAGAGTAGCAATAACTTCCAGTAGTACTTTTAAATTGAGTTCTAACTGAAATTTTTATTGGGATAATTGTAGATTCACACTCGGTTGTAAGAAAGAATATGGAGATCCCTTCTACACTTTGCCCAGTTTTGCCAGGTGTTTTGATACGCATTTGGCAAAACAATGGTCACAACCAGATACTAACTTTGATACAATTCACTTATCATTTTCAGATTTTCCAGTTTTACTTGTATTTATTTGTGTGTGTGTATGTGTGTGTATTAAATTCTATCAATTTTATCACCTGGGTAGGCCCGTGTATCTATTACCACAGTCAAGTTATTGAGCAGTTCCAAAGCCACAAGGACGCCCCATGTTGCCCCTTTATAACCACACCCAGCTTCTCTCCTCCCCCTTCCCTTCTCCCTAACCCGAAGCAACAATTAATCTGTCCTCCATCTCTAAAATTTTGTCATTCCAAAATGTTATGTAGATGGAATCATATGGTATGTAACCTGTGGGGATTGGCTTTTCTCACTCAGCGTAATTCCCTTGAGATCCATCCAAGTTGCTGTGTGTATCAATAGGTTATTCCTTTTTATTGCTGAGTTGCACTCCACGGCATGGCTATACCACAATCATTTGTCCACAATTGACCTGTTGAAGGACATCTGGGATGATTTCAGATGCTATGAACATTCCTATACAGGTTTTTGTGTGAACATGTGTTTTCATTTCTCTGGGATAAGTGTCCACGCAGGCAACTGCTGTGCCATACAATAGTCACATGTTTACTTTTATTAAAAAAGTGACAAACTGTCTTCCAGAATAGCTGTAACATGTAACATTCCCACCAGCAGTGTATGAGTGGTCCAGTTTCTCTGCGCCCTTGACAGCATTTAGTGTTATCACTATTTTTTGTTGTAGCCATTTCTGATACCTGTATAGCAATAGCTCATTGTGGTCTTAATTTGCCACTTCCCTAATGGCTAGTGATGTTGAACACTTTTTCATGGGCTTATTTGCCATCTGTACATCTTCTTCAATGACATGTCTTTTGCTCATTTTTCATTTGGATTGTTTGGTTTCTTTAATGTTGCATTTTGAGAGTTCTTTATATATTCTTAATACTAATCTTTTGTCAGCTATGTAGTTTACAAATATATTCTCTTGGTTTATAATTTGTCTTTTCATCCTCTTCATATAGGCTTTTATATGGCAAAAGTCTTTAATTTTGATGAGCTCCTAATTTATCAGTTTTTCCTTTTATGGATTGTCTGAGTCCATTTGGGCTGCTGTAACAAAATACCACAGACTAGGTGGCTTATAAACAACAGAAATTTATTTCTTACAGTTCTGGAGGCTGAAAGCCCAAGATCAAGAAATCAGCATGGTCATGTTCTGGTGAAAGCTCACTTTCTAGTTCATAGCCAGCACCTTTTCCCTGTGTCCTCATGTGGTGGAAGGGGCTAGGGAGCTCTGTGGGGTCTCTTTTATAAGAGCACTAATCCCATTCACGAGGGCTCCACCCTCATGACCTAATCACCTCGAAAGGGCCCCGCCTACAAACACCACCTCTTTAGGGGTTAGGATTTCAACATACAAATTTTAGAGGGACACAAATATTAAGACTGTAGCGTGGATCATGCTTTCAGTGTCAAGACCAGGAATATTCTGAATGCCTACTCTGTCAATTAATTCACCATGAAACATGATATGAATGTTCAAGGCAGAAGGTCATAGGGCAACATGGACATGTCCCAAGCCACCAGCACTGAGAGGTAAGTGAGTATGAAGGAAAACAAGGTTTAAAACGTGTGGTGCCAAAAGCTAATCTTTAGAAAATTCTTATAATTACCAGATGTGCAAAACTATAAACAGAAGATTCAGTTTTCAATAATGCCTAGTAAAATTAGTGAAAACTATTAAGAATAAAAATAAAATCTGGCTAACCATTCAAGAAAAAAGACCGAATTATCTTTCTACTATTTCTACGGATCACATTATAAAAGTGTTGCCATATAAAGAGATCAAAGACAGAAGTATCTAGAGAGAAAAGTTTTGTGGCATTATGAAGGGTAATTGATGAATAAAAGATATTGCTATGTTTCTGAATTTTTGTGATGTTTGAGTTATTTGTCAGGTGTTCAAAATTTATAATTTGTTATTATTTCTTTTCTTATTCTACATATCTATTCGAGTTTGTACCTAACATTGTGCTCTTCTTATTAAAATGGGGCCGCCAAATTAAATAGGCTTCAGGTCCCCTAAAACCTAAATCAGCCTCTAACCAAGTGTTAACCCTTTAGATGTTAGATCATGAGGTGTTCTATAGTGTCCCAAGGGAGGTGGGCATGGAGGAAGGGAGGGAAATGATCAGAGTGCCCACTAGGCTCAGATGAGTGGTTATTTACCAACTAGTATGGAAGTATTTCAGTGTTTTAATTGGTATGCCCCTACTGATGAAGTCCAGCTAAATATAAGTCCCATCCCTTGTATTTATGTAAGTACTTTGTTGGGGTAGCAGAAACTGGGCAAGGAACCAGAGGCCTTCAACATCAGACAATTCTTGAGAGAAATAATAAACTTGCCCTTTGAAGTGTTCAACACAACAACAAGAAAAAAGCACTAAATTTGAAGGCCAGTGGCCCAGAATAGATAACAATAAGAACATTACAAATCACTAATAGATATCAAACCAGAAGGTTTCAGCTACTATTCTTTTTCCCAAGACTCCTGTGTCAGGCATGCAAAAAACTAGAGGGGAATTCCTGCTTTTATGGGGTCTGTCTGGTCATTGTCCCTGCTCCATCACTCCAAGTCGTTGGATAGGCTGCCAAAGATGATGAAGCAGCTTGATTCAACTACAGGTGCCAACTATGGTCAGGCATTGCGGCAGTGGCGTTCTCCCTTTAACCTCATTTAAGACCCTCTGGATGCAAAGCCCCTCAGATCAACCATGGTTCCTATTTCTTTCCAGAAACCCCTAGAGACGACCCAGAGAACTCAAGACTTGCACGGAGCAGTTTGACAACCAGCAATCTAAAGGAAACGGCATTTAGCTAAAAGGCAAATGTCACCAGTTAATTACACTGAGGATGCCGGGTACCGTAATTTAGCTGCTGCTTCTCTCGGTTTCTCCATAACCTAACCTAACGATGCCTCTTTGAAATACTCTGAGGTCATGGTCTCCATCTTCTTTGAGGCTCTTCAGATGCTTAAAGGAGAACATGAGAGTGAAACCTAAGTATAGACCCCATAGCCTATCTCAATAAAAATAACTACCGCTATTGTAAACCAACTCTTGTACATTTTTAAGGGACCAACCAAGAGCAAATGACACTCAACACTGAGATTCTGACATTGACTGTCTGTAAAGCAACAGTGCCTTTCAGTCGTTCCTATCAGATGTTTACCATCATGGGACAAGACTACTATTGGAAAGACTATGAATGCTTGAATCTTCATTTCCAGTTTGCTGCCTATCTTCAAAGTTTCCTCTGCACTGGAAGAAAAAAAAATCTTTCACTTCATATCATCCACATGTGAACAATTTTAGAGAGAGATTAATTAAATTTAAAAGGAAATAAATTAATCTATAAAGCTCTCTAAACTACAAAGATATAGTCACAAATATGTAGGTGCTTTGCTAAACCCTGAGTCAAAACATGAGATCAGCAAACTTATAAAGTACCCTTTCCAGTATTTATGAAAAAAAACTGAGCAAGCAAATCAGCAATACAGGCAACAGTTCAAGGAAAAAGTTTTCACTTCAAAATTTTCTAAGAGTTTTTCAAGCAACAGAATAATCTCAGTGCTAATCACACTTTGTTATTAACCTTTTTAAGAGAGCAGTCCCAGAAAACATTGCTTTTCATACTTTTTAGCCCTTTAAGCATGAGAACCTGAGAGTAAGAGAGCTGCATCAGAAGTGGTTGTGGCACAAGGGAGTTTGCATGGGCTTTGTGATCTAAGAACAGACACAAACCTGGATTCAAGAACTCATTAGCCTTTCAGCTCTTAGTCACTCAGTTTTCTCATCTGTAAAATCAAAATAATACTTCACATTAGAATTATTATAAGAAATTAAAGTATGTCAAGAACCTCAGCATTTCCTTATTCAAATAAAAATTGTTTTAAAAACATTCCTAATTCAATCAGAATCTTCAGACCAATTATGTCAATGAAAAAGTTTTATTTTATGTAGTTGGTATAGGACACATCAGGATGATCCAGACAATTTCTTTTATTAAAACCCTGGAAAAGTATAAATGTATTTGAAAAAATATTCTATTGAGCTGTTTTGGGCCACAGTTAGCTCCTTTAACTTTAATCTCTCTTGAAGACAATGTTCCAAATTTGATCTAAAAAATAGTTCCCCTGATAACTGTAAACGTCGGAGCCCAACCTATATTTCTTATGTAAGCAAAATTCCTGCCAATCTCTCTGACACTCTTGCCTACAGAAAGTCTGAAAAATTCAGGCGAATATTGCTTCAGGATATTTCTCTTCTCCATTCCCTTATACAAACCCAGTAGGGTGTCAGGGAAAGTAATCAAATATAAAAAATAATCATCATAAAGATTTACATTAAAAAAAATTGTTAGCCAATTTCAAGGACTTGGCTTATTTGGAACACTTTGAGCCTGAAAGACATACCAAAAACATCCAAGGCATCCATGTAGCTGCCAGTTTCAAATCCCCATACAATGATAAGACAATGGAATTTTTAAATAAACCAAATGGGTTTTTTGGCCAAACCTTTTTTCTGAGTTATGTGAAAATGTGTTTCATGGAATTGACCAAGGTGGTTTTGGTTTTATCTTCACATTCTCAAAGGACTGAATGGGAACTGGGTTTTGACAATTTGCCCAGCAGGATTTTTAGAGTGTGGAGTCCTCAGCAGGCAAACTGGCACTCAGCAGCCTAGTTAGCATAATTTTGATATGCATGTCCCATGAGGCAGTCCTTCCAGTCAAGGGTGGAGTCAAAGAAGTCAGCAGACCAAAGTCAAAGCCAGATGGAAAATCACAGACTCAACAACACAAATATCCATTTTCTCAAGAAGAAAAAAGGCGCTGAGGCACAAATAAGCTAGCTTTCTTACTTCTCCTGAGATGTACAGTAGGTTCTACTCTAGGAGGTGGAAACAGAGAGTCACCTTGGATCAGACTATCTTTGTTTCAGGAAGTTCACCAAACGTGGCCCTTTATACATAAATTGCCTTTCAGCAGTGCTGGGGAAAACGTTCGGAAGTGTTGTTGGGCTTCGCAGTGGTCTGGGACTCAAATTTTATTGGCAATCAAAATGGCTGTGGTCCTCCCAATTAACCATTTTGCAACGAGTTTATTCAGAGTCTAAGGGCCCTTCCATGAAATAAGAAAGTGGTGCCAGACACCTCCTTTTTAGGTTCAAAGTTTTAGGCTCAGTCTATTTATTGGGACCAATAGTAAGAAAATAAAACAACCAAAGAGGAAACTTCCCAGAAGTAAAAAGATGGAGTCTAGTTGGGTGGCCTGAATTCTACACTAGAGCTCCAGTACTGGGAACATCTCACGGTTGATGATTATGGGACCATTTCTAACTAGTTACCATGGCAACCTGAACTGTCCTCAAGGCAGGGTCAACTTAAAACCTTCAGAGGCCCTCAAACCTGAGAAGAGTATGTTTTCTGTCCAATGACCATCTCCGCCCTAAGTGTCATTCAAAATAATAATTGTACTAAACTGTAAAATAAGAGTTAGAAAGTCCAAGAGTAAAAACTAGCCTATAATGCCTATTTGATGCTTCTACTGCAATATCAAATCTTTCAAAAGAACTTTTTACCACAATTTTCGTGCCCTTTTGCAGTCTGGAAGTTATCCAGCCCTGTCTTCCGGGAAATGGCTGGCTGTTTGGGAACTCAAAGATCCACAGCCTTGAGACTCTGGACCTATTTTTGCCCAGAGAATCCAGAGCTACATGGACACTCAGTGAGCAGGAGTCCTCTCACTTATGGCATATTTCGTAAACAAAGTACTTCCTGGATCCCTCAGGCTTGCACTGGGTCACCCCATATCCTGTTTCCAGCAACACCATGGCGACAGAGAGGCCAGGGCTCTGGCAACATTCCAAGCAAGAGAAAATGTAGGCTGAAACTAGGGCAATGGAATGAAAAGAAGGCATTGGACGGAGAAATACTGTGAACAAGAAGTCAAGAGAAGTTCATGGTGGATTGGGGTTGTGAGTGAGGGTGACAGCAAGACTAAGGGAGGGAGAGTTGCTCACTGGGGTTGCAGGAATGATTGTAATGCTGCCAATCAAGACGGAAATTATAAAAGCAGGGGGAGGAGGGGATAAAGAGAGACATGATGATTTGGGTTTGTGGCAGGTGGAACTTGCTGGCTGTCTCTCCACGTAGAGCTGCCCAGCCCTGGAGGAGGGGGCACAGATGTGGGCCTAGAGTTTATGAGAAAGAAGACCTGGGAGTCATGCAGATGGTTAAAGATAAGGGGCCTTGGAGAACACCTTTAGGGTAAAAAAAAATCCAACGCAGTGGGAGCAATAATAGAAGAACAGCCATAAGGAATAAGGAGAAGAAGAGATCGGAATACAGGTAGAGGGGCTAATCTGAGAGGAAAAGGGAGAAATTCCTTCTTTGAGAAGGAAGAGGAAGCAGAAAACACTGGCCAAGACGGCTATATTTGAAGTGAAGGAAGACTTGAAGAAGTTCCCATTCGGTAGACTTGCCCTTCTCAGAAATTAGAAAGTGATGTTATTCCTGAATACGATAGGACTAGAGGTAAATCAAAGGCTCAAAGAGAACAAAAAAAGATTGGAAATGCTTGAGACCCCAGTAGGGTTCAAGACAGAAAGAGGGAGTAAAAACCTGGGGTGATGAGAAGAGGAGCAGCATCCATTTAAGAAGGGTCTCCAGGAAAAAAAAAAAAAAAAAGGCAATGATCAATGAAAAATGTTGGGTAGAAAAATAGCTAATTGTATATCTTTGGATTTATCTTCCAATACTTTGAGTAAAGAACAGAAAAATAATTCTCAGATAACTACAGACAATCTAAAAGCTGACACTTTTCTAAAGAATGGGTTCTGTCATATTTCAGATCTGATAGCGACAGCTTTTTCACAAGTCACAAATATATTGTGACCTAGATATTTCACTTAGGAGAAAAAATGAGGCCCTCAAATCAAACATGGACAAAAAAATAATTAGGTATTCGAAAAGTTCTGCTTCGATAAGATCAATTTTCTTTTTTTTTCCAACTTTACTGAGATATAACTGACATATAGCATTGTGTAAGTTTAAGATGTACAGGGCCACCCCATGGCTTGGCGGTTAAGTGCGCACGCTCTGCTGCTGGCGGCCTGGGTTCGGATCCTGGACGCACACCAACACACCGCTTCTCCGGCCATGCTGAGGCCGCGTCCCACATACAGCAACTAGAAGGATGTGCGACTATGACATACAACTATCTACTAGGGCTTCGGGGGGAAAAAAAGCAGGAGGATTGGCAATAGATGTTAGCGCAGAGCTGGTCTTCCTCAGCAAGAAGAGGAGGATTAGCATGGATGTTAGCTTAGGGCTGATCTTCCTCACAAAAAAAAAGAAAAAAGATGTACAGTATGTTGATTTGATACACGTATATGCAAAATGATTGCCATCATAACGTTAGCTGACACCTGCATCATGTCACATAATTACCATTTCTTTTTTGTGGTGGGAATATTTAAGATTTACTCTCTTAGCAACTATCAAGTCTATAATATGGTTTGATTAACTGTAATCATTACATGATTACATGTACAGCTGTACACGAGATCCACAGAAGTTATTCATCTTATAACTAGAAGTTTGTCCTCTGACCAACATCTCCCCTTTTCCCCCACCCCCTAGCCCTTGGTAACCACCAGTCTAGTCTCTGTTTCTGTAAGTTCAGCTTTTTTAGATTCCACATATAAGTGCTATCATACAGTGTTTGTCTTTTACTGACTTTTTTCACTTAGAATAATGCCCTCAAGGTCCATTCATGTTGTCACAAATGACAAGATGTCCTTGTTTCTAATGGATTAATAATATTCTAATATATAAATATGTACATATATATATACACATATGTACATGTATATATGTATATCCACATGTTCTTTATCCATTCATCCATTGACAGACACTTAGGTTGTTTCCATATCTTGGCTATTGCAAATAATGCTGCAAGGATCAATTTTCATAAATCATTTAAGGAAATTGACCCTGTATAGATTGTGATGGTTAATTTTATGTGTCAACTTGACTGGTCCATGGGGTACCCAGACATTTGGTCAAACATTTTGTGTGTGTGTCTGTGAGGGTGTTTCTTGTTGAGATTAACATTTGAATCAGCAGACTGAGTAAAGCAGATTGCCCTCCCTAAAATAGGTGGGCCTCATCCAATCAGTTGAAGGCCTGAGTAGAACAAAAGGGCTGACCTTCTTGTGTGTAAGAGGGAACTCCTCCAGCCTGATTGCACTTGACCTGGGATGTTGGGTTTTTTTCCTGCCTTCAGACTCAAATGGAAACATCTAAACCCTGCTCTTTCTGGGTTTAGAGCCTGCTGGCATTCATACTAGAAGTACATCGTCAGTTCTCCCGGGTCTCCAGCTTGCCAACTAGAGATCTTGAGACTTGTCAACCTCTGTAATCACATGAGCCAATTCATTATAATATATCTTTTTACACATATAAGAATATATATGTGTGTGTGTGTATATATATATTCTGCTAGTTCTGTTTCTCTAGATTTAATTCTAATACATACATATATATTTAGATATACTTTATATTATATATTTATATAATATATACTTGCATATATATATAAAATAAATCACATTTTTAGTTTCTCTAAAGAGCAATTTGGCCATCAGAGTGTGATGTTGCCTTTAAGTTTACTGTGTATTTTTTCTTCCAAAAAAGTCAGTCTTGAAAAAGGAGGTTGACAAAAATTAATCATAAACCTGGAATTTATTTTGTAGTTCATGTTCTCCAAAGTCCACCTTCAGCTCTGGTTGTGCATACAGATCCGCGATCAGCCCTGACACCCAGAATAAATGGGTGCAGCTCTTATCAGCTTTCTCACCTGTAATGAGATGTTAAGAGTCCCAAGAAAATGCAATTCAGAAGAAGGAATTGGATCTACCAGAAGGGTGTGTGAAGCCAGGAAGAAAGTTTCTTCATGCCAACTTAGCAGGGCAAATCATTCTGTTGATTAATGATGTCTCTCCTTTCTAAGCCAGATACATTTTAGGATACTGGCAGTTTTCCTCTCAAGGCAATATTTTACAATTTCCATGACACAAAATTTGTTTCCAGTACACTTGTTTCTTATTTCTAACTTAGGATACCTGGCTAGGGATTTCATCTCTCTGGGCCTGTTTCCCCATTGGCAAAATATAAAGACATTAGGGAGGGTGATCTGGGCAGTCTCTTCTCATGCTAATGTCCTACTATTAAAAGTTAATGTCAAAAGGGCATCTCTTTAATAAATAGATCACTACAGTTTTATTATCCATTTAGGGTCTGCTTTCTTTTTTCTGTGTAACTGAAATATCAGGCAATACCTCCAAGCTTCTTGAGATCTATAGAAGATTGCATCCAAATCCCAATTCCAAATCCTGTGCAAGACCAAACACAACTTCCATGATTTCTACAAACTCCTAGGGGAGCTTTTGGTCTCATGAGAACTTCTGGTGCTAACCTTGGCTTGCTCAGTTGGTGGTCCATCTTGCCATTTCATATCTACCCACCATGGACCTAGATATGAAACTCAACCCTTTCTTCCATGCCCCCAATTTCTAAAGGAAGTAAAGGGGGGGGTGATTTTACTACAGATTTGAAAGGAATATAAACAGAAATACAAACAATCCATTTAAAAATTAGGCATCCCCACTCTCAAACTATTTAAACTTCAGGCCAACTGCCTGTTGGGCATTTCCACTGACCAATTCACCCCTGCGGTACGCAGTCTCACTCTGTTCCTCTGAGAGCAGAACAATTTTTATTCTCTTGTTCTGAGCACTTTAACTGTCTCTTTTATTGCTTTGGCTCTATTTTATTGACCTCAGGCTCTTTCTCACCTGCTATCCCAAATGTCTTAGTAGAGTGTTATCATAAACAAAGACAGTTTTCTCCCTAAGAAGAACTCAAATGCCAACTGCTAAGAGAATATATTTTTCACACAAAATCTCCCAATACACACAATGATAATGGCAACCAGGCTGCTATATTCAGACCTATTATATTTCCATAGCTCCCACACACATTCCAAGAAGCTCTCACTCTCTGGTTTACCAAATGACCCTGGCCAGATGCTCAGCATCAAAGACATAAGGGCCTTGAAAGTTCTAACTAGCCAGAAAAGGGTGTATGTTCCCTTCTATGGAAAATAACACTAGCCTTCAACAGCTCAGACCTTCCCAAGTGGTAAGCCCTAGCTCACTCTTGTGCTGAAAGACCTTGTGGGGAAAAGTTGTAGAATGTTTACGAATTAAAGCCCATGTTTAAAACCATTCGAATACTTCCAACAATTGAAGTTATAGTTGAAAACCATTTGTATGGCTCTTTCTATAAATTTCTGAAGTCAGTGACTATTATTTTGGTGCATATAGGAGCTGCACCAAGTAACAGGTTCCTTGACCATCCTGGCAAATCATCCCAGCTAAACTGGTTACTACTTGAGTCACTTATTTAACACCAGTGATGAGTTTCATTTGGGGAGTACAGGTAATATTTTTTATTTATTTTGTTTTCTGCAATCTTTTCTACAAATCAAGGAGCCATACATGATTTTTGTTCTTGTTATTGTTGTCTGGTATTACATGTTCCTAAATGGAATATAATTGATTTCATTTTCTCAATTGTGTCTTCTTGACTTTTTAATTAATAATTTATATTGGCTTTTGATGCCAACAATCAGCTCAAGTCTGATTCTCAATAGAATTTCATAAGTATTTTCTAGACGTAAAAATAACACTACTAAAAACAACTAATGTTTAAACATAATTTAAATAAATAGATTTTAAAGGATGTTATAGACTTTTATAGCTTCAGAATATCAGTTTTCAAATATATTTGAACATACACGAATGTATGCAAAATTGATATCTTGTGAAATTTCCAAATGTTGATTATAGAATTAAATGAAAACCTATATTTCAGTACTTGCTATTTCACTTACATTGACTTATTTTTCCAATATTTTTGATGCAATTTAGTTTTTAATGTTCTTAAAAATACAGTCGACCTAAACACTTTTTTGAGAAGTCAATTTTTCTGAAACCAAAGGAAGGCTATAATCCTCTTAAATATCTTGCGTTTAAGTTGACTTAAATTTTTCTGACATTTAGTTTCTCACCGTAATGGACAAGACTTTGATTAAAGCCAGAAGACTATCAGACTCACAAACCAACAGAGAAGTCCAAAACATGTTTGAGGCCCTATTTAACCAATCTATTGAGGATTATCACAAATTAGAATTTGTGAGACCCTATCCTTCTCTTCCTCTGCCCAGACGACTTGTTTTCATGTTCACGTTATCAAAAGAAACAATGGTGCCAAGAAAACTGAACCCAGTACCTTGCAAAAACATCCATCTGACAGAGAAAAGGATTTGAACATTTGTAAGTACTTCTAAGTGCAAAGAAAGGAGCAAAGTCCTTTTATGAGATTGGTCACAGTGGTTCTAGACAGAGTTCGAGAATCTACTTGTTACATCTCACAACTAACAGCTAATGCCACAATCCCTGAGGATACTGCACATCCCTCCTTTGACCAGCCTGTGTGAAAACCCTCAAGACTGTGTTTGGAAAGTAATTCTAAGAGTAAGCTCATTGGCATCATGTCACATGACGTAGAGATTAATCTAAAATAGTATTAAATGTACATTTCATCAAAGAATGGTGGATTTATAGGTGTAGTGGGCTGGGGACTCAGAACAGAAAAGAGTTTGAGATTGGACTGAGGTTTTAAAGAATTGAAGGTGAATAGGAAGCTACAATCACAACAACACATCACTCAATGCTCACAATCTCATTCAGGAGCCTTCTAACCAGCAGAGAGGGCACATTCAACATAGCACAGGCACTGATTGAAGAAAATTGGAACAACGTCATCCTTATACCCCACGATTTGAGACTGTTCAGTAGACTGGTTCTGTATATAAAATGGTGGTGATAGCAATAAGTACCTTATACGCATCTTATGAAGATTAAATGAGACAACATCTAGCAAGCACCGTCCACACAGTAAATATAAAGAAAGGGGGTAGTGCGAGGAAGAGCAGGAGGGATGGGGAGCAGAAGAAAGACAGGGATTTGATACACCTAAAATTAGTATCTGCATTTCTAGACTGTTCCATCAATGGTACTCTGGGAGTAAACATTGCTCTGTATTATGGTTAATGGTTTAGATGTTGAGATCTTCTGCTAAAGTGGGTGGGAATCCCTGCCTCCTCACAGGTGCACCGGTACTATGCCGGGTGCATGGTAGCTGCTCACAGGGTGTTACTGAACAGGTGGCAAATGACGGCCCAGACACACTCAGTGAGGCCTAGCAGCTCACAGCCATCCAACCAGCATTACTGGAAGATCTCATTCCCTGGGCCCCAGCTGTCATGCACGCTCCTTCTGTCAACCAAGGACACGGGCTCCAATGGGACCCTCCTGCAAATATTAGCTCTGCCTCTTTAAACTTTCTTGGCCTTCTTAAGTCCCTGGATAACAGCCGCTTTATCCATGAGAGAACTGACGTGAAATTTATCCTCCAATAATTTTAGAAGAGGTTGGGAGAGGTTTCTGGCTAATTGTAGTGCTCAGTAACTCCTGTTAACGGTGACTTTCTGTCAGGCATGCCGTGAGTGATGGGGATACGGCAGCATTTATTTTATTACCCAGTGTGAGCACGTCCAGGAGGTCGCTTAGTCTTCAGCCGTCTGCCCTTCTCTTCCCAATACCCATCTTGCAGACTTGAAGGTGAGGCATCCATCTCTTTCCAGCTTGATCTTTTATGGATGACAGCTGGAAGGAAATCCTCATGGCAGTATAGAGTAGTGGTCAGGGGCATGGGGATGGGGCCTAGGTTCAAACAATGTCTCCATTGCTTATAAGCTGAGTGGCTTTGGGCAGTGTTACGGACTGAATTGTGACTCCCTCAAAAATTCTTATGGTGAAGTCCTAGCCCCCAATGTTAGTGTATTTGGAGATAAGGCCTTTAAAGAGGTAATTACAGCTAAATGAGGTCATAAGAATGAGACTCTAATCCAGTATGACTGATGTCCTTATAAGAAGAGGAGGAGACACCAAGGATGCAGTTACACAATGAAGAGGACACAGAAGATGGTCATCTGGAAGCCAAAGAAAAGCCTCAGGAGAAACCAAACCTGCTGACACCTTCATCTTCAACTTCCAGCCTCCAGAGCTATAAGAAAATAAATTTCTGTTGTTTAAGCCACCCAGTCTACAGTATTTTGTTATCGTGGCCCTAGCGGACTACACAGGCAGGTTTTTCCATCTCAGTCTCAGTTCCCCTCTGTAAATAGAGATGATCATAGACCCTACCTCAAAAGGCTAGAATGAGGATTGAATGAGATAATGCCTATAAAATTCTGGGCCGGTGGCAGGCACAAAGGCTCCGAACATGTGAGGTATTAATTTTAGTAATTCAACTCATCAGTTTAAAAAATGCATCACATGAGGTCCAGAGAAGTTAAATCACAGCTCAGAAGCAGTTAGCTATTTGGCAAGCGCAATTTGGGAGCCAAGATCCTCAGGGTCAGCTTTTAGGAGGATGGGATTGATGACTCTGTCATCATCTAATGTTATCTAATTCATCCCTCTCACAGCAGCTGCCTGCGTTTCTCCTTCCCAACAGCAGTGTGGGGAAGTGGTTAGGGACACAGAGTTAGGGCCTAAACTGAGTTCTGGCCAAGGGCCAGGTGCTGTTCCAGGTTCTGGGGATTTGGAGGTGAACGAGGAAGACAAGGTCCCTGCTCTCATGGGGCAAAGGTTCTGCCAGTGGGAGGCAGATGTTGACTAAACATAACAGAAGCACAATTTCAGAGAGGGATAACTAAGACTCTTAAGGAATAGTAAGAAGGAATCGTGATGGTCAGTTTGTCTTTGGCACAACTTGTTGCTTTTATTTCTCTTCTACCTAGAAACCTGGTTTACGTATAGATTAATGTCCAAGAGGTGTTAATTATCATGACACCAAAAGACAAAGAATACACGTGTCCTTTTCCAACTTAACTGAAACCCAAAATGAGAACTAATTTCAAAAGGCTGTTGAAAGGGAAGGTAGCAGCAGAGGTGGTGGTAGATATTGGCCAGCGCTGAGCAAGCCAGAAGCTGTGAGACCACACATAGCACATCAGAGCTGAGAAGGGCCTTGGAGATAACGTGCCTCATTTTAAAGATGCAGAGACTGAGGCCATGAAGGTTCAAGACATTGGTTAAAGGCACACAGTAAGACAGTATCAGAACCAGGACTAGAATGCAGGCTTCCCAACTGTTAACCCAAACAAGAGGCTCATCTCTCTCTTCTTCGTCAATACTTCCCTAAGGGCCTGTGGGGTGAGAAGCTGGGGTACAGTGAGTCTTAAGCCAGAGAGTGATGCCCACACTCCAGGGTTTTATGATGAAACCAAGGTTTAGAGGAACTAAGTGACTTGCCCAAGGTTGCACAAGTAAAAAGTAATAGAAAGTGCTTAAAACTACAGTCAGTCTGCTTTCAACACCTGAACCCTTAATGACGTGTTGAGCAAGGTGGTGTTTTGGCACCTGTCAGTCATATACATAGGCTCGCTCCTGATGCTTAGAAGTCACAGGTCTGACTTAAGGATGAAAATCAACAAAGGCAAACTCTCTTGAAATCGTAGGCTCCTGGTAAACTAAACCAAAATCCAAAGCACCTTAAGAAATTGCCAAGACTGAAGGACTCTCATTCAGCTTCAGCTCCCCAGGAAGAAGGCTATTTTGATATCTTCCTCTCCACCCCCTAATTTCCCTCAGCAATGATGTAGCGCCTCTCCCACATGCTGCCCCAGCCCCCCGTGCCTACCTTTATTATATTCTTATTTTAACTTATTAGAAATTCAAAAATTATTCTGAGTTAGAGATAAAGCAATACATGTCTTGAGAAATCCAAGACAACGAAAACTTCTGACACGAAGCAAAAGCCGTTGGAACCCAACATTCTGACAGCTCTCCACCACAGGGCAAGGTTGTGACTCTTCTCTCCCGTTGTGTCTCTTTACTTTTTAACATTCACGACCCACCAGAAACAAGGTAAAGCACTGCCTAGAAAAAATATGACTAAAGAGCATTGGTCACCCTGAGGTCAAAGGCCCTGTGTAGACTCTGATCCAAAAGTTGAACCATTTTAGTTCCCAGTGGGAAATAGATAAAGATCCAGATGTAAGCAGCTTTAGGTTCATACTTTAAAACCCTCAAGAACCGTGCTGTTTCCACAGCTCTATTTCTTCATGCTTATTTTATGAGTCTCTTGATGGAAATCTAAACCTTGAACGTTCTTCCACAAACCATTAATCTTTGAAATACAATTCAAGGAAGAGGCTGTGTGGCAATCAAGTGCTAGCATCCAGAATTAATGGAAAACAGAGGAGGCCTTGGGTTTTTAGAAGTGCCTGCCGGCTGGGGCAACAAGCTCCTCCTGTTGCCATGGTAACACACACAGAGGTGGCACAGCCCCTTGAGTGCGTCCTCTCATTTCTCCTCTGAAACTGGAGATAATCTAAGATCACGTAGCAAGGAATAAAAAAGAAGAAAGAAGGGAGGAAAGGAAAGAAGGAAAATTTAAAGGTATATGCCATTCCCTAGAAGTTGAGATATATCATAGAAATTCATAGTTCCCTAAGAAAGTTTCCCCTTTTTTTCCCTCTTTTGTGGATTCTCTCCACATTTGCTCAACCTTGGACTTTATGTGCTAATGTCAGTTTAACAATATCTATTTGTTGATGTTTACAGAGCACCATGGGGGAATATAAAGATAGAGAAAATACATTGTCCCAGGATTCAAGGTGAGTGCAATCTAATTGAGAAATAAAATATATCTTCTTGAAATCATTTAAGAATATTCTCATGGTAGATAGCATCCAAAGATGGTTCCATCAGTTCTCTTCCTTTCTATATGCGTGCCGCTCCACTCTTCAAGAGGTGGAGTCCATTTCCCCTCCTCTTCTATCCAGGCTAACTTTGTGACTTGTTTTTGACCAATACGACAACAGTGACATTCTGGGACTTGTGAGTCCAGGCCTTAAGAGAACAGGTAGCTTCTGCTCTCTCTCTGTGGGAAGCCTGTCACCATGTGGCTCCCCAACTACTCTGTAGTCACTACGGCATAAGGAAGCCCAAGCTAGCCATAGAAAGAGAGAGAGAGAGAGAGAGAGAGAGGCAAAACCAGTCCCCAGCTGTTCCAGCCATCTCAAGTAATGCAGCAGATATGGGAATGAAAAAGCCATCTTGGACATTCTAGCCCTAGTGGACCCACAAGAAGAAGAACCACTCAACAGAGCCCAGCTCAGATTGCAGAAACATGAGAAATAAAAAATTGCTATTGTTGTTTCCAGGCACGAAGTTTTGGGGTACTTCGTAAAACAGCAATAGACAACTGAAACAACTCCAAAGCAACACAGAAATCTGATGTTTGTTAATGCATTTAAATGTTGTGAAAGAGAATCATTGAGATGATGCTTATTTGGAGACTGAGAGCTTAAATGCCAGTCACTGGTCTAAGCAATTTACATGTATTAATTCATTTAAACTACACAATAACCTATGTGAAGGACATACCATTATTATCCCCATTTTACTGGCACGGGGAGGTTTGCCTGTCCAAGCAGTTAGTGACAAAGTCAAGGTTCAAACGCAAATAGTAGCAGGCTCCAGATCCACGGACATAACCACTGCATTCTGTAATTGCTTGCCGTACGGAAGACTTTCAGATGACTTGGCAGGTAAGCAACACAAAAACTGACAAAGATGGGAGGGCTGCTCGAGGCAAAAGGAATAGCATAAGTCTTGAGTCAGAAGTAGGAATATAAAGATACAGACAGATGAGAGGACTAGTTTAAGAAGACCAGAAAATCTATATGAGGAGGTATGAATAAGAGTCTCAACCAACTGGTAACAGTCTGCAAGTCAGGCTAAGGATTTTTAAAGGAGACTTTGCCCAGTGTGATTGGTCATCTATTTAGGGACATGATGCCGATGTTCTGCCTTCTACCTTTTGGGTGTTATAGAGCAGTGGTTCTCAAATTCTGCTGCACATTAGCAGCACCTGGGGAACTTTTAAAGCTCTAAGTGTCCAGGCTTCACTCCAGACCACTTACATCAAAATCTCTGGGAGTAGATCCAGGTGTCAGTATTTTTTTTAACCTCCCCAGATGATTCAAATAATGAAGACAAGTTTGAGAACTAGTTTTAGACACTTTCACTTTTTAACTCCAGGAATAAATGACTCAAATGACAATGATCCTTTGAATTGTGCAGCAGTCTAAGAACACCCTCCCTAAATGTGCCATCTCAGAATGCTCAGTGTGGAGAGTTTATGTGTGACAGTGGTTCTGAGCCTTGAGAATTTTTCAGCTCACCTAAAAACTGCATCAGTTAATGACTTGATGGACAATTGACTATCCGTTTTGATTAGGCCTCATTAAATAGCAACACAATTAATGATAACCAGCCACATTTTACTTTTTAAAACACAGTGATGAAAACTAATCATGCTACAGGCAGGTCCCCAACTCTCACCTCAAGAACAGACTGAGCAAGACAGCATGATATCCATTATAATCTCTTCTTGACTGACTTAACTTGACTTTCAAATAGAATCCAGTGAAGGTAAAAAGAAAAAAGGAATAGACATCCATTCCCTCCAGGACAGAAAAAAGAGAAAGATAAGTAGAATCCAGGATTTTTGCAAGAGAGGAAGCATTAGACACACACACACACAAACACACTCAAAAGTTGATCCCACTACTTCACTCTCAAAAAACCAGAAGTTTTTAAAAATGAGATCTTGGGGAATTGGATCAACATAGCAGACTGAATACATGTATCTTCCTTTCCTCTTGCTCAGATTCCCATAAAATGCAGAAAAGATTTTTTAATAACAAAGAAATCATAATACCAGTAGAAAAGAATATCAACAGTAAATCAAAAATTTGAGGAATTTATTAAATGAAGAAGACAGGTGGTATTAGATTAAGGATAAAAAAAGACCAGAGAAAATCAAAGCCATGTGTAAGAGAACACTGCTCTGGATTGGTTCTATAGGTGCTCTAACTTCCATCATTAGAAGACTGGATTGGTTCTATAGGTGCTCTAACTTGCATCAATAGAACACTGGATTGGTTCTATAGGTGCTCTAACTTCCATCAACAGAACACTGGATTGGTTCTGTGAGTGCTCTAACATCGATCAATAGAACACTGGATGGGTTCTATAGGTGCTCTAACTTCCATCAATAGAACACTGGATTGGTTCGGTGAGTGCTCTAACTTCCATCAATAGAATACTGGATTGGTTCTATAGGCATTCTAACTTCCATCAATAGAACACCGGATTGGTTCTATAGGTGCTCTAAGTTCCATCAATAGAACACTGAATTGGCTCTGTGAGTGCTCTAACTTCCATCAATAGAATACTGGATTGGTTCTATAGGTGTTCTAACTTCCATCAATAGAACGCTGGATTGGTTCTACAGGTGCTCTAACTTCCATCAATAGAACACTAGATTGGTTCTACAGGTGCTCTAACTTCTATCAATAGAATACTGGATTGGTTCTATAGGTGCTCTAACTTCCATCAATAGAGCACTGGATTAGTGCTGCAGGTGCTCTAACTTCCATCAATAGAACACTGGATTGGTTCTATAGGTGTTCTATCTTCCATCAATAGAACAGTGGATTGATTCTATAGGTGTTCTAACTTCCATCAACAGAACACTGGACTGGTTCTCTGAGCACTCTGACTTCCACCAATAGCTATATAGAGTAGGAGGGAACACAGACATCATTAGGGTAGTTAATTGAAGAACTGTATTTAAAAGATATGCACTTACCGCCTCACCCCATTTCCCTGCACGTGTAATGAAACAAGAGGAAACATGTGTACACAGATAATCAATAAAAATTCAAAGCACAGCAAACATTTGTCAGTAATCACAATGGAGTGAATAGGTAAAATCTCCCTATTAAAAGACAAAGAGCCCCACGATGTTTAAAAATATTTATTTTCCATTTATGAAAAACACACCCAGAGCAAAATGAAACAAGACTAAGGATTGAAGAATGGAGAAAAATAATTATATCAAAAGAGAAGCAAATGTGGCAACATTAATATCAAACAAAATATAATTGAAGTCAAAAAACATTAAAAGGGGAAAATGTGGACCTCATTTTGTATTTACATTTTAAAATATAATACACTAAGAAGCTATAACATTCAGGTCAAGGACCTTATGCAAATAACACAATAGCTGCAGATGTCACATCTTCAAACTGAAATTTTTTCTTCGTGAGACCCAAAAAGTGCACATATAATTCAATCTGTGCTCTTCATTCTCACCGAGGCTAAGCTAGGCGGTCCTGAGGGACCCCTGAGGACACTGTCTGCCTGAAGATAAGAGAAAAAAATGACAACAAGAAGCAGCATATTTTTCTAGATAGGGATTTTAGTTATATATGTGCCTGACAGAAAGCCCAAGAGGACTTTTGTCGACGTCACATGATTTAGGGACCATGGAAAAACCTGGCAGTCCCCATCATAAACTTGTTCAGTTCTGTATTTGGAGGAACTTTCTACTGGTCCGGCCAGTGGTTGAATGGGCCACCTCAGAGGAAGTAAGCCCTCTCCTTCTTGAGAGATCAGAGCCTAGGCTGAAGACCTCCCTGCAGCTGTGGTGAGTAAGATCATGTGCATGCAATGAGTGATCAAGCTAGATTGTTTTGTCCAGATATTTGTTCTCAACCCACAAACCTGTGAATCAAATTAACATAAATTGAAATGACCACCGCCAAGTTGGCATGCAAAAGGGGAGCATTCTCTTCCAGCTAACATGTAGATTTGAAGAGCCAACTTCTGGTGACGAGGGGAATCTAAGGTCTCTCCTCTAATCCTCTGACATTGGCAAGCTTGGTAGGTCTGATTGGAGTAAATTGAATTATATTTTGCAAATGTTCACTCCCCTTGTGCCACACCCCCACAGGAAAGAGTATACGTCCCAGCCTTGGTCATGTGACTTGCACTGACCAATAGAATATGGACATGCCATTTCCAACTCAGAGAAGATGCTTTAAACATGACTTGTGGTTTGGCCAGGCATCTTGCTCCTGCGTCTCCTTCATAAGATGCTTGTCTGAGTTTGCTAAAACTTCTGTGACAAAATTAAACAACAGAATTTTATTGTCTCACAATTCTGGAGGCTGAAGCCCAAGATCAGGTGTTAGCAAGGTTGGTTCCTTCTGAGGTCTATGAGGGAAGGATCGGTTCCAGGTCTCTCTCCTTGGCTTGTAGGTGGCCATCTTCTCCCTCTGTCTCTTTACATGACATTCTCTGTAGGTGCATGTCTCCAAGTCTCCCCTTTCTATAAGAGGACAAGTCATATTGGATTAGGGCTACCCTAATGATCTCATTTTAACTTGATTAACTCTGTAAAGACCATGTCTTCAAATAAGATCACATACTGATAGTTAGGACTTCCACATATTAATTTTGTGGGGACACAATTCAACCCATAACAAAGAGCATATCCCAGATACGGGCAGTGGTTCAGTCTGGGTCTAGAAGGGAGAGGTCATGCGAGGCAGACCTGCCAGAGACCTGCAACCCTTATGTTACATGAGCAAAAAATAAATGTATATGGTAAGCCACTGGAATTTGGATATTGTTTATTATGCAGCATAATTCACTGAAAGCTGATAAATGTACCAATTTACTTACAAATCTAATAGCACTTAACTAGCAAATTCCTTGAACACCACAGCATCTCACCTTGTAAGAAGAAGAACTCACTGACCATTTTCAATGAGCAGTTGCATGGCATCAACAAATCTGGACAGCTCAGGGGTGCATAAGGCACAGAGATAAGGAGAGCACATGATGGGTGATAGGGATCCAAAAAAGAACTCCTGGCTTGGATAGGAAAAGCACTTGAGTAGTCAGCCCCGCCCTTGTCATTTCTTATGTTCAAAGCTAATGGGATTTCCACAGAGCAATCTGTTCACATAATTATGGTGTCCTAAGATGTTCTTATAAGCAGGACAGAGGAATTAGTAAGTAAATGGTGTCCAATATTCAAAGTACCCAGAGTAAAGAATAGCCCACTCTGGGTTTATTCAATGTAACAACCCAGATGATATCAGGAGAAAAATGAGATCAGAATTTGTGTTAATTTCAATATCTACATGCTTATAAAAGAAAAAAGTTTAATAAAAACTTTCTTACCCAATTCTGTATTATATTTTGGACTATTATTTTCCCTTTCAAATACAGAAAGAAAGTCTGCCTAAAATTTTTTACTCTCTAGACAGATAGGTAACATGTTATAGAAAATTCTACTCTGAACTCTTAGCCACTGGACTTCCAAGAAAACATCTCAAAACCACCACATGTTTTCCAGGCCCCTGATTTTATATATTTACTTCTCTCCATCTTGGATTTGCTTCCTGGAATTTTGTTGTAATCCCCGCTCTAGCCCTCCAATTACTTCTATTCCCAAGAACTTTTCCCCTAAGTCAAGGCAGGTTTTAGAAACTTTGAGTCAGCCCAGGGGGAGTGAAATCCAGGTCCAGTTTTGGTGTGCCTCAAGGCTTTCTCTTCCATCTGTAGATATGTGTAGCTCTAGTTGGCTCACAAGGCCATAAAAAGGTCGGATGGTCTGGTAATTAAGAGCATGGTGTATGGAGTCAGACCACCTGTGTTTAAACCCCAGCTCCAACATTTATCAGCCACATGCTTTGGGTGATTCCTTAACTGCTATGGGCTTTGGTGTCCTCATCTATCAAATGGGGCCAATAATAGTACCTCACTCCCAGGGAAGTTTTACAGATTAAGTGAGCTAGTAAATACAAAGCCCCTGGAACAGTACTTGGCAAACTGTAAGGACTCAGTGAATGTTCATTATTATAAAAGATGGCTTTGAAATCCACACCTGGAGAGACAGCTAACAGGCTGGTGAACATTGTGGCAGATACACCACTAAGTTTTGGTTTGGGAGCCCTGGGAAACTTGGAAGCCTTTTGCCAAAGGCATATCCAGTCTGGAACAGCTGCAGGGTTCACTCTTGGCCATGGTAAGCAGAAGGTCAAGTTTGTTTTACCCTACCAAAGAAGGTAAAGAAGGTAAAGGTAAAGAAGGTAAAGGTAAAGAGATAAAGGTTTTTGCTTTATCTCCAGTACTATGCATTCACAGGGAAAATGCTCCTATTCCAGTGTGGAGCCCTCAATAAGTGGACCATCTCATTCAACAAATATTGACTGAGTTCTCACCATGTACCAGGCAGAGTACAGGAGCTTACATTTGGGAGCTTACATTCTAGTTGAGGAGACATACAATAAAAAAAGCAAATTATTCTTAAGACTATAACTCACAGAGAATTACAGGTCCTAGGATCCTCCCACAACTCTGTGCCAGACTCTGCCTCAGACTAGATTCACTCTTCTCTTTCTTTGAACACGTTTGCTGGCTGAAACTATATTGTTGCCATTGGTTGCCAAACATTTTGAGGCCTAAGGAAGAAATAAGAAGACAGAGAGTTGGGGCTGGCCCAATGGCATAGTGGTTAATTTCAGCGCACTCTGCTTTGGCAGCCCAGGTTCGCAGGTTTGGATCCCAAGTGCAGACCTACATCACTCATCAAGCCATGCTGTGGCGGTGACCCACATACAAAATGGAGGAGGATTGGCATGGATGTTAGCTCACAGCCAGTCTTCCTCAAGCAAAAAGAGGAGGATTGTCAATGGATGTTAGCTCATGGCCAATCTTCCTCACCAAGAAAAAAAAGAACCCAGAGAGTCCTGTTTTCAAGATACTATTTTTCTCTTGAGGACTACCTTATCTACTAAATGCATATGGCGTTGAAGTCCTCAGATTTAGGGTCTAGTCCTGGCCTGACCAGACCTAACCATGTAACTTGGTCATACCATTAAAATAATAAACTTCAGCCTCTCTGAGTTTTGACTCTGTCAAACAGTGGAATTGGTTGATCACTGGTTCTCAAAGTGTGGTCCCCCACTCAGCAGCATCAGCATTACCTTGGGACTTGTTAGAAAGGCAAGTTCTTGGACCCCACTCCAGAACTACTGGATCATAAACTCTGGGAGTGGGACCCAGCAACGTGAGTTTTAACAAGTCTTTCAGGCTTTTTCTTTAAAAAAACAAAAATCAATGTCAATGCAAATCCCAAAAGAAAATCCTTATCCTTTCAGCCAGGCCTCCTCCTGAACTTTTGTTAGCAATACTCAATACTCACTTTATAACCTCCAAAAAATTTTCCTATAATTTATAGTGTTTCTAAGTTTTGGGGTTTAAAAAATATTTTGTACTTTTCTCTCCTGACAATCTCTTTGTGCTAAATGATAAGTATTTTTGATCCCAAGTTATAAACTAATTAGCAATGATGATTTCCAGCTTCTTTCCTATCAATTTCCTCATATCCTCAGTATCTATTTTTCATGGTTGGCCCCGTATTAACCGTGCCTGCTGTCACAGATTCTCTTTCCCCCAGGGTTCTCCAGCATTTCCCACAATGTGAAACAAATAACATGTAAACCCCTCCTCATAGGGAAATATAGCCATCACTAAAACACGCCATGAGCATAACTCAATAGGACAATACAACCACCACCACCCAAGACCAATGAGGAGCATCATGAATTAGAAGAACTCCTGGCAGATACTGATAGCCAGAGTGCCCAGGGGAAGCCAAATGGAACATGTGTGCACAGTTGCAAATCTTCTTTTACTGTTTCTGCATCTTAAGAAATGAATTTTAGGGGCCAGCCTTGTGGCATAGCGGTTAAGTCCACATGCTCCGCTTCGGTGGCCCAGAGTTCGCAGGTTTGGATTCCAGGCGCGGACTGACACATCACTTGTCAAGCCATGCTGTGGCAGCATCCCATATAAAGTAGAGGAAGATGGGCATGGATGTTAGCTCAGGGCCAATCTTCCTCAGCCAAAAGAGGAGGATTGGCAACAGATGTTAGCTCAGGACTAATCTTCCTCACCAAAAAAAAAAAAAAAATGAATTTTAAATTTTAAACTGAAAATTCTACTTCCTTTCCACACTCCCAGCACTTGGATGTCGGGTGGAAGTGTACCAGCATTTTCCCAACACTGTTCCTACTATCTCATTTCAAGTCATCATAACCCTATAGCCCATTGACATGCTCTTCTAAGTTGCCTTCTGTTTTTCCAATGAAGATTTGATTTTGACCAATTTTGTTCAATGGATGGAGGTGTACACTGTTTTAGGAAGGATACTTTAGTATTTCAAAGATTCTTTAGGGTGGTCCACGAAGAGCTGCCCAATGGGACAGATAAGAGCAGATAGCGCCAAACTCCCCATGCACATTCTCTTCTAACTTTTTGTTCTCAGAATAGAACTGAGTTTTCCAGGAATATTCAATTAGGATAACTTGGATGTGTGTCAGTCCAGCTACCCCGTTTGGAGGCAATATTTTTCAGTCATCTGGGGATAGATTTTTTTTTATTTGTCAAGGGATAAAATTTCAAAGTAAGAACCCACTCATGGGCAGCTATCTTATGGAAGCTCTAAACTTTCTTTTTAATTGTTTGTTTACTTGTCCCTAAAGACAATTTGGCAAGGAAGAAGCTAGCTCACTTTTGGACCTGAGGTTTATTGTGGGTAGCACGGTTTTATTTGCATAACGTTAATATTCTGCAGAACTCTCTGGCTCCCAAAGCAATAGGAAAACAAGATGTGTCAACAAAACTAAACAGATTAACAGCAACCAGAATCAGGGATTGTGAATTTAATTATGAAAAGTGGCATCCAAGAAATGAATGAATCATCTGTCTCAGAATATGATCCACAGTGGTGATGTCAAGATCAACATCATGACCAATGAAACAGATTAACATTCATCAAGAAATTACTTTTTAGTCACAATAATATATGTTCTTATATAAAAACTGGAAGGTTTTCATCTAAAAATGGTTCCCTAAGGCCCTTCCAGCCATAATATTCTATTATTCTATGATATCACAACATCTTTGAGGTAAAGCTGATCATCATCCAAACTGCCCTTGAAGATTTGTTGGCCTAGCTGCTGTATGGGTTCTCAAAGAACAATCCAGAGGACCAATATCAGGTCTGCCTACTCAGGGTTTTGCTACAACTACATAATTACATTTTTATCAGAAATCTTAAAATCTTTATGAAATGTGTCACCAAATCATAAGCAATCAACAAGTGCTGGAGCATGCTAAAGCCATAAATTTGGAGGAAAACAAGACATTTATTAAAGGACAATTACTTGGCTTGTAAAGTCATTCATATGGCTCTGGCCTGCTGGATGATGGTGGGAAAGATCTCATTTAAAAAAACGGTGAGGAAGACTTGAAAAGAATCAAAGAATTGAAAATGTCCAAATGCAAGCAAAGTCCCTAGAGAAAACACTTATGTATTGTGATTTATGGGGTTCTGGGAAAGATCAACTGTACCAAATATACTACCTACCCTAATCAGCCTTCCACAGGCCTCAAATTCTACTGTTACTCATTCTTCCCTTGATCCTACTCTTTAGATTAGATACTTTATTAAAACTTTAGCCTTAATAGAATTTATGTTTTATCAAATTGCTACTCACACATTCTGCAGGACTCTGTGAATGGAGAATACAAACATGTAAATGCTGGAATGGAGCAAGAATTAGTCTAAGTCTAGAGCCTCTGAAGGATGGGAAGGATGGAGTGCCCATAGTGAGAAATCTTGAGATCCTAAAATAAAGGGAAAGAAATAAGTTTAAGAGTAGGAAGAAAGAGAAGAAAACAGTATTTGATGCATAGCTATTGTGTGCTGCGCATGCTTCTAGATACTTTACATTTATTCTCTCATTTTATACCCAGAATAACCTACTGGTTAGATATTATGAATCCCACTATAATATTATTGTAATAGCTGTATTATTTTACAGCTGATGAAACTGTAGTCTCAAAGGAGATAATAAATTTGTCCAAGTTGACAGAGCTAACCGATACTGGAATCTGGATATAAACTCAGATCTCTGTGACTCCAGAGCCTGGGCATGTTTCTCTCTATTACAAGGCTTCCTAGAATCCAGAAGCCTTATCTCTAGGTCTTGTGCTCCCTGGAGCGCCCAGCACAGCACTTTGTCACTTACCGTGCAGACCCTTGAGGAAAAAATGAATACAAACACCAAAAGCCAAATTTACCTCCTTCCCAATTATGCTTTAAACCAATGGTTTTTGAATTTTGCTTTTAAGCATGGAAACTTGTCTTCAAAATAACCTTGAGCAAAACCTAATCCACCCACCATGGCAGCCCTAAAGCCTATTCATCGAACCACATGGGTGCCATGTAAAAAGAAAGACAGGATCAAATACTCCACAAATAAGAATGTACAAATGGCCACTAAGCACGTGAAAAGTTGCTCAAAACCATTAGTCATCAGGGAAATGCATATTAAAACAACAATGTAAAACTACTGCATACCCACTTGAAAAGCTAAAATTAAAAAGTCTAGGTTAACCAGGATGCAGAACAACTGGAACTCTTAAACATTGCTAGTGGGAATGCAAAACAGTATGACCAATTTGGAAAATAGTTCAGCATTTTCTTTTTTTTTTTTTTATAATTTTATTTTATTTATTTTTCCCCCAAAGCCCCAGTAGATAGTTGTATGTCATAGCTGCACATCCTTCTAGCTGCTGTATGTGGCACGGGGCCTCAGCATGGCCAGAGAGGCGGTGCATCGGTGCGCGCCCGGGATCTGAACCCGGGCCGCCAGCAACAGAGCACATGCACTTAACCGCTAAGCCATAGGGCCGGCTCTCGGCATTTTCTTATAAAGTTAAAACATGTCATTACCCCATATGACCCAGCAATTTCACTCCTAGGTACTGACCTAAGAGAAATGAAAATATATGTCCACACTGAGACTTGTACATGAATATTCAAAGCAGCTTTTGTCATAAGCACCCAAAATTGGAAACAGCCCAAATGTCCATGAACAAGTGAACGGTTAAATAAATCGTGGTATTCCATACAATGAAGTACTAATCAGCAATTAAAAGGAAAGAACTACTGATACACTCAACGATATGGATGAATTTCCAAAAAATACTGAGTGATGGAAGGCAGACATGAAAGAGCATACTGTATGATTCCACTTATACGAAATTATAGAAAAGACAAATCCAATCTAATCTACAGTGATTGAAAGCAGATTAGTGGTTATATAAGCTTGGGATGTGGGATGAAGAAGGAATTGTGAAAGAATACAGTGTTTGTGCTGATTATAGTATTTTATATCTTGATGGTGCGATGGTTTTTCGGGTGCAGAAATTTGTCAAAACTCAAAGAACTGTACACTCATAAAATATGTGCATTTTACCTCAATAAGGTTGATTTAAAAAAAATACAACTACAATTACCAAGGAATCGTTGAGGCAGAACTGGGCCCAATTATATAATCACGCAGATGACATTTTGGTTCTTTCGCCTCATTGAATTTTTGTATTTCTTTTACTCTCTAACTCAACTCTGCTCTCCTCTACAGCCCATGAAGGATGGCAGCTCCATCTGTCCTGCAAACTTTCAGCCAGCTTCATTACAGAAATACCCCAGGACCAAAGCCAGAGTTAGTGAGCATCTTAGACCACTTGGAAGAAGAAAGACTATTATTTGGCTCAGGATAATTGAGCTTCACTTCGAATCACAATCTAAGCTATTATTTTCTCTGTACCGAATCCAAATCACTCATATTCCTGAAATTTGTCCACGGTTATTGTCTACCTGATGCCAAGATATCCTGATGAAAAGTGAAACATTCAGCCAGTTGTGTGAATTTTTTGTCCTGAAATCTAAAAGCTCCGCTATTTGGCAGGAAAGCAAAACAGCTCAACAGTCAACTGATGCTTCTGCTGTGGATTGAGAAGCCGTAGAATTATGCAGATAAGGTCTTCTGCAAAAATCAAAATGCAGAGACCCAATGCCAACATCCCTCATTATTGACCAAGCAAGAGCCACAGCATTGAAATCATGGAAGTTTGGAGCATAAAGGAACCTTGTCCAACTGCCTCTGTTTACGGATAAAGAAATTAAGGCAGCTTCTATCCATCATTTAAAACCTTGATCAAATGCCATCTGCTCTAGAAAGTCTTTCTCCACCCCTCCAGGCTACTCTCAACTCTGGCTCCCACAGCTCACTACTAACACTCTATTCTAGTACTTACCCCATCACATGCAATGTATTTGTTTATACATCTGTCTCCTCTAGTTATATTGTAAGCTACCCAAGTACAGGACCATAAGTTCTGTACACCCAAATTCTAGCACATAGAGGGTGCTCAAAAAGTGATTATTGGGTGAACTTGGGTTGAGAATCTGAATAAATCTGCACTCCAAATACATTCTTTCTCTATACCCATGTTGAAATGGTGGTAGGGAAATTCAATAGAAATTCTAGACTTACAATTAGTCCATGGTACTAAAAACTGAGTATCTTAAAGTTTCATGTTCTCTAGACAAAGAGAACACTAGTAAAGTGAACTCTAATAAGCCAGCACAGTTTTTGGTATATGACAGGAATATGTAGTTTACAGAAATTAAAATACAATAATAAATATTTGATGTATTAATATCAATTTAAACATAGTAGTAGTAGTGAATAGCATTTGAATGTTTACCATATATGAGGCACTATTCTGAGAATTATATGTGTAGTAACTCATTTAACATAATTGGAAAGCATATATTTTATTCCCCCCCACCCAAAGCCCCAGTAGATAGTTGTATGTCATAGCTGCACATCCTTCTAGTTGCTGTATGTGGGGCACGGCCTCAGCATGGCGGGAGAATCGGTGTGTTGGTGCGCGCCCGGGATCCGAACCCAGGCCGCCAGCAGCGGAGCGCACGCACTTAACCACTAAGCCACGGGGCCGGCCGGGAAAGCATATATTTTAAGCTTATCACTAAAACTATATGGAACTTAATTTTACGTTTGAGACTGACTTTTATGTCTTCTCCACCTTTGACTAAATGAAAAACAAAGGTGATAGATATTAACTAAACTTATTGTAACAACCATTTTGCAATATACACATATATCAAGTCATTATGTTTTACACCTTAAACTTATACAATGTTATATGTCAATTATATTTCATTAAAACTGGGAAAACAAATAAATAAAATGGACTAGTAAGCCAAAGAAAGTTAAAAAATAAAAAAATAATAATAAAATTTTTAAATGACAGTTTTTGAACTTTCCCTAACAATCTTTATTTTCAGACTTCATGCCACAGCCTATCATGACTTTCCATTTTTTAAAGTCAGACTTACTTTAAAAACTGAAAATGTTTTCTAGACGTCAAATTATTTTTCTATGATGACATTTTGATTAACAGCGTAAGGGGCTAAAAGCATGAGGGTTACGTTTCTTTCAATGAAAACATGCACTTTAAAATCTAGAACTGTGCTGACAGTGAATTTATATGAGGCAAGTGTTCCCAAACTTTGGCCCAAAATATTTTCCCTCTCTGTATTGTCTGTCACCATGGAGCTGGAGAAGATTCAGCAGATAAGGCAGAGTATGAACCTGACAAAATGAAATCCAATCAGGAGGACTGGGCTGGAAATTTCCATAAAAGTGAAAAAGAAAAGCAAATGAATTGATTGACTCTTCCCAAGAAAGGCTTAAATTCAATTGAACATGGTCAATAATAATCCCCTTGGTGAACAAAATTAATGAAGATTCTTTTTTAATTAAAAAAAAAATGTTTCCAAGCATTTTCAAGGTACCATCTAGTCATCGTCGTTAGATACTTAATATTTCCAACTCTAAAAGTGTCTTGTTTTGCTCTGAATCATTCAGAGCACTAGAACAAAATGATCTTGTACACAAGACTCAAAAATGAATGTTTATTGAATTAATGAATAAATGCATTCAAATGACCTTTTCCCTTTTTCCCAGTCACTTTTCTGCATCTACAATAAGTCCTGGGATGACTATTCCATAACAGCTACTAGACTTCCCACCCAAAGAGTCTCTCAGACTCTGCTCAAGTCACTGCTGGTGTCAGGCAAGTATCTCAAAGCCTCCGTTCTTCTCCCTCCGTGACCCACCTGGTCCTTGAACCCTCAGGACTCTGATCGCTCCTCTTGACTGTGGTCTTTATTCCCACCACAGGAAGACCATCCTAAGGAGCCACAATCCCTGTCTGTGGCTTCATTTCATTTCCAATGTGTTTTACGAGAGCACTGCTCTTTCTCTCTCTGTTGAATGATGCTGAGAAGACAGTTGAGGTAATTTGGCAGGTGGTTTAGGATTTTAAAAGGTTTCACAGCTTTCCCAACTGGTTGTAAGTTTCCAAACTCATGAAGAAATGTAAGGTTTAGATAAAACCTCATATGAGTGCTCTTAAAACAGAGAAAAACTTAACTGCAAAATATTACTATTGTTTTGTGAAAAAAGAGGGAAGACCATATAATGAAGACTGGGAAAAAAAATACCTGTGTTTGCATTGGATAGATATGGGTTCAAATCCTACTTATGCTCCTTACTAGTAAATTGACCTTGGACACTTCCCAGAGCCTCAGTCTCTCACACGTTAAGATGAACGTCATAGAGCCATGGAAGGATTGAATGAGATTACATATGGAAAGGAATTAGAGACACATAATGGGCATTCAGTAAATGTTAAGTGACCTACCACACATATAATTTAAGATGCAAAAGAAGTAACCATTAAAACTATAAACCCTAAACTCTTATGACATCTCTGGTTGAATTTTGGGGGTACACCTCAAAAAGCAGTTTTGTTTTCCTCCTCAGTAATCTGTTCTTGTCACAACTGTAATCAAGACTATGGCTGATATGAGTGTCTCTTACTTGGGGAGCACAGAAGGATAGCACAGAAGTGCAATATGGATTGCTTTTAGGACAGAAAATAATCACAACACAGAGAAATAACTCATCTATTTTATAGCAAAGTGCAGGCACATTACATTTATGGGAATTCAAGTGCATGCATGCATGTGTGTGTGTGTGTGTGTGTGTAAGAGAGACAGACAGAGAATCCCCTTATGCCCTTCCCTTATTCAAAGTCCCCCTAGACTGTATTACCCAAGGACAGGGAGGCCATGACCACTCTGAGAAACCACAGAAGTTTAAATTTTAAAAGCAATTAAGGGGCTTTCAAAGATAATTTTGCCTTACACTCTGATTTTAGAACCTAATCCCTGAAGTAAAATCAGACCTCACTTTCTATTAAAAATATGGATTCCAATAGTGAAATACAAACTTTTGACATTCCCATGCCAGTTCTAGATTTTTCCCTGATTTTTGTCTTTATTTTAATAGTATCATCTGATTTATCTGAAGACCAAAATTACATTTTATCTTTCGAATTGAAATATAGTAATACGTCTTTAGCCTTCTGATTTTTAGGCAGTTTAAGCTATCAAAGTCCAAATACTTAATCATTAGTGCTACAAAATAATGTCGTTCATTAAATTCCGAAGAGAGAGTCAAAATGGCTTGACTTCTTCTGTGGTTCTTGGTGAAGCATCGTTTCTCTGGTCTGTAACATCTAGGTAGCCCAACACCATCCTTTCCGTGTTGAGGATGACTATCTTGTTTGTGTGTGATTTTGCAGGTTCGTGTATGCCCCTCCACGGACCAAGAAACACAAAGAGGATTTTAAACCAGTTATTTTTAACGTTGCTTTTTATTATGGTGGAGGCCCGTGATGTGAACATGAACCTTGTAGTACTGCCCACTCTCCACCAGAAAAGCTTTTTTGCATGATCCACTCGCTTATTCAGAAACTTAGTTTTTTAAAGGCAATTTGAATCACAACCAATACACGTAAAATATACCTTAACCATTTTCGTGACACCCAGAAATTAAATATAATCAGATATAACAATATCTTGACTTATGACATCTTCTGTATAAAAAATGCCATTATATAAAATCATATACCTAACCAATTTTTAAGCATCTAGAAAATTTGAGTTCCTTAATAAGAATCACTTCAGAGAAATACAGAATTCAGGGCAATTCTGGATAAAAGGTCACCCTGTTATCTTTGGTGCTTCTTTATATAACTGAAGAAAAAATCATGGAAAGGCAGAGATTTGGCAGCAAAATATATGTGTTCCGCTGTCTGTAATGGGGAAGAGAAAGTTGTGTTACTTTTATTTAGTTCCCAGAATCAGCCCTATACCACTTCTTCTCCAGGCAACTTCTCCAGGCTGGCTTAGTGCCCTCTGTGGGTATCTTTGATGGAGATCCATCATAAACCTGGGAAAACATCAGACCCTACAGAGACACACGTGGAAAGAAACTCAGACAGCCCATGCTACCAAAGAGAGTGAAAGTAGATTTGCAATCTACACCAAGCAGCCATTAATGGCAAGTGAAAAAAAAAAAAGAGAGCTCTGGATATTTCCAACTCTGTAAATTAGCCACCCTATCCTTTGGTATTTACAGCCAAACTTTCCGAAAGTTTATAATGAGAGTGACCTATTCCTCAACAGTCTTTTATACTTGTATATCTCCACCCCCACCACTCTACAAATTCTGCATCTTACAGATACTAGTCACCTACAAGTCATCAAAAGGAAGCCTCCTTCCCCTCCATCTCTCTGTGGTTGACCTTTTCCTTTTTCTGGAAAATCTCTGCTTGCTCGGCTCCTGGGCATTCTGCCATCCTGATTTGAGTTCTTGGACTTCTGCTCCTTCTGCCTTTCCTCCTCCAACCCCCAAGAAGTAGCTGGTCCCTGAAGGACTGCTCTTTGCCCTCCTCTCTATTCCCACTTGCACTTGCCTCTTTCAGCCATGCTCAAGGTTTCAAGTCTATGTATTCATGTACGTGGCTCCCAGAGCTCTGTCTCTAGCTCCAAATTCTCTCAAAAGTTCCCATATTGATTTTCCAATGCTTTCTGGATATCACGTCAACACCTCCAACTCAAAATGCACAACACAGTAAATCCTTTCCAGGATTTCCTACTATTTTTATTACTTGCATTTCCACTGTCTCAATTACGCAGACTGAAAACCGTAGAGTCATCTTTCATCTCACTCTCTTCTTCATTCTCTGCTGTTCAACTAGTTAAGAGATCTTGTCAATTTCAATTTCTCCATATTTCTAGCTTCTGTGTCTCCATTTCACCTGCCATTGCCCCAGTCCAGGCACCTCTCACCTGTCACCGGGAATCCTGTTTTCTTTACCTCCCTCCTCTATCTTCTTCAATTCATCTTACATAATGGGAAAAATTATAAGCACCATGATGACAGAGACTGGGTTTTTATCATTGTACTGCCAGTGCCTAGCAAGCTCCATCCTAGATATTAAATTTTTTCTGTTTATATAAGCACAGCTCTGATCATGTTATCTTTTCCTATTCCAATAGTTCTCTGGTCCTCAGTATTTTCCTGATTAAAGAAATACTTTTTTGAGTAGGGAACTCTCATACACTGCTGGTGGGAATGCAAACTAGTACAGCCACTATGGAAAACAGTGTGGAGATTTCTCAAAAAAATTAAAAATAGAAATACCAGAGGCAATCCCAGTGGCATAGTGGGTTAAGTTTGCATGCTCTGCTCTGGCAGCCTGAGGGTTTGTGGGTTCAGATCCCAGGCACAGACCCACACACCACTCATCCAGCCTTGCTGTGGCAGCATCCCACATACAAAATAGAGGAAGATGGGCACAGATGTTCGCTCAGGGACAATTTTCCTCAAGCAAAAATAGGAAGACTGGGAACAGATGTTAGTTTAGGGCCAATCTTCCTCAGCAAAAAAAAAAGAAAAGAAATGTTATATGATCCAGCTATCCCACTACAGCTATTTATCCAAAGAAGTTGAAATCAACAATCCAAAGAGATTTATGCACCCCTATGTTCATTGCAGCATTATTCACAATAGCCAAGGCATGGAAGCAATTCAAGTGCCCTTTTACAGATGAATGGATAAAGAAGATGTGGTATATATATACACAGTGGAATACTACTCAGCCATAAATAAAGACAAAATCGTCCCATTTGCAACAACATGGATGGACCTTGAGGGTTGGTGTTAAGTGAAATAAGCCAGACAGAGAAAGACAAACACTGCATGACTTCACTCATATGTGGAAGATAAACATGTGGATAAGGAGAACAGATTAGTGGTCACCAGAGGGGAAGGGGGTGGGGTGGGCGAAAGGGGTAAAGGGGCGTATATGTATGGTGATGGAGAAAAATTAGACTATTGGTGGTGAGCATGATGCAGTCTATACAGAAACTGATAAATAATAATGTACACCTGAAATTACACAATGTTATAAACCATTATGACCACAATAAAACAATTGAAATAAATAAATAAACATTCTTCCACAACATCAAAAAAAAATGAAAGACTTTTTTGGGTAAATAATGACCATGTTAATGGAAAGAGATTTCAGAGAGGGCCTGGTGACTGAAGGTTACTGATGGAAGCTTGGGTTCTACCTATGTTTCTGACACCTGTGAAATATAAGTTGGGAGACAGGTTTTGGAGGAAAGACAATGAGTTTGAGTTTTGATTTTGGGAATGTGAAGTGCTTATGGGACATCAGGTAGATATAGCCACAGACACTGGTGCTCATGAGAAAAGTCTAGGCTAGAGCTGAAAGACTGGGACTTGGAGAAAGAGAGGCAGTACAATGAGCTGTTGGGTGTATCAACTCGGGATCCAGACTGCCAGATTTAAATCCCATTTCTCCTGCTAACTAGCTGTGTGAACCTGGTCAATGTTCTTAACCTCTCTATACCTCACTTTCTTCATCTTTAAAATGGGCTTTAAAATCCCTATCTCTTAATTTGTCATGAGAATTAAATGTCATGAGAACATTGCCTGGCACATAGAAGCAGTAGATAGATGTTTGTTATAATTATTTACATAATAGTTGAATATTTGAGGGTGAATGAGATCACCCAAAGAGAAAATGTGAAATAAGAGGAAAAGAACAAAGCAAGAGAGAGTCGTGAGGAATTCTGGCTAGGCACTAACTACAGAAATAACAATAATAATAATAACAATAATATATGGTTCTGGCTCTCGCAAGGTTTATAATCCTATACAAAAGAGCATAACTTCTGCTGTATTTGGGGCATGAGGACAATGTGATAGGAGTACAAAGAGGAGAAAATTTTGAAAAAGAAACAGAATCTTTCTATCCAAGCATCACATCCAGTTCTTTGGCAGAAGTTCTAAGTAAAAAAGGATGATCAAGATGAGGGAGAAACTGTTCCTTCCATATCAGGGCTAAGAATATAAAAATAATGATCAGTGATGTGTCTGTTGGTTTCTGCATCATCTGAAACCCCGATCTAGAACTAAACCTCCAGGATTTACCTTTAAGAGTCATTACCTGGAACCTAGGACAACAGTCCTGGGAGCATTCTGCACTGGGGGGCTGCCTGGGACCCACTCTGGCGCTAGAGCTAAGCCAAATGGTGCAAAAAAATAAAATTGAAAGCCAAAAGCCATTAAGCTGCATGCAAAACAATTACATTCAGCCCTGTTTGACTATTTCCCCCTCTCCCCCCTCCTATTTATAGCTTCTTCCCTTTTATTAAAGTTTCCAGTGATGTCACATTGCAATGCTTTGGGGGAATGTGTTTGCTTCTGCTAGCTCAGAGCCATCTCCCCACAGAGGGCAGTAAGTGCCAGGGTTGACCAGGAAAAAAGAAGCCACTTCCCAGCAGGGAGGACCAGTAAATAGAGACAGTACCAGTGACTCAGTGCTGGTCAGGGAAGTTCAAGGTGAAAGGCTCAAGGGAGAAGACTCTCTGGGTCTTCTGTTTTCACTGAATCTTGGCAGAGATACCCATGGCCATGCCTGTCACAGGGATCTTGAACCAAATGCCTGGAAACGTGACCTCTGATCCTGTCACCTTCTATGACTTTGAACAAGTCACTTAACTACAGTGAGCCTTAATTTCCCCATCATTAAACAGAAATGTTGGGTTAGATGGTCTAGAAAGCAGCTTCCAACATTCTATGTCTCTCCAGTGTGGTCATACTCTATTAATCTTTTGGGCGAAGTTATGCTGCAGTAGCAAAAACTCCAGCTTCTCAATATTTATCGTAACTTAGATTATTATTCCTTCATGCAAAGCAGGCTGCAGATTTGGGCAACTCTCCAGAGCAGTTGCCTTCCATGTAGCAACTCACCATTCCAGGCTGACACAGCCTCCATCTATTATTTGTGCCATCTGGAACGATGGGCTCATTGGTGACTTGCCAGTAAAGACGGTGCCTAGAGGATCATACGTGGGCTTTTCACTGACCCAGCTCGGAAGTAACATAATCACTTCCACTCAGTGTGCATTGACCAGAATGAGTCACCCTCCTGCCCAACCTCTGGTGATGGGGGAGGAGGAGTAGAGACGGGATTGAGAAGTGGGCATTTCTGTGTTCTCAGAAGGGGAGAAGAACTGGATATTAGTGAATGCTAGTAATGTCTACACACAGCCCCTTATCAAAGACAAGTTCTTTTTATTTTTCCAGCTGCTTCATAAGCAGGTCTGACAATATTTTGAGATCTGTAGAGAATATATTACTATCTCCATTTCACAAATGAGGAAATGTGCCCAGAGAGGTTGAGCAACATATGCAATGTCACAGAGCTGCCTAATGTCTGGGACAGGACTAGATTCCAAGTCTCATGCTCTCTGCTTCCTAGTGATTTAAAGAATACCAAGTTTTATGTCAAAAGACCTGCACTGGAATCTTGATCCTTTATTACATTGGCTGGCAACTATATCTTTCATGAATCTCAACTTTCATATCTACAGTTAACAGTATTAGAGACCTAGCTCAAAGTTTCCTTGGGAAGATTAAATAAGATAATCCAAGGGAAAGTGCCCGTCACAGAGCAAAGCAAATGTTAGATAAACAACACATTTTATCCATTTAATCACACCATGGCGTCTTCAAGCTGTTCAAAGACAGAAGCCACGTCTTCTTATATCCAGAGGATCCTGCACACACAAATACTAAACTAATGTTATAAATTAACCAGAAACAGAGTTATTTTTGTTGGAATTCATCTATATGAAGACTATGACCTCTTTGGGGGTTGGGCAGGTGTCACATTTTTCCCAGCTCCTAAGCGAAGTGCCTAAAAGAGAGTAGATGCTCGAAGCACAGGGTTGTAACAATTGGGTGAAGTGTGTGCTTGGCATGTCATAACTACTTAATAAGTATTATTCAGTGTGGTTACTGATTTTTTGTTGTTGTTCCTTTTGTATAATGGAAAGAAGTGAGAAAGGAAAAGAGGGAGGGAGGTTGGGAAAAGAGATGTTATGGACTGAATACATTTGTATCCCCTTAAAATTCATATGTTGCAATCTAAATCCCCAAAGTGATGGTATTTGGAGAAGGGGCCTTTGGAAGGTAATTAGGTCATGAGGGTGGAGCCCTCATGAATGAGATTAGTGCCCTTATAAGAAGCCACCGGAAAGCTAGCTTACCCTCTTTCTGCCATGTCCGAGGATACAAGAAGTCAGCCATCTGTGAACCAGACGGGACCCTCACCAGAACCAGACCATGCTGGCACCCTGATCTCAGACTTACAGCCAACAGAACTGTGAGAATTAAGTTTCTGTTGCTTATAAGCCATGGAGTCTCTGGTACTTTGTAATAGCCACCGGAACTAAGACAAGAGAGAAACTGCCATTCGGGAGGTGGAAAGCCATTGAGCAGGAGGTAGAAAACCATGAAGGACAGGAAAAGGGTGTAGTTATTGACGTGAAGAATTCTTTGATCACGTTTCTCAGCAAGAAAATGCAAGGTAAGAAAACAAATTCCTTCAGCTGCGAGAACAAAATCTCAGCCCTGTATTGAATGGGGCAGGGGAGGTGCAAGGAGAAGAAAGACGAGGTTGTGGGGGACAACAGAACAGTGTTCTCCCTGTGTCCCTTCCTCTACCCCATGGATGGAGGCTGCCTGGGCTCAGAGCTCGTTGCCTGAGTCAAGGACCGAAACCCAACTTCATCAAGTCGCTCTAATGATCCAGTACCGTGGGGCCATGGGCGCCTTCAAACACTGACCCTGGCTTGTTATCTCCATGGTAACAGCTCACATCCCAAACTGCTCCTTCCTTTTTAGGAGGAAACATTCAGAAATGGGAAAGGCAGAACCGAACAGTGCTTTTTCTCTATGACCCTTCTCCTTTGGCAAATTGTGTCCTTTTCCCGAACATTGCAGTCTCCTGAGGGAACCATGCACAGAAGAGGAGGTTTCGGTGACTTTATTTGCAGGTGGATGCCAGGACACATTTTTCAAAAGCAGATGCTCGAAGCTGCTTTCCCTTTAGTTTCACGCAGCGTTCAGTCTCTCCCAGTCTTTCACCGTTCTTTTTATTCACAGCTCCCCAAAGAGGAAGGCCAGCGTGTCCTCCTCGTGTTGAAAGAGACAGACTGCAGGTCAGAGAGGTTGGGTAGATTCCACAGAGCTTCAGAGCAACAAGGCAGCAGAGTGAAGCTACACAGCCACACATAGCAAGGCCGAGCCTCTACTGAGCCCACATGTGCACCCTGCCTTCCTGTGGTCCAGCCCCTCTCTCAGCCACCATCCGGTCAGTTGGCTGACATGTCTCTTGCCAGCTCTAGACTCTGCCTCTGTCTTGTGGTTTTCTCCAGCAGGGTGCCTAGGTTTTGGGTCAGGCAACTTAGAAAATGTATGATCTGTCTAAACTTGGAGTATCAGTTGCATTATAAGCTCAACCGTCTATCTGTTCCACAACGTCTAGGATCAGAGCAGCATTTTACAGAATGATAAATGATCCTTCTTCAGCTGAGCCCTGGAAGTGCATGCCTGAGCACAAAACCCTCCAACTGCAGCTCTCAGAAGTACCATGGGGTCTACTTTCCAACCAGAATCGTGAGCCAAGAGCACTCTTTTCTTGGTCCAACTTCAGCCTTTCCCGGTAGTTTGGATCCCATGATTCTGTCCCCGAAAGAAATCTTTTTCTCTGCAGCATCCCTGCCTGACTTTGACGTACAAAGGTGTAATTAGAACAGCATGGACCAAGCAGGACGATCCATTTACCTCATCCCTAACATTTAAGTGCTTTAAAATATGTTTCTAATATCCTAGGTACACGGGGCCAAATTCCCTTCTCGGTTTTTCACATGCATGAGTAAATCCACACAGACTAAACCCCTTGGGCCTTAGGTTCTGCTTAGAAGTTCTTTTTTTTTTATTTTTTCAAAGAAAACAAATATTCCATTAAAACGACATAGTGTACTCTGCATATTTTTAGGACAATTAGAGTTTAGAATTCCCTCTTTTTCCACCCATGGTGAAAAATTTTTTCCTTAACTATTTCCTCACCAAGAATGACATAAAGCTGGGATACATTGAAGGGCTTTCTTGTGTTTTCAAATAATCTTCTCATCTTCCATCATCATAGTACCAGCTGGTGGGTTGAGATCTGTGATGTGCTTTGGGAAGGATCCAGGCTTCCCCACACCTTTGCCAGATAAATTCTTTAGGGAGACAGTTATTTGTGAACCTAATGGAAACGTTTACTTGAAACAGAAAAGTCAAACTCACAGGACACAGAGAAACATAAAAGTAAAGATGCTCTTTACCATCCGCTTGATTCAAAAGAGGTCACTGGTTTGGGTACTTTGTCTTTATAGCACTTCTGATCGTATAGATAAAATCATAAAAGGAGAGGCTGCAGCAGGCTTGCTGTGCCTCAGCCTGTGGGGCAGAGCTACAGCAAGACCAAGTGGGAGGAGCTCAGACTGGCAGTCCTCGTGCAGAGGTGACAGGGAGAGGAAGCAGGGACAACTCCAGCTCATACCCTGCATGTTTTGGCATGTTCATAAGTTTATGTTGCTGCATATATAGCAACTCCCTGCCCGTTAGTCTGTGCTGCTGTGTCCACGTGTGGATGGTATTTGCCCAGCCAACATGAAAATCAAGTGTTTTCCTGCAACCAAACTTGGAACAACATCTTTGCAACACTTACCATGTCACTGCACATTCAAGTTCAAAGGCCCTGTGGCCACCAAATTTCAAAAGAGAAGTGGATGTAAGACTCGTCTGCAGCTTGTTTTTTATTCATTGCAAAGCATATCAAAGGTTAGAAAAGCCCAGCCCCACTCACTCTATAATTCAGGCAAAAATAAGATCTGTCTTCATGTGAGTCTGACTTGGAAGATTATGGCTTGGAAAGTGTGTCTGGGATGTTTTAGAAAACAGGAGTTGTACTGAAGAATCAAAGAAAGAACTCATCATTTCCTAGAGAAAATGTGTTTATTTAAATTAAAAAATATTGTGAAAATTACAAACAGTTAAATACAGAAGACAATTTTATACAACTCAATAGAATAAGAAGGAAGTATATACATCACTTTTTAATAGGCGCAGATAGACTTGCACCAAACTTCAGGATTAAGCAATGGAAAATGTGACAACGCACATGTCCGTCGCAGTAAAGTTTCAGAATTCAAGTGATTCCAGGCAAGGGGCCAAAATGAACTTGGCTTCTTTCACCTTAAACAGCCCCCTTTGGAGTAAATCCACGTTCTGAATTTTAAAGGGAACGAGGGCCCTTTTCCCCCAGACATAAATTTCCTCTAGTGCTGCTTTAAGGCGAACCAATAAACCAGCTTCTACACTGTTAACCCTTCCATGGGAACAGTAGTTAATGCTGTCTCCAATCTAGGGAGAGTATGTTTTAAAAAAAAAAAAGTTTTTGTTTTTACTAGAATTAAATTTGACCTTTTGGTGTATTTCTCTTCTTCCTTGTCTTCAGGGGCCTAAAGGATCTGCTACAAAGCTATTGACCGCAGGAATACATGGAGACACTGGCAAGCATTCCTGAGCATTTTCTTTTAGGCTTCTCGTTCCCTTAGCTGGAGCGTTCACATTCCACCACCCAGAGAACTTTGCAGAGTCCAATGTGGTATCTGCCTCTGGTTTAGTGCTGGGAAAAAAACAGCAGGGGTGGGTTGGTGATTTGCCCTGAATTTCCCAGTGACATGTATTCTGTGCCTCCAACTGCTCCTTTAAATAAGCAGATCCTTTTTCAAACTAACTGGCCAAAGGGGAAATATTTTGTCCAAGCTTCCTCACACCAGGCCAGGCAGGATTTATCACAGAGTCCTAAAATCTAAAGACATCCTCCCAGCCCCCTGGGGATCTAGATCATCAGGAGTCTCATGGAGGCAGTAAGCCTCTTGGTGACATGCCCAGGACCACACAACAAATCAGTGTGAGGGCTCGGG
The DNA here is from genome assembly GCF_020826845.1 of Diceros bicornis minor. Classification (NCBI taxonomy): domain Eukaryota; kingdom Metazoa; phylum Chordata; class Mammalia; order Perissodactyla; family Rhinocerotidae; genus Diceros; species Diceros bicornis. The sequence goes on along the minus strand of NC_080776.1, from coordinate 12,836,879 downwards.
ATCAGGAAACACAGAATTGGACCCCAGCTTTGTGCAATCTCCGCCTGATATGCCCTCTAGGTCTCAGCTACGTGATGAAATGCCATATCGTGGAGGCCCCCGTTATGTCCTCTCCCAGCTCAGAAAACTAGGCTGGGAAAATGAGCAGCAGCAGAGCTAAAAGTCTGGCCTTGTTCAACCCACCATCACCCTTTCTAGAAAGATCGGGAAGAGTCCCTGCATGGCCATTCAGAGTGCATGTTAGATTCTGAGGAAGCTCTTCCAACTGAAAAAATGTCATGCCAGCCCGCAATGCTGGATGGTCCTAAGTCAAAGTTCAAGGTCATAGGTTAGACAACAGGTCAAAATAGCAGATTATGTCTCATAATCCCAGCCAATGTTAACAGGTTTAAAAGTTGCCATTTTTTCCTTACAGTATGCAAACGGGCCAGGTTCAATCTCCAGCTTTCTCCCAGCAAGTCTCCCGTCCAATTTCCCCCCTAACTCCTCCTTATTTAAAAAATCTCTGTAACCCGCTGTGAACTAATGCCCCAGGTACACAGTAGAGGTACTTACAGCCAATAAGATCTAGAAGAACAAGGTTCTAGGCAACTTAGCAAATCACAACTAGTCCCTCCGCGTGTCCTAGGCATTTGGCAGCCCTGGGAGCGGGCAGATGCGGCAGGAGGTACCCAGGGCATCCAGTGAGGAAACACCAGCGAGCACATCGACCTGCCAAATTCTGCACAGGAACCCCGACCCCCAGGCCCCAAAGTCAATGTACACACTGCACACCTTCGGGGCTGTTTTAGTGGTGGGTCCACACCACAGGCAGGTCGTGGACTCCTGGCGGCAACCGGCTCCAGCTGAGCCTGGCGCCCCACCACCCCCCATCCAGGGGCTTGCCAAGGGTCTCTTCAAAGCGACAGCTGCACTGCACAAGTGAAACCAGACACGAAGAGTGTCCTTCCTCTCTCTAAGGGTGCTGGCTGACGGGGCCACCTCCAGAGGCCCTGGGGGTGCTAGGAATTCTGATGGATGTTCTCGGAGGAGCCCTCACTGCTTTCATTGAGAGGCGTCTCCGAAGTCTCCCCCAGCTCGTCGTCCGCCCCCTCCTCCTGGATGGTGAGGTGCACGTCCGGCGAGGAGGACTCGGAGCTCACGCTGTCTCCCTCGATGGAGCAGAGGGCGCAGGACAGAGCGGGCGCCACGCTCTCCTGCAGCACGTTCAACATCATGGGCACCTGCACCGACCTCAGGCCCGACACCATGGGCAGCGGCTTCATGGCCTCGCCCCAGAGCCTCTCCTCGTCTTTGTACAGCAGCAGGAGGCTGGACTTCTTCTCGCGCCTCTTGGATTTCATGTAGCCCAGCATGATCCCAATCAAGAAAATGCCATAGAAGGACATGACAACCAGAACGTAGAAGTATTCATTGCCGTTGCCACTGCCACTGGCGGGCACGTGGGACTCGAGAGGGCTGCTGGAGGCTGCGGTGCTGGGGTGGGTGCTGTTCAGAGGCTCCATCTTCAGCATTGAAGCACTGCTCCCGCGGCCAGGGTCTGGGGAGAAACTGCAGGTTAGAACTCTCCACGGGTCCACAGTACAGGGAGGAGGGTGAGCAGCAGGTTTGAGGAATTGCAACATCAAAAAAGCTTATAACTGCACGGAGAAATAGCAGTGAGAGGTCCCACCACAGAGTTAACGGTGGTTAGCTGGCAGGCGTTGAAGGCAGGGGCAAGTCGTGGGAATGTAAGGAAGACTTTCATTTTTAGTGTATACGTGCCCGTCATATTTGCATTTGGTGAAGTAAGCATGTAAAAAGCAAAGCTTTTGTAATTTTAAAAACAAAAGGGAAAAAGTCAATATAAAACAAGGGAAAGTAGAGAAAATAAATAACATTTTAATCCCCGGGAAACTTTTTTTTTTTAACTGATGGAGCAGAAAAAAGAAAGTTTACATTTCACTTTGCCAACTTAAACCTATGTTTAATTCAAAACAAAGTTTCCCGAGAACAGAGAAAGGAAAGGAAAACCGCATCCACTCATTGCTGGAAATATCCTTCTTTTAAATGTTTCTGAAGCAAAGTGGCGTGGCTAACTTACCAAAGGCTGGCAAATCTGTGCAAAGTCCTGAATTCCTAAATCGCCGAGTCCAAGAGCGTTCCTCCTCTGTGCGGGCTCAGCGCTCTGACAAGTCTGCTGCTGCAGTTGAGATATATAGTCAAGAAATGCATTGTCACGTGCTCTGGGAGGAAAATTTACAACAGAGGTTGGTCGTGGCAGAGTGAACAGTGAACTCAGAGCACAGCAGTTCAGCTCACTGAACTTTGCAGCTGTGAAAAGAAAAAGACTGGGAAGTGGGAACAGCTCCTCGCTCCCCAGCGCCAAGCCAAAGTTTTCAGGTGGCCATGAAAATGAGTGAAAAGAATGTGCCCAGTTGGAACTGTTACCCCTAAAGTCCACTCTTATTGAAAATTAGTTCATGCTTTATCTCCCTCGTGGGGAATAACCATGATGTCGTCTACAGGTTTGCAGACAGTCAAATACCACGATCTAGATGAAAGAGAGTTGGAAGCAAGTGCAGGATTTACTGTCAAGAAACTAAGGCTTAGGTTTCAGCTCTTCCCCTGACTATGTAAATTTAATAAATCTTCACTGAACCTGGCTTCATCTCAGATTCCTGATCTTTAAAATTGTTAGACAAAGTGCTTTCAGCTAGTAGAATTATAGGACCTGTGTGATCATTTGAGTTTCTTTCAGCTTAACTGTTTTAAAATTTAAGGCTGGCTGGTGCAGGTTAGCCCTTTAAAAAGAGCAAAGAGATTCTACCTGTCTTCCACATCAAGTTCAGAAATCTGATTTTTAAATTAAAAAATACATCTTCCAGATTGTTTTCAACAGTCTGCGTGAAGTGGAAACAGGTTACAGTGCAAGACACTGTGGGCAGGTTTTGCTCCATTTCTATAGCAGAGAGCTGCTCCTCCGTAGTGGCACACAGAGACCGTTCACACATCTCTGCTGTCCCTGGCAGGTCAGGGGAGGAGCAGGAATTCTTCTGGTGAGCAACTGAGCACAGTTCAAGCTTTTAAAACCTATATAGACCCTGTGATAAAATGGTTGCTGTGATCAAAATTGGGAAAGGAATCGAAGACTTTGATGTCGGTCCATCTGCTCCCCGGGATGCTTAATCTGGGAGGCTCTCATTCTAAGTTGAAGGGAATCAAAAAGGATGCTCTGCCCCCACTTGTCTGTGGCCTGTGAATTGCAGCCAGACTGTCCTGAGAAATCAACTCTAAAGAAAACATCTGTTGTGCTTCTGCTGTTGTTACATTGAAGCTGAAGGGAAGCATGGCAATGTCCCTCTGCCCCATCTGGAACATATATAGCCCAGGCACTGAAACTTTCACTGCTGCTGTAGGAACCCGCGTGGGTTAGCACCTGGCCCTAATTCTCTTGGGACACCTGTGGAAAGAGTGGGATGATGAGCACATGCTGCTGTTTCCCCCACTGGTCTACTCACCTTGTGGTCTAGGCTGACCCACGAGTCCCCAGCTGGCTCTGGGGTATCCAGACCAAGTTGATATTCCAACACCAAGATCATCCACATACTGGAATTTTGCTCACACCAGTAAAGACATCCTCAAGTTATATCAATACTTAAAAAGCTCAACAGCTATCTTGGCCAGGGTAGAGTTGGCCTTTTCAACCTGTATTTATCATAAGTACCTGAAGACTTCCATTTTCAGCAATGCCTAACAGCGGTTTGTCGGGGACACTAGAACAAGAGAGACCCATGAGAGCAATACCTGTTGATTATTGACCCCAGTATTGTTGATTATGTACCTTGGGACATATGAGATTAGTCATCACTCTAGATGGTCAAGCACTGCGAACTGGAAGCAGTGAGGGGGCGGAAAGGAGGTGAGAAAAAGGGTTGCCAGATTTAAGGAACAAGGAAGGACGAAGCCCCATGCCAGGAAACCAAATAGAGGCTGAAGTTTCAAACAGGATAAATCCCCAAACCTGAGCCAATAGTCCCAAGGCAGTAAAACCAAGAAAAGACATAGACGAAGGGACAAATCCGGAATGAAGTCCACAGGACAGTGAAGTCAGAGACATGGGAAGAACAAAATCAGTTGCAGGCGTAAGGGAGGGAACAGCCCAGATGAAACTCTGCTGGATGCCTGTCTGATGTCTGTGCTTCCTCCGGGGCTCAGTGCCGGCGCTGTGCACGCCTGTTTCTACTACAGTTAAATGAAATGATGCAAGTAAGGCGCTTAGTGCCATGTCTGGCAGAATGCGCATGCTCAGTCTCCACTTTCTGTCGTCATTGTTGAGAGTGCCCTGTTGCTACCAAAGGTTTGAGGTTGCTTGCTGATGTGCACGTGCCTGTCTCCAGACTTTTCATTATTGGTCTCTCCCTTTTCTCTCCCACCAACAGTGGAATTTAAGACGCGGGGCCTGCAATCTCATAACACATAGCTCGATCATCTCTCCAGCCCTCACTCTTAAGAGTATTATGAGAATTACGGCGGTGAATATGGCATAAATTGTGAGGGGAGAAGGAGAAGCATCTAGAAAGTGCAGTCTATCAGGGAGAGGATGGGGGCACACAAAAATTGTCAATTACATCTACTCTATGCCACAATTTCAGGAGACAACAATGATAAAGAAATAAATCCATTTTACAAATATTTTCTCCTAGTCTGGGGCTCGCATTTCCGTTTTCTTAAGAGTGTCTTTTGAAGAGCAAACGTTTCCTACTAATAATGAAGTTCAATTTATCAAAAGTGTTTATGGTTTGTGCTTTTTGTATCCTAAGAAATTTTTGTCTGACTCAAAGTTGCAGAGATTTTTCTCCTGGAAGCTTTATAGTTTTAGCTCTTACATTTAGGTCTATGATCCATTTCCAGTTAATTTTTGTATATGTTGCAAGGGATGGGTCAGGGTTCGTTTTCTTTTTGCATACGGATACCCGATTGCTCCAGCACCATTCATGGAAAAAACTACCCTTTTCCCTTTGAATTATCTTGGAAATGTTGTCAAAAATCAATTAGCCATGTATGTGCAGGTCTGATTCTGAACTCTTTATTCTGTTCTTTGATCTGTCTGTCCTTGCATCAATGTCACACTCTTTTGAAAAATCCATTTTCAACTGGCATTTTAAATAAGTCTAAAATATGTGACAGTCCCTACCCGGCTGAGTGTCTATTGTGTACCAGGCACTTAGTGGAGGCTTTGCTTACTTCAGTCCTGTGAGGTGAGTATTATCATAACCATTCCATAGATAAGGAGACTGAAGGTCAGAGAGGCTAAGCAGACTGCTCAAGGTCATGCCATTAATACTAGAGTCAGGATTTGAACTTAGACCTGTACAACTCCAAAACCCATTGTCTTTCCACTACCCTTTGCCCCACTCAATGGGAACCAAGAAAGGAACTCAAAAAGCGTAGAAAATAAAAGATGATTATTTTTCCAACTCCTTTGAGTCTTCATAAAACTTAAAAAAAAAAAAAAAAGGTGAATTCCTTGATGGCCAGATATTCAAACGTAAATGCAAACGTGCAGTTACAAATTGTTTCTTCTGAAATCATGCTATCTTAAATCTTGGAGGCTGTACCAAACTTAGTATGTTCTAGAAGTCATCAGTGAAGTGGTAACACCCTTATCCTGTCTCCATATTGTCTATAGTAAAACAGATTTCCTTTTGTTTATATATACAGCTGACTTCTGGTCATCTTATTTTGATTTTTTTTTCCCCACTTGATCCTGACACACAACTTTCTCCAGAGCTTCGAGTACTTTAACTTCCTGGTAACGTCATTTTCACCAGATGACCCAGGAGTCCCTAGCCACACATCTCTGAAATCATATTAGCAGCTTCTGTGACTAAACAAAGTCCGTGCTGGGATAGCAGCGTGGCGGCGAATCCCATCAGATTAAACGTAAGTCTGGAGTCCAGAGATCTGACCCGGCTCGGCCTCGCCTGTGCTACGTGACTGGCTAAGTCGCATAGTTTCCCTGTGTTTCAGCTTTAGCCCCCTCAGGCCTGTCGAGAGTAGGATAATTAACTGTCTCAAGATACTCAGAAATGTCTCATCATCCATGAGGACCTCCCCCTCCTGAGTAAACACTAAGGCACAGAGCAGAACAAGGTATGGGTTAACCAGGCTGCAGGGCTGGCAGAGTGTTGTGAAATGAAACCTTCGATGCCCACCACTGCTTTTACTTTTCCCAGAAACTCTAAAATGTTATATCTGGGAACTCCTGCTGTGGTCATCCCTTCTAAGGCCCTGAGTCACTCTCCCTCGACACATACTTTTCAGCATTCCTAGCACTCGGAATAAAACAGGACTGGATATCTTCTAGGTGCTTAATAAGATCTCCAGACCTTCCTATAACACCAGCTATGTCTCAGGGGGTTGTAGCTATGGGTGGGTCCTGCTTGGACATCACCCAAAAGAGATTAGGATGGAAAAACCCAGAACTCCTGAAATTAAAGAAAGCCTGGTAAAGTTGCCATTAACTCGCTTTTGATATTTTATTAAACATTTTTTTCACCCGAAATTTATTTAACAAATACTTGCCTAGTGTCTCAGGAACTGCTCTAAGCATTCGACAAATTTTATCTTATTTAATCTTCCTAAAAACCTGATGAAATAGGCTCTATTTTCATCCCTATTATATGGATAAGGAAACTGAGGCACAGAGTGGTTGAGTAGCCTGCCCAAGATCACACAGCCAGTACATGGCAGAGCTGGCATTGGAACCCAGAGCTGGCATTTTGAACCCAGAGTCTTGGGGGTCTAACCACTACACAATATGGTCTCTTCTAGTTATTGAGTGCCCCAGGCATAGAACAATGCTCTGGAACTGTAATAGCTGAAAGAAATGAGAGAGAGAGTCTAAGTGCCCCCTGTAGCCCACAACTTAATACACACAGAGGACTGGGGTCATACCCACACCTGGAAAAATCTGAAGGGTGAGAGACTGTGTCCGGCCTGGCTCTAGAGAGAAATTGCTGACTTAAAGAAGCCCATGCTCCCAGAGTTTGTCAGGAAAAAGATACAGAAGTGTTTCCAATAGGCCAGACATGGGCCACGCAGGAGGGAGCGCACAGACCTGGGATACAGGTTGGTTCCCGCCCAAGATGGCGGCCCAGGGGCTGAGGGAGGGGATGCATTCCCCATGTCCAAAGGAAGTGCCTGGAGTGGGGTCGGAGGTCATGGGCCTGCCCGTTAATGGCTTCTAGTCTGCCCAAGACCCAAGGATGGGGAAGAAGGCATATAGGGAGAAGGAGAGAGTGGCAGAGGAAGGTTTAGCTCTAAATGAACTTGAGAAGTTTTGATCATCATGTGGGAACGGACATTTTAATTACTGAACTGAGGCTGTTTCAGGAGACTAGAGCAGCCAGGGGATTTTTATTTCTTAAGAGTGACAAGAAAAGTCATGGGATCTGCCTTGAGATTTCCATCAAGGGGCAGGGGAGGAACTGGCCCTGGAGAATGAGCCTGAAGTAGTGGGACTCGTCATAAAGGTTTGCTTTATGATGACACCGTAGAAGTCCTGCTTGTTTATCCTACGAGGACATGTGCAAAATGTTTGGAACGGGGCCTAGAACCAGCGACTGTTGATTTATCATAAGTATTAACAATGTTAGCAAATGCAAAAAGGCAATATGTGATGAGCTCCATGGCATTATCTATCTTAAATTTAAGTTGAAGGAACACAAGTGATTGTTCACTGTTTTATTCTCAGCACCTAGAATAGTACTTGGCCCACAGTAGACCTTCAAGAAATATTTGTCACATGAATAACAAAAAGAATGTGCTAAGTGCTCTTCACAGAAGTTCTTATTTAATTTTCACAAGAGCTATTATGAGCAGAACTTTACAAATGTGGCGAGTGGGGCCTGAAAAGGTGAGTAATTTGTTCTGTTCACACAGTAGGACATAACAACCTGGAATGAATAGACCTGGGATGGACAATCCTCCCTCGTACTCCATTCCTGGAACACACCCTGCTGGTCACTTCCTCCGGCCCCAGCTAATCAAGGGGTACAGCTGGGCTTTGCAACACCATGGGAAAAGGGTGCTAAGGAAGGGCTTTGGGGATTCCAGCTCAGGAGGGCAAAGCTGACACTCTTTTAAAAAAAAGTTTTGGAGCCAGCCCTGATGGCCTAGTGGTTAAAGTTGGGCACTCTCACTGCTTCAGCAGCCCGGGTTTGTTCCCGGATATGGAACCACAGCACTCATCTGTCAGTAGCCATGCTGTGGCGGTGGCTCACATAGAAGAACTGGAAGGACTTACAACTGGAATATATAACTATGTACTGGGGCTTTCTATGTGAGGTGATGGATGTGTTGATTATCTTGCTCATAATAATTACTCTACAAGGTGTATGTATACCAAATCATCACATTGTACACTTTAAATATGTACAATTGTATTTGTCAATTATTCCTCAATAAAGTTACAAAAAAACAAAACTGAGAGATGGAGCTAGAATCTAAAACACAGGGCAGCCCAAGGCCAACAGGCCATGAAGAGTCTGTATTTTGCCACAGCCATGGCTGCACAAGCAGTCAGATCAGATTAGCTGGGCGAGGATAACGGACAGGTCATCAAGGAGAGCTGACCCCAGTGACATAATGCAGGCAGGACTTGCCTATCAGGTCACAGCTGGTACCCAAAGATACCAAAGCCAGCTCTCCATGCAGGATAGCAATTGTGAAGAGTGGTGCACCGCTTCCCACAAGTGACCAAGGGGAAAGGAGGCCTGGACACTGGAAGGTTGAGGCTGACCCCCAGGGGCATGGTGAGAGGGAAAGCATTCCTTCTGCGCTCAAGAAATAATTTACTCCTGCACACAAGCCAGAAAGAAGAGTCAGAAATGCTGATTCATGCTGAATAGTGAAAGATGAGGAGAGGAAAAATTACCCCCATTCTGTCCAGCGGGCTCCTGAGGAGTGAGGAAGTCACGTAATAAGTTGGCCATTGGTCGTCGGTCAGGGAGACTCAGAGCTAGGTGTCTCAGATTAATACTTCCAGAAATTTCAGCCAAATCCATGTCACACTCCTGGCCTCATGCTCCACTGTGCTTAACCTAAATTAATGATACGTTCACTTGGTCTGTATCTGCTCATTTATTCATTCATTGATTTATTTGTTCAAATAAACACATAGGTCCTACAACCAAAACCAACAGATATTTCATAAAATTAAAGAATCAAAGAACAAAACAAAAAAAATGATTGCAAAGAAAATAAGTCAAGTAAAATAAAAATTAGTGTAGCACAACAGAGGGTGGCATTGAAGCGTTGTCAGATCCTAGCTTCTTGGCTGAATAATACCGGCTTCCTCCCTGAACGGGACCAAACATTTGTCTGCATTGAATCACACTCTGACTCCCGGGAGCACAGACACAGGCCTGCAATCTCCTCATTGCTCTGGATTTCCATGGCTCCTCAGGCCTGCATGAGAGCAGGCAGGCTCAGCCCCACCATGACTCTGTGACTAATAACACAGGCCCAGCCCACAGAGAGCCTGCCCCTTAAGGCAAGTCTCCTGGGAAAGGAAATCTCTTTTTTTCCAATAAGAAAAATAAAATCTGAGTCTCGTTTGAAACTGGAAATGCTCTATGCCTTTGCTTTCATTTCCGGTGTAAAGAGTTTTTTCTTAGGAATGTGAGGGCAAATTTTATATCTTTCATCAGTCTAGGAAAAGGTTGGTTAGATTATCCAAGTAACCTAGGCTGAAGAAGAGAAATAATAATCACTGTAGCAGCGAGAAGTGGGTAAAAGAGCAGAGCGATTAAAACACAATTTCCAGAATCAGATGTTTGCACTCAGGTCCCATCTTCTCCTTCCCACCAGCTGTGTGGCCCTAGGTAATTTATTTAACCCACGTGTGCCTTAAGTAAGGTTGTTGTAAGGGCTAAATGGGATCCTGTATATGCTCTTTGCACCCTGTCTGGCACCTATTGAGCGCTGCATAACTTAGCTGTTACTATTATTCCTTTCCAGGGCCAGGCAGTGTGCCTAACATTTTTGTTAAATTAAGATATAATTTCCACACCATAAAACTTACCATTTTAAAGTGTACTATTCAGTGGTTTTTAACTTAGTCACAACATTGTGCAACCATCACCACCATCTAATTCCAGAACATTTTCATCATCCCCAAAACGTACCCCATGTTCATTAGCAGTCACTCTCCATTTCCACTGCCCATAACCACTAGTTCACTTTCTATCTCTACGGATTTACCTAATCTGAACATTTCATAGAAATAGAATCATACAATATGTGGTCCTTTGTGACTGACTTCTTTCACTTAGCATAATGTCTTCAAGGTTCCTCAATGTTGTGGCATGTATCAGTACTTCATTCTTTTTTACGGCTGAAGAATATTCCGTTGTATGGATATACCACATTTTGTTTACCCGTTCCTCAGTTGATGGATATTTGGGTTGTTTCCACTTTATAGCTATTGTGGTTAATGGTGCTGTGAGCAATTATGTACAGGCTTTTGCTTGAACATGTTTTCAATTCTCTTGCAGATGTACCTAGGAGTGGAATTACTGGGTCATTTAGGAAATCTATGTTTAACTTTCTGAGGAATCACCAAACTGTTTCCACAGAGGCTATACAACTTTACATTCCTACCAACAATTTGTGAGGGTTCCAGTTGCTGTACATCCTTACCTACCCTTGTTATTTCCTGTACTTGATTATAACTATCCTAGTGGGTGGGAAATGGTATTTTATTGTGGTTTTGATGTGCGTTTCCCTAATGAGTAAAAATGTTGAGCACCTTTTCATGTGCCTATTGGCTATTTGTGTATCTTCTTTGAGAAATGTCTGTCCAAATCTTTTGCCCACTTTTTTAATTAGGTAGTTTGTCTTTTTACTGTTGTGTTGTAAGAATTCTTTATAAATTGTGGATACTAAACTCTTATCAGATATACGGTTTGCAAACATTTTCTCCCATTCTGTGATTTGCCTTTTCATGTTCTTGTTAGCGTCCTTTGATGCACAAAAGTTTTTAATTTTGATGAAGTCCAATTAATCTCTTTTTCCTTTTGTTGCCTATGCTATGGATGTCATATCTAAGAAATTGTCTAGTTGCCTAGTCCAAGGTCACAAAGATTTATACTTATGTTTCCTTCCAAGATTTTATAGTTTTAGCTCTTACATTTAGTTCCCTGATCCATTTGAGTTAATTTTTATGCATAGTGTGAGTAAAGGTCGAAATTTATTTTTTTGCATGTGGATACCCAGTTGACTCAGCACCATTTGTTGAAAAGACTTATTTCTTTACCCATTGAATGGGCTTGGTACCCTTGTGAAAAATCAATTGGCCATAGATGTTTGGATTTATTTTTCGGATCCCAATTCTATTGCATTGATCTATATGTCTACCCTTATGCCAATACCACGTTGTTTTGAATTCTGTATCTTGCTATTAAGTTTTGAAATCAAGAAGTGTAAGTCCTTCAACTGTGTGCCTCTTTTTTAAGATTGTTTTGGGTATTTTGGGTTCCTTATAATTTCATATGAGTTTTAGGATTAGCTTGTTTTGTTTTGTTTTTTAACAAAAAAAAGACAGTGGAAATTGCAATAGGAATTGTATTGATTCTATAGATTAATTTGGGGAGTATTGCTGTCTTAATAATATCAAGTCTTCCAGTCCATGAACATAGGATGATTTTCCATTTATTTAGGTCTTCTTTGATTTCTTACAACAACGTTTTGTAGTTATCAGTGTACTTCATTTGGTAAATTTATTACTAAGTGTTTTACTATTTTTAATGCTATGGTAAATGGAATTGCTTTTTTCATTTTATTTTCAAATTGTTCATTGCTAGCACATAGAAATACAATTAATTTTGTATATTGTTCTTGTATGCTACAACCATGTTGAATTTGTTTATGAGTTCTAACGGGGTTTTTTTAGTGACTTTCTTAAAATTTTCCATGTGCACGATCATATCATTTGCAAATAGAGGTATCTTTACTTCTTCCATATCGATCTGGATGACTTTTATTTCCTTTCCTTGTCTAAATGTTGTTTATTTGTTTGCTGACTTTTCTGGACTGATTCTATACCATCTGTATTCTTTGTCAGGTGTGGCCACTGAAGTCTCTACTCAGTTAGTTTAGCGGTTAGCTAATGACTGGACAGAGATTTATTTTACTTAAATTCCTAGTCTTTACAGTGGGGCTCTGTGCGCATGTTGGGGCACACCTTCAACACTCAGATGGGCAATTTACAACTCTGCCTTAGCCTTCACTTCCCGCTTGCACAGGACCTCAATGTCAGCCAGAGGTGACAGCTCAGGGCATATTCAGGTCTTTCCTGAGTATGCACACTCCCTGTGCACGTGTGTGACTTTCTAGATTCCCAGGAATATGTCAGAGCTTTTCAATGCCCCTGTGAACATCTCATTCCTTAGTTGTTCTTTTAAGTTTTTATTTTTGTTTTCCTTGTAAGCTTATTGTTTGCCCCAACATTTATCCACTGCCTCAGGCAATCACAAAGTTAATCAGTTGTCTCTAATTGTTTCAACAAATGCCCCTGGGCAAAAGGCTTTGCTCACTGGACAAGCTCCGAGTCAAGCAAATCAAGACAGCCTTGCAAATAGGGTTTCCCAGGGAGCAACCAGAATGGTAAAGTAATGGCAATTCTCTAGGAATGAGGCTTTGAAGGAGCTCCCATGTCATTTCTGCTCCCTCGAGCGGCTGCCAGACTACTAGATTTCAGGGTGATTTCATTTTCAGGCTGTTAATTTATTTGATTTTTTTTTAATTTATTTTATTTTTTGCTGGGAGAGATTCACCCTGAGCTAAGATCTCTTGCCAATCTTCCTCTCTTTTTTTGTTTCCTCCCCAAAGCCCCAGTGCATGGTTGTATATTCTAGTTGTAAGTCCTTCTAGTTCTTCTATGTGAGCTGCAACCACAGCATGACTGCTGACAGACAAGTGGTGTAGTTCTGTGAACCCGGGCCACCCGAAGCAGAGCGTGCCAAACTTTAACCCCTAGGCCATCAGGGCTGGCTCTTTAATTATTCTGTTGAGGTCACATTGGTTTATAACATTGTGTAAATTTCAAGTCTACATTATTATATTTCAGCTTCTGTATAGGCTGCATCACGCTCACCACCAATAGTCTAATTTTTCTCCGTCACCATACATATGTGCCCCTTTACCCCTTTCGCCCTCCCCCCCACTCCCTTCCCCTCTGGTAACCACGAATCTGTTCTCCTTATCTATGTGTTTGTTAGTTTATATTCCACATATGAGTGAAATCATATAGTATTTGTCTTTCTCCGTCTGACTTATTTCGCTTAGCATAATATCCTCAAGGTCCGTCTGTGTTGTTGCAAATGGCATGATTTTGTCTTTTTTATGGCTGAGTAGTATTCCATTGTATACGTATACCACATCTTCTTTATCCATTCTTCCATTGACGGGCACTTGGGTTGCTTTCAAGTATTGCTATTATAAATAATGCTGTAATGAACATAGGGGTGCATACATCTTTTTGAACTAGTGTTTTCATGTTCTTTGGATAAATACCCAGAAGTGGAACAGCTGGATCATACAGTATTTCTATTCTTAATTTTTTGAGAAATATCTGTACTGTTTTCCATAGTGGCTGCACGAGTTTGCATTCCCACCAGCAGTGTATGAGGGTTCTCAGGCCGTTAATGTTTTTTTTCTTTTTTTAGTGAGGAAGATTGGCCCTGAGCTAACATCTGCCCATCTTCCTCTATATTATATATGGGATGCCTGCCACAGCATGACTTGATAAGCAATGTGTAGGTCCGCACCTGGGATCTAAACCTGTGAACCCTGGGCCACCAAAGTGGAGTGCGTGAACTTAACCACTATGCCACCGGGCTGTCCCCATTAGGCTGTTAATTTTTAAGGCTGCTAGCAGAGCTGAAGGGGAGGATGGGAATAGGGCAACTTAAAACAACATAAGAGTGCTGTTCTTACTGATATTCAGCCATTTTTCTTGAATAAACGCTTCCCAGCTTGTTGTGAGCCTTTGGTTAATTTCCAGAGTTCTGAAAAAGTCAATTCTGATCATTTTTGCCAGTTTTCTTGTTGCTTTTATGGAGGAGGGAATTTTCAGAGGTCCTTAGTCTGCCATTTTCACTGATATTACTTCTGCCTAGCATTTTGTCTACAATATAGGGCTGTGGTCAGAGCTTGGGCTCTGGCAGCCAGACTGTCTGGGTTCAAGTTCCAAGTCTATCAATTACCAGCTGTGTCACCTTGGTCAAGTCCCTCAAGTTCTCTGTGCCTCAGTTTCCTTCTCTAGGAAGTAGAGATATGATAATAGTGTCTACTGCATGGGATTGTCATAAGGATTAAAACAGTTAATACATGAAGAAAACCTATTACAGTGCCCAGCATGTAGAAACTACTCAATAAATATTAGTAGGATGGGTACTGCTATTACTGCATTATTATCTCATTCCTCTAAATTAGTGTTTGGGAAAGTGCTATTATTCTCTCCATTTGACAAATGAAGAAGGGGAGCAGAGAGAGGTTAAGAAACTCGCCAGGGGTCACATAGCTAGTTGTCCTGACCGTGTTGCTATAAACCCAGATGCAAGGGGATCCCCTACTTTGTGTTCTCATATGCCACTGACCAGCCATACCAGAAGAAGTCAGGGCCTGGAGGCTAATATAACCAAGACTCAGCTCCGTGCCCGTGGACACTGCGATCCCCCAAGGATCGGAGCCTCCCATAGCACCTCCCTCTTCTCAGTATACCCAGCAGAGAAGGAAGAGTGACAAGCTATGCACACAGGTGATACAAGGCAAGCCCTATGGGGAGCTAACAAAGAGAAAAGTGCAAATGGAGAAAGGGAGTAAAATCAGTGAGGTGAAAACGTGTCATTTTCCCACCTTGATTTTCACCCTTGCTTACCATTGAGAGGAAGAAGATTCCTTCATCAGTTTCAATTTATATTTATAATTTATATTTGTATTGCTTGCTTTCTAGGGTCTGGTGGCAACCAGGAGATATGGCCAGCCACTCCAAACTCCTCTCCTTGCCTCAGTGAGCACCCCACCAAAACTCTTGCAGGCCAACTCCCAGCCCTTGTCTCTTCCTGACCCCGGCCCTAGGCTAATCCACTTAACACTGAGCTAATCCATTTAAAACCTACACTAAGCATCCTCTCTGGGTGAAGGATACTGTGCCCTCAGAGGAGCTCTTCATGGGTGGAGGGGAGTTCAAAGATAAGAAGCAGTATCCAGCTTCAAGGAGCCAAGAATCAAGTATGAAAATAAGGCAGGTAGTCAAGCAAGTGGAGAGCCATTAGGTCCAAGGGCCACCAATGAGATAGAGGCCATGGATCCAGGAGGTTCTGAAGGAAGTTCTCCTTCAGCCTGGGTGGATCAGGGAGCACTGGGCTTAAGGTATGGCTAAGAGTAGAGTGGGGTGGTAGGAGTGTGATGCAGGGAGCTGGAGCAGCCTTGGGGAAGCAGAGAACACAGGACATGTTCAGGGACAAGCTGGGTATGGCCAGCGAGCACTAGGAGAGTGCGAGCCACAGCACGTAGGGTCCTCATGCCAGACCAAAGAATGTGGGCACAATATAAGTGTGGGAAAGGGGAGCCTCTGAGAAATTGGAAAAGGGGATCCCATGGTCAGGCATGGGATCTAAGTTAACGAAAAGGGCAGGATTGTGGAGGAGGAGCTGGGGGGTGGTGACTTCCCCAGAGTGCAGCACAGGGAATGGGGGCTGGACACCCCTTTGCAGCAGAGGCAAGATTGGATGCGTCACCCACACTCAGGCATCCTTAACTCCTCACCCATCATGGATCAAAATTCCCTTAGAGCAAGGGCAGCTAGAAAACCTAGTGGAATGGTCCAGGGGTCATTCTGGAGCTAGCAGGGGCTGGGATGCTTCTGACCTTCCGTCGCAGGCAGTGAGTGTGGCCCAGACCAGCAAGGAATGCAAAAGAGAAAAATGATGCAGACTATTGCTCTACTCCTAGGAGGAGAACTAGAGTGGCATCAGTGAGAAGAGAAAGCAGGAGCTGGATATGAGCGATATTGTGGGATGTGCCACAGGCAGATCGAGCTGCACTTTGCTTTTTTCTTTCTCTGAAGTCATCTTCAGGGCACTGATGGTCCCTTCCCACCCACCACTCACCATACTCTACACCCAAAATAGGCAAGTATGAGGTATGAGAGCATCACCGTTAGGGCATTGGAAGATAAGCACTCCCGAAGATGGGACAGGACTAATGTGTCCTGCAGGGTTTGGGCTTAGAGTGGAGGGGTAGACCTCAGGAAACTAAGACCTTAGGAAACGAAGGGACCAGGTTCTAGATGTCTGGGCTCCAGGTCACCTCTCTCATGGCCAACATCTTAGAAAGTGTCTGGGTGGAGGACCAGGCCCCTGTGAAGAGCATCCTGCCACATGAGTGCTGACTCGAGGAGCTGAGGGTCACTAAGTGTTGACCCAACACCACGACAGCACAGGCACAGGCTGTCCTTTGCTTGAGGTGGAGCTCTGCTCTGCCGTGCTTCCAGACCTCGCTGGCACCTTGCAGGCTGCCTAGTGGGATGGGTAATTGCCACCCACTCCTCAAGAAATTCTTTTCCAAATCACTCAGGCAGTCAGTGAGGCCTCCACAAACCACCTCTCTCCCCCGCTGTATACCTGGGTGATGTGGCCTGGGGGTGGGAGGATTCATCCATCAGCCTACCTGGAGTCTGGACTGGGGCACACTAGGGCACACCAAAAGATGTAGAAAGACACGAAGAAGCTCAAAGGAAACATTAAAGTTTGCTAGCCTTGGTGAAGAAAGAAGGTGGAAGGATATGCTCATTTGGAAGAGAAATGGTGTGTCCCCTTTGGGTGCAAGTGCCCAATAGCATACTGATGTAACCCTCCTCATATTGCACAGAAGGCTCTTAAATAGTAACATTCTTCTGAGCTGCCATTTCCCTGGTCCCCAAACTGTTCACTCTGGAGCACTGTCTCCACCCTCCACCCCTCCTCCCCCCACATCTTCACCTTCTTTCTACCTTCAAGGTCTAATTCAGGTGCCAGGATCTTGTGCCACCCCCACAACCACTTCTCTTCCCTTTGAGGAGACACCTCCCCCCTCCACTCTACAAAGTGCTTGCTCATGGTTGACAGTCCTGCAGATGGGTATCTAACCATTTGGCACAGCAGAACATGGTACATGTCTACCAGGCTGTAAGCTCCTGACTGTGGGGACAACATCTTCTTCATGATTGTTTCCTCCACAGAATGCAGACCAGGGCCCAGCTATATTTATACCATATGTTTATTGACCTAATCAATTATCCAGTATTTGACACCTTTCTGGACAAAGAGCTTCCTCACAAGATGGCTGGAATTGTCAGAAAGTTCTTCTGCCAGCACAAAACTGCATCCCCGTAGCCTCTGACCATTAGTCATTGCTTTCCCCCTTGTGACTATCTTAGAGTAGTTTCCTCTGTCTCCACATGACAGCCAACAAATACTTGAAGTCAACATTCATGCCATACCCACCCCCACCAAAGCTCTTCTTACACATACTCATAGTCTAAAAGGGGCCATAATCTTGATTCAGTGGCTAGACACTGGGGGATGGGGGGTAGGGGGTGGAGACGAAGTTCAAAGACAAGGAATGACTTGGATTGGTTTGAGGTTTGGATGAGATCCAGCTCCCTGATTCCATGATTCATTCTCAAGGAAGAAAGGCATGCTCAGGGAAAACAGTGAAATTCTGTCACCCCTCAAAGGGCACTCAAGGAAGAATATTCTGTAACGGGAGACAGCAGTCAAGTGATGCTTTTATCTCCCCAGCAGCTGAGTGCAGGCTTTCTGCAGACCAATTCTACTTCAGTGGAGCCATGGAGACCTGACACAAGCAAGTGTTTTACTCAACAAACAGAAGGAAACATAGAGATCATTTAATGTGGCCCTTTCCGTTTACAGACAAGAAAACTGAGGCTCAAAGAGAGAAAAGGAATTAAAGAATGACCTAAATGTATCTTAACAGATCTAAATTTCCAACGTCATTAACTGGGCTCATGCCCAGTCCCCTACAATCACAATTTCAGGCAAAAACAGAATGGCTCCTCCTTCACTCGCTGGCTGATACTTCACATCCTCACCAAAGTACAAATGCTCAAGACTAAAGCTAAGAAATGCTTTAAAGGATGTCTTCAACTCCAGGATGTCACACCGTGGAGCCTATAGGTTGATGCAAGTTGTGGTGATGTTCTTGTTCTCAGCTTGACAGAGAGTTTCATGAATGTTAATTATGTTATTTTAATTTAAAACATATACATACATCATAATTTTAATATATATCAAATGTAATAATTTTTAAAAGATCTATAAAGGAAACATGTGTGTAACTTCTATCTACGTTCTTTCCTTCAAGCAAAGAGAAGAGAGGGAGACAGGAGAACAGAAGCACTCTGAGGACTTTCATGAGGGTTTGTCCTAGCAAAGAATGGAATTTCAAGAAGGCTGTTCAAACTTTGTTTTTTGTTTTGTTTTGTTTTGTTTTTGCTGAGGAAGATTCACCCTGAGCTAACATCCGTGCCAATCTTCCTCTCTTTTTCAGTATGTGGGCCGCCAGCACAGCATGGCTGCTATCAGACCAGTGCAGGTCCATGCCCAGGAACTGAACTCAGGCTGCCGAAACAGAGAGCATGGAACTTAACCACGAGGCCACCAGGGCTGGCCCCAAACAATGTTTTTTATTGCCATACAATGTGCACAATAGACATTCCAGACCCCACTCCAGGGGTAAGGATATCTTTTGCATTTGTTATTTAGTACAATGTTTTTATGCCTGACAAGTTAATGATGTGCTTTTAAGCCACATCCAAATGTCTGTGTCCATCACAGAGATCAGAACAAAGAGCCACAAACCAGGCGTGGCTTTTCCTGTCATCTTTGCCGATGCAGCATCGCATTGCATGGGACGTGAGGGGAGAAATTTAAGAGAAGAACAAATGCAGTAAAGCAGCACAGGAGGAGGGAAGCCTGGAGAAAGAAACCTCACCAGGCCAAAAAAAAGAAGGAAAATGCATGGAATAGAACACAGCAATTAACTAGAGATGTGTAAATCTCAAAAATATGGTATTAGACATTTAAAGCAAATTGCAGAAAGATGCAAACAGTATTATATCATTTATCTAAAGTTTAAAAGCATGCAAAACAATACTGTAAGTTGTTGGTGGATACAGACATAATAGAATAAGCATTAAAACTTGCACAGGAGTGGTGATAACTTACTTCTGTGAAGGAGAAAAGAGGGAGGAAAGAAAGGAAAAGAGATTAGAAAGAGTAGGAAGGTGGCTTCAGTCGACTCCTTATGTTTCTGTTTCTTAAGCTGGGTGGTGAACACATATGCGTTTGCTGTATTATTATTATTATACCTTTTTGTATGACTGAAATATTTCATGACCAAAAAAGCTAAGTCAAAGTTATCTCGAAAGAATTGAAATACTTCTCCCACTGCCTCTTTCTTCCCTCTCCATCTCTCCTCTCTCTTTTTCACTATCTATTAATCTATACATGATACATGTTTTACATGTATATAGTAGAGAGAGAGGAGAGGATAAATAGCTAGATAGATAGATAGACAGATGATAGATAGATAGGTAGATAGATGGATAGATAGACAATTGATACATACATATATACATACATACATACATACATACATACATACATACATACGGATGGATAGGATCATTATTATGTGCCAAGTGCTTTTCATGAATTACCTTATTTAATCCTTTCAGTGGCCCATCATACAGGTAAGATAACTGAGGCGTGGAGAACCTACGCTCACAAAGCCATCAGGTAGCTGACTCCCAAATCCAGTCTGGGTGAGTCTGACCCCAGCACTATGCTGATTTCCTGCACCATGATGCCACTAGAAATAAATGGGCAAGAGAACATTCAAAAGTTCCAGTCCTTCCTTTAGAAACCTAGGAGGAAAGGAGCTTGAGAAATAAAAAGCAAGTAAATAAAAATAAATAGCATGGAGAAAACAAGCTGTTCTTAGGGAATATGGGAAAACTGTCCCCCAGGAGCCATTCACTGTCATGCTGATTTCAGCCTCAGCTGAGCGAGGGGTCCAGTTCCCTTCCTTACTGTTCCGTGGAAGAGACCAAGTCTCTTCCCACACACAAGTAACTGCAGAGGGCATCTTATTTGCAACGCACATCAACAGTTGTGCATTAAAAATCTTCTCTCCTGTTTTAATTCACATCAGTTGACACTTCAGCACCGAAACATAGATGCTTGTCTGCGTTTGCAATCACGAAGTTCTGTGAACAGTGATGAAGCAAGCCAAGGAGCCTCTTTTGAGGAAAAGCTGCTTTCCTGGTGCCAGAATGAATGATTAACTGCATTGTCCCTAAGGCTCAAGATCAAATCCCATTATGGGCAGTGATTCAGTCGTAAACCTCAGCATCCTGGTACCTTTGCAACTATTTGTCTTTTTAAAAACCAATAATGATGTGAAGGAGTGGGAGAGAAAAATTCTTTCTTAGAAAAATTTGGTCTGAGATTGAAGTTCAAACAATAATTCTTAACATTCATATTTGCAGAAACTTAATAGGCTTATTCTTATTTGAAAATTGCATGTGTAGGTTGCTTGGGATGAAACTTTAAAATACATGCCGTTTAGCCATCTGCTTTGTGTTTGCACTCAGTGTTGAAGTTGTGGTTAAATGATATGTATTTTACATTTAAATATTTGGAAACACGGCCGAAACTTATTAAGAAAAGCAAACATTTAGCTCCCCATTTCCTCTGACTAATTTTTAGATCACTTTTGTCTGCTTTTCCTGAAGAACAACCCTTAATCACACCGAAGACAGATATGTTCATTTCAATATTTCAATAACATAAGAAAGAAACTCATATTGCCAGAATATAGATATTAGAGATGATCTAACCCAACAATTTCATTCTACAGAAAATCTTCGAGGCACAGATAAAGAAAGTAATTCCCTGGACCTCCATGGAAGAAGCTGACCTTTACTTGGGGACATTCTTCTGTGGTGCTCACAAAGACAAATTTTTGTTCCTCAGTAATACCAGGTTGGATGGATGGGACATTTCTACAAACCTCAAAATGCGTCATTTCCTTAGGTATTTTTCACCTCTTGCTTTGACGAAAGTCGATAATGCCATCAACTTGACTGTTTGGGACTTAGTCAAAATTGCATGCTTAGTTGATTATCCAACCACTAAGCCTTGTTGTTTCTAGTGTGGCAAAGATAACTAGCTGTCCACCAAAGACGTGGGCTTTCCTTCCCTTGTAGATAGTTTTTCTTGGGAAATGGCAGCTAACTCAGGACGATATTCTCAGTCTCCCTACACTTGGCAGGGTCAGTTCTCATCAAGGGGGCAGGAACAAAAGTAATGAGTGTCACATCTCAGCTAGCACGAGTAAAAAGCCTTATCCACAAGGTGGAAGGGGGCTGGATCCCTGAATCACTGTGTGGAAGGCAGGATGCCTAAACCCACTTTGGACTTAACTGAGTGAACAATAACTTCTATTGTGTTAAGCCACCGAAGTTTGGGCTTTAGCTGCTATAGCAGCTTGCATTATTACTAACACGTGGATCCAATGAGAAGCATCTCAAAGACATAGAAATATATCCCAAACTAGTAAATTACATAAAGACCCTGTCTGTGTCCTCCGCTTCTTAATTAAATGATGAGATTGCAGTTCCCAAGGCTGTGATGTCGGTTCCCTCACCTAAGAGACAGCGACAATCCAATCAGATTGGCCCCAAGAAAACCCCACAATAGCCACTTTGGATGATTGTGCTGAGTCGCCCAAGATACAGCACTCATTGTGTCAGTATAACAGCCCCAAAATTATTTCTGCCTTTCCTTAAGTGGAATAAAGAGAGTAGAGAATATTAAGATACACAAATCATTCTGTTTTCAATTCCTAGAATTCCCTTAAGCCCTCTGTTTTACTCCACTAAATAATGAAAAGCTTAACTAAAAATGCCCTTTACAAAAGTACCCCAATTTTTCATGTTTGGGCTCTCCAGTTGGTTCCACCAACTTAGTCAAACAAGGTCACAATTAAGATGAGAAGGAAAAAAGTCAAAAAGCCATTGAATTCATTTGGCAGATAACCCACTGAGGAAATGGCTACGTAAATACAGCCCTAGCGTCAAGGCCGCTTGTTTGCTCAGCTGTGTTTATTTAAATTAAATATTGGCCTTAACTAGGCCCAATATTTACTATTCAACTCTCATCCTGCTCACCTGAACTTGGGGTTCTTAATCGCAGGGAATTAGGACCAATGAGTTAAATCTTATGACTTGCTTATTTGTATTTGAATTCAGGGGAATCACCAAAAGTTTGTTCCAAGGGTTCCAGAGACACTAGCCTCGGAGACTTGCTTCTGTCTGCCTTGAAGCAGAGCTCTGTGCTTTTCAAATATTTTTTAGCACTGGAGCCCATATTTCTAAAGAGGGCTCACACAGAGCCCAAATAAACAGAGTAGGCAAATTCCAAGCTGCTGTAATTGAAGCAGAGTTGGGGGTCCCAGAGCCCCTCCACCCACTACCCCCTTTTCTCTATGGCACCCCCTCGGACTCCTCTGCCAAACCTTTGTGGTCCAAAGATCATATTATGTAAACCCTCCATTTGGTTCAATGCCTCTCTGTTATCAAGAAAGAAACTGAGGCACAGTGGCATGCCCATATCCACCTAGCAAGTTAGTGGCTGGGCCAGGACTGGAAACTGCCTCCAGACTCCCAGACCAATGCTTTTTCCAGACAACAGGCTGCCGCTCACGGTGCTTCTTCTCTAGATGTGTTCACGCAATCTCTGTGTCTATGAATTTCCCACCTAAATTGGGAGTGTTTATCTTATCTTCTGGTTCTGAGGTCAATTCCTGCAGCCACCTCTGCTGTAAACAGCAGGGTCCTGGTGTACAGAGATAGAAGGAATCCTGGAGATCATCTAGATTCTGCACCAACTGCCTCATTTCACAAATGGGGAAATTTATGTCCTGGCACTTTATAAACTGGAGCATACTTGAGAGGTCGAAATAGCCATGTCTGCAAGGCAACTTGGAGTAGTAGGGGCTTCTGAATGTGAGTGTGAAGCCTGGACCACCTACACTAGAATTACTAGGAGTGCTTTGTAAAAATGTAGACTTGTGGATGGAACGTGAATCTGCATTCTTACCAGCCATCCCAGATGAATCTTCTGCATATACCACTGGGTTAGTGGCAAGAGCATAATTATTAATGGCATGTAGACTTGTGTTCACAACCTAGCTCTTCAGTCTTCTAAGTGTTATGTTGGACCAAATTACTTAACCTCCCATGTCTCCCATGTCATGGCTGTAATGATCTAGGAGGTAATGGTGGGCAAACTTCTAACAAAATACTGACCTAGAGGAAGAAGCTTCCATGCCTGCAAAAGGCGTTCTCTGGCCCCTTCCCGAACACCGTGAGTCAGTTAGTTCAGGCCTCTGGGACGATTTCCTGTTGCAGCATATCCAAGCCCTTCTGGGCAGCTGACCTGTCTCCTCCATCAATCACATATCAGCTTTCCCTCAGCGGGCAGGGGGACAGTCCCCAGACTCGGATGCCCTGATTCATCTTCATCAGTCTGAGGCTGGACTGACAAAATGAATTTTTTCTCTGCCATCCATTTTAGCCTCTTCTTTCTTCTCACATCTAACTTTTCTTTAACAATAAGGCATGCTTGTAAACAGTAAAACGCTACACAAATGTAAACTGCTATTATTATTACTATAAGTCTTGAAGGAGTTATAAGAGGCAGCTCACAACTCAGAGAAAAAGAATCCACACTCAAGACAGAATTGAAGATGGAAGCTGGTATGAGTCCTTGTTGAAAGTGGTAAGACAGATAATCAGTGTCATAGGCAAGACAGATAATCATCCAAAGATGCTGTGGGTTCAGGAAGGCGTCATGGGACCAGTGGGACATGAATCTTCAGAAAAGTAGAAAAAAGAGGCAGCTGGGCAAAGAGGTCGGCATGAAGAGAGGCTTGACTTGAGAACCTGTCTCAGTCTGTTCAGGCTGCTATAACCGAGTACCATGGGTACCACGGTTGGGTGAGAGCCCTCTTCCAGGTTGCAGATGGCCATCTTCTTGCTGTGTTCTCACGTGGTGGAAAGGACAAGCTAGCTCTCTGGGGTCTCTTTTATAAGGGCACTAATCCCATTCATGAAGGCTCCACCCTCATGACCTAATCACCTCCCGAGGGCCCCACCTCCTAATACCATCGCATTGAGGGTTAGGATTTTGACATATGAATTTTAGGGAGACACAAACATTCAGTCCATACAGAACCAAAGCCAGTGAGGAGGCCCCACCTTAAAGGAAAAGATGTCCATCTGGGGAGCGGTGATGGGAGGCATGTTTGGTGGATGGGGTGAGGCAAGATCATGAAGGCAGAGAGCCACTCTATGGGGTAAGGCACCCAGCCCCCACGAGCCTCTGTTTCCTCATAGATCAAATAGAAAAGTAACGGTACCACCAAGCAGAGTTATTGTGGGCGTTCTACGCTCATGAGTGCAGTGCACTTGACAAACATACTATCGATATTTCAACAGGCAGGCAATGGAGGGACCACTGGAAATTGAACTCAAACATAATGCACTTCTTGAAAACAAAAATGTGGGAATAAAAGTTGGGGTTTGTTGGCTTGAGAGTTGTGTTGTTTTGTGGTAATCTGTTCATTTCATCTCCAAATATTTGTGCTGTTTAGGAGCAACAGTGTCGGCTCTTCTTCCTCTTCTGTTGGTAATGTATTAACCCAGAATCCCAATGTAATACATTAACTCAAGGGCCCCATTGTCAGGTCATGGAGTGCTATGGATGAAGCAGTGCATAGTGTAAGACATTCAGGCAGAAATGCTGTGAAGGGACAGTCTACCCCCCACTTGCAGGAGGCAAGCCAGTATATTACATATACCAGTGATTCTCAAACTTTGGTACATCTAACAATGATTCGGTGGCAGGGGAACAATTTTTTAATAGGCAGATTCCTGGGCTGTATCCCCAGAGAGTCTGTTCTCCTTCTATCAAAACTCTGCAATTGTTGGGGCCAGTGTAGTGGCCTAGTGGTTACGTTAGGCGTGCTCCGCTTTGGCGGCCCAAGTTTGGTTCCCAGGGGCAGACCTACACCACTCATTGGCGGCCGTGCTGTGGTGGCAACCCACATACAAAATAGAGGAAGATTGGCAATAGAGGTTAGCTCAGGATGAATCTTTCTCAGCAAAAAAAAAAAAAAAAAAAATCTGAAATTGTTAAAAGCACCCACGTGTTCAAACACAGAGAGGCTCAAACTTAAGACACACCACCATATGCCAGGCACTTCGCACAGTACCCAAAATGTACAACATGAACGTGTACAACAGAGCTAAAAATCTGTTGGTCTAGTCACAAGATTGAATTGGCTGGGAAAATGGAACAGTATTCTGGAGGGTTTGCTGAAAACTTATTTTCCTTTAAAGCAGAGTTTCTCCCTCTGATCCATGGAGCACTGGAGCTTACAAATGGACTTCAGGGTACCCATGACTTCCCTGAAACTGTACATAATTCTTTGCGTGCATGTACAGCTCTTTCAAGGAAGACTTTTTGTCTTCCTCAGATGTGTGACCCATGGAAAGTGAAGAGCCATGACACTAGAGGCTGAAATATTTAACTGTAAATCATATAGATCTCCACCTGTGAAACCTTCCAGGTAAAACTTCCCTTGCACTCTTGTCCAATAAAGGTCGCTATTCAAGGAGTTAAGGCATCCATTGGAATCCTAATTTTCTTTTATTTGCAGGACCAAAGGTGCAGGAAGCTGAGAGATCATCTGAGCCTAGTACCTCTATGAACAGATGAGAAAATGGAAATCCAGAAGGTGAATTGCCCAAGGTCACTCTAGCTAGTAATTGGTAGAGTCTGGAGTGGTCCACCTCCTAGCTTTGCCACACCATCCCACCCCTGCTACACTCTCCCTCTCCCTCCCCCACCACCTCACCCCACCCCACCCCATTGTCCTTCTCCATCCACTGGATCGTTCAGGTCAAAACAAGTTTATCTCTACTAAGAGGCAACTTAGGTAGCATAACCATACATCTCAGTTGCATGAGATGATTCCAGTTTACATGCAATTATTAACAGCGTTCCCTTTCATTGTCAAAAGTGTCCCAGTTTGAACACTACATTACATGGCCATCCAAAGCTTAGGGATCTGATTACAATTTTCCCCAGTCTCCTTCAGTGGTAAAAACTGATCTGTTTCTGAATTCTACTCTTCACGAAATTTAAGAATTCTTTTGCACTAGAGCTTGAAAACTGGCTATCCGCAGGCCAGACACTGCTTGGAAATGTATTTGGGGACCTTGGCACTGTTTTAAAATTCTCTTAAATGGTTGAGCTATTGGGATTTTTAATTTGAGAAATTTCACCTAAAACCTGGATTGGGAGGCTTCTCTTGAAAATTTAGATCTGCATCACAAAGGCCACATTTCCTCCTGACAGCAATTGCCTGGCCCAAGCTCTCGAGTTAAACACAACTCCCACCCGGATCATTTTTTTTTTAATTTTTTTATTTTTTAAAAAGAGTATAATTTACTCTTTATTTTTTTATCGAGGTAACATTCATTTATAACATTATATAAATTTCAGAGGTACATCATTATATTTCGATTTCTGTGTAGACTACATCATGTTCACCACCCAAAGACTGATTACCATCTGTACTGTACACATGTTCCCCTTTACTCCTTTCACCCTCCCCCAACCCTCTGGTAAACACCAATCTATTTTCAGTGCTATGTGTTTGTTTGTTGTTGTTATTGTTGTTTTATCTTTCACAGATGAGTGAAATCTTATGGTATTTGGCTTTCTCCATCGAACTTAATTCATTTAGCGTAATACCCTCAAGGTCCATCCTCCAACAAGTGTTGGAGCAGATGTGGAGAAAAGGGAACTCTCACACACTGCTGGTGGGAATGTAAACCAGTGCAGCTACTATGGAAAATGGAGATTCCTCAAAAAATTAAAAATAGAAATACCATATGATCCAGCTATTCCACTTCTGGGTATTTATCCAAAGTACACAAAAACACTAATTTGAAAAGATATTTGCACCCCTGCGTTCATTACAGCATTATTCACAATAGTCAAGGCTTGGAAACAACCTAAGTGCCCATCAATGGATGAATGGATAAAGAAGATGTGGTATATATATACAATGGAATACTACTCAGCCATAAAAAAGATGAAATCTTGTCATATGTTGTTTTTACATTAATTTCCTGCTGTATGGACTTTGTGTCTGTGGTCCCTACGTTTATATAAATTTATACATGCTATGGATTGAATTGTGTCCCCCCAAAATTCATATGTTGAAGTCCTGACCTCTAGTACCTCAGAATTTAACCTTATTTGGAAATAGGGTCATTGCAGATATAATTAGTTAAGATAAGGTCATTAGGGTGGGCTCCTAATCCAACATAACTGGTGTCCTTATAAAAAGGAGAAATCTGACACAGAGACCCACACATAGGAGAACACCATGTGAACATGAAGTCAGAGATCAGAGTGTTGTGTCTACAAGCCAAGGAACACCAAGGATGGCCAGCAACCACCAGAAGCTAGGAGAGAGTCATGGCATAAATTGTCTCCCACAGTCTCAGAAGGAACCAACCCTGTCAACACTTCTGGCCTCCAGAGCTGTGAGACAATAAATGTTGGTTAAATCACTCAGTGTGTGGTACTTTCTTTGGCAGCCGTAGTAAACTAACACATTTATATAAACATATAAATCTGTGATTCTCAGTTGGCGGCGATTTTGCCCCAAGGGGACATCTAGCAATGTCTGGAGATATTTTTGATAGTCACAACCTGAGGGAGAGGGGTCTTACTCTTCATTGAGTGGGTAGAGTCCAGGGATGCTGCTAAATGTCCTACAATGCACAGGATGTCCCCCAACAGCAAAAATTATCCAGGCCCAAAGGTCGATAGTGCGAGGTTGAGAAACCCTGATGTAAATGAATACCACAAAGTAGCTTCCACGTGTCAGGCACTCGGCTTCCCACGCATTCACTCATTACTCCTCCCTGAGTCCTACACAACATGATATCATTATCCCCATTTTGCAGATCAGGAAACTGAGGCTGGCATAGAGGTTGATTAACTCACCATCATTTGAACCCTGGCATTTTGGCTCAGAGCCTGATAAGGGCTCAAGACAAGGTTGACATGAGGGAAGCCACTGTAGAAAAGAAACCCTGTTATAACTTAAAATGATCTCTGAAAAACTAACCCAGCCGGATATGCCCCCTCCAGGAGCTCTAACTGCTCTGTAGATTTTACGACCCCTGCTTGTGCACGTACCTCCCAGCTGTGATAAGATGATAACTTTGTTCTTTTGAGTTCTTTAGGAATGTGATGACCCCGGAACAGAGAGTCTATGCTGATAGCCATCATCAGTGAAAACTGAAAGATCTCCTGTGGCACTCCCAGTCTGTAACACCAGAAGGTCAACATTCCTGATCCCCTCCACTCTAACCCAATGGCCTACATAACTGCTGTAAGATTTTGTGCCCCCTTAAGATGGTTCTTTGAGACATTAGCCATCTTTCCCCTTGCTAGCAAGCTGTAATAAAGCCCTTTCTTTTCCACCATCTTGCCTCTTCACGATTGGCTTTTGTCTCGTGGCAAGCAAATCGTGCCCTTTGTGCAGTAGCAAGCCCTTTAGTGCCGCACAGACATCCCAGCAGGCCAGTGGGCTGAACCCCAGAACTAACGTCCTCTCTTTTCATGCTGACATTTCATCCCAGGGAGCACCTCCTAAAGCTCTCACTTTTTGGTCTAGAAACTCGGAAAATGCTCATTATCACCTCCTTTGTCACGCTGATCCCAGCTTGTTCTATCCAGCAGAAGGGATTGGGACTAAATGGAATCAGGAGCCTCTCGTGTGAAATTACCAGGCAATTCACGTAGCACATCATGAAATTGGAAACAGGAGAAATGATTCCCAGGCTTTTAGCCTGATGCATTCCTTCCTTATTCAAATTCTTGTTATAAATATTTGAGAAAAGCCGCAGTCAGCTGTAAATGGACACTGACTTCATCTCACCCCAGATTCCCCTCACTAGCCTAGGACGCCACACAAAGGTCACATTTATATGTAAATAACAGCGGCCGATGCAGGAATCTCAAGGGCAGTCAGCAGAGACCACCTCTCAAAATCAGGGTCAGGACCTCTTATTCCACCACAAGGGCTTCAAATCTGGGCTTTCCTGTGCAACACTTACTTCTCAGTGCTTTCCTTTCCTCCTCTACAAAACAGGGGAAATAATAATACCAGTAGCATCGTGGGGAGGATAAATTGAACGAATACAAGTCAAATGCTCGCAGCAGTGCCTGACACATGGTAAGTGCTCAGTAAGTGTCAGTCCTTATTAGTGGGAGACAACTGCTTTCTCCCTGTGTGATCTTGATCATTTTTTTTTTTTTGTGGTGAGGAAGATTAGCCCTGAGCTAACATCTGCTGCCAATCCTCCTCTTTTTGCTGAGGAAGATTGGCCCTGAACTAACATCCATGCCCATCTTCCTCTACTTTTGATGTGTGGGATGCCTGCCACAGCATGGCTTGATAAGTGGTACGTAGGTCCGCGCCAGGGATCCAAACCTGCAAACCGCACGCCACCGAAGGAGAGCGCACAAACTTAACCACTATGTCATCTGGCTAGCCCTTGATCGGTTATCGGTAAAATGGGAACAATGTATAATACCTGCTCCACCAGCCTCGGTAAATTTTTGCGAGAACTAAGTGGAAACAAATTGATTCAAAATCAATTTGCAAATTGCAAGTACTGGTATTGGTACTGGTAAGGGTATTGGTACCCTGGTTCTCTGTGGGGGATGCAAATAAGGGCCTAGCTTTCACATATAGGGATTAGCAGGAAATTCACTATGGACCTTTACCCCTCAACTCCCAGGTTAAGTCCTGAAATTCACCGGATGCATTCTAGAGCCTGCTTTCTGTCTCCCACCAACCCTTCCACTGTCTGATTTGGTCATGTCTCTTTCTATGTTCGAGGTGATTTTGTCTCACTGCCCTTCCTTGTCACTGGGCGCCACTCAGAGCCACACCTGGCCACCCTGATAGATTTCAGTAAGTGTGAGTCTCACGTAAAGGCTATTCGAGCCAGATTCCTTCCCTCTCCTAAAGCTCCATGCAAATGTTCCTACCTTCCCCTGCAGCTTCTGTCCTCCACAGATCATTCGTTTTCTTCACCTATAAATAGAGCTTTGATTCTCCAGGTATCCTGCTTCACACTCAGCCCAGAGAAAACCATTTCAGTCCCTGGCAAAGATGGTCACTTCCCTCCACTACCCTCTAAAAATGCCTCCTCAGAAGATGGGGAACCTTGTACCAGACAATCTCTTAGTCTGGGTAAGTCAAATTCTTTTCTGTACCCGGGTTCCCCAGAAGATTAGCTTCCGTGAGAAAACACTCTTTGGGGAGGGCTTATGTGAGGCCCCAAACACCCCAGGAACGATGTAAGTGAACCTGAATCCTAGACTTCCAAGGATTCAATCAAAAGGACTCATCATTTTTTAGAAAGCCATAACTTCCAAACTCCCGTGACTACCCAGCCTCCTACTCACCTTGGTTTTAACTAAACCCTTGGTGAGGAAGAGATCGTTGTACATGGCCACCAATTGGAAAGAAAATAGATGGAGGTTGGCACAAGAAAGTGCTTTCAAAAAAAAAAGATTCCTCCACCATTATATTATTTGTTCATTCTGTCTTCTAGGTTGACAGAGAAGACCATGGCCTTCAAGAGAAGGCCATGTAAAGCATTTATGACATTTGGCACATTGCCCAGTTTCTTCTGAAAGGATTTATCCAGGGCACTTGGGGCCTCTCTGCAAACCAGGACTGAACTTCTCGGTCACCCTGGCTGTACTGGGGACAATGATGGTCTGCCCATCGCCCTGTGATTGTGTCAGAGCTGGGCAGCTTGCAGCAGGGTCACTGGAGGAGAAATGAAATTCTGGTCCTTATCTGCCCAGAATTGGACTAGCTGGCATTCATCCAATTTGCCAGAAATTTGTGGGAGAAGGAAAATTTTTAAAGAACACTTGGAAATGCAAAGTGTATGATATGAACTAATCAGGCGACAAAACAAATATAGGCTTCTCTCCTCCTGTGTCGTTTTAACCAGTATAATCCTTGATGGGGTTCAGGGCAGGCCGCCCCAAGATGGGCCACTCTGGTATGTGGATTATTTTGAGCTGAAGACAATAAAGGCTCCGAAGACTCAGGAAGAACATTCGACCTCCTTCCAAACTGCCTAAAAGAATTTAACAGCAGTTAAATTCTTCCTGTTCCAGGAAGGAGCTGATACCATATGATAGCTGTAGTATAATGTAAAATAGGTGTACTAGAAAGGCACCAACAAACCCATTTTTGGCCCAGTAAAACTTGTTTAATAAACATTTGCATTTCCATCTCTGTGTATATTGCCTTCCTTTCCTCTGAAATCCCAAACCACTAGCCCCAACATCCTCCTTGTCTTTAGCTGAAAATACTTAAGCTAGCAGCTTCGGCCAGATGGCCAAGTTGCTCAGCTTTTCCTGAGTTTCTCCCATGTATACATGTTATTAAACTTTGTTTGATTTTCTCCTGCTAACTTGCCTTTTTAATTATTTGACCAGTCATAAGAACCCTAAGGGAAAGGGTGGGGGAGAATTCACTCTTTTCCCCTAACATCCTATAGCGTAGTCCTTTTCACCAGGGTTGGTCAGAATTTTCCTGTATTGGACTGACAATTGCCTCTACCCCCACTAACAAGTTAGAAATAAACGAGACCTGAAAAACAGCCAAGGGAAGACATGAGTCCAGCAGACTCACATGATCTTGCCAGAGTGAAGAGAGATGGCTCCCATTCTAATATGATCTGGAGAAAAAGGTGAGGGCACAGAGCAAGTCCTTAATTCCATCAAAGAAAGAGCTTTGCAAATACCAATAAGGCTTGTTCAAGTTTTCTATTGCTGTATAACAAACCACTGCAAACAGTGGCCTAATACAATAACCATCACATATTATTATATCTCACGGTTGCAGGGGTGACTGGGCTTCACGAGGCAGTCCTCCTCCACCTGAGGTCTCCATCTTGAAGACGTGTCCACTCACAAACTGGTACCTGGGCTGGGAAGAACTAGACAGCTGGAGGCAAATAGCCGGAGCTCCTCAGACATCTCTGTCTACCTCTAGGTGGTCTCTCCACAAAATCCCTCCAGCGTGCTGGCTTCAGTGTGGGTCATTCTTCTTTTTTTTTTTTTAATTGCGGTAACATTGGTTTATAACATTGTATAAATTTCAAGTGTACATCATTCTACTTCTATTTCTGCATACGTTACATCATGTTCACCACCCAAAGGCTAATTACAATCCATCACCACACACATGTGCCTAATCATCCCTTTCTCCCTCCTCCCTCCCCCCTTCCCCTCTAGTAACCACCAATCTAATCTCTGTCTCTATGTGTTTGTTTGTTGTTGTTTTTATCTTCTGCTTATGAATGAGATCATACAGTATTTGGCTTTCTCCCTCTGACTTATTTCACTTAACATAATACCCTCAATGTCCATCCATGTTGTCACAAATGGCTGGATTTCATCGTTTCTTATGGCTGAGTAGTATTCCATTGTGTATATATACCACATCTTCTTTATCCATTCGTCCCTTGATGGGCACTTAGGTTGCTTCCAAGTCTTGGCTATTGTGAATAACGCTGCGATGAACACAGGGGTGCATGTATCTTTACGCATTGGTGTTTTCAAGTTCTTTGAATTAATACCCAGCAGTGGAATAGCTGGATCGTATGGTAGTTCTATTCTTAATTTTTTGAGGAATCTCCGTACTGTTTTCCATAGCGGCTGCACCAGTTTGCACTCCCACCAGCAGTGTGTGAGAGTTCCCTTCTCTTCACATCCTCTCCAATACTTGTTGTTTCCTGTCTTGTTAATTATAGCCATTCTGACGGGCATGAGGTGATATTTCATTGTAGTTTTGATTTGCATTTCTCTGATAGTTAACAATGTTGAACGTCTTTTCATGTGCCTGTTGGCCATCTGTATATCTTCTTTGGAGAAATGTCTGTTCAGGTCTTTTGCCCATTTTTCAATTGGGTTGTTGGCTTTTTTTGTGTGTGTGAGGAAGATCGGCCCTGAGCTAACATCTGCCAATCCTCCTCATTTTTTGCTGAGGAAAACTGGCCCTGGGCTAACATCCACGCCCATCTTCCTCTACTTTATATGGGACACCGCCACAGCATGGCTTAACAAGCGGTGTGTCCAGTGGGCACCCAGGATCCGAACCGGCAAACCCTGGGTCGCCACAGTGGAGCGCGCGCACACTTAACTGCTTGAGCCACTGGGCCGGCCCCATGCTTTTTTGTTGTTGAGATGTATGAGTTCTTTATATATTTTGGAGATTAACCCCTTATCAGATATATGGTTTGGAAATATCTTCTCCCAATTGTTAGGTTGCCTTTTTGTTTTGTTGATGGTTTCCTTCGCTGTGCAAAAGTTTTTAGCTTGATGTAGTCCCATTTGTTTATTTTTTCTATTGTTTCTCTTGCCCAGTCAGACACGGTACTTGAAAAATATGTTGCTAAGACCAATGTCGAAGAGCGTACATGGCTGCTCAAGGCTGTAAAGGTACAAGGAGAGAGGGAGCGAGATGGAGACACAGAGATAGAGAGAGCCACTTGGATGCTGTATCTCCTTTTATAACCCAGCCTCAAAAGTTGCAGAGAGGTACTTCCACTGCATACTATTGGTTAGAAATCAGGCACTAAGCATAGTGCCTTAGCATATAGTCACTAAGGCCTATATTCAAGGGGAATTAGACCCACTTTTGATGGAAGGAGCGTCAAGGAATTTGCAGACACGTTTTAAACCCATCCCAGTGGTTTTCAACTCTGCTTGCACATTACACTCATCTGGGGGCTTTTGCAGCTCCAGATGCCCAGGCCACTCTCCAAGCAAAGTAGAATCTCTGAGAGTGGAACCCAGGCATCTATTTCTTAACATGAACCCAAGTTTAAGAACCACTACTTTAGACCATAGGAGTATTCCTGTTTAGCACACAAAATTAAAAATCCACCTAAAACTCTCCTCTGGTGATGCTCACTTCTCAACCTCAGCAAACCCAATGCTGGCTTTTTGTAATAAATATTTTTAAATGTCTTCTTTATGTTCTGAATTAAAATTCATAGGTAATATAACTTGCCTATACACATAATTTCCAAAAATATCAATATATTAGCCTAACCACTGTTAAAGGTAAAATACTGAAAGGTAACTTATAATATAATAATAGGAATGTCATTAAGTAAATGCTCAGACATGACTATGTCATGTATAATGTAGTCAGACTGCTTGCACTATATGTAAAATCACCGTGAATGTGACAGTTACAAATGCACACTGACGTGAATGCGTTGTATTGGGGACTCAAATGCAGTAAGCAGCTTTAACATCATTGGTGTGATTTTCCAAAAATAAAGCAATTGTACTAGTTTGCTAGGGTTGCCATAATAAAACTCCATAGACTGGACGGCTTAAACAACAGAAATTTATTCTGTGTTTTTTGACAGTTATGGAGGCTAGAAGTCCATGATCAAAGTGTCAACAGGTTTGGTTTCTTCCAAGGCTTCTCTTCTTGGCTTCCAGATGGCATCTTCTCCCTGTGTCTTCTCTCTGTGTACCTGTGTCCTAATCTCCTCTTTTAAGAAGGACACTAATCATATTGGACTAGGGCCCACCCTAATGACCCCATTTTAGCTTAATTACCTCTCTACAGGCCCTGTCTCTAAATACAGTCACATTCTGTGTATTGGGGGTTGAGGCTTCAACATAGGAATTGGGGGGAACACAATCAGTCCATAAGAGCAATCAACTCTTGGTAAGGTTCTAAACAAAACAAAATAGTACAATCTTCCCTCAATTTTCAAAGTAATTACATTCATAAAAAGTTCATTGTAGATTATTAAATGCCCCCTCAACAAGACCCACATTATGTTTATATGTAAAATAGAGTTAGATTCTAGGCTCAGCTCATGAAAAATAGGCTTTACACCTACATGAATGTCCCATTGGGCATCTGACAATTGTGAAGGCCGAGAGACAATTCATTTGTGCCGGACTATTGAGACAGTCAGGCACCACCAGCTTCCCTTTACTAAATGCCAGTAACACTACTTCACTATCATGACACTCGAAATGCCCCCCAGAGGGCAGAACTGGTTCCACTGAGAATGTTTGACTTAAAGGAACTCAAGGCTAAATCATAATCTAAATATTTCTCATGTCAGAGAAAATCACCACCCCCTATTTTATTTGCTTAGTAAGTTTTGATTTTGTTACTAGCTTTTCTAAAATTGGGGACAAACCATTATTATGTTCAATACTTTGCTTAACCGCAGGGCTATCTGACATGCTAGAACTTACTCATGGCAAAGGGCATCCCAAACAAAAGTTATTTTGGTTTTATGTGTTCCAAATTAGCCACGCTGATGGTTCTGTCCGTTGGTCTAACAAATAGTCTAAAGTTGATAGCATGCAATAAGGGGGTAGAATTTTTCCCCTTGTTACTCTCAATAAAACTAAATTTGCCATTGATCAAATCCTCTAAAAATGTTTCAAAGTTTGCAGTGGTATACGTAGACACAATTGAAAAAGGCTAAAGAACAATATTAAGAAAACTCATCAATGTTTAACGAGTAGTATTAGTATGGGTAGAATCCCCGAGGCAGCACGTGGTAGAGCCACATCTCCAGTTTGACACCAAAGCCCTGCTCTCCGCCTCCACTCAACACCACATGGATGGCATGTCCGGGAGAAGGTCAAAACAAGGCAGGAACACACTATGGAATGTGCAGCATTTCTCCAGCAAACCATAAGAGCTTTCCTGGCAGATGGAGCATATCAGACAGTCCCTTGAAGCACTTCATGCCCCATCACCTTTAGATTTTAATTTGTCTTTGGACAAGACCCTAGTTTCACTCATATTATGAATGTCTAAGTCTAGGGAAAAGGCATCCTAAAACATACATGCTTCAAATAATTGGGCTGAACCTGAACTTTTAAATTTTAAAATATTGAATACATTTATTGCTTTAATGATTAGATTTTAAATGGTCTGAAAATTGACATTATTCCATGCGTGGCTATTCTCTTCTCCAGCACATGAAAGAGTTTGCTCTATTGGGTCTTTTGAGACATGCCAAGGTAAATATATTTTTGCACAGCTGGAGATAAGACTGTCTCACTTGAA
This sequence comes from Diceros bicornis minor, assembly GCF_020826845.1. Classification (NCBI taxonomy): domain Eukaryota; kingdom Metazoa; phylum Chordata; class Mammalia; order Perissodactyla; family Rhinocerotidae; genus Diceros; species Diceros bicornis. Next base: position 12,800,516 of record NC_080776.1, on the reverse strand, counting down.
TAGGTATTGTCCACCAAGACCCTCTCTGTTCCAGCTCTCAGCATTCAGGAGTTTCTTCCACAGAGAGAAGGAAAACAAAGTCTTAATGTTGTTACCTCTTTTTAACTGATTTTCCTTTGATTACAGCTACTGACTCTTTTATAGCACGAGAGAAATTGTTTATGGTCATGTCTATATGTTGAAAAATAACAGACACCTTCAACAATATTAACTAGAATAGTTTTCATAGTTCCCATGGCCAATGTGAATCATAGTACAAATGATGACAATAATTTGATACATATTTTTTGAATGGATGAATGAATCATATGACAGACTAAAGCATGTGAAACCCTGGAAAAGTCAAAATGTTCTGGAATGGTGAATATGGTGACGACATGACAAGAGTCTCTTCTGAATGTTATCTTGTAAGGGACAGAAACTAGGGATTTTATTTTAGCTAAGAGCTTCAAAACCACATGTTTTGAATAATCTTTTTAGACACAATCATTCTTTGTATTTCGAGTCATCGAATGATTCTCAAGGACTTTATCCTGGCAAGAAGAGATGTTGTTTATAATACATTAGATGCGTGTTGCAGTCCTTTTTATTCTGTAATTTCATCCTGAAATCCCAAGAGTCTCCACCGCAGACTCTGTCCCTGTGGTATTAAGAAGATTGTAACAGTGTAAGATTAAAGAACAGGCACTTTGCCAATGGTGTGCAACAACTGCTCTGAGAGATCCCACAGGTTTTCCTTGTGACTCTATACCCATAGGATCATTGTGTACACGTGTTATCCAGTATCGGTTATAAATGCTATAGGCGTTCAGAGAAGACGGTAATCAAATAACATTGGATTTACCTAATCCTTTTCCCCCTTCCACTTCCATCTTCTCTGAACACATTCAGGGATGCCTTCTACGACTGATTAGATCACGTGTGCATGGTTGATTACTCTAGGTCAGTGTCATGAGAAAAATACCCAAAAAGTGTATAATTACAATCCAATCATTATAGTCATAATGCATTCAAGCAATTATGATAATTTTACAACAGCCAAACGGAATTTGAACAAGGCAACTAATCTTTTCAGATCGTTTCTGTTACGCGCCACCCATTGACCATTTGGCCAGCGATTTAAGGGAATTATTGAACGTTGTTTTATAGCTCGCCCTGAGACCACCAAGGGAATTTGACAAAAAAGGAAATATAATGGTTTATTTGTGGCCCCAATATTCATAGATTTCCAAGACTTTTGAAAATTATTCTTCCATTCAGCACACATTTACTCAGCTGCTTTGTTCCCTGCATGGGACTATATATCAGACATCAAAAGATGAATAAGGCATACTCCTCAAGAAACGCATCATTGAACCAGAGGAGAAAGAAATGTACGCGGACGTATAACATAATGCTGACTGTCCACTGTGGCAGCCCTTGCCAAACGGCACTAATGAGCACTTGTGATGTCCTTAATTTAAATTGAGGTGTGCTGTAGTGTACAATACAGACCAGATTTCAAAGAATTCATTATATCTCAATAAGTTTTATATTGACTACCTGTTGAAATGATATTTTTGGATATATTGGGTTAAGTAAACTACTATTAAAATTAACTTTGCATGTTTCTTTTTTTTACCTTTTTTAATGTGGCTACTGAAAAATTTTAACTATATATCTGGCTCATATTATATTTCTAGTGGACAGCACTGATATAATGTATGTGCCATACGCGTGGTATGTATAGAAAGACAATCGTGCACAGAGGAAAAGGCTGGGCAGAGATTTTGACATTTAATGTTAGTCTTTAAGAGATTTCTCTGGAGGACGTTTGAGGAGAAGACCAAATGGAAGAGGCATGAGCAAAGTCATAGAGGCCTTAAAGTCCTTGGTGAGTTTGTGGAACAGAGAGTAGACCAGTGTGGGAGAGGAAGGGAAGCGAGCAGCAAGAGACGAGGCTGGGACGGCATGTGGAGGCCCACATAGGTAGATTCTTGTTTGTCATGGTGGAGTCCAACTTGATCCTGTGGACGAAGGAGCATCATCAAAGGTCTTTAAGTAGGTGATTGACATGACCAGGTCTTGCTTATTCTGGGTGCAGAGAGAAGAGGCTGAGGAGGAGAGAAACCAGAAGGATACCATTAGAAAATCATGCCAGGAATAATGACAGCTCAAATAAAGTCAATGATGGTAGGAGCAAGCAGGAGTGAGACGTGGTAGATAATTCTCAAAGCGCCAAAGGATACGGAGCTTTGTAGCCAGAAGGGCAGATTTCGCTCCCCAAGCTAATGCTTGTTTTCTATCTGCTAAATGCACTTATTCTCATTACTAACCAATGAAAGAGAATAAGACTGTTGAGAATCATATTCATTTTCTGACAGATTCTCTTGAATTTGTGCTATTTTTAGGTTCGTTAGGATTTTTCTCCCCATTCATCGTGAGTCAGCTGAGAACAGTAACACAACTACTTGCTCAGCCATCCCGCACGGAGAGCTTCCTCTTGAGACAGGCCCTCCTTTTTTCTCATGCCATGCTGTTGAAAAAGACTAGACCACGTGGCCAGCCCTGGGCTGGAATTGCTCTTCTTCCTTCCGCTTTCCTTTTGCACAAAGGCCACTGAAATCTGTTCTACGATTCCTCTCCTGTTTACATAACAGCTACTTTGGTCTTCTGTCATGTTTTCATTTTCCCTTGGGGAGAAAAATGCTGCTCTCCCCAGGATTCATGAGAAAAAATGAGGAGTATAGTTCAATTAGCACTCATCAGAAGAAAACACTGGAGTGTTCCAAGCGAGAGATGAAGGATGAAGCTAGCGGAAAAGCTGGTGGGGGCTGAGAAAAGAAGATGGAGGGCAACACTATAGCAGTAGCTTAGCCCAATAAAGGGAATTGGAAAGAGAAAGGAAAATATTTATTTTTATTGGGAGAGGAATGAGTAGATGAAGTGAGTGAAAAAAAAACAACAAAATAAAACAAAACAAAAACACAAGACAGCCACTGGCTACAGCTATGAAATTAAGAATCTTTATTTTTTAAATCACACTGTGTCTTTGTTCCCAAGAGTCTACAGGATGATCCGTATTACCTTCAAATCTTCACAGCAGCCTTCTGAGTGGAACCTCTTGGGGGTCATGTGTAGCAAAAGCGAAACTGAGTCATAAAGAGGAACATTTGATTTCCAGACATCTCAGTCTATGACTCAAGAAGTGAGACCACAGGGTCTGCCCGTAAGGAAAGTGTAGGGGATTCCGTTCTGTACAGTAAACATTCAAAAGTATTCTGTAATCAGCTACTGACCAGCCAGGACATCCTGAAACACTGGTGGGGGCTGGGAAGCTGGAAACTGCCTAAATCAGTCAAGGTTTGCTGGTTGCAAGAAACAGAAATTGACTCTGGCTACACTAAGTAAAAAAAGAAAAATATTGAAAGGCTGTGGCATAACTCACAGAAATGAAGGAAAAACAGAGCGGTGAAGATTTCAGAAAAGCCAGGAATCAGGGAAGCTCTGGAGATCTAGGTAGCAGGAACTAAGGGGCAATCTGTTCAGGGTACTGCCATCAGGATTCATCAGTTCAACCATAATCCCCTGGATTATTCCATGTGATATCCACATCCTAGGAAGAGAGCTTCTCACCAGCATAGCTTGGATCATCCACCCACTTCTTGTCCAGGGAAGACAGGGTTCCTTGATTGAGTCCCTCCAAGCCTGAAAGCAGTAGAGAAAGTGTAGCTGAGTCCCCCAAAGGGAAAAAGAAGAGGTGCTGGGCAGGCAAAAATACCAGGTGTCCTCTACAGGCCCCATGCCCTTTCTTTATTCATTCTATCCACTATTCTAACCCTCTCATCTAAAAGGCATCCACCCTCATGGTCTACCTTCAACCCACTTCCTCTAAGAAATCTCCTCTGGATACTCCAACCCTACTGACCTCTTTCTCATCTGAACACATACAATATAAGCAGTCATTCACATAACCATTCATTCAACAAATATTTTTGAGCCTTCACTAGGTGCCAGGTACTCTAATAGGTACCATTTTTTCTTCTCATAGTTCTGCTTCTCCTCTCCCATGATGTTCCAGGTATAACTGTTCGTATTTGGAAACTCAATGAAGACTTTACATCATTTATTGGTCACTCATCAGTCTTTGATAGTATGATAGGCATCAACTTTGGGCCAAATGCTACAACCCAGATACAGGCTCTGAAATTGTTTTAATAACCTATGTCACACGATTACTGACAGAACCAAAGTACTCAGAGATACTTATAAGACAGATCAATTCTAATTCCAAGCGATACAGGCAGACATCCTCAATTTACACTTAATGTGTAGTTATTCATCCATTCAACAAACAAATATCATTGAATGTCTTTTCCGTATAGGACACTGTACTGAGCAGAGCCGATATTCAACATCACACACTGGTACACTTGTATCAGTTGTTGAAATAGTGAAACTCCCATGCTGGCTGGTAAATAGCCACCGTCCTGAGACTCAAAATGCCCCATCACCACCCCAGCCATGCCCATTCCTATGTCCCCTCCTCCAGGACCTTCATCTTCCCACAATCCAGTGACTAAGGGTTAATCTCTGGCACAGGACCCTGCTCCAGCCCTCAAGCCAGAGTCTTTTCTGATGGGTGCCCATGTCATCCGTGTTGATAAATATTTTTAATATCACTCTGGTTCTGAGTAGAGTGATGGATACAAAGATGGGCGTGGCCTGTCCTTAAGAGCTTATAGGTGGAGTACCACTAGCAATAAAAGGAAATACAGTGGATGAATTTCAAAAATATTGTGTTGAGCAAAAGAAACCAGATAAAAAAGAGTACATACTATATGATTCCATTTATATGACATTTTAGATTAGAAAAAAATGAACTCTGATAATGTAAATCAGAAGAGTAGTTCCCTGGGATGGAATGGCAGAGAATATTGATTATAAAGGGACACAAGGAAACTTTCAGGGGTGATGAAAATATTTTGTAGCTTAATTGGGGGGAGGTGCTTGAAATCTGTTTACTTTGTTGAACAGAAATTACACATCAAAAAGAGCTTACTGTCCAATAAGGAAGATGATACCTCCACAAATTAGTTTGACACTAGTTAGAAAGCCTAAGTCCCATGAAAGAGGCACAGCTAGAATGTGCATAGCCAAGTGGTTAGGACCATCCTCTCCTGGGTTACACAGCACTGTCTGGATTTCAACCTTGCTCTGTGTGACTGTGGGCAAGGTATTTTAGCTCTCTAGTTTTTTCATCTGCAAAATGGTGACAATAATAGTAACTACACTTAGGGGTTGTTGTGAGAGTCAAATGAGTTATCCATTGAAAACACTTAGAACATTCGGCACATAGTAGATACACAATGAACTTATGTTCGCAATGAATGTTCGCAATTAGTAAGATAGTTGCTGGACTCAAGAGAAGGAGGCTGTGGCCAGCTGGGAGAGCGCTGAGGAAGCAGCATTTGAGCTGAGTTTTGAAGAATTGTTTATAAAATGTAGGTATGGGGAGATGGGAGGAAATTATATATATGTGTACTCATCCAGCTACTTCAAACTAAGAATTCTCTTTAATGTCACTTCCTCCGGCAAGCCTGACCATCTCTTTGGCTATATTATGCCCCTCTGTACATGCTCTCAGAGCACCCCATAGTGTCTTGTGCAGTACATATTACATTTGCATTTAATCAATAAATTAACTGATTAGTATTTAAGTTTTTATTTCATATTATCAGTCCTCTCTAATAAACTAGAAGCCTCAGGTGGCCAAGATGCTCACTTTTATATCCCCAGGCCCTAGCACAGAAACTTGCAGAAATTATTAATTATTAGCAAATGAATAAATAAATAATACATTATTCTTTATAAATCAAGTTATGATTTTACTCCATTCAACTCAATTCAGAGAATGTTTATTTGAGGATCTGGTGGGCTGGGGTTCCGCGGTGGGCTTAAATGATAGCTCTGCCACTTCCTACAGGTGAGCCTCCAGGTAAGTTAGTTAAATTCTTAGTACTCCAGTCTCCTCACATGTAGACCAGGTAGTAAGAGTTTATCTGCATAGATTTGTTGTTACAAACAAGGGAACGTTCGTAAAGCATTTTACACTGTGCATATCACATAGTAAGTATTCGAAAAATGCTGGTGTCATTAGCACGCACTTCACCCAACTTACAGAGCTGCATCACTTCACCTGAGGTGTTGTTATGCCAAAAACATCAAAATGTATCAAAACACTCAAACCTGACTATATGGATCCTGCTCAAAGCCCTCCAGCCCCCAACTGGCAGAGTGTGGAATAAGGCTCAGATATGCTTTGCCTTCCTTGTACATACCTTGCCCCAGAATGCATCGTAAAAAAAAATCTACTCCAATACCAGCCATTTGGCTCCCTTTCCCTTTTCCAACCCCAAAATCATATTTTCTAATTCTTCCCAATAGTGAGTTTGCGAGTTTTGCAAAATAGTTTCGCAAAAGGTTTTAGAATATACAGAAATCTTGCACCTGGTCTACCACGTTTTACAGTAAGATCAACCTAACTATAAAATTTCTCACTATGAGACTAGAAAATGAGAACGAGATAAAATAGTCAGTCCCAAGCCACAAAGAGAGAGAGGAGAGGGGACAGGATTCCAGACCCAAGTCTTCCAGCTTCAAACACAACATTCTTTAGTTTCCAGTCTAGAAAGTTCGGGGGGATATGTTCCCAGACACCCAGGGATGCCTGAAACTACCAATAGTACCAAACCCTACATATACTGTGCTTTTTCCTATACACACGTACCTAGAATAAAGTTTAATTTATAAATTAGGCACATTAAGAGATTAACAACAGGGCCGGCCCGTGGCTTAGCGGTTGGGTGCGCACGCTCCGATGCTGGCGGCCCAGTTTTGCATCCCGGGCGCGCACCGACGCACCGCTTCTCCGGCCATGCTGGGGCCGCGTCCCACATGCAGCAACTGGAAGGATGTACAACTATCTACTGGGGCTTTGGTGGAAAAATAAATTAATTAATTAAATTAAAAAAAAGAGATTAACAATAATAACTAACAATAAAATGGAACAGTTATAACAACACACTGTAATAAAAGTTACCATAGATCTTAGCAATCTCAGCGTACGATTTTTTTTCCTTCCTTATTAAGTCAAGAACTTTCACCTTTTCACTTAAAGGAACCATTTTACGGCTCCTCTTGGGCATATCCGAATTGCCAGCATCACTGCTCTTGAGTTGTGGGGCCATTATTAAGAAAAATAAGAATGACTTGAACACAAGCACTGCGATACCCCAACAGTCAATCCGATAACCGAGACAGCCACTGAGCAACTAACTAGCAGTAGCAGATACAGTGTGAATCTCCCAGAAAAAGGGATGATTCACATCCCGGGCAGAATGGAGTTCGATGGTGCCAAGATTTCATCACACTACTCAGCTGAGGGACAATCTTCCTCAGAAAAAAAAAAATTGTACAGTATCATGTTTAATATACTTATTCAAGTGTAGTTGTAAGAGTTCTTTTTCCCTTAATAAAGATACTAAATTCTTTTTTTTTTCCATTTTATTAAGGTCACATTGGTTTATAACATTACATAAATTTCAGGTGTAGATCATTATATTTCAACTTCCGTATTGACTGCATCGTGTTCGCCACCAATATCGAATTCTTAAGTGAGGAAATAAACACGAAAATACCTAGCGCTATTCAAGGTACACAGTGGGTACTCAATAAATGCTGACTAACCTAGAATCAGCTGAAATTTCTTTCTGGGTGCCTCTTAGCTTTTCACAACAGGCACCAAGACAAGCCTTTCTCCTAGCCCTACCATGGTACTAAGTATACTCAGAATGCAGAGTTCTTTTAGAGCCCTATTCCCTTGCCTAGGGATTTCTGACACACCAAAATACCATTAAGTAGAGTTTCAAAGTCAAAATAATCAGATTACTTTTCACCACAAACCCTGGGGAAGTAAAACTGCAAACGACTCATTAGAAAGGCTGAGAAAAAGCCATCTTGAGGGCTGTCCAAAATATTGTATCACTATTTAAATTTTTCTCTGGATGCTTTCTCTCTAAATATTGCAGGAAAAAAATTAGCAGTTTCACACATGGATATGTCTAAAGCCATAGGCTCAAATTGCACACAGAGAAGCCTTGACAAGTTCCTTGTCTTTGAAAAGAGTAAGGCAGACCAGACAGATGCTTCCTCTTTGCATATTCCTCCCTGAGCTGCCTGAGTAAATGCCACGATTTTAAAATGAAGTCTGGTTTTTTTCCACATCCAGAATGTCTTTATGTGCACCCTGGAAATGCTGACGTCAATTGCCTTACAAATCCAGGGGGAAAAATCCCCATTAATTGCAGTTGACAAGACCGTCGCGTCTCTAATAATAGTAGGCACAGAGCTTGCCAGCACAGTGTCCGTTGCCATAGTTACCTGTAAGACATGATAACAACAGCAGCTCCGGAAATTGAAGTGTCACAGGACAGAGAATGACTGCATGTCACTTAGCTAAACGACCCCACGTGGCACCTTAGCTGATTATTAGGGAGGTGAAGCTAATAATCAAAACAGGGTTTTCTCAGGATTTTTTCCTCTACATCCCAGCAGACTGGTAAAATGATCCTTTGATAACTCTTAAAAGCAATTTTGCAACCATTCCTTCTTGAACAGTTTAGAAAAGCAGCGTCACAATAATTGACCAATTGAACCAGGTTAGACTACACAGCACGAGCTGTGGCACCGCCAAAGAGAGTTAATACGTGAGCTGTCCTACCTATATGATAGCAACCAACCAAATGGATCTCTTCCCTTAAACGGCTGGTTTCATCCCAAAATAGTTGTGGAGGGAATCAGTCTTAATGTATATTTTACTATCTAAGTGTATATTTTACCAACTTAAATGAATGAAACAAACTGATGAACTTGTTTAAACTGTTTACACATGTAGATATGTCCACAACGTAAAGATTCTTGGCAGCATTTGCTGAGCCCTGTGCCCCCTTCCATCAAAGGAGAAAGCTGAGAATGAGAAATAATCTACTTAAGGCTGACCTCGCTTGTTTCAGACCCTCTTCACACAGAGCCATCCCCAGGCCCTTGGAGGCTCTTGTAAGGTAAATAAGCACAAGAGTCAAATCTCTGTAGAGAAATAATGTTAAATTTATTATTTAGCAAGGAGAGGAGGAGTTAAAGTCTTAATGATAAGAGAAATAATGATCTCCCTATATAAGACTAGATTGTGTTGTTAAAAAGGAATATGGACACACGTGTGAGCGCGCACACATGCTGTCTGTGGTGAAATATACTAGAAAGCAACGAAATATACTAGAAGGTTGAGGTTTAGTGCCTCAACCAACATGTGCAGGGCTAGACACACTAAACCCACTACATTTTCCAAGAGGAAGGATCCCCATAATAATTGGAATATAAAGATATTTTAAAAAAAAGATGGAAGGCCCAGATTCTTCACAAAACCCTGCTTAAAAAAACACATAGGAGGGCTGGCCCCATGGCTTAGCGGTTAAGTGTACGCGCTCTTCTCCTGGCGGCCCGGGGTTCGGATCCCGGGCGTGCACCGACACACTGCTTCTCCGGCCATGCTGAGGCTGCGTCCCACATACAGCAACTAGAAGGATATGCAGCTATAACACACAACTATCTACTGGGGCTTTGGGTGGAAAAAATAAATAAATAAAATCTTTAAAAAAAAAAACATATAGGAGAGAAACCCTTTTTGGCCAATAGTTGAAGGGTGTTTTTGAATTTTCATCCAGAAAAACAAACATAATGCAAAGAGAGTGTCATTCTTTTCCACTTGATACAATCTTTTGGGGATAAAAATGCACGTTCACAAACATACACACAAATCTACATATGCGTAATGTATTCATAAGTATTAGCGTATCATTGTGATTCTGGTCCTAGGATTTAGTGAGTCTGATGTTTTTGTTTCTGTGACTATTTCTCAGCTGCGTCGGATAACCTGAAAGTTTCTAGTCTCATTTCCCTAGTGGTTCCATGTCAAATAATAGAAAACTAAATTCAAAGCCCTTGCTTCATCAGATGACACTGGAGGGGACAGCAGAGGGATTACAGGCAAAGGCTAGCAACCAGCCCCTTTCTTCACAGAGGAAAATTACCAGAACTCTCTGCAGAGTGGACTAAAGCAGCCAGCAGTGCTGCCTGGTGTTCTCCTCTCATCAGAGACTGAGTAGATGGAGCTTTATAAACAAGACGGCAGAGGGAAGGCAGGATTCCGCCCTGAGGCAGAGCAGGCCACCTCTGACCAGGCAGTCCTCCCACCACATCCGTGGACTTTGGACAGACGGCATGCCACGCTAACGGGCAGAAGCAGAGCAGATGCTTCTTAGAGCAGCCGCAACCCTGGAAGTCAACAGAATGGCCCTCATGCTAGGGTGGTTATTGGCTTTTTCATAATACAGTTGTGGAAATGGAAGCCCCCGAGAAACCCGCAGGCTTAGCCAGTCATCCGGCAGACATCAGTCAGTGTTGAGGTGTACACAGTCCCTGACTGTGCCCTCCACGTGTCTGCTCTAGGATCACAGAGGTGCTGGGACCCACAGCACTCCCATGACAGAGAACAGAGGAAAAACAAAAGTCAATTGATGTATTGTAGAGATTTCAATTTACCGCCTGATGTTACGTTAGTTATGAGCCTCATGAGGGTAAAGACCCTCTAATTTATTCCCTGCTACATTCCACCTTCTAGTAGAGAAACTGGTTCATAAAGGTGCTCAAAACATATTACATGAATGAATGAATGAACAAATGAATGAATGAGACATTATCTACTTTTCCTCCATAAGGAACCCTAATCATAAAGAAGCTGATATGTGCATTGTGGAGTCTGTGTGTGTGTGTGTGTGTGTGTGTGTGTGTGTGTGTGTGTATTTCCATTGAATTCCAGCTTCTCAAGTACTAAGCCCAGAGGAAAAGATGGTCTTTGCATGTGTAGCTAGTTAGACCATGAAAGCAGAGTATGGTCTGGTCACATAGTCCTGCTAATTGGAGATTTTTAATCTAGCGACCCCATGGATAACCCACGCATTTGAATATTTTAATATTCAATTCTTATCTTCCCTTTGTGGGTAGGAACCTGAGCCATCCAGAGGAAAGGGCAAATGGGGACAACTTCACCAAGATCAACACTCTAGGGGAGCAGAGTTTTAAGGCACCAGTGGAAGGAGGGAAGCAGGCAACTATCAGCTGGCAGTAGAAATAGAACTGCTGTCTGTTAGTCCCCAAAATGCAACTGCAAGTATGCTACCACCATCATCACCCATTGCCTCCTTGTAAACTCCTCAGGTTAACTTGTTATCCCTTTCTGGTACTTCCTCCTGGAAACACTTCTTCCCACCAGCTATATTTGCTGATATTAATGCTCTCATTCCACTGATCACACCTACTCTAGACATTATTATTAAGCAGTTTTTGCCCATATTCCCATTTCAGGTGAGGGATGAGCCCCTCCCTCACCACCCTTTGGAGCTATGGCTCCAAAGCAAGATCCGGACATTTCAGAACAGAGAAGAGGAACCACTCTAATCCTTTACCCCTCTCCAAGCAGGATCTACTGTGAGTGAGGCAGCTTCTACTCTCAGAGCTACACAGAGTAGCACAACTTCCTGGGCAGATCATTATCAAGATATGAGCAGCCAGGCTTCACGTGCTCTTGCCTCCACTATGACCTTCTCTTCTTTAGGCTAGAGCATGTTCCAAGAGTACCTTTTCCAGGCTGTATTCACACCTAAAGGGTAAAAAGACATGACATTAAAGATTCTTCACTTAAACCTGCTTCCTCAGTTTAGGCAGGTCAACAGCATTGCTGCCCATTCGCCTACATGGATGGCCACCCAGCCCTTCCACCAGAAAAGCCAGCATATTTCCGTACAGCTACCAAGCACAGCCAAGACATCGAATGCCTAGTTCTCAGGCAAAATGAGTCATCAGTGGAAGACAATTAAAATCTAGGTCTTGGATTGGGAGTAATGGAAGGCTAAATGGGCCCTAAAGGTCCTTTGGGGTTGCCAAGGTTATGTTTTCTGGCAATCTTCAGCTGAACATGCTAAAAGAGAAGGTTCCTAAGTGCTGGGAGGGAGTATAAAAAGGAAAATAAACAAAATGAAGAAACAGCTGGAGTGTAGATGCCCGAGTTCCGTCTGAACTTTGTTCAGGGAGACTTCACATGTTCTCCTCTTTTCACTCAGAGCAGGGGCAGATGGATATTGCCCTGCCACACAGCCAGACTGGGAACTCCAGCTCGCTTTTTGAAAATCCATGGGGATTTTTCTTTCTGCTCCTGAACCTGACACACTAATATAAAGAGGGATAGCCTAGTTTTCACTTCACTTCTGTCTCAATTATCACTCTCTACTCTTTAATCTCTTCTAATTTCCTCCCTTTCTGTCCTTCACTGCTCTGTTCTTAGCCCTCCATCCCATTCTCACCAAAGTAAATGGGAAAAGAATTCTCAGGAGGGGAAAAAAAGCATAACTCTCTCATCATAAAAATAAACTTTTGGTGTTTATCTTTATGAGATTATCTTAAATAACATATGTGTTTTCACTTCTTCATTAAATACCAACTCTGTACCCAGCCCTGTGCAGAAGATATCAAGGTGAACAGAGTACAAATCCTGCTATCCTAGGAACCCCAGTGTTAAAATAATTTCTTTATGTGCCTTAAGGTTTTCATACAGATAGGAGCAAGGCATTGTGGGAATACAGTGGAATAAACTCTTATTTGTCCCTAGAGATATCGAGGAAAGCTGCTTAGAAGGGGTGACATTTGAACTGGCTCTTAAGGGACGAATAATAATTCTCTGTGCAGTCAAAAAAGGAAAGAGCTTATGAGGCTAAAGGAAAATCATCTTAAAACATGAGAAGATGAAAAATATCTTGTGTATTCAGGAGACTGCATTCAACAGCAGTATCAGAGATGAGACCATGCAAGCAGGTAGAATCTAGTGTGAGGAGGGTCTTATGCTCTGTATTTAAAGGTTTGGGCATTGTCTCATGGAAATTAGGGAAATTGAAGTGTTTTAAGTTACAAAAAAATCACGATCAAATTTGCTTATTAAAAAGATCCCTCTGGCAATGGTGCTGGGGATAACACAGCCAGAGCAAGACCAGAGGCAGGGAAACTAGTGAGGAGGTACTGAGAAGTCAAGTCAGAGACAGTGAGGGTCTGAAGTAAGGCAGTGGCATGGGCTTGGAGACAAGAGTTTCTTATTATCCGTCACTCAGTTCCCAAGGTAACATTATTTCCTAATATTGTGATGTGGAGTCAGACAAGGGAATATCAGCATCCTAAGGCAAGGACTGTGTTTTCTTTGCTTATCTGTATTAAAAATTATCTCGTCCTGAGCCTGAACTCAGCTGTTTTACACAAAGAGTGGTGGTGAGCTTTGTGGTGATCATTGTTGATGGTGATGGTGGTGATGATGATGATGATGATGATGATGATGATGATGATGACAACCCATGGAGAATGTTGAGATCAAACTTCAAACTACCCTGAACTAAGACTGAACGCCAATTATTCCTTCAAAAGGCTTGAGGTTGTATCTTCAGAGATAGATTCCCTTATTGGTTGAGGCCATGCTTGCCTTCAGCTAGGCCACCCCCAGGCACTGAACATCCAAACTAAAGAACAGAAACATCTACTGATTTTATGATGCTGGAACTTAAACATAGAGCAAGAGGCCTCATTGCGTGCATTCTCATTGATATTTACTCTTCTCTTTACTGCTCCAGCCACACCCCCAGACTCCTCTACTGTGTTGTCCCTTCTCACCAAACTTTCACCAAATTTTCCATACCTCTTGCCCTTGTACACGCCCTTCCATCTAACTAGGAGTCTTTTCCTCCATCCAATCTGCCCGGGAAACTTCAGCTCATCTCTCAGTTTTTAGCACCAAGGTCATCACTGCCTCTTTGCAACCTTCTCCGATCCCAGAGTGGAGTTGGTTGTTCAATACTCCATGTGCCTGTAGTACTGTGTTACATTACTTAGATGTTACATTGAAAGAAAGAAAAATTGATTGAAAGAATGAACAAATTAACGAGAAACTATAATCATAGGAAGACAGCAATACAACAAATGGTTGAAGTACAGACTAAAAAGTTAGTATGATCTAGTAATGGCCAATGATTAAGAACCAGGACAAAATGACAGGTGTGTGTGTATTTTTCTGGAGAGAGGGTCAATAGCTTATCAGATTCTCAAAGGGGTCTGCAAAACAAGGTGTTTAAGAAAATACTTGTTCTACTCAAAATGAGAAAGAGTTAACATAAAACATTCTAAAAGAAAGTGAAATACTCTAACGCACTTCTCTTGAGTCTTGTTATTCAATTATGTTTACGTAATTGATTCAGTAAATGTATCAACAAAGAACAGAAGTAGTAAATGTAAATATATCAATCAACAAGTAGTTTTTAACTTAAAGAAGAATAATAGTAGAATGATCCAATGAACTCTGGTCTCTCAGGCAAAGCCATATAAAATATCCAAAATCCAGTAGGATAAAACTTTAGGTATCTTTACCTAAAGATAAAATATAAGTGTTGTAGGGTCCTAAGAATATAAAAGGTTACAAGGGTTCTAAAGTGTATAAAGTTACATTTCTTAAGATCCCACCAAATTCAAAGATTTAGACATAGAAGGGGAAAGACATGCATGTATCATATGAGCTTATCCACTTAGCGGGAGCCGTGAGCTTCTCCCAGTAGACAGAAGTAGAGTGTACAACTTGCATTCACGAAAGTGGACTAAGGGGATCATTCCCCTCATAAAGTCAGGGAATCATTGATATTCCAACATAAATAAAGTTAGGACATACTCTCAAGATCACAAAGAAGAATCCAGACAGCCTCTTAGCTAAATCTGTTAATAATGATATAAATTGCAACAAAACAGGCCTCAAGTGCCTGAGGTCCTTCCATTTGGCCTCAAGTGGTCTACAGGACTAAGGACGGTAGAGTTTATCTCAAGGTAGAGTCAATTCTTTTCTGGCTAGTTTCTCCAACACCCAGAAGACACATCACTGCCATGATAGTGCTCCCTTTTATAGTGTGAATGCAAGTTGCCAGAACCACAGCAAACTTCACATCAGCACATCCAGTCCAGCAATAGAATGGGTCCACCCAGAGAAAGTCTGAAGAAAGAGCTCTGTGCACCCAGGCAGACTGGGTTCTCATAGACAGAGTCTCCCTTCCAAGTCAGCTGTGCACTATGAACCAGAGATCCATGGACCACAGAACCTACCCCCATGAAAAGTGCCATCAGAGAAAGATGAGTTTGACTCTTCTGCAAATTGCAGATACCTCGAAAATCTAAAAGGGAATCCCTAGTTTTCCTTTCCTCGTGGCAACTTTAGCCTAGAATACAAAAGTCTGTGCCCTGAGGCAGCCTCATTGATCAAAATTAAATCTCAAAGAACAAGGAGGAGACACAGACAAGAAGCATCAGAACTGTGGTATGTTCTGGAAAACCCCTAAGCTGAGGATACTAACTAGGAAACAAGAATGTCTTGGCCTTGATCCAGCTGCAGTGTGCTTCTGCCCACCACGACGGGCCTCCTTCCCTGCCCCTCGCCTTGCCCGCCTCCCTCAAATTTCTTCTACAGTAACAGTGAAGAATTACAACCTAGACAGTTACAATATTAGCCAAATGAAAGCACAGGTATGAATGTGTGGTTCGTACATAGACAGAAGGGGGAATAAGGAGGAAAGGAAGCCCAAGAGTTAAAGGAACTTTATATCCTGTAGTCCCCAAAATGCTGAAAAAACTGCAACTTTTCTTTTGAAATGTATATCTGAATCATTTTTCAGAAATATATTTAACCTGCATTTACTGTGACTCTTTTTGCTTCCCAAATGCATATTTGAGTCCCTTTTTAGATGTTTACTATATATATATAAATATGAATATATATTGAATATATATGAATATTTTGTTTTATATACTTATGAATATGAATATATGAATCTTTATATATATATGAATATGAATATATGAATATATATAAGAAAGTTTAAAATTAAAAAATAAAGACTGAGACAAAAATAAGATGGCCTTGGCCACAGGAAGTATTTAATGGCCAGTTCAGGCCCTTTTGGCAAGAGTCCATCTCTGCATTTCTGGAGGGTGAAAATGTAGGAGCCAGAAACACTGGGCCAAGGCAGAGTAGCTGATCTCCTGGCATTTTTTTCACCCCAAATTGATCCAGAATAAGCCCTCTTCTTCAGGTTGGATTATCACAGAGGTCTTCCCTACTCAAAACGTGGTCCTCAGACCAGAAGCAGCAGCATCACGTGGGAGCTTCTGAGAGAAATTCAGAATCTCAGGCCCCACCCCGGATTTACCTGATCACAATCTGTATTTTTCTAAGATTCCAGATAATTCCAGCACATTAATGTTTGAGAAGTCCTGGGGTAGAATATACTCTCTCTCCTACCATTGGCACCCGGAGGAAAAGGGAGACAGGCAGTCACATTTCTGTTTTCAGAGATGGAAGACAGAAGGACAGAGCTGTGGTCTCTGACATGTTCTTCCTTGGTACAAGAAGAACAAGATTTGGATAATGATGATGGATTGGGAGTTTGCAGACTTGACAGATTTTTATAAATGTAATTAAATCTCTCTCTACTTCTATTTTGACTACTAGCTAACTTTTGTTTTTTTGCTAAGGAAGATTCACCCTGAGCTAACATCCATTGCCAATCTTCCTTTTCTTTTTTTTTTTTTTTTTTTCTGCCCTGAACTAACATCTGTGCCAATCTTCTTCTATTTTGTATGTGGGTCACCACCACAGCATGGCTGACGAGTAATATGTCTGCACCTGGGATCTGAACCCACAAACCCAGGCCACCAAAGCGAAGCACGCAGAACTTAACCACTACGCCACAGGGCCGGCCCATAGCTAAAATTTTTTGACCATTTACTTATAAGCCGTAAACTATTTTAAGCTCTTCATATGTACTATGTCACATAAGTCTTTTAATGATCTATGAGTAGGTTCTACTACTACCCCCACTTTGCAGAGATGGAAACTGAGGCACAGAGTTCTGAATTAACTTGCTCAAGGTCACACAGCTAGTAATCTGTGATTCCCTCCAGGCACATCAACCCCAGAGCGCTGCTGTTTTCTCAACACCAATACCATCATTCCTATAGGGACAAATGGAGGCTGCATGGTACTGAACAGAACCTTTCTACACATCCATGCTCAGATGATGGGGCTGCGGGACGGCCAGCCAAAAAGGACAACGACAAAAGTTGAAGGTTGCAGAGAGTCAGAGGCACACGTTAGCTTCAAAGAGAAGGTCATCGCTACGTGGGGAGGGGCCTTCCCCTGGCCACATGGAAATGGCTCCCGGCCTCTGATGCATGGTGGCCAGAGCTCAGTGAAAAGGCTGTTATTTAGAGCACTTTGCTGAGAGAGGGAAAATCAAAGCGGATGTCCTCCTTGACTGAAGGAGTCAGGGCCACTGAGAGTCCCAAAGGAAGCATAACTGAAGGAGTATCTCTCCACCTCTGCCCTTCCCCCTTAAAAGGAGACTGGGCAAGGTCAAATTATCAGGGAACAGGTAGGGGGAGAGGCGAGCGACAGGGACAGTGACTAATGGTGGGAGCCCTATATAAGGGCAGCTGGGAAGACTGTAACAAGCAGGAGACAAGGGGCAGACTTCCAGAGGAAGTGGTTTTCGTTAAGGCTTGCTAAGAGCCACAAAGGTTCTGGGAAAACTGAGGACGCCGTGGGAAGGTGAGTGACCCAGAACTTATAATATGTGCTTCTCGAGATCAGAAGATGTCTACTGACTGTGACATTTTTTTAATTGGAGCCTTAGTAGATAAACAAGCCTTCAAAATCTGAAAATCTTCATTTTAGTCAAAATACAGCCTGATTCTTTTGAAGGCCATCTTGTCATGGCTTCAAGACTCCCTGGCTCTCCCAGACGTCAAAGCAAGATGTCAGGTTTCCCAACAGGGCAGTCTACCTGGGAAGATTAGAAGACAAAGCAAGAACAGGAAGAGATGAAAGACACAGTTGGTCTGTTGCAAATGGGAGTTGTTTGTGTAAGTCACTGGGACTGCCCTCAGCTCTGCCAGATCACGTGCGAAAATCAAAATGATTATCCCCAGTGCAAGAGGTTGAAGTGCCCTCCACCCGCCAAACAGGTGGCCTCTGGATTCCCCAGTGCCCTCAGCCTCAGTGCAGAAACAAGACTTAAAAAGAAGAGAGTTTTCAGAAGTTGTTCCGTGTCAGATCCCGGGGTTCAAAGATGTCGTTGGTGTAGCCAAAGGGAGAAAGCTAGCCGGTAATGTCACTTTCTTTCATCTGACCTTTTAATTTTATTTTATATGGGAAATTCTCTTTAATCTTACAACAGAGAGATTTATTTTAAGTCCTTTAAAAACCCCTTAAATTGATGGTTGAGCCATGGGACCAGAAATAGAAACACGCTAGGTTCTAGAAACGATCGTACATTTGTCTTACATTATCCGGTCTTGTTTTCTTTTGTTTGTTTTGGTTTTTTGTCCTCCCTTCTGGATCTTTTTTCAGGAAACTTTTATTTGTAATCTGTTTGGTAAAAGATGAAAGCAGCCCGGTCCTGCAGATGAAGCTGAGAGAAGGTTCTTTTCCTCCACCGGAGTGTGTCCTCATCGTGTGAACACAGGCTTAGCAGACCTGAATAACAGAGGGAGGGGTAACTCACACCATCATTTGCATCTTTTTATATTGTCTATCCATTACCCAACTTTTGAAGTTATATATATTCTTAATTCTTTTGTCTTTTAACTTTTACACAAAAATCAAGAACGAGTAACATACAACCATTGCTTTAGTATAGTATTCCGTATCTATCTTTATATTGACCTTTATAAAGTGAGTTTTATACTTGTGTATGCATACGTCCAAACTCATCAAATTGAATACAGTAAATCTGTGCAATTTCTTGTATATCAATGAAAGTGTTTAAAAATATAATAGCTAGTATTTAAAAAAAGAAGGGGAGGGGCCTGGCCCCATGGTTGAGTGGTTAAAGCTCCGGGAGCTCCGCTTTGGCAGCCCGGGTTCGCGGGTTCGGATCCCAGGCGCAGACCTACTCCGCTCACTAGCCATGCTGTGGAGGCATCCCACGTACAAAATAGAGGAAGATTGGTGTAGATGTTAGCTCAGGGCTGGTCTTCCTCAGCAAAAAAAAATGGGAGGGGGTGGTCAGGCCACCTCACCACACCCTTAGGCACGAGGAGGAAGGGATGGGGGGGTCTTAGCACAGGAGAGTGAGTACGCACCGTGCTGACTACTCCAGGTGGGAGCCGGCACACTCTTCAGGACTGAGTTAGGCAGAGGGGCGAGAACTGGGTTGGAGGTTGTCCCAGAAGCCTTTGAACATTGCAGAAGCTGCGTCAGATCCTCCCCAGCGACAATTGTGTCTCATGAGGACTAGCTTCACAGGTCAGGGAGGAGCGGCAGTGGCTTCCAGCAGGGACACAAGCATTCACAGTGGCTGGAGAGCAGATCCTTTGGGTCAGGTTGCCCCAAAGAGAGGGCTAGTGGGCTTCTCATTTTAAAGCATGAACAGCATGGAGACAAGACTGTTAAGCAATTACAGGTTAAGCTGTCTGTGCACAAATTACCCTCCAAATGTCTCTAATCCAATCACGAAAAAGCAATCACACTATTCTATCTGAAACACAGCATTTGCTCCTAAATTCTAACTTCTGCACTATGACAAAATGGTATCAACTTGTTTTCAATTTAATGCTTAAACTCTTCAGTGGTTTATTGGAGAATTTGGTGTCCGAAGGAGAAAGCCTAATTACAAAGACCTAGACACATAATGGGGTAGGTTCCTGTTTTCCAGGAACCACATTCATGAAGAACCTTAGGGGAAAACTTAGACCTTCCTGGGGTCATGAGACCTGGTTCCCACTGTCATTTTTCTACTGGCTGCAACCAGACCTTAACCTAGTCGCTTACTGTCCCAGGAGCACTGTCTCCTCATCTGTTCTACAGCCAAAAAGCACATCTTGAGACACAAACTGAGATGGTTTCCAACCTTCTCAGGTATAAAAGACCCTATCTTAACACCAGAAATTTTCCAAAACCCTTCTACATGAATGCCATTGTACATTTCTTATTGCTTCATTTTAAAAACTGTCGAAATGGCAGAAAGCAATCGGTTCAGTGATACTCTCAATACATGTATATTTACTAATTAGAATAGCATCTATGCAGATCAGAAAAGTGGCAGTAAATACATTAGCAAGACACAGTATTCATGAATCTAATGCCTGGTATGTAGACTGATCGACCAGTTCCTCCCAGGAATTTAAAGTTCCCAGGACCACAAGGACCCATCTCTGCTCAAAATACACAGTGCCAGTCTAAGTGTCCAACAGGTCAACCACCTTACACCAAGGCACCAGGGTGCTGGGCACTGTGATGTGGACATGGTCTCTTTCCGAAAACAACCTCCCACTATTTTAGAGTACCATGGGACTCAAAGGACCATCTGGCTAGAAACCATCCTGGACTATATTTTAACCACCAAGGACTCATCACTGCCTGAGAGGCTTAAAATCCTCAAAATACCTTGGAATTCCCAAGCCATTATAGTCAGAAAATTTGGTTTTATTTACATTTCTATCTAAATCCTACCGCACACTCTGTAATTTTTCTCTTCCCCTCTACTGCCGACCTCATGCTCGTGAGACACTGCCCATCAGCGGGGAGTCTCTGAAGTGGCTTCTATAATTTTCTATCATATCCATAGTTTTTACCTCCTCTCTCTCTCCTCTTCCTGACTTCTTCCCTCCTTTCCACCTGCCCTCCCATTCCCACCTCAGCTACGACATCTTCCCCTCATGTTCATTTCCCCCATTTTTGTTGCTCTGCCATGCCCTCACTCTGCTGGCAGTACCATAATCACGATCTCACATTCAGGATCAAAGAAGCTTCTGACCCACACATAATTCTAGAGATTTTACTCCCTGTGTGATTTATAGCAACAATGCACTGCATTCAAATACTGCTTTGTTCATGCTCTCATTCTTGTTTGTCTTCAAAAATATTTGTTGAGCAATTTCTATATGCCAAGCCCTGCTTTAAGTGGCATGGATACAAGAGGGAGCAAAACAGACAGTTCTAACCCTCTGGAAGTTTCCGGTAGAACTGGGGAGGCAGATCTACCAAAGAAGCTTACGAATGATTGTTGAAACTTGCAACAAATCATATGAAGATTACCTATAGGTGGGATGAGATTATATAACAGAAAGATTTAACTTAGTCTGGGAGGAAGTAAAGTTTAAGCTGAGACCTTGAGGGTCAGGACGAGTTGTCTGGGTAACAAGAGAAGGAAAGACTTGTTGTTTAGGAAAAGAACCTATACGTCCATCAACAGTAGAATGGACCAGAAAGAACAGCAAATGCGAACACCCTGAGGCCAGAGGAATGTGGAGGAGGGACAGAGGGAAGAGAGAGGGTGAATGGTGCGGGACCAGGCTGGAGTCATAGGCAGTGCCTGAAAAGCATTTTGATAATTTTGGATTCTATTTAAAGAGAAATAACACACTCATATCCAAAACATGTATTGAAAATAAACAAACTACAGCGCAAAAAGAAACAAACAACTCAAAAAGCAGGTGAAAGGCATAAACGGGCGTGCCACAAAAAATATCAAAGTGGCTGGCCAACAATTATGCAAGAGTGCTCAACATCATTATGAAAATGAATGAGAAATGCAGATTAAAGCACAATGAAATATCACTATGTTTCCACCAGAATGGCTAAACAATACTTAGTGTTGGAGAGAATAAGGGGCAACTAGAATTCTCTTACACTCCTCGCGGGTGTGTAAATTCATACAATCACTTTGGGAAAACGTGTGGCAATAGCTACAAACACTAAACATATGTATACCCTATGACCCACTCCTGGGCATTTACCCAAGAATGCTCACGTTCACCAAGAGAACGTTCACGGCAGCTCTACTTAGAAGAGGCCCAAACGGAGAACAATCGAGATGTCCATCGACAGTAGAACGGATACAAAAAATTCTGAAATATTATTATAGTAGACTACTACACCTCAGTGGAAAAGAACAAGCTACTGATGCACACAACATGGATAAATCTCACAGACATAATGTTGAGTGAAAGAAATTAAACAGAAGAGAGTGCATACTGTATGATTCCATTCATACGATGTTCAAAAACAAGCAAAGCTAATCCATGGTGATAGAGGTCTGAATAGAGCCTCTCTTGTGGGGGACTGACTGAGAGGGTCATGCAGGAGCCTTCCTGGGAGCCGGACATGCTCTAACGTTGAGCTAGGTGGTGGCTACATGGGGTGTACACATAAGTGAAAATTCCCCACACTCAGTGAGGATGTGTGCACCTTAATGCAAGTAAGTTATACCTCAATTTTTACAAATGAGAGGAAAAGCAATGGAGAATTAATCCAGGGAAATGGTGGAAGGGGACAGTGGGTTCAGGGACAGAAGCAGAGAGTCTACGAGCAAGTCCTGATGAGCCCAGCACTTAAGGCTGGGTGGGGGAGGATGGGGCAACCAGCAAAGGAGACAGGAAAAGAAAGACAGAAAAAGGGAGAGACATGAAGGCCAACTGAAAGTTGTTCTTAAGAACGTGAGACGAAGAAGGATGGAGACAGGGTGATGGGGGAAAACAACCCTCCAGCCTCATTAGTGCACATAACCTACACAGAAAAGTCATGTCTTCTTAGGAGGTTTAGAACTTATCTGGGTGATCTAAAAATTAGCTGGAGAAGCTTCAAATTCCCATTCAAGGTAAGTGGGAGTAGTATCCAGGCACCACCCTCAGAATCTAGGACAGGCTGGAGACCCATTCTTCCAGGACCTTCAGAAATAATCACCCAATGGCCTGTTTCCACCTGGAGAGGGCTTGTTGCCACCTTGACCCAGTCAACAAGGTGACCTCCAGGGGCACCAGGCCAAATGCGGAGAAGAAAGGAGCTGAATGAAAGCGAAGTATACTGATACACACCCACGGTCAAGCGAAACGACTTCTGTTTTTCAACATATGATCATTCGCAAGAAAGAATTAGAATCCGGTCCAGTTTTGGGTTAACAAATGTATTTAGCACTGTGCTGGAGAAGAGTTTGCAAAGTAAGGGGTTTCTGCAACGCATCTGAAGGACGTGGCTTGTATGAAAAGACCATTTCCTCCTCTTGATTTTAAAGCATTTTGGTGAAAAGCCTTTCTTAAGATATCCATTCTATTCTTCCTTGTATTGTGTTTATTCGTATGTTTTCTTTTCCTCCATAGCAGACTGTCAACTCCTGGAGGACAGAAAGCTGGGCTTTGCATCCTGTATATGCCCACCCCGCAGCGGCTGCAGCCGCCTGGACCTTGCTATGCGGATGCGGCAGGTGCGCCGGGCGCCTGAGCTGCGCTTGCGCTCTACGGACGGACCCTGAAGGGGTGTCGGCCCTGCAGGCATCCAGCGATGCTGAGATGCACCGCACTGAGCCGGAGGCGTCGCTGCTTCTCTGAGAGAAGTCAAAATAAATTGTTTAAAATTCACGGAGAGGTTTTAGAGAAACAGAGACTAGGTGAAGACAGCCCTCGTGGCAATAGAAACAGCAGACAGTGAAGGCTGGAGACGAAGTTCTGACAGAGAAAGACAAGGTCGCCTTGCCCCGGGGCCTCATTAGTGGAAATAACACTTACAGGACAGGAGCATCTTTTAAAGATCTTTGGAAGTTTCCTGGGTGATCGTGAAATTGCTGGTGGCAATGTGAGGTTTTCAAAATATACGGAGCACGCCGTTTGAGAGCAACTCTGTGGGCAATTACGACAAAGCAGGGCTGTGATGCTTTCCTTCCCTCCTTTAGCTGCTAATTAAGAAATCAGTGACATGTCGATGTCTACCCAGACTAGGGAAACTAAAGAAAAAATAAACAAATGGGACTTTATCAGATGAAAGAGCTTCTATAAGACAAACGAAACCAGAATCAAGATGAACAGACAACCCACCAGCTGGGAGAGAATATTTGCAAAACATACATCTGACAAGGGGTTGATCTCCATAATATATAAAGAACTCACACAACTGAACAACAAAAAAACAAACAACCCGATCAGAAAATGGGCAGAGGAAATGAACAGACACTTCTCCAAAGAAGATATACAGATGGCCAATAGGCACATGAAAAGATGTTCAACATCACTAATCATCAGGGAAATGCAAATCGAAACAACACTAAGATATCACCTCACACCCGTTAGAATGGCTATAATCACCAAGACAAAAAAACAAGTGTTGGAGAGGATGTGGAGAAACAGGAACCCTCATACACAGTTGGTGGGAATGCAAACTGGTGTAGCCTCTATGGAAAATGGTATGGAGATTCCTCAAAGAATTAAAAACAGAGATGCCCTATGACCCACCCCTCCCACTACTGGGAATCTATCCAACGAACCTGAAATCAACAATCCAAAGAGGCTTATGCACCCCTATGTTCATTGCAGCATTATTCACCATAGCCAAGAAGTGGAAGCAACCTAAGTGTCCCTTGACTGACGATTGGATCAAGAAAATGTGGTATATATATACAATGGAATACTACTCAGCCATAAAAAAAGACAAAATCGTCCCATTTGCAACAACATGGATGGGCCTGGAGGGTATTATGTTAAGTGAAATAAGCCAGAAAGAGAAAGACAAACACTGTATGATCTCACTCATATGTGGAATATAAACCAACACATGGACAGAGAAAACTTGTATTGTGGTTACCAGGGGCAAGGGGGGTGGGGGGTGCGCACAAGGGGTGAAGGGAGACAGATATATGGTGATGGACAAACAAAAATGTACAACCCAAAATTTCACAATGTAAAAAACTATTAAAACATCAATTAAAGAAAAAAAGAAGAAATCAGTGACATGTCGGGGCCTTGATGTTACCTGATGGGCTAAAGCGCTTGATGGTAATAACTAATAATATTGGTGTATTCGGGATTTAATCTTTAACTTGACTTCCTGGGGTGATTAGATGCTGAGCAGTAAGACTGGTCATTTCATTCTCATAGATCCTGTCTACGGGTGTGTGGAAAACGCAGTAAAGCAAGAGCAATAAAGAATTTTACCTTCTTGCATTCTCCCTCCACCCGCACCCGACAGCAGCCGTCTTCACTACAGATGGGTGTTATTGAAAAGACGCGCAGGGACCCAGACTGGCCAGCTGGCCTGTGGATCCAGCGCCTTTACTGCGCAGACATCACGTCAAAAGCTCCTAAAGGGCAGGGCAGCAAAGACATTTTAAGAACATGAACTCAGAGTCAAGCAGATCTGGTCTCTTAGCTCTGCCCCTTACCAGCCTCCAGCAAGCTTCTCAACCCCCCCCCAAGCCTCAGTTTTATTCATCTGTAAAATGGCAGCGATGATAGTACCTACCTCATGATTGTTGTGAGAATTAAATGAGCTAAGGCATGTAAAAGGCTTAGTGTAGCATAGTTCCTGATTTATCATTGTTTTTATTACTCTCTGAAGATGTCTTATAGTTGAACCATCTTTCTTCACAGAGTATGAACCACTTTGCAGTCACTACTCCATCCAAGAAGAGAAGAAGAGACCTCTGCTGATGGAGGAAAACCACCAATGAGCTGGTCCTATGCACAGATTTCTCCCTTCAAGCTTAGAAGACGACTCTTCGATGGAGGCTGGTTAGGGCCTTGCAGGGAGCCTGTAAGACCCTCCAGAGGAGACCCTGCTTAAATATCGCACATCATTGTATGTTTATGGTTCCAAAGTCAACCAAGGTCTTTTTTTTTTTTCCTGAGGAACATTCACCCTGAGCTAAAATCTGTTGCCAATCTTCCTCTTTTTTTTGCTTGAGGAAGATTCACCTTGAACTAACATCTGTGCCGATCTCCCTCTATTCTGTATGTGGGTCTCTGCCACATTGTGGCTGATGAGTGGTGTAGGTCTGCGCCCAGGATCTAGGCCTGAGAACCCAGGCTGCCGAAGCAGAGTATGCCGAATTTAACCACTAGGCTACGGACCGGGCCCCTAAACCAACGTCTTGGAAGAGTGGTCCTCCATCAGTCTTGTTCTTTCTGCTGCTAGTGGAGAAGGATCTCTTGGATTGGTGCTGGGATGTTGCTATAAAAATAGGGATAGAAGACAAGGCAGTCAAGGAATACTCTGCAAGCTGAGTGGGACTTACAAAGTTTGCATAATTAATAATGAGAGAGAGATGGAGCACCAATGGCCATTCGTTGGGTAACTCTTGTCTTTTCCCAACCATGAGGAATGGAGTTATCCAGCCTTGCTTACTGAGGATACTCTGAAGAGGACACTAGGAGAGATGGGCATTTCTTTGAGGCTGATAGACCTCAAAAGAGAGAGGGCATGAAGCCCCATCATTTCAGGTGATACGCGTCGATATATATACAGTACTTTGGCAAGCAGAGTGTCAGTGACTGATCCCGACCTAGGCACTCGGCTCATTTGACAGGACATCATGGAACAAAGCACAAATAGTGCGAGATGGAAGGGTTCACTGCCAAGACGAGGTGGAAGAATCAAAAAAGAGGAAGAAGGGGCCGGCCCCGTGGCACGCAAGTGGTTAAGTGCGCGCACTCCGCTGTGGTGGCCCGGGGTTTGCGGGTTCGGATCCCGGGCGGGCACCGACGCACTGCTTGGCAAGCCATGCTGTGGCGGCGTCCCATATAAAGTGGAGGAAGATGGGCATGGATGTTAGCCCAGGGCCAGTCTTCCTCAGCAAAAAAAAGAGGAGGATTGGCAGATGTTAGCACAGGGCCGATCTTCCTCACAAAAAAAAAAAAAAAGAGTAAGGAAAGAGTTTGCCACATGCTCAACAGAAGTCTCCTTAAAACAAAATGTCAAAAAATCATTTTTCTCAGCTATGTATCTGCTCTGATCTTATCATCTGCATTTAGATACCAACTTGTTGAATTTTAAAAAATGGCGAAGCCAGAGTCAGGAAGTTGCAGAACCACTTCCTTGTCTAAGACCTAGAAATCTCTCATTTCTGTTAAAAATGGGCAAATATTCCTATATGCTGATATGGAATCCAGGGCTGGACAGAATCACCCGGGGAACGTTTATAAATTACAGATGCCATGAGCTTACACCACATGGACTGACCTAGAATTCTAGGGGTGGGGCCTCACTGTTTTAAGCACCTCGATGATTGTGACAGCTGACCGACTTTGAGAACCCCTGGAATAGGCCATTTCCATGCCCTGCTTTACGGAGTCCACATGTAAACGTCATCTCCTCATTAATGGTCTTTATAACTCGCCGTCTGGAAGCTTGCCCAGCCAGTTCCAAGAAGATAACTGACACCAATAGCCTGTCCTTCTACTCATCCGGGGGTTTTCCTGCTCCTGCTGCAAAAAGTCCCTCCTTCCAAAATCCTAACACTGTCCACTTCAATTGGCCCTTACCTTGAGCCCTGTCTGAACTTCCTGCTCTCAAAGTGGATTCCAAGTTACCCCTTCTCACACCGAAGACGTTTCCTGTTGAGAGTCTTATGAATGCAACATGAGTTTGTCCTCTGAACGTAGTGGCTAAACGTCTGGAAAAAGAATCACAGAAAAATAATCACTCCAATAGGGGCTCAATAAAACTCCTACTGAGCCCATGAAGTATCTGCTTTAAAAATAAAAGAGTGGGGGCTGCCCGGTGGCGCAAGCGGTTAAGTGCTCATGGTCCGCTGCAGCGGCCTGGGGTTCGCCCACTTGGATCCCGGGCACGCACACGCACCGCTTGGCAAGCCATGCTGTGGCAGCGTCCCATGTAAAGTGGAGAAAGATGGGCATGGATGTTAGCCCAGGGCCAGTCTTCCTCAGCAAAAAAGAGGAGGATTGGCAGATGTTAGCTCAGGGCCGATCTTCCTCACAAAAAAAAAAACGGTAAAAAAAAAAAGTGTTGTATTTCAACTCAGTGTGTGTGTGTGTGTGTGTGTGTGTGTGTGTGTTGTAGGGGAGGAGAGATTTTGAGTGAGATTTAAGCAAAGCAATAAATTAATCTTGTATTCCAATAGAGGAAAAATAATCTGACCTTGTGTCTGGAAACTGAGGGATAGACATGTTTCTCTTTTATCATTTTGGAAAGATGCCAGGGGTGGGGAGGCAGGAGAGGTGAGGAGGGCAGAAGAGTTGTTTTTCTTCTTTAATCACAGTTTTTAAATGGTATAACGTGTTGTCGTGGCTAAACCTCCCTACATCATATTTCGGAGAAAAAAATCATTTAACCTCCGGTCTTCTTTGTGGGGAAGAAAGATGTCATAGAAACCGTGCCTGGGCCTAAAGCAAGGGATGGTGAAAATGGTAAAGCTGTTTCCATGACTCCAAAGGAGATGTTGGTCTCTACACAAAGACGTTTGTCAGCATCGAGAATTTCTCCCTGGCTGCAATGCCTTCGCCCACACTGCCCCAGTTACTTTCTGTCAATATTCTACCCACACTTTAAAGTCCAAGTCAAATTCGTCAGCTTCTCCAGAAACTTCCTCTCCACTCAGTTAGAAGAGATCCTCCCCTGAATGTTAGCTCTTCAGACCTTGACTTAGAGCAGTGGTTCTCAGCAGGGGGCGTTTTGTCCCTCAGGGGACTGTGACATTGTCTGGAGACATTTTTGGTGGCCGCGACTGGGAGGGAGGCATAGTGGCATCTAGTGGGTAGAGGTCACGGGTGCTGCTAAACATCCTACACTGCACAGGACCGCCCCACAACAAAGGATTATGCAGCCCCAAACGTCTGTAGCGCTAGGGTTGAGAGACCTACTTGAGAGTGATTTGTCTGCTGGCCCAGGAGCAGCACTGACACAGCTGACCTGTCCCTTCTTCTTGGCCTTCTTCCTCCTTAGCTTCTAGGACTCCACATTCTTTGAGTTTCCTCCAACCTCACTGGTCCATCCTCTTGTCTCCTCTCACCTCCCCAACTTCTAAGTGTTGGGGTGTGCCTGGGATCGGTCCTTGGACTTCATCTGTCTACCCGTTCTCACTCCGGTCTGTGACTTTAAATATCTACAGACCCACCAGGACCCCTCCCCTGAATTTATATCTCAGCCCGGACCCCTCCTCTGAATTCCAGGTTCAGGGATTTAAACATGTCCACTTGGACGTCTCCAGGGCATCTCAAACTCAGCATATCCAAAACTGAGCTTCTCGTCTTCCCCAAAAAAAACCGCTCCCCCAACGATTTCAGCCACCGGCGACGCCGTCTGCCCATTTGTGCAGAGAAATAACCTTGCAGTCATCCTTGACCCCTCTCCTTCTCGCAAACGCTCGTTCAATCTGCCATCAAATCCTGTTGACTCAAAATATATCCAAAATCTAACACTTCTCTCCACTTCCATGTTGTCCCCTGGCCTAAGCCACCGTCACCTCTTCTTCTAGAACGTTGCGCTAGTCCCCTAACTGGTCTCTCTGCTTCTACCATTATCTCCTCCTCAAGACAGGAGTCAGAGCGATCCTTTTAAAATATGTCAGATCAGGTCACTTCTCTACTTAGAATCCTCAATGGCTCCTAGCAAACCAAAGTTCGTATAATATTTTACAAGGTTTGATATGATCCATCTGCTTCAAAATCCCCGAATCTACCTCCAATAGTATCTCTGACTCACACCCTACTACTCTCTCCCTTCGCTCTGCAGCCACGCTGGCCTTCTTGCTCCTCCTTGAGTCTGCCAGACACGTTCCCGTCTCAGAACCTCTACCTAGAATGATCTTCCCCTAAAATCCCCATGGCTTGTTCCATCAATGATTCTTCAGATCATCTTCTCAGAGAGGCCTTTCACGGCCACACTATTTAAAATTGTAGCCCTCCACCTCCGCCTGTTGGTTTTAATTTTCTTCCGTGGTGTATATCACCATCTGGCACACTATTTATTTATGTTCTCTAATTTGCTGTCTGTCTAATCCTCCCAATAGGATGCAAGCCCTCTAAAGGCTGGGAACTTTTGCATTGCTATCTCCACAACACCTGGATTAGTGCCACCCATAGCAAATGCCCAGCGTGATGAATGAATGAATGAATTCCAACATGATGAATGAATGAATGAATTGCATCACCCCACACAGCATCTTGCTCATGTCTCTTTTTGTTTCTCCCTATCCGACATTCATCCCTTGCATAGGCCAGGCACCGTACAAGGAGCTTTTGTACACATTAGTAATTTCATTTAACTTATTAAGAACTCAAACCATTTTTAATTGACTACTCAATCCGAAGGCTTAAGATATCAAAAAATATCTTCGCCGCAGTGAAGGCTTCATCATGCCTTCCTAACCAGTTTATCAATCTACCAGGGGTCTGGCAGAGGCTACGAATTGCATCTCAGAGGACAGGCTGTGAGCAGAGTTTCTGCACCATCTTGTGGACAGCCTCGGAACTACACCTACTGAAAGCGGTCTTCCTGTGTCCCAGCGTGTGTGTGAAATGCTTCTGTTTATTGGTCTCCTGTCCACCCCGAAAGCAAGACCATTCCTCCTCTCGTCCCCAGTCCTTGACTTCCCAACGTCTCCTTATCTGGGAGTGTTTTAGGTTGGTGATTCTCACTGTTTTTCAGGAAAAAATTAATTTCCTCCTGGCCCACCAAGGAGAAAACTGAGGTCGGCTTGAAGTTTTCACTTCTCTCAAACTGTTCTCCACTTAGCAGCTTCTCCAATGTAACTCCCTAAGTCATGAAATCCTGTGGGCAAGATCAGTCTGTAATGTCCAAAGCGGCTGTCAAAAGAGGCATGATTTAGGTGTCATCAGGGGACGGTGTCCCCTGCTCACCTCCCAAAACTCAACACTCGCCAGCCTGGTGGGAGTTCTGTAATGTGCCTTTTATCCCACTATCAACACTCAGGTTTTAGATGTAAACACTGCTGGGGAAGGTGACAGCTTGATTTCCAGTCACACCTCCCTGAATGACCAATAGCTGACCTACAGGCAGATGGTAAAGGGCAGGATAGAGGAGAAGGCCACTTGTCACCTAGGCCAGGTCTAACGATGGACACCAAGGAGCACGGCCTGTCACAAAGAAAGGCCAGCAGATCTTCCAAATTCAACCCACACACCTTACAGTTTCCCTCCTGTTCAGCCCACCTGCCCATGGTACAATCTCACTCCTTCCATCCTGTGTGTTGGGATCGGGGAGGGGAAAGGGGGCAGATCAGTCTTCATCTGTGAAGATTCTGCCTTAAAATAATTTCTAAAGCATTCTATTACTCTCAAGAATCCCAAACTAGGGCCGGCCCCATGGCTTAGCGGTTAAGTGCACTCTGCTACTGGTGGCCCGGGGTTCGGATCCCGGACGCGCACCAACGCACCACTTCTCCGGCCATGCTGAGGCCGAGTCCCACATACAGCAACTAGAAGCATGTGCAGCTATGACATACAACTATCAACTGGGGCTTTGGGGAAAAATAAATAAATAAATAAAGAATCCCAAACTATATTAACTCCGGCCACCGAAGTCTGCCTGGGAAAAGATTGTAGACAGAGCCAATGATTTATAATTAACACCCGAGTTGTTTGAAAGGAGCTTGCACTTCTGAGGTATGAGAAGGTTCTTGAATCATTTTAGCCAAGATTAGGGGGATTGCTTTTGTGATCATCTACCTTCCATAAAGAAAATGAAAGAAAGAGATGGAGTCTTAAGTAAATTTAAACATTAGGCCAGCATATCTGAATTACCTTCAGAAGGAGAAGGGAAGAGGATAAACATTTATTGAGAGTCTATTTATGGAAAGCGCTATCTAGGCACATTACATACCTATTTATATAAATTTAATAATTCTCTTCAGAGGCCACCTATGTGTCTTTGGGCTAGTAGCTTAACCTCTCTAAGCCTAAGTTTCTTCATCTATAAAATGATGCTGATGCTATGGAAAACAGTTTGACAGCTCCTCAAGGAGTTAAACGTCGAATTATCATATGATCCACAATTCCACTTCTGGGTATACACCCAAAAGAAGTGAAAATGGGTATTTGTACACCAATGTTCAAAGCAGCATTATTCGCCATAACCAAAAGGTGGAAACAACCCAAATACCCATCAGCAGATGAATGCATAAACAAAATGTGGTATATACATACAACGGATTCAGCCTTAAAAAGGAATGAAATCCTGACACATGCTACAACACGGACGAACCTTGAAAACATTATGCTAAGTGAACTAAACCAGACACAAAAGGACAAACATTATATGATTCTACTTGTATGAGGTACCTAGAATAGACAAATTTAATTCATAGAGGCAGAAAGTAGAATAGAGGTTACCAGGGGCTGAGGGGAGGGGGAATGGGGAGTGATTGTTTAATGGGTAGAGTTTCAGTTTGGGATGATGAAAAAGTTCTGTAAATGGATGGCGGTGATGGTTGCACAACACTGTGAATGTGCTTAGTGCCACTGAATTGTACACTCAAAAAGCATTAGCACTGTAAATTTTATGCTATACATATATTATCACAATAATAAATAAATACAAAATGGTGCTGAGTTACTATTCAAAGTCATGTCTTTCTTAGCCCCCAAATCAGTGTTCTTTCTATTATACTGCCTAATTCCAAATGTGTTGAGTTGTGGATTTGGTAAATTTTACTCTATGCAAACAAGTTTTGAAATACATGTTGTGAATTAATTGGGGTAGTTTTATTATTTACTGGTGCACAAAAAGGAAAAACATTGCAATGAAGTTTTCCAAGTACTGTCATGTACCAAACAACAACATTTCTCTCAACGATGGATGGCATATATGGCAGTGGTCCCCTAAGATTGGTACCATACAGCCTAGGTGTGTAGTAGGCTATACCATCTAGGTTTGTGCAAGTACACTCTCTGATGTTCGCGCAACGGCGAAATCGCCTAATGATGCACTTCTCAGAACGTACCTGCGTCATGAAGCGGCATGTGACCATACAAAATAAGAAGTGGAAAGGAATCTTCCAGCTTTCCTCCTGAGCTGATTTCATCCCGGACCAGCTATCTCCCCCGGGAGACCCCAGCAGGGCAGGCAATTTCTCTTCTGCAGTTCGATGAGAAAAGTCTCCATGATGTACTTTTTTTTTCCATTTACAATGTAGAATAACTTTTTTCCTTCAATTTGAATTGAGATGGAACATTCCAAGACCAAGAAAATGTCAGGCATTAGATGATGAGTAAGCGGGATAACATGGGAATGACCGTTACAGGACACAGCTATTTGCCAAAAATGTGACCCATGGGATTCAAGGACCGTGTCACGCCCCTCCGTATGATGGTTTTTATTTGGATGAGATGAAATCACCAATTTGGTTATCTTTTAAGGAGAAAAATATCCAGAGTTTACTATGGTATGTGGGGGCGGGGAGGATACAAGCAAGTGCACACACCCACGTGTTCACGGCCATGGGGACGGAGGGAGAGGTGCCCCCTAACTCAGAGAACCCTGGAACTTACAAGAGGAAATAACCTACTCTCCTAGCAAACCAAAAAAAAAAAGCAAGAGATAGGGGAAAATAAAATGCCTGAGTTATGACTTTACCTGGAAGGAAAGTAAGCCAAGAAGACTATAACTCTTAAGACAAGTTACAGAATATGAATCTCTCCACATAGGGCACTTACCATATTTTCTCATCTCTTCAAATCCTGCAGAAGTGCATAGTTAGGACTGAAAATATAAAAGGCCATAAAATGGAGATCCAAATGGCTCTCCAGATGCATGAGTCCATTCTACGAGAAATCACGCTCGAGAGGACAGAGAAAAATGGGAAACAGGAAGAAAAGTGGTGGAGCTTAAATGTTAAAGCCAACTCAACTGATAAGCATTAATTGAGCACCTACCACATAAAAGATATTGGACCAGGCTCCACGAAATAAAGAAAGAATAAAACATGATCCCTTCCCCATTCTGGATTATACTCTAGCTGTGCATTTTTAAAAAGCTATCTCATAAACAGAAAACTCTCCTGATTTGAATAGTTAATTAAATAAGTGGTATAAGAAGCAGGAATTCCAGTTCTAGATGGAAGGAGAAATATGTCTCTTTAACTCCTCCCCCTCCTGAGTTCTCATTAAAATGGTAGCAAGGAAATTTCAAAGGATATAAACCCACAACAGTAAAGAAAACAAAAGAGGCTATTGATGAAAAGTCAACAAATATCTGGAAGACAAAGGGTGGATGAAGGCACGTTACATTGAAGATCCGAGGGAATCGAGGCCTAGAGTCTGCGTCGAAGGGAATATGTTCCAGGGAAAAGCCAAACCCTGATGAGGTTCAGAACTCAGACACAGCGGGAATGATGGAGGTAGTGAAATGATGGTGTTTGCAAGAAAAAGCTGCTCTGGCATTATTCACAATAGCCAAGACGTGGAAGCAACACAAGTGCCCATCAACTGATGAATGGATAAACAAGATATGGTGTATATACTCAATGGAATACTACTCAGCCAAAAAAAAAAGACAAAATCGTCCCATTTGCAATAACTTGGATGGACCTTGAGGTTATTATGCTAAGCAAAATAAGCCAGACAGAGAAAGACAAACACTGTATGATTTCACTCAAATATGGAAGATAAACAAACACATGGATAAGGAGAACAGATTAGTGGTTACCAGAGAGGAAGGGGGTTGGGGGAAGGTAAAAGGGTTAAAGGGATGCATATGAATGGTGACGGATAAAAACTAGACTATTGGTGGTGAGCACGATGCAGTCTATACAGAAACGGATATATAATAATGTATACCTGAAATTCCACAATGTTATAAGCCAAATGACCTCAATAAAATAATTAAATAAAGAAAAAAAAAAAAGAGCTGCTCTGCCCCACTGCACTCACTGGAAACACCCGGGAGCCAGACAACTTCCCACCCATCCCACTCCCCAAGCTAGTCATCAGAGAGTTCTCCTCAAAAGAAATCAAATGGCCCCACTGGAAACATCTCTGCAATCTGGCATTTAGAATACCCTCAATCTCCCAGAGGCAAAGCCCTTCAGTTGACAGGTCCCACCCACCTACAGGACATCTTTATTGCCTCACACTTCAATTTGAATGAACACAAGGATGACCAGCCATTTCAGGATTCAGACAATTTTTTTTAAAATGACTCCAACCAATATAAAGAAAAATTGGGTTATAGACAAGAACTCAAAAAAAGAAAACTCTAATTAGTAATCAAATCCATAAGATAAAAATAGGATGCTAGATAAAGGAAGAGGAAAATCACAGATCAAAATAAGAACTATTGAAAATTTTTAAATGGCTGCAAACAGAAAGATTCATTACGAGAGTTGGAAAATAAAACCCAGAGGATTTCCCAAAAATCAGGTCCAAAACACAAGAGATAAAAAAGATGTTAGAAAAGATAAGAGACCAAAAGACCAATGCATGGATCCAATATCAGACTAACAGGACTTCCAGAAAAAGAAAAACAGAGGACACGGGAAGAAAGAAATTCTCAAAGAAATAATACAAAACTGTGAGAACTCAGAGGTGGGACAGATCAGTGAGAGTTCGGGTAGTAAGGAAAGATGTTACAAAGGAGGGGAGTCTTCAGCTGAGCCTTGAAGGATGTGCAGGATTCTGACCAAGGGGGAGAAACAGGGATCTCCAGATACCCAGTGAGCAAGAGCTCAGACCAGGAAAGATCATGGTTTGTGCTCATGCAAACTTCATAGATTCAGTTCAGCTACCATTTCCCAAGCATCTCCAGACACCAGTCTAAGCCTCTCTACACTGTAGCCCATGGAATCCTCACAACCAGCTCACAGCTCTCATTCACCAAGACCAGGACACAGCCTGGGAGAGAGAAGTGAAGTCTCACACAGCCGCTTGGTGCTAGAGCAGAATTCACCTAACACGTCCTTGGGCCCCAAGTCCATCACTCATTCATCCAGCTGGGGCTGAGGGTCCTCACAAGGGAGAAGAGGGCTCTAGGACCAGAAAGGTAAATTGAGGATAGATGTTGAGAGGCCTCACATATTAAGCCAAGGAGTTTTTGTTTTGATTTTTTAATTGATGTCTTAATAGTTTATAACATTGTGAAATTTTAGTTGTACATTATTGTTTGTCAGTCACCATATAAATGCCTCCCTTCACCCCTGTGCCCACCCCTCAACCTCCCTGCCCCTAGTAACCACCATACAGTTCTGTCTGTGTGTTGGTTTATATTCCACATATGAGTGAAATCATGTGGTGTTTGTCTTTCTCTCTCTGGCTTATTTCACTCAACATAATACCCTCCAGGTCCATCCATGTTGTTGCAAAAGGGACAATTTTGTCTTTTTTTATGGCTGAGTAGTATTCCGTTGTATATATATACCACATCTTCTTTATCCAATCATCAGTCAAGGGACGCTTGGGTTGCTTCCTCATCTTGGCTATAGTGAATAATGCTGCAGTGAACATAGGGGAGCCTAAGCCTCTTTGGATTGTTGATTTCAGGTTTGTTGGATAGATTCCCAGAAGTGGGATAGCTGGATCATAGGGTATATCTATTTTTAATTTTCTGAGGAATCTCCATACTGTTTTCCATGGTGGCTGCACCAGTTTAAGCCAAGGAGTTTTAATCGTATCATTAGGGCAATAAGAAGCCATTGGAGGTTTTTGAAAAGGGATGGACATGGTGGACGAGCGTTTTAGGAAGACTAGGCTGGCAGCATTTGGGAAGTCTGGAAGAAAGGAGACCTACAGAGCTATGACTTTGGTTCCCGCGTGAAGGAGTTGGGTCTGCCCATGTGTGGTGGCTGTGGGCATGGAAGACTGAGGAAGCCTAGCATGTGTCAGCAGGGCTGAGGGGACACACAGAGCACTGTGACCATGTCCTTTAACTATAATTCACACCCTAGAAGGGGGTAGGTGGGCATCGTCTGTGCCCCATCCAGGTCCCCTTGGGTCTCTTATTACCATTTTTGTGTATCTCATTCTGTTTCTTGTGCTTTTGCTTCCAACAGCCAGAGCCTGTGGCTCTTCTTCAGGGGCCACTCTTGGGCTCCCAGGCCCGGTCTGCGCCCAGGTGCAGGGAGCAGAAATTGAGATTCTCTGGGCCTCCCACCCCACGGGCCCATATCCAAGACAGATTGGGTGGGATGTAACAGCCTCGCTCACTGGCCTAGGCTCGGGTCTCTCTGCAGTGGAACTTACGCCCGGGTCCCCTGCAGGATCTGGTGGAAGCTTCCTGCCGTGCACGTCGCCTAAGGCTACGCCCACGCTTGGCTTCCTCTCCTCCGGCTCTCTCCTGGGGACCTGGCAGCGCCTTCTTAATCTGTCACCTGTCACCTGTGCACACATCCTCCTCTCGAGGTCTGCTTTGAGGCCCCTGACCTGAGACGAGGGGGAAAGAGGTGAGAGCAGCACTGAACAGGAGGAGGAGAAGGAATGGGTGGGGAGGAGCGGTCAGATCCCCACGTGGGGCGCATGCGATGCTCCTTGGGACCACAGCCCATGTGCTCAGTGACCTCAACAGGATGAACGTCTAACCCAGCGAGGCAGCCTGAGACCAGACTTAGATGCAACGCTGTGTGCAGCAGTCCTGGAAATATTCTTCACTCTGCAAGAGATCTGGGGTCTTCTCTCCCACACCACCATTCCCCAGGGGCTCCTCTGAGGGGTTGACTTTATTTCTCCAGAATCTTCCTACTGTGGAGAGATTTCCTGTCCAGGATTTACATAACTGAAAGACAGAAGCTTCAGAGTTCAGAAGGCGGCTAGACCTCTGCTCTGGGTGCAACTACATTTATGTCATCCTTATTCCCTAAAACACACTGGGGGTGGGGGGCTCTTCGTTTTTAAATTCTCTGGTGTCATAGTTTGGGGGAGGGGAGGAAAAGCTCAGTCTACATTCTGATCTAATCTGAGAGGGAGGCAGCCATCAGAGACAGCAAGTCAGTGGAGGTGTCCCTCTCTGAACCAAGCTATGTGCTCTGACTCTGAGAAGTACACATCTTTTTACCCTAGAGTAATGTAGTTAAGTGGCGGATTCTGGGTCCTTGCTCTATGCGAAACAATATTCTCACCCTGGTGAGTTCATTTTCCAATAAGCCTGCTGAGTTCATCCGCTGTTGAAAAGTCACCTCCCACCAGTGAAATTTGTTTGGCTGCTAGTGCGGTCTTTGGGAAGTTTGTGCCATTTTATTGTTAATATTTATGTATGTTATATTTTAGCTGGAACAGTCTTAACAATCATTGGACTGATTTATAGTATTTCCATGACATAAATATCAGAAAACCCTGGGTCAAACTGGATACTGCTTGAGATTTAATCATGAAGTTGGGGGTGATGACATTTCCAATCATGTAACAATTCACTCAACAAACGTTGAGTCCCTCCTATGTGCCAGGTACTGTGTAGATGCTGGAGATACAAAGGTGAGGCAGAAATAGACATGGCCCTGGTCATGGAAACATTAGGAGAGAAAGGCATTAGGGTAAAAACTATAAACAAAATGTAAAATTGTGACTGTGCCAAGTACTACAAAGGAGAAATATACGGTGCAATTACAGTATGAAAAAGAGAAGTTTGATCTAATCAGGGAGCTTAGAAAAGGCTTCCCTGAGGAATCAACAATGGAACTGGGAGTTGACAGACGAGTAAAGTTAACTAAGTGAAGGAGGAAGGGATGGGAGTCCAAAGAGCTTTCCAGACCCACAGCTTAATAAGGACAAGTGACCAAAAAAAAAGCCCACTGTGGCCAAGTCCTGGAGCATAGAGAGAAAGCCTGGCAAGGCAAGTGGGGATCATTCTACGAGAACTGGGGCAGCAAGAAAAGAGGGATTGAATTCTATCCTGAGAGCCATGGAATGTCGTTGAAAAGTTTGTAAGAGAGGTATGATTAACCACATGATCCAGTAATTCCATTCCTAGGTATATACCCAGGAGAAATGAAAACGTATGTCCACACAAAAACTTAAACACAAATGTTCATAGCAGCACTACTCATAATAGCCAAAAAGTGGAAACAACCCAAATGTCCGTCAAGTGATGAATGGATAAACAAAACGTGGCATATCTATGCAATGGAAAATTCTTCAGCTCCCCCCAAAAAATGAAGTTCTGATACATGCTACAACATGGATGAGCCTTGAAAACATTATGTTAAGTGAAAGAAGTCAGTCCCGAAAGACCACATACTGTATGATTACATTTACAGGAAATATCTAGAATAGGCAAATCCATAGAGACAGAAAGTAGGTTAGTGATTGCCTAAGGCTGGCACATAGGGTAATGGGAGGTGACCACTAATGGGCATGGGGTTTCTTTTTGGAATGATGAAAATATTCTTAAAAATACATTGTGGTGATGTTTGCGCAGCTCTGTGAATATATTGAAAAGCATGAATTTTACACTTTAAATGAGTAAATTGTATGGTATGTGAATTATATTGCAATAAAATAGTTTTTTTAAAGGCATGATTAGAATTATGTTTTGGAAAGATCAACCTGGCAGCAGTGTGGGAAAAATTAAAGCAGTGTAAAAAACGAATACAGAAAGAGCAGTGAGCAGGCTATTTTCACTGTCGAGGTGGGTGTTGATGACAAGCTGGGCTGCAGTGGTCGTGGTGGAGATGGAGAGAGGTGGACCATTCCAGACAGATTTAGAAGGCATGATACACAGGAGTAGGTGCCTGGTTGGCTACTGGGAATAAGGGCGAGGGAAGAGGCCAGGATGGTGTTCAGGTCACAGCTAGATGGATAAGTGGTTGCATTCACAAGATAAAGCATGCTGAAACAGGACCAAGCTTGCTTTTATGGACAGAGTTATTATGGATTTAGATTAGAGGTTCTTTTGAGACATCTAAGTAGAGATGTTCAGCAAACAGAGATACTGGACTGGCACTCAGAGAATACAGAGCTGGGGACGGCAATGTGTGGGTTCCCCGCGTGTTGTGGCAATGAAGCTTTGGGCTTGGGTGAGATCACCTGGGGAGAGAAGAGGGCTTAGGGCTGAGACTGAGGAACTCTCTCTGTTTAAATGGCTGAGTAGAGGAGGATGCGCCCCCACAGAGAAAGCCAAAGAAAGACTTAGACATGGAAGGGCAAAGCCAGGGGAATGGTGCCAGAGAGGAGCTGTGCTTCCAGAAGAGTCCGTGGCATCAGATGGTGCTGTGAAGTCAAAGAAGATGAGAACCAAGCTGTGTGCACTGGGTTTAGCAACATAGTGTCACTGGGGCTCTATGCAACAGCTGCTTCATTGGGACGATGGGGCCAGAGCCAGACTGACATGGGCTGAGGAGTAAGAGGGGAGGAGATGGAGACCGGCTGTCTTGGATTACGTTCCCCAGAAGCAGATGCTGGGACAAGAATACAAGTGCAAGTGATTGATTAAAATGCTCCAAGAAAATACCAGTCAAGGGATGGATGGATGGATAGATAGACAGACAGACAGACAGACAGAGACAGACAGACAGACAGATAGATACATAGATAGACAGATAGACAGACAGACAGATAGATGATTGATAGATAGATAGATAGATAGATAGATAGATAGATAGATAGATAGAAATGTCTGTGTGTGAATACATATATTTACTAATACTTTTCCCTGAGACGGCCTAGAAGCAATGACCGCATGGCAGCAATGAGTAAACCTAGCACCTAGATCTTGGATTGGATCCCAGACCCTAGGGAGTGGTGGATTTATTTATTTATATATTGGTCTTGTGCTGTAAAGGACATTAATAAGACAACTGGCAAGATTTGAATGAAGTCTATGGATTAGAAAAGAGTACTATATCATTGTTAACTCACTGATTTTGGTAATTTTGATTTGAGAATAGGAATGTCATTGTTGTTTTAGGAAATACACTCAGATATTTAGGAGTAATGGAAATGTCTATGACTTACTATCCAATGCTTCAGAAAAAAATTGAGAGAATGATAAAGCAAATACGGTAAAATGTTAACTGTTGGAGAATCTAGATGAAAGGCATATTGGAATTCTTATATCATTTTTGCAACTTTTCTGTAAGTCTGAAATTATTTTAAAATATAAGGGTTTTTTTTTTAAAGAAGCAGAATGAAAAATATTAGTCTAGGAGTTCTGAAGATGGCACAGCATCGTGGTTGGTTATTAGAGCTCAATTTGTATTTAAACTCTGGTCCAGGGTGACTGGGGACCGGACAGGAAAGGCACCTACGAGACAGTAAATACAGTTTCAGGGGAAAGTTGCCTAGACCCACACCCCTTGGATCTTTCGCTTTGCTGTCTATTTCCCTGTGTCATAACCATAAAAAAAGGACATTTATTCAAGAAAATGTGGAAAATACAGGAAGCTGTAAATCAGAAATTGAGTCATCCCAGTTTTCATTATATCTTTATATACACTTATGTATGCCTTTTTATAAATTTGGGATCAGATCATGCTTTATATACAGTTCTATATGCTCCTGGTTTTATGAAACATTGTCAGAAGCATCGCTCCTGTTATTAAAATTTTTTAAAGGTGGAGAGAGTTGAGTCAATCATACTCCTCAGTTAATGACACAGTTTTGTTTATATTTGTCCTTTTGTATTACAGTACAAATTGAATTGAATACAGTACCTTTTGTATTCACTCTCTTTATCCTCATTCTCCTTTTTGTCTGTATCGCTCTTACAATGTATGTTACACATCTCCTGCTGGTCTTAACCTTTCCCCCAGCACGTTTATAAGCTCTATTTAGTCCACGGCAGTTAAATATTTTTAAATAGAAGAATTTCAGGGCCGGCCCGTGGCTTAGCGGTTAACCGCACGCGCTCCGCTACTGGTGGCCCGGGTTCGGATCCCGGGCGCGCACCGACGCGCCGCTTCTCCGGCCATGCTGAGGGCGCATCCCACATACAGCAACTAGAAGGATGTGCAACTACGACATACAACTATCTACTGGGGCTTTGGGGGGAAAAAAAGGAGAGGATTGGCAATAGATGTTAGCTCAGAGCCGGTCTTCCTCAGCAAATAGAGGAGGATTAGCATGGATGTTAGCTCAGGGCTGATCTTCCTCATAAAAAAAAAAAAAAGAATTTTAATAACTGCATAATAGTCCATCACTGGACTGCACCATCATTTTCAT
Source organism: Diceros bicornis minor (assembly GCF_020826845.1). Lineage (NCBI taxonomy): Eukaryota > Metazoa > Chordata > Mammalia > Perissodactyla > Rhinocerotidae > Diceros > Diceros bicornis. Next base: position 12,758,468 of record NC_080776.1, on the reverse strand, counting down.
CTATTTCCCTAGTGTTGGATACTAGGTTTTTTCCTTGCACCTTGTTATTCCCCAGTCTGGGGCAGACCTAGTTTGTGTGTATCTCTGCTGTGTGACCACGTCCAGTTTACTTAACGTCTCTGAGCCTCAATTTTTCTCAACCTCAGGGTTTCATATGTACATGGAACACTGATATGTGAAACACCCCAATAAGAGGTGAAGGATTACTGTGGACGAAGCACTCGGCGACAGCAAGGATTCTATATTCTGCATAGCTCAGTTCTGGGAGCCCAGTTCCTGGTGGGAGGATCTCAGGCCACACTACAGTTCATTTGAGGCACATCTGCTTTGGCATCTTTTGCAAACAGACAACCAACCAAATACATAAAGTGGGACAGAGAGGAGGGGTCTAGGGTTGCTTAGGAGCATGGCCCACTCTTGCTGGGCTGTCTCCTGAGATGAGGTGCGGGGTGTGCTCTCTGCTCAACAGCAGAACTGGCAAACCTCTCCAGTGTCGCTGAAACCTGAAGAAGGACCATGGGAAGAGGACAATGCAGCCTCTTGAGTCAAGAGAAGCCATGGCAGCAACCCCACCCGCCACCATCATTTTCCAGAGCAGAGGTGGGCGTGGTGGGGGCCCAGAGACGGCTGCCAGTGGCCATGCCAGCTTTCCTTTTCTCCCCCTGAATCTCTCCACCAAGGTGAAAGGCTCCCACAGACAGGCTGGGGGAATCCTGCTGGGGCTCCAGGGGGTGTCTATGTCCCCAGGAGTCCCCATATCAGGAACCTCTGGGTGGAGTCGCCAGGGGAGAGGCTGCCGGTGTCTCAGGTTCCCCTGAAGGTACCAGCGTCGGAAGCCATGTGGGTTTAGAGAACCAAGAGCCAGGCTGTGAACACTGAGGCCGCACAGCACAGCTGGAGTTAACCGAGAAGGAAGGTCCAGAGGGTCCACAGGGCAGATTCCGCCCCCTCTCTGAGAAAGTATTTCAAGTCCACGCAGGGGGCAGGAGGGAGCAAGAGAAGCCCCGAGAGGGACTGTAAATGACACGAGAGACCTTTCTGAGGTCAGGGCAGTGTCCTAAAACTGGATTGTGATGATGGTTGCCCAACTCTATAAATAGACTAAAATTCATTAAACTACACACTTAAAATGGGTGAATTTTATGATATAGAAATTAGACCTCAATAAAGCTGTTCAAAAAAAGAAAAAGGAAACCATTGGATGGAAAATTTTAATGGAAAATGTGGCCATAATTTTCTTATGCAAACCGAACTAGAAATTACTAGAATGACTTACGGGTCAAGAATAGGATAACTAGGTTGTCTAAGCGAAAGTTAACAAAACTCCGTTCTAAGAATATAGCAATCTTCCTGATGTATCCATTTATACCTGGTCATATATAAAGTACCTGGTATAGTGCCAGGGACACAGTAAGCCATCAGCTGAATGGTTCTCGTTTCATTAACTGTTCAGGACAGATGGGCAGTGTCCCATCTGGACATCAAGGCAGAACCAAAGAAGCAAGGACCAGAGACTAGGTGGGCAGACATGGGGAGCATCATGGGTCAACAAGACACTATGGCAGGGATGAGCGGTTTGGAGTTACTACAGCCAGTCAACAAGTCGGGACCAGCAGGACGGCTCAGAAAGCTCCGGTAGCATTAACCAAGATAGTCTGGAGTCTAGGAGATTGGAGTCCACCAAACTAGTTTGCAATGTGCTTCAGACTGCCTAGGTTCCTGCCCAGCTCAGTGACTTACTCATTTAACCACTGTAAGCCTCAGTTTCCTCGTCTGTGCATAAGGGACACCATTTTTGTGGCACTGTCATGGGCATTAATGGAGGCAACATGCATCAAATACTTGGCAAATTCTCACTGTTAACTATTATAATTGTTATTATTCCAGAACTCACAAGCATGAGAATTGTTAGTGTCTTACAGAGTATGTCTGCTCAAGAGGTTTTTCCAATAAAACTGAAGTCATTTCTCTGTATCTTTAAAGCAAAAGAAAAAGCAGGAAGGACTTGGGGGAGAAAAAGAGAGAGATCAATCATAAAATTCAAAAAGCAATTCTGGGTACCAATACTGCAATTTAGAAACCATCCTTTTCTGCACGTATCCATGATCAGTTTCAACATCAAGGGCACGGAGGTGGCCAGTGATCGTGGGTGTCTTGCTCTGGTGAGTTGGAGCCCATCACCCTCTCTACCTGTGAAAACAGCGCTTCCTGCTCTGCCATGATGATTCTGTAGGAGAGAGGCTCCGTGTCCGTGCCCCTTGGGGAAGACGGGGAGCTGCAGAGCTGGTGAACGTCAGTGCGCATGGTGAACAGCATCACGGGGCTGGTGATTCATGGCGGGGAAGAGGTGGCAGGGGTCGCAGACAGCGACATCACTCATCCCCACACAGCCCCTGTAGTTTCCTGTAGGGCTGCGGAGGAGAGAAGGCAAGACACAGAGGCAGGGCTGCCTTCGGGTTCTCCATCAACTGCCTGCATGAGCCTCGGTTTGATTAATGGTACTGTGTTCATATTTTACTCATTATTAGTGTATTCCTGGGAAAAGGCAGAACAAAACAATTCCACAAATGACTCAAAAGTCATATGAAATTATTACTTATAATCAGACAGAAAAAGGAGGGAGGGACGGAGGAGCTGGGGAATACATGACAAAGAAACCTAACAGGACACAGTGTCCATAGAAACTCACAGGGATGGGGCCTGCCTGGGTCACACTGCACACCTTCTTTCCCCTCGTTCTCTGCATTTTAGCCTGGATTAAAGGCTAAATGATAGAAATGATACTATAGCAAACACTTATTCAGAATCTCTTAGAAGAAAGACACATTACAGTTGACTTGGGGATACAAAGAATCAATAAAGCACCCATGTCCTCAGGAATTTAAGTTGACCAGAGGAGTTAAGATACATACGTTCAAAACAGAATAACAATTGGATAGCTTGCAAAACTTCTAAGGTTTGATCTAGCCAGTCTGCTATTACAGAGCTATCCTACAGATGAGTTTCCACTTATGCACAAAAATGTTAGTAAGGGCTGTTTGTTGTCACACTAATTCTAGTAGTAAAAATGGAGAACCTAAATGCTCAGCAATAAAAGAATGATTAAATACATTATAATACATCCATGCTATGGAATACTATGTAGCCATGAAAAAGATCGATTTACTAATTAATTAGGTCAACTTAGGCATATTGACATAGGAAGATGCCCAATGTATACTCTCAATGACAAAAGGCAAGTTACAGAACATATACCATGGTCCAATTATGTCCTGTACTAGTTTGCTAGGGCTCCTATAACAAATATCACAGACCGGCAGGCTTAAACAACAAAAATCTATTCTCTCACGATTGTGGAGGCTGGAAGTCCGAGATCAAGGTGTCTCAGTGGTCACTGAGATCAAGGTGGTTTCTCCTGAGGCCTCTCTCCTTGGCTTATCTTTTGTCTTCTTGTCTTTCCTCTGTGTGTGTGCGTGTCCTAATCTCCCCTTATAAGGACATCCGTCATATTGCCTTAGGACCCACCCTAAAGACCTCATTTTACTTTAATGACCTCTTTAAAGGCAGTATCTCCAGATACAGTCACATTCTGAGGTACTAGGGGTTAGGGCTTCAATATATGAATTTTGGGGGGATATAATTCAGCCCATAACATGCTCTTTAAAAACTCTGTGTCTGTATGGATTTTCAGTTTTAGTCTATATTTCTGAATTGCTAGAAGTTTTATGAGTATAAATTCATATATTACGTTAAATAAGCAAGTCTTTAAAAACTAATACAGTATTTTTACAACTTTTTATGTCGGAAATTGCTTTCAAATAAAAAAGCTTTTTAAAAAGAGTATAACAGTAGGGATGGAGCCACGGGCCTGGTCTTTAAAGGACATTTGGTGCAGTCATCCCACAGGGGCAGCAGCTGGCCTCGGGGCAGGGAGGGGGGATGACAAGGACACCACCAAACGCGGAGGACCAGAATCAGAAAACCAGCCAAAAGCAAACCCAAAAGGCAAAGGAGAACCGAGCAACTTTCAGAAAAAAGATGAGAGGAAAGCACCTCTCTGAACTTCCCATTTCCCGTGGGAGCTGTTTTAAAAGATTAGCAAATTATCCACTTATTTAGACGGATGATCCGAAAAAATACACCAGCTGACCTGATACTGAGAAAATTCTACATTAAAAAGGGGGAGGGAGGAGGACATAACAATCTGTTGGATATACACGAAGAGTTTAGAAAAGATCTGTTTGGGGGGCGAACATTCCACACAATTCAGTTATAGAAAAATTCAAATCGAGTCATGCAGCAGTAAATAGGAGGAAAAATCAGATTAAGAATATGAAAATAAAGATACACAAAACACGGCATGAATTACCACAGTTCTTTACTGCAAGCATAGAACACGAGAACAGACACTCAGATATCACATATAAAGATAGAACAAACAGAACAAGATTGATAAGCAAGAGTACAATTGGAGAAAGCTTTCAAAAAACACAACTACAGTTATGGTTTGAATTGCGTCCCCCCCAAAAATGATACGTTCAAGCCCTGACTCCTGGTACCTCAGAATGTGACTTTATTTGGAGATGGGGTCATTGCAAATGACTGGGTTAAGATGAGGTCATAAGAGTGGGTCCTAATTCAATATGACTGTGTCCTTGTAAAAAGGGGAAATTTGGACACAGAGATACGCACAGAGGCAGCTGATGTAAAGACATGGGGAGAAGGCCGTGTGCAGACGAAGGATTGGAGAAATGCATCTACATGCCAAGGAATGCCCAAGACCATGGCAAACCACCAGAAGCTAGGATGAGGCAAGGAGGGCTTCTTCTACAGGTTTGAGAGGGAGCATGGGCCGGCCCACACCTTGATTTTGGACTTCTAGCCTCCAGGACTGTGAGCGAACACATTCCTGTTGCTTTAAGTCACCCAATTTGTGGTACTATATTATGGCAGCCCTAGGAAACTAATAGAAAGACAACGAGATTAGAAAATAAAAGGGGTTCTAGTTATTTCTTTACCAAAACAGGAGACAATTTCAAGAGTATTTTCTTAAAACTCATTAATTTTGCCAAGATAAGAAAAATAAGAAAGCTTTAAACTATTTATTCTCATAAGCTTGGATCTTTATAGCAGTAACACCATTGTAGACAACTTTTAATAAAGGAAAGCATGAAGAGAAAAATGTCAGCCACATTTCCATAACCAGCACGTTAGCACATTTCCTTTCAGGCTTTTCTCTATGCAATATACATGCAACACACACACACTCACACTCACACACAGAATTTTATTACCTAAGTGTCTACTGAATTTTTATTACCACATTCTTCCCCCCAAATGATTCATAATATGAAATAATCTTTATGATATAAATAGATGTATAAACACCTTTCTTGCCTATATAATCAGGTGGATGTTATATAACATTTGGGTATTAGGGCAGTTAGGTTGTTTCCAATTGATGGTTACTATAACCAACTTCACAACGAAGGTCTTTGTGCAAGAACTCTCAATCCACGTCTCGGCTATTTTCTCAGATTCCTAGATGGAATCTAGGAACCAATGGATGGAAAAAACATACATTTTTCAGCCTCTGATGCATCTTGCTTTCCAAAATAAGATGAGCTATTGATCAACCAAACAGGTTTAAAACAGATTCTGGTGGCTACTTGTGACCATGGCTATAGAACAGCAGTCTTTCCTTACATTTGTGGGAACTTTTTTTTTTATTCTAAGAGGTCTTGCCAGACTCCTCTTGAGGCAGAACTCATTGAAGCCCAGAGAGGTAGGTAAGTGATGCTGGGGTCAGTACTGAAGCGGAGCAGAAGGCTATCATGCAGGGCAAAGCACGTAACAGAGGAAGGAAAGTGGCCTGAGCTGGCCTGGGAAGTACTCAGAGGGCTGGAGGCCACGAGTGGGGCTGGGGGGCTGAGGGACCAGGAGGCCCATCTCTCAGCACCAGACTCAGGGACTTCCCAGCAGCACATTGCTGGGTTGTTAGAGATGGATGAACCCCTACTCTTGCCTCTCACCACTTTTTGTCTTAATATGACTGTGGTTATTAAGGAACACCAAAGTGAATGATTTTAACATTCCACACATTTCATGGTAAAGCACCAACACTTTAGAAAGAAAAAGCCTGTGACTTAAAAATATCAATAGATGTAAGCCACAGAAACCAAAGTTTCCTAGGGTCCTCAATAATTTTGTCAATAATTTCTTTCAGATTGCAAAGAGATCCTGAGACCAAAATGTTTGAGAACTGCTGCCTTCATCAACATGTGAAAAATCAGACAGGGATGAAATCCTATGACTGTAAATACTAATAAAGCCTTTAGGGACAGCCCCTCCCTCATGCAAGACGTGAGGGTTCATACAAGTTTAAAAAAAAAAAGACAACAAATGTCACGAAAGTGGGAAAATCTAGCTATGATGCATTCTTTAGTCAATATCATTTGTACTGAAGAAACTCCACAGATGTAGTCATTGTGGGGAAATCTTCACTTGTAGTTTGCCCTCGACTAAATGTGAGAACTCACACTGGGAATTCTGTGAAGAAACCCTGTGAATGCAGACAGTGTGGGAAGACCTCTAGCTCGTCCTTCTCTCAACATGAGGACACGTTCTGGAAAGAAATCCGTAAATGCACTAAATGCAGAAAAACTTTCTGCATCAAAAAACCCACAGTGGAAAGAAACCACACTTCCTTAAAAGTAAGCCATGCAGAAAAGGCTTCGATCTGAGGCCCCATTTTATTGGTAACATAGAACTCACACAAGAGAAGAGCCTTTCTTCACAAAGAACAGATTAACCTACAAGGAATCACCAAATGGGAGAAGTCGCTTCTGAATGAATCCCACCAGAGTTAACAGCATTCAAAGATTTCCGTAGCTACGGACACTAATGGGGAAGGGTTTGTGAAAAGTGTTTTCACAAGTCTGAACTGAACTGAACTAGAAAATGCATGTAACATTAAACATGGACACGTATATGCTGTATATGCGGTGCCATTGTAATTTTGTTAACATTTTAATTCACTCAGTTACGGAACGCCTCCTCAGGGGACCACGCACCACGTTAAGGCACTGGGGCCAGACGTGATTTTGAACTGGATGTGTCCTTGCAGCCCACATGCTCGCGCGTAGACCCACTAGAAGGGAATGACAAGTTTTTTTGGGGGGGCGGGGGGGTGGATCAGGTTGAAGATAACATTTTATTACCTAAATCAGGTTATATATGTGTACATAGACTGCTGTTATTATACAGTATGTCAAAAGAATCTTTCCATGATAATATAGACGCCTCATCCTAAAATTACAAACATATTTGGTGTGGTAGAAATAATAAGTTACCAACGTTTAAAAGAATAATCTGAAAAAAGTAAACGACAGAGAAATGAGGTACAATAATCTCTTTAAATTGACGCAAAAACTCAATGAAGCTGCTTGATGATTAAGTAAAAGTTTTGTTACAGTTACAGGATGATATACAAAGACCACTTTTTTAATGTTAGTATCAAGGTACATGTTCCTAGTTTCGTCAGAAACAAACATTAACTGGTAGTTGAGGGCAGGGAGGGGTCGGTTCCTGAGATACCAGGGCACAACAGAACTCTTCCTCCCACAATCATAGGACTAAATGTTGGCACAAAATCAAGATTATATTTCATGGTTGCCACACTGCTTTTCCCCCCACAAATTTTATCATCTATTCAAGACATCGTGCTATGCGAATACTGTTAAGTATAGAAAACATTTTATCAGCACTGACTTGAACATGCTGACAGCAGAGCTTCTGTGCAGTCAAAACCGAAAGGGAGGAGCGGGAAGGAGGAGGTGAGGGCAAAGGGGATAGAAGGATAGAGGGACAGAAGGATGCTGGGAAATTAAGTAGATTAGAAACGGAATTTCTAGAATAAAAAATGTCCCTTCAAATGGATTGCTAGGCCAAGAAAGGAAATTCCCCAAACTCCTTTTTCCACTAATTCAGGAATGTCAATTCAAGTTGGACTTTATTATGCAGAAAGTTTTTTTTAGAAAAATAAAATATTGAGTTTTAATATCAAACTTGTTTATGTACCTTTATTCTTCAAACTTCATGTCAAGTTACAAATAATCCATACCATGGAGCTATGTTGCTTCTTTAGGATGTACACTTCTTCAGGGAGAAAACAGCAATAACCAAGACATTGAAAATGAACTCACAGTAAATACCCAATTGTAAGTATACAGAGAGGGTGCATTACATTTCAGTGTAGTCCAATATGCACACTGTTTAAAAGTGGACCCCCCTTGAAAATATCACACACAGATGTACATAATTTTCCTACAAAAGAAAGAACCCACAAATGAAAGGTTTTTTTTTTTAGTTTTAAAGTTGTATCACAGGGAATAATTGTTTAAAAACTATCAAACCTTGTGTATTTTAGCAGCAAACAAAAAGCTATTCCAGGTTAATCTATTTTTAAACATTGCTGAAAAAATTGCAAGCTTTAGAAAACATCATGGATGTCAAATGCGTTACTTAAAAACAGAGTAGTACTTTGAACGTAGACACCACTGTCAGTTGTGTTCTGTGGTCAGCAAAACTCTGCTGGGGGGAGCGGGACCGTGGGGAGAGGGCAAGCGTGGAGGAGGCCAATCTGCGTGCTATAAACCGCTCAACTTACTGTAACAGGGGAGGTGTAAGAATTCTTCATACAGCTTATATTTCCAGAAAACAATAGTTCTTAGGAACCATTCTTTTAGGATCTATGGTCCATTTTCAAAGTTTTCCTCCCCAAGTATCTTCTGGTTAAACCAGCATTTCTTATAAGAGAATTATAGCTGTTGGGTGTTTTTTTTTTTTTTTAAATCAACCAACTTTTTCTTTTTAAAAGGGTAATATTAAAAGATATTATTTTTCAAGTCACTAAAGATGGTTTGGGTTAGAGAGTAATTTGTTTGAAAGGGGATTCTACTTATTTAATTTCATATTCTGCTGTGGCAGCTATTTTAGTACTGAAAGGAATTATAAAAAATGAGAAAAATGGAACTAGATACAGATTAAACCAGCCTTATTAGGTGTTTCTGAAAAGAAACAACTTTTATTCTGAATCAGTGATAAACTACATATTCATCTGACACTATTTCAAGTCACAATTATATTGATCTCTCCCCTTTGAAACACTGAACCTTTTTTTGTAAATATAACTTCTCAAAAATCATTTGAAATCAATTATTCTAGAGATAAAGCATGAGAAGCAAATTCTCTCCACCCACCCTGACTTTAATTTTTAGATCACAATATTCTGGTAAGAGGTTCCACTTAATTTCTTTCATATTTTTACTTCTTCTTGACAGTTTTTCCAAACTTTATAAAAATTTAAACTATGACGAGGAGGAAAGCATTCAAAACATAATACAAATATACAAAAATACAAGAAAAGTTCAAAACAAAACACCGTATTGCATTATCTCGAAATATGATGTGTTTGTGATACGACCCAAGACCACAGGGCCCTGAGTCCACAACACCCACCATCCTACACAGATCTACGTGCATATCTTTCCATATTTTCCTTTTTTGCCTTTGATACCTGAAGTAACTGAGAATCAAGAAAATAACTAACATGATATGAACAACACGGTACCTATGATTTTTTGAAGTCCTGACTTGAACACATCTTAATTGGTGCAATATTACTCTTGACAATGCTCAAATAACAAGAGACAAGCAACACGTATGAAAAGACTATGTATCACACAAGCAACGTTTTTAGAATCACAAATAACATCCACACTGACATAAAAACCTGCAAATTAAATCTGAACTCACCTCATTACAAAGTCAATTAAATTCTCACGTATCTTAGAATGCTGTTCTCAGAAGCATTCTAAATTATTCCATTTTCTAGTGCAGAGAGGTTATGGTAGAAAGAAAGGTTAAGGTGCTTTTTTCATAAACTGCCAACAGACACTGACACACACACACCCAAACTATCAAAAAAAAAAAAAATCCTAATTTTGAAATGTGATATATGATTAAACGTCTACACTAAAAAAATAGGAGAGTGGGATAGAATAGTTTTCCTTGACTAATGTGTCATAAATATAGACAACTCAATGTACACATGGTCCTTCTATCCTTTGTTTTTTTAATTGTACCCTAACTTTTAGAATTGCTGGGATATTCCCCTAGTTTCAACAGCTAACTAGAAGATAATATTCTGATGGTGAGCTACTAGAGACTAATTACCCACTGGTGAGACTACACTCGCTCTGTTTTCTTCTTTACTATTAAACCATAACTTCCTACTGCTATTTTGTTTCATGCAACACCAACCAAACTTCAATTTTTTTCTAACAAAAAATAAATATATAAAGAAGATGATGTCAGGCATATATTCACAACGTCTCAATTTCTTAAAACGTTAAGTATGGGTATATTTATTTCTCTCAAATGCATACAAGACAATAATTACACAGCAACAAATCTTTTGTTCAACAATGATTTGATTGATAAGCATTTGAAATTTACATAATTTCACATCCATACCCTTGCGTTTTTAAATACTGTAAGTAAAAAAGCCCCCAGATAACCAATTCTTATATTTCCTATTTATCCCTCTATACATCCAAACTTTAAAAAGTTACAAACTGAACATTATACAGAACATATAAATCATGTTTAAAAACTTGAGGTTTTAAAATCACTGTTCCCCAATATGATTCAGAAAAGTCTCATGCTGACAAGTGCAGCCCTAGGTGGTCAAATAAACTAGAGGAGGGGAAGAAAGAAGAGACAGACGCAAGTTTGCTGTCTTAATATTTTACTAATCCTGTCAGTTAAAACTTGTGACGCCACGAGAAAGGACAGTTTAGGTTTCATCTGAGGAATGGAGTTTGCCTCACCGTCTGAGACATGCATTTCAAGTATTTTCCTATTTGATCTGAGCTCCCTGTAGCAAACCGAAGCTGAAAGAGAATAATTATTTTCTTCCATACATTCGCTCAATGTCCGCCTGGTAATGTGTTTTGAGCTCTTTGCGTTTCAGCTTGAAGGCATCTGTCACCAGACCAGTTTCAGGGGTCCAGGGTTCAGGGCTCAAACGAATTTTCAGCGGAATTTCAAACTTTTCCAGACTTGCTGAGATGGTGGGGAAAAAAAAAGTAAATGCAAAGGCATAAAAAAATGTACAATTAAAATTCTTAGCAAACACTATAGCTTCCCCAGTCTTTGAGCACCCAACCAAAATGCACAAGCAACAGCCCATGAATCTCGAGTCTAAGCAATCTATCCCTCAGAAATACTAGCATAGGTAAAAAAAATAGATACGTATGAAGATTATAACAGCAAAAAAACTGTTTAAAAAAATCTGCATATCCATCAATAAAACGAGTTAGATAAATTATGATATAGGCATAAAATAGAATACAATTCAGTCATTAAAAATGAGTTAGATCTACATAGGATGAGTGTGTAAAGATACGTGCAATATATTGTTAGGTTAAAAAAAGGCAAATTTCTTTTTAATACTAGATAAACTTACATGCCTCTAGATGTGCAGGACGAGAAAGATACAAACCAAACTTGTTAACTATAGACTCCTAGGGGCTGGGACCCAGGATTAAGGAAAAGGGAATGTCACTTTTTACTTTATGCCCATTTGTTTTCTTTGAATTTATCATAAAGAGCATAATCACTTTAGAAACTAAAAAATAATAAAGTTTAAAGAGAATCTTGTCACTGAACCAGGATATCCACTGTAAGCTACGAGGACAGAACGAGTGTTCACTGCTGTGTTCCTAACACACTGTTTGATACCCAGTGGATTCTCAATGGTGGAGGGAGGGAGGGAAAAGAGGGAGATGCAGTTTTGAAGACGCACATTTCCTTAGTAAGATTTATTTTTCCAGCATTCATTCAACAAATATTTATTGAAAAAAATTACTGTGTATAGTACTTTACTAAACATTCTTTAAAGATACAAAATTGAATAGTTTCTGCTCTCAAGTGGTATACACTCTAATAAGGGGAAACAGGTGAAGATCTAGCCAGAATAATACATATATAAAGTAGTAAATTAAAGGCATAAGTACCTTGGGAGCAAAAGAGATATATTAACTCTAACTTGTAAAAATAAACCTCGTAGAGATAACAAACAAGGTTTTATTCTTCAAAGATTACAAGCGTATCAGGAGTGGTTTCCAAGAGGAAAAGTGACATGAGCCACAGGCAGTCTGGCACGGACCACAAGACTGAGGGACAGGACTCTGCACCACTGAGATGTGGGGGAGGCTAAAAAGCAAGTGTGGATGACCACGTAAGGTTTCCAATTTCAAACTGCTCAGCACTGCACGCCATGACCTGACTCCAAACTATGTTAACTGTATAGTGATACCATCTAAACCAGTGTTTTAGGAAAATAAATACAGCCATGTCCAGTTGGAAGAATAAGGACTGTAATAATTGGAGTATTTCTTATTTTGTTATAAACATGTCTGTATAGATGTTAAGCAAATATTTTTGTTTTCTTCCCTCTTATTCTCTTATCTGACATATGTATTAATAAGTTAACTTTATATCACAGTATTTAGGAAGTTATAGGATATCAAAGGAGAAAAACAAAAATCACTCAAGGGGTTTGCATCCTCTTCTGGAGAAAAGGTTAACATATTTTCAGTGGTACGCAGAACAGCTGTATCGTGTTAGGCGGACGTCTGACTCTGTCACTGTCTTTACTTGGAAATGAACTATTAACTGTTAACCAAGGAGACGTAAATGGGTGCCAAGTTGGCCAGGGGGGACCGCGACACTCAGTTTTATGAGTCCACTGGGCTGGGCTCGAGTTCCCAGTTACTCAACTGAACGCTAATCCAGGCGTTGCTTTGAGGTATTTTGTAGATGTGATGAAGTCTGCTTTACGTGAGGAAGATTACCCTAGATAATCTCAGTGGGCCTGATTCAGTCAGTTGAAAGGCCTTGAGGGCAGAGCGGAGGCTCCCCACACAAGAAGCAACCCCGCCCGTGGACAGGAGCTTCAGCTCCTGCCTGCGAGCTCCAATCCACCCTTTCTACGGTCTGCCTTATGCATTTCCAACTCTGCCTAGCCAGCCCCCCCACTGTCACGTAAACCAATTCTTTGCAATAAGTCTCTCAATATATACAACCAACTAATTCTGTTTCTCTAGTGTAAACCTGGCTAATATAGATTTTGCTTAAGAATGAAGTTGGATCCCTTCTTCACATCACATATGAAAATTAACTCAGAATGGATTAAGGATCTAAATATACACAGAACTACACAACTAAAACTACACAACTCAGAAGAAAACACGGGGTGGGGGTGTATCTTTGTGACTTGGATTAGGCAATGATTTCTCAGATGTGACACCAAAAGCACAAGCAACAAAAGAAAAAAAGAAATTGTGTTCTTATCAAAATTGAAACTGTTGTGCTTCAAAGAATCCATCAAGAAAGTAAAAACACAACCCACAGAATGGGAGAAAATATTTACAAATCACGTATCTGATAATGGACTTATATCTAGAATATATAAAGAATTCATACAACTCAATAAAAAGACAACCTCATTTAAAAAAAATGGGCAAAGGATCTGAATAGACATTTCTCCAGAGAAGATATACAATGGGCAATAAGTACATGAAAAGATGCTCAACATCATTAGCCACCAAGGAAATACAAATCAAAACCAGAATGAGATACCACTTCATACCCAAAAGGATGGTTAGACTCAAAAGGATGATCAATAACAAGCACTGGCAAGGATGTGGGGACACTGGAACCCTCATAGGACAGTAGTGGGAATGTAAAACGGTGCCACCAATTCAGAAAATAGTTTGAAAAATATTATGGAGATAGTCTGGTAGTTCCTCAAAAGGTTCAACATAAAGTTAACACAGGCCCAGCAATTACAGGCCTAGGTATCTACCCAAGAGAAATAAATATGTCCACACAAAAACTTGTATACAAATGTTCACAGCAGCATTATTCATTAACAGTCCAAAGTGGAAACAACCCAAATGTCCATCAACTGATGAATGGATAAACAAAACGTGATATATAGCCATATGATGAAATATTATTTGACAATAAAAGGGAATGAAGTATTGATATATGCTACAACAAAGAAACACAGATGAACCAGTCACAAAAAAACGTATATTGTATGATTCTATTTACACAAAATCTCCAGAATAGGCAAATCTACAGAAACAGAAAACAGATTAGTGGTTGCCAAGGGCTAGGAGGTTTAGGGTATGATGGGGATTGACTGCTAATGAACATGGGATTTCTTCTTGGGGTGATAATAATGTTCTAAAACTGTGGTGATGGTTGTACAATTCTGTGAATATACTAAAAACTAACTGTACACATTAAACAGGTGAGTTGTTTGGTATGTGAATTATATCTCAATAAAGCTGTCAAAAATGTACATAAAATTAAAAAACAAGCAGAAAAGTATGAATTTATTACTAATGTTTCAGTATTCCACCTTACTTAGAAACTATGTAGGTTTCTAACGACTATCCATTAATTAACTCAATTCAGCATCAGTTCGAGGTTTTAAGTTACCTAAAAATGCTGGAAACTATCTTCAAACTGACATACTACAAAACATAATTTAAAGAGTCAGAATAATGATTCCATCTGGTTAAACGCAATTTACATTTTCCATAATCTTGAATAACATATCCCAGGAAAATAAAAATACATACTTGTATTATACTTAATGCTGATGACTATACTGAGAAGGTATAGCTGTTTTTATTAAACCAACAATATTAAACTAGATCACTGCATCCTCAACACACACACACACAGGGGGTACAGAAACTGTTAGCACAACCAACTACTAGTACACTAACAGTGTAGCAAGTGTAGAAAAGAGGCTGAGATGGTTCTCTGTGGACTGGGGCGGCCAGGAACCTGAGCAGGGCCTGGGAAACAGCTGAGGTGAGTGCAGAAAGGGCCAACCCAGAACACAGAAGCTGCAGAGACGAGAACATTCTGACATGTTCATCAGCCATGGGAGTGGGTGATTCGCGTGTCCCACAGAGGGGCTTGAACAGGGGGCTATTAAGTATGCTCTTCTATCCACTAATGGTAGGAAGATACGATTGGTTTCCAAGCACGAAATGATGTAACCAAAGCCTTGTAATGGAACAAGAGAAATCAGGACTCTCTTCCATTCTCCGCTCTTAGAATCAGTTTAACAGTCACTCACCTGAAATAGCAGCTTCAGAAAGCACTTTAAGTACCTCGTTTTCCATCTCACAACTGTTACACAGCTCCTCCCAAGTCCCTTTAAGTCCTTTCTTTCGAGCTAGTTCTGTTAGTTCCTTTTGATTTGGCACAACAAATCCAATGACGTAAGAATGATAACTGAAATACATAAAGCATAGCTTAGGGAAGGAATTAAATGGCATGCCATGTTAACCGCAGTTACTGATTACACTGACATTTTGGTAGCCAACTCTTTACTATTTTAAAGAAAATGCATGAGGCATATTTGGTATTGGCATACTTATTTCAGCAACAGCCACTTTTACTGTCTGATTCATAACACGTTCCAATGCTTTGGCTCAGTTCACTGCTAAATAAACTTTAATCTGACATTTCCTGATAAATTTCAACTATACATAGTTGAATAGTTATGAATAGTGCCACATACACATTTTTTAAAAGAAAATTACAAATATCAGAAAATTCATCTTACTGTTAAAAAATCAGAAATTCACATAAACAGGTTAAAAAAATAAAAACTAATGTATCTGAAGAAATTTGGCAGCAAATCAAAGTAATGCGATTATTTTTTTCTTGTGTTATCACGAGAATTCATGTTGACAGAGGAACTGTGAGTGCCCACGGATGGCAGCAAACTGAAGAGATAGCAGTAGCGTCAGGAAGAGGACAGTTCTGGTTAGTATCATACAAGTAAAATCCAGAACTGCAGCAACAATGAAGAAAATACTTCACGGCTAACTGAAGCGCAGAATCATTTATAAATCAAGGTAGTAAATCTTTAACTTGGGCTCAAAGTCTGTTTCTAAATTGGTTCTTCTGACACCAGATTTTATTTTTTCATAATAATTATTATGTCAACTGCTATAATAAGGCTGGCCACAAAATATCTGATCATTAACATTGAGAATAATTGCCACATGCAATACTGTTACAGAAAAATGTAATCAGAGCGCCAATCTGAAATTCCAACACATTTCCCAAGAATGCATTCTGGGATTTTAACTCTAAAACTCTCCTTCCCAGCTGCCTCTACAGCACCTCGGGTAAGAGATGCTATGTGTTAAGCCACAGCTTCACACAGCTGAGGCGGAAGCCCTCAGCCCTGGCCAGAGTCTCAAACAGGCTCTAGCTCAGAGCAGGGGTAGAAAGAACTGAGAAGAGTGCTGCTGGCTGACCCCCGCCCCCCACTTCCTTTCCGTACCCCCTCTTCCTCTGGACTGGTTCTGGGAAGCTGCCCTGTGCAGAGGGACATGTGGCTAGGGGTAGCAAGGCAGCAGGAAAGAGGATTGTATTTTCTTCACCTCCCTACACGTTGGACACGGCAGTGAGACGTAAAGCAGAAAACAGGGACACAGGAAGATGAGCAAGGGAAGCATCACAAGGAAAGAATCAGCTAATGGCTGTAATGAGAAGAGGCCGTTCCCCGAGACAACAGATAAGAAGGAAGAGCTCTTGGTATAATTTTACAAAGAAGGCCCCTAGTGGAAGGAAATACCAGCAGCACACCAAATGCTGTAAATACAAGCAGCAGGAATTCTATGTTCTTACCTGTTTGCATATGCACAAATGTTATCTATTAGTGAGAGATTCTTCAGCGCTGCCTCTACTTTCCCAAGAGAAACATACTCTCCTGCCTGCAGTTTTACAAGGTCCTTTTTACGATCTATACAAAACAAAGGCCGGGAGGGGGGCAGATTGGAGGACAAAATTAATAACACCTTTAATACATATAAATATTGGCCATTCCCTAAGTAATTTGCTACTAAGTTCATTATAATAGTTATGCTAAAATTAAAAGTACATAATAAAATTAGGCCCTAATTTTTGTACTATTATACACATTCTTAAAAAAAAAATTAGCTTCTAATTAAGGGACCCCATCATCAAGACTTCAGGTATGTTCTGCTGAACAGGTATATTCCTGGTAAACATTAATACCAGGAAGGTACAGAATACAGTCAATCCATCTGAAAGCTCACATTCTAGCTGGAGAGAAGCACGATGCAAAGACATCTTACAATACAATACGGTATTGCTATGTGTTAAGACTCTCCAACGATTTGGAAAGAATCCTGCAAGTGAGGCCCGAGCTGAGTCTTGAGGGCAGATTGAGTGCTGGCCAAGTGGAACAGAGAGGCGTCAGCTTGAATGACTGCAGCATAAAGGAGGAAACAACCGAGATGGGGGTGGAGAGGGGAACCGGGCCACGTAACAGAGGCCGCCTCAACTGAGCCTCCAGGGGCCACTGAGAGGTTTCCAGCAGGAAAGCGGCCCAGTGAGAAGGGTGTTCAGTCATCACATGGACGCAGGGAGCGGGCGCGCTGAGGGGGCAAGCATGGTAACAGAGAGGAATTCTTTGTAATAGGGTAACAGAAAGGGCAGGCCTGACCTACGATCACAGTGAGAGGGACAGAGAAAGAGAGGAGAGAGTGACCTTGAGGCATATTTCATAAGGTCCATCAGCGGGATATGGGTTAGATACGAGGAGCTGACTGAAGAGAAGAGTCTCTCCTCTCCTCCTGGGTCTCCAGTTAGCACGACTGGGACAGAAATGGCATTACCTGAGAACAAGAACCTAAGAGGAGAAGCAGGGGGCGTGTTTCTCGCCCTGTGGGTCACAGCACTCCAGCTGCCAGGCCTTCCTTAGTCCTCACAGGCAAGGACACGGTCCGACGGGAGAGAGCCCTGTGCAATAACCTCTAGATGCCGAAGATTCATAAAAGGAATGTTCCCTATACGAATTTGACTTTTAAGGGTTAGTAATAATTAAATAGTAATTAAAAATACCACTGCTGTTGGACAGTTTTTGAGACCTCATAATGTTGTCAAGCCTTATAAATTCCACACAGTCCCCATTATAAATTCTTAAATTCCAGGATGATGCAACAGACCATACCAACACTACATAAAGATATATTCTAACATTATTAAAGAGCTTCTCTAAATATATAGTATCTCTTTTATAAAACCATTTCAGAAACATCACTTTCAAAAAAAATATTAAGTGGCTCACCAATAATCTTTAAGCAACCATCAGGGTCAAACTCTCCAATGTCTCCAGTACAGAGCCACCTCTGTCCATTTTCATCTTCAAAGAAATCAGCTTTTGTTTTTGCTTCATTTTTGTAGTACCCCATGGTCACATTTTGGCCACCAATAAGAATTTCACCCCTGGGGTGTGGTTTATCAGTATTGAAGTATCCACCTAATAAACACAGAGTCATTTAGAGTTAATTCAATGTTGCTATCCCTGTACACACCATGTGAAAATTTGAAACTATTAGTTTCTAAATAGACACATCTGATTTTAAATCCAATTAGCTTCCCAAAGGAAATAAGGCATGAAGAAAACTCATCAGCAGAAAACTAGGTGCAAAATTTCAGTTGCTTAACCACAAGCACTTATGCTTTTAAACTACCACTCCGAGAAAAAAATTATACTCAAAAACCCAACAGCTTCCATCTATTGAATAAAATAATTACAAATACTACAGGTAAATTCCTTTAAAGATTCTGTAGAGATGCTTAAACAACATACTAATAAACTGATACAAGTATTAAACCATGCATTTAGTAAGAGAACAATAAATCTCTGTATAAAATCAAATAACTATATATTTAGAAGATTTTTCCTGACAGATAATTTCAGAATGACTCCAAGTTTAAATTTATTGAACATTTTCACTAATTCTGCTAAAAGACAGCTGAAAAGTGATGTCTGAGCCTTGGAGTCTTTATTTTTACTTTGTATAAAAGAAAAGTGCAGCCAGCAAATCACATATAATGTGAACATGTTAACAGGGTCAAAGGAAAGTTTTAAAAAAAGTGGATAGTATTTAAATGGCATAAGCAATAGATTTTTATCGAATTATAGTGAAAACTTCCTTCTGATAATTCTGAGTTGAAGCCCTTGGGGGAAATAAAGAAAAAACATGAAAAAATCTTCAGTTTCACAGAATAAATTTTGTGATTTTGCTTCTAAAAAATAAAGTTATGATCATTTCTAATTTACTGACATTAATCATTTAGCACATTTTTCAAGTTTTTGCCATAATTCTTACTTGCATTTATGTAATAAAATAAGCAAAATAAAAATTATAATTCTTCAGAGTCATCTTTAAAACAAAATAAAAGTATTCATATAGCTCTATATAAAATGTTTCTACTATAAAGAACAAAAATGAGCACTTGTGGGTGACTGTGTATTCTAAAGTAAGGAAGGAAATGAAACACAATTCTAATTTTAAAGTTTAATATTATACGAATTAATGCTCTTGGTTAAAATAGGTTATTACCTTCCTCCCAGTTCTTTAACTTGATTTCACAGCAAACTAATGGTGCTCCCACTCTGCCAGTATTGTAGTCCCACACTAAGATGCAAATGAAAAAAAGGATTTGATTACAGTAGTTAATAAATTGCTTCATTTTCCTAAATTACCAAAATGATGATTTATCCCAAAGCTTAGATAGCCCCAGAGAATCCTTAAAAGTAGAAGTCGCAAACTGGTGAACCACAGGCTGTGGGGCCCACACTGAGTTTTTCTCTTTTTTTTTTTTTTTACTCTGAATTGGCTACCTAGATTCAAAAATCAGGACATTTCACATGTAAGTGTGGAATCTCCAGCAACAAGGGACCCAATTTCCAGCAGAGCAACAACTATTGTCCCCATGAGATGGGGCGTGCCTGCTCAGTCCCCCCAGAATCCTTACCTATCGCATTTTCTTACCTCAGGGCCCACTTCACTCACTTGAGTAACTGTCTGGTTCATGAATCTGCAGCCCCTCTCTTACAGGATGATAGAGCACAGCG